>NC_142032.1:100724354-101353854 GCF_982192425.1 Myodes glareolus | reverse complement strand
TAGGTAAATGTCCAGATAAGACAAATTTGCTATACTAACTTCAGGGTCTCAGGAAGGACAGCCTCTAGCATTGAAACACAAGAGAAAGTCCTCTGCAGGATTCTAACTTTCCCAAACTGGTGACTAGGAGTCAACCTTATTGTCCTCCTTGCTAATGGAAAATTCTGTGGGAGTCTAGGCATATCAAGTCAATTAGTGTCCTCAGGACTCTGCCCTAAGGATTTCGTGCCACAATCACAATTCGAAATAACTACCATGATAATTACAAGAGATATACAAGCAGTCAAGGCACTGAGAATACGTGTTTGAAGAGTGGTCAGTCATGAATAATGTTATTCCTATAACATACTCTCCCTCTGTAAGTTCAGAGAACATCAAGGAAGAGGATAGAAATATTGTTAAGAGGCAGAGGGCTGGGAGGATTAAGGTATAGTTGCCTTCTAACATGACAGAACCTTATTACTCATGTGTTTATGGTAACTGTGATGCTCTCCTACAGCCTGTGCAAGATAAAGTGGATCAACATGCTATCATGCAGGAGGAGGGGCTCATGTACTTCCACACTTAGGTGAGGAGTTATTAACAGGTGATGACTTCTAGAGATGAGATAGTCAGTTTTCCTTAGGGGTATGGCCCCCAGTGCTCCATTGTATAGCCCCATACCTGTGTGCTTATAGGTTTCACTAATTAGACTTAAAAGTGTTTGGGAACAACCAGATTCCTATTTCCAATACCTCCTGTACCACTGAGTCCTCTAAGAAGCTAAATCTGTGATTCTCCAATTCTCACACTCCTTGTTGATATCATTGCCCCCTTCAAGACACCATAACGTCTCTCCAAAATAAAGAGTGACAAATCTCAGTGGGTGAACACGCGCTTTGTTGGCCCAACCAACCTAAAAGGAAATTAAGGTATAGCAGCCAGGGTCATTGTGAAGGTTAATTAAAATGTCAGCACAATCTAGGACCACCTGATAAGATAGTATCAGTGCAAGATTGTCTAAATCAGTTTGGCCTACAGGAATATCTGTGGAAGACTGTAAGACCCAGCTGAAAAGTGGGTAGTTTCCTGGGTTTGGGTTATGGAGTGAATAAGAAAGGAGCTGAGCTGAGGAAGCATGCAGTCATTTATAGGTGACATTATATATATATAGTCACATTAGGTATGTTTTCAAGGTCCAACAAAAATATAGACAGGTTATCTTCAAACATTTTAGAGATCTACAGAATATGGCATTTAAGATGTTTTAATAACCTAGGCTCTTGTTTTTTTATAATAATGAGACATGTCTGCTCCTGGCAGCACCAATCTACTCCAGAGAAGATAATGGGCATAGAAGAAACTCCATATGGAGATTACTTTCTTTGTGGCGAAAGTAAGCCACTGGACAGGAAAATGCCCCTGCCTCAACTGCTGACAGTGTGCTGTTCTAGTTAGAAAAGCAGGACACAAAATATCCTGCTTCATAGAATACTTCATTTTATTCTTGTCTTGACTGTGGATACAATGGACTTAAATTCCTGCTGGCTAGACTTCCCTTCTATGTCACCTGGAACTGTGAAGCCAAACAAATCCTCGTTTCCTTCAAACAAGCAACCAAACAGACAAGTACAGACAGATAGGCAAACAAAAACATCAATGAAGATGGAAGGAGACATGGGAAGATCTGGGAAGATTTAAAGGGGGAAATGCAGGTGAATATGATCAAATTACATTGTGCACATAAATAAAATTATCAAAGAATATGTAGACTATATAAGATAGTTTACATGTATAAAATCTACTTGTTACAGAAAAGAGAATATAAATACCATGATAGTACTTTGGATAGTAAAATGTCTTGAAGGTGCCAAGTAAATACTAAAACGAATATATAAATATGTATTTCTGGAAAGCCAGGATTTAAAAATAGGCAAGGCTATAAACTGAAAATACAAATAACTTTATGATGTTTAAACTACAACCTTTAAATATATATTTTTGTAAATAGTTTGAAAACTGACAAAAAGTAAACCTGGTTTATGTGTAATGATTTAATATAAAACTTAGAGTGAAAATATTTCAGATAGTTGTTTAATAAAGAAGTCACAAAATATGTGTAAAATATTGTGAACTGGGGATGGAAATGCCTCCTAAGTTATTTTGAGCTCAATGTGATTTAAAACAGAACAGCAAGATAGTTATGCATTTTGAATGAGAAATGCTATCTGTGGTTCCTGTGTTTAAACACTATCTCCAGCTGATAGTGTTGCTTGGGAGAATTACAGAACAATTCTCCAACAAGGGGTGGAGCCTTGTTAGGGTAGTAGGTCGCTGGGGGTGAGCCTTGAGGTTCTGCAGTTTGGCCCCACTTTTCCATCACTCTGTGTTCTGACTGTGTGTGAGATGTGCTTAGTCACCCGACCTCTCCTGTCATCACATTTCTGCCCACCATGATGGACTGTAGCTCCTTTTAAGCCATGAGCCAAAGGGAATCCTCTTTTTGTCAAGTAGGTTTGTTAGGTTTTGGTCACAGCAACGAGACAAAGGACTAATATGCATGGAAGGAAAGAAACATCTCAGGCCAGTCTCTTGCTCACTAACTGAATAGCACAGGGAATCACCATGATCGTATAATCGTGAACCCAACAGTTAGAAAGTAGGCTTATGAAATTTGGCATCTGATCTTATAGCTAATTTTATTATGAATAGAGGAAGGGGGCATATTCTCTGATAGATGAAGTTATGAAAAGCCTAGGGAACATATTTCACACTAAAATATCAAAAACTTTCCCTAGTATATGTAGAAAGAGAACAACATTTTATATCATTCTACTCTACTAAAGATCTTAGTTAAATAAATAAAGCAATAAATGAAAGAGCAATACTGGAAACAAGACATAAAAAACTTACATTACTTTTGGAGAGATAAGCAGATGCCCACTAAAGCCTAAAAGTTCTCTCAGTCACTTAATGGAAGAACACACCAATTGGTTCTGCAGTGCCAAATGACAAGCCCTGAAAACATGCACATAAATAATTTTATATGTCTCATTAGGCTATATTTAATAATAAATGTGGATATACATAATATATCTATACATATGTGTATGCAATAACCTTGGAATAAAATAAAAGGATATAATTTGAAAGAAAGCATGGAGAAGCATATGGGCTTTTCTTCATGGGCAGGTTTGAAGGAAAGAAGAGGAGGGAGAAATGTTTTAATCCTATAATCTCTAAAATAAAATAAAAAATAAGCCTAAATACAGGGTTTCTTTCAGAATAAAAGTACTACTATGTACTGTCATTATTTTTGTACTTACATATTGAAAGCTATGAAAAATATAATTTATAAGGTTATTTATATTATTAAAAATGTCAAATACTTAAGGATGAATCTAATATAGGACATGTAGTTTCTATACACAAAGTTATAAAATTGCTGAGAAAAGATGAATAAGTTAATACATAGAAGTACCTGTTCTTGTATTGGAATATTTGATCTAAATATGATATTTCTTCGTATTTACATGCATTCTTAATAAAATTATACACTTCAAATCTAGATATGAATCACGAGATATTTCTGGGATTTATAAAGACATAAAGAATTAGGATAAGGATATAAGAAAACCAAGAATATACTGAGAGGTCATTACCTGAAATAAATGATGAAGTTGAGCCTTTGTCCCCTTAACACGCAGTCAGCAAGGAGGCTTAGCACTGGGCCTTACTACATTGGGTCTTCTTAAAATTTTTAAAGTTTTTAATTGAAATAGAATTAGCTCTCTTTCTTTCTTCCAGGCCTTCTGAAACACCCAATCTTAAACCTCTCCCATGCCCTTACCACTCTCAGGTCGCTAGCCTTTTCTTTGATTATATTTGTTACAAAAACAGACATGCACACACATACACACACACACACATCCAATACATGTGTATCTACTGTATATACAAATATCACTCACTGAGTCTGTTTTGTTGTGTGTATTTTTGTTCTTTATCACAGCTTAAGGACCAAAAATTCTGTTATGAGATTTTATCTTCTAGATATGATGTGAATATACATCATGAAATAACAAAAAGTATGTCTGCTTGAAAGAGACCTGAATAGTGACGACCACCAGTTGGTTCACTAGCATTAGTGTGGATGTAGGAGATCTTATATGACCCTATCCTTAGATGAAGAATGATAGGCAATTGATGACTTCTGAGTTAGGGAGAAGTAGTCTTCCTCAAGGATGAGCATCCTAATTCTTAGCCAATATCAGGTGGTCATCCTTAAAAATATATAAAAATATACATATACGTGATATTAAATGGACTGAAAAAGGTTGTATATATATTTATTTATATATGTGCTGAAATATGTATATATGTATATATCAGTATATTATGTATATATAATATATACACACATATATGACATATATGTATATATCAGATATATCATATATCAGTAATAAAGAAAAAGACAAAAAATTGTGAAAGAATGGGGCCATGGGAAGGTTTGGAGGAAGGAAGGAGTTCGAGGAGGAAAATAATGTAATTGTATTTTAATTACAATAAAAATTTTAAAATATAATTTAAAAGTCAAAAAGTAAGCATAAGGAACTCATTTTCTTAAGCTTATTTGAAAAATTAAAAAGGAAATGATTGCATGCAAAGAAAGGACTAGGGACCACAGATGGCAGTAGGGATGCACTCAAGAACTGCAGTTCCGTGCTGTAACCAAACAGATGGACAAATGCTACATGCATCGTGTCCCTTCTGGGGATCCAGCAGATTTTAGAAATAATCCCTCGTGTTCTACCTCAGGAGAGATTGGAGTATTTATGAGATAGAAGAATAGCTAAAACCTCAAGTCTCCTAGAATCAGAATATCTGTAGCCAGTGTAATCTTACCTCTTCTCAGAAGATAGTTAAAGACAAAAGAAATCAAGAGCTAAAACAGAAATTCAAGTAAAAATGAGGAGGCAAAGGCAAAGAAGAAAGGAAAACAGAATTACAAGCTGAAAAGACATAAATTTAGATACAGACTCAAATAGAACTAGCAGTAGAAAACAACAGAGATGATTAAATGAGCAGACAAAGAGGAAGGCACGGAAGTAGAAACGGAAAGACAAGATAACTTTATCTACGGCAGAAAGTTTAGTTAGGAAGAAATAAATGCAACTCTTAGTTGTTGGGAAATGAGCCAGTAGTGTGTTACTATAACATGCTGATGGCGCAGTTGTCTTATTCATAAACCTCAGGTAAGTTTTGATTTTTTCATTACAAATAAGTGGTGGATGGATTTTTGATGTTTTATATATTAACATATACTTCTAGAGACAATAGTCATTTCCCAGTGAATGTATAATTTAGGCAGTATTGTCCTCTTGTGGACAGTTTTGGAATGAGGGACACATCATAATGTACCCCTCTATGTTTTCAACAATTTTAGACAGACTTGCCATTGAAAAACAGTTTTGATTACTACATTTTGATGACTGGAAAAACTACAAATTTTATCTTGTCCTTAGTTGCTTTTCCTTAATTTATGTGATGAGGTTAGTGTGTGATAGGAGTCTTTTCCCTTTGACTCTGTCATTAACAGTGGTCATTTCTTCCAGAGGTTTGCCGTCATTTCTCAATATCAGTGTAACTAAATTGTACCCAAACCCCAAAACAACCAAAGCAATGACAAACAAATAGAATAAAATGAGTCTAGAAAGGACAGTGATAGAGAGATCAAGGCACCAATGAAGAGCATGACAGATGGATAGATAATAAATCAAAACTATACACACAGAGTGGAACACTATCAATACACATAGCCAAGGATATTAATAGGAATGAAATAAGTCAAAGGATTAAACTTTTCTATGATTAGAAATCTAATCAACAGCATAAGAACTATAATAAATAATGTACATATTTGTAACAATTTGGTGGGAGATTAGATCTCAGATTCTCTTACCATGCACACTTACATACCCAAACGATGTCACCTATGGAAGGTTATAGGATAATTTTCTTGACTCATAATCATTTACATATACATACAGAAAATATTCATGTGCTTAATGCTTTAAATACATGGTCCAGAAAAACTGAAAGTACAAAGAAGGCTATTACTGTCTGCTGTATTCCTCAATTCAGTACATGGACATCCTGAAGCTAAAAGTTTTCAAACACTGAAATTATCAAAATTGTGACTCAGAGCAGGAACAAAACAATTACAAAACCATAATCCACCTTATTTTCAAAACATTAGAAAATTAAAGAAAATAAGATTTTTATTAGGGTTGAAAGACTGCATTGAATAAGATAAATTTCCTCATCATGTCTAAAACACTGGCTGTGTATGTGTGTGTGTGTGTGTGTGTGTGTGTATGTCTGTATATTTATTGTTGTGTTCTACATATGTTGATGCTGATGTCTAGATTGTATTCAGGAGTTCAATTGTAAGACAGGGAATTAAACACAACTTTCTGAGGGAGGAAAAGGATGAAGCCAGAGATTTCAGTAGACATTTTTTCTTTTGTAGTTATAGAACAATAACTGTTCTTTTTGGCAGGTGAGCAGATTGCTTTATTTGAGCCCACAGGCCCAGTTGAAAGTACAATTTCACTACTCAGGGCTGAACTGGAGAAGTAGGGCTGATTCTAACACAGAGGAAGAGGGAAAACTTGACTTTGGAGAAACTAGGGAAATTTCCATAATGTGAGAGACTGGCTAAATTGTAGCTTCAGTTCTCCTGGGAGGTGCAGGTTGTATACCCTAAGCCCTTTGTTGTCATATGATAGCTATAGAGGAGAAATTAAAAACAAATATGAACTTTTAATGAAATACAGTGAGATAAGCGTATGAGGTATAACTAGGATAATAAAGCAGCACTGATGGACAGTCGGAGTTCCATTGTAGAATGTTAAGAGTTTACTTGGAACAGTTTCCCATTGGGTCAAGGCTGATTTACCAGAGGCAGAGGCAGGATCTAGCAGAAGAAATGATGTGGAAGCTGAGCTGCTGTGGTTCCTGTGTGTTCATAGCAGGTACAAACGCACCACTTAAAATTTGTATTAACTGTCCTGTTACAACAAGACAAGATAGTGAGTCAAGAAATCCTAAGTGCTGGACAGTGTAGCTCATGGTAGGCTGTTTTCTGAACACATGCTGCTTACTAGAATTGATAGTTACAGACTCTGTCTCTCTGCCTCTTTCTTTCTCTCTGTCTCACTGCCCCCCCCCCTCAGAAAAGTGATATGGTCTCTTTTACTCTTTTAAGGCATAAGAAACAGTGGTATTAAATACATTGCTTTGATATTTTTGTGAAAGAGCCAGAAAGCCACCTTTAGAAGGACTTACAGGTTTATGATATGATGTAAAATAAAGATAAATTTGAGGATCACTGTGCTGAAGTCATGGGGTCACTTCAGTTGTCTCTCCTGGTTGTAGACTAACAGCAATCACTGATTTACTAAAGAGCATTTCTGAGGAAGTTATGAAAATTATTATGCTTTTACTCTGAAGTTACTTTATTTCCATTTTTACAATATAGAGTAAAACTTTCTGTATTTTTCTGTATCTCATATATACATACAAACATATGTGTATAGTATATATGTTTGTATATGTATCTACACAGGAAATGGAAATATATATGTATGTATACACATTTCCAATGTTATCCGTGAAGACCTGTCAAGTTATTTTCTGAGGTGACTATATTTATGGGGCACACACTATTGATGTTTTGTAATTTCAGTAAATATTTCAAATATTTCATTACATAATATCCACTTGCAATTTCTTCTTTCTTCCAAGGTGAACATAGAGGAAATATGCATTTTTCCTTGTGGCATTGTTTGACTGAGCAATAAAGAAAAATATGAAAAGACATTTGTCTTTCAAGCCTCTTGATGCTCACCATGCTTGCCTGGAATAGCAGTGATGTTACAGAGCCCATGTTTATCCTGAAGGGTTTTCCTGGACTGGAGGATATCCACTCTTGGCTCTCAGTGCCTTTCTGCCTTGCGTATTTGGTAGCATTCATTGGTAATGTGACCATTCTTTCTGTTATCTGGGTAGAGCCCTCACTCCATCAGCCAATGTACTATTTCCTGTCCATCTTGGCTCTGACAGACCTAGGTATGTCCATGTCTACACTTCCCACAATGCTTACTGTGCTGTGGCTGGATGTTCGAGAGATCCACGCAAGTGCTTGCTATGCTCAGTTATTCTTCATCCACACATTCACGTTTCTGGAGTCCTCGGTGCTCCTGGCTATGGCCTTTGACCGTTTTGTTGCCATCTGCCGTCCTTTACACTACTCTACCATCCTCACCAACAGTGCTATTGGCAAGATCGCTATGGCCTGCTTGTTACGAAGCATGGGAGTTGTTCTGCCCACACCTTTGTTACTAAGACGCTATCACTATTGCCACATCAATGCCCTCTCCCATGCCTTCTGCCTGCACCAAGATGTTCTAAGGTTGTCCTGTTCCAGTGCCAGGGTCAACAGCGTTTATGGACTTTGTGTAGTTATCGCTACACTAGGTGTGGATTCAGTCTTCATACTTATTTCTTATGCTCTTATTCTGAATGCAGTTCTGAGTATTGCATCCCGCGAAGAGCGACTAAAGGCGCTGAACACCTGTGTTTCCCATATCTGTGTGGTCCTCATTTTCTTTGTACCAGTTATTGGGGTGTCAATGGTTCATCGCTTTGGAAAACATCTCTCTCCCATAGTCCACATTCTCATGGCTGACATCTACTTGCTTCTTCCCCCAGTGCTTAACCCAGTTGTCTACAGCGTGAGGACAAAACAGATTCGTCTAGGAATTCTCCGCAAGTTTAGGTTAAGAAGGTTTTAAGTAATCTGCAGGTTCTGATTTCGGCCCTGGGATTTATTAGGAAAGTGCTTGTTTTAGTACATGGAAAATATATGCTATAATTCTTGGATCACATCTGGCTAAATTACTGATTAATTTATCTCCTAAATATGCAGTCTCAATTAATTTGAAATCATTGCACCATTCTGGTTTACACAGGTAGAAAAGGTGGTGATTACTGTGGACTTTTCTATACCTAGATCATTATTATTATTATGAGATTTAATAATAGAAAACACATGCAATGGAAATTCAGCATTTGCAAAACTATAAACTTTTTTAATTATAAAAATATTACAGTACTTTCCTTATGAAAAATAGCCATTTGCAATAGTTAGCAATGATGGAAAATCGAGAAATCAATACCATTTGACAATAGTCTTTTTATTCTTTTTACAAGTCTGTATGGGTCTTTATTGTGGATACTTGATTCTTTTGTCATCTTCCCTAAGATAGCCTTAATGAACAATATTTGATTATTTCACATGTATTTACTTTCTTCTCAGTTGAATTGTGCAAATTTTGAGCATGGGACCAACCATAACTACTCATTAACAGAATGTTATGTGTTTGGTCTTCCCCAATTCATAAATGCAAATATAAATTTTAACTCTAATTTTGTAAACCAAGTCAAATTTATGGGGACAAATGAAATAAGTACTGTGGTCACTATTGGTTTAAATACTGTGGATATGTAGACAACAAAATGCAAGACCTGGGTGGTAAAGGAGAACTGGTGTTTCAAAGTCCCTGCTATGTGAGCAGAGAGAATTGAGTTCAGATCCGGGGCATGGCCACACACATGCCTATAATCCCATCACAGCAGGGGAAAGAAAGGTAGAATGAAGTGAGAATTATGGGTCAAACAGACTGTCTCAAAAATAATAAATAAATGCAAAAATATGTACTAAATTCTTATTTTTAAATGATATAATGTTTTATATTTAGTGTACTTTAAGAAAAGTCTTCCTGTTATGCTATTTATGGTCCAATTTGGAGACAACAACTACACAATAATTATTGTAGAGTGAGCAAATACTTTATGTATCTTAACTATTAACCTTTCAGGCATTAAATGTAAGGGGGGGTAAAGATAAGTCTAAATAGTAATTAGTACTAAAGGAGATTGACTATCCAAAGAAGGATAAATTGCAGCTTAGACTTCATTGAAACGTGTTTAGTGTCTGCCCACTACACACACACACACACACACACACACACACACACACAAACACAAACACACAAACAAATAAAAACCCAGTCATACGGGGAATAGATGATCCACTTTTTGTAACTCAGATCCGCCTTCAGGACCATGATGAAGGAACCACCAGGTAGGTAAAGAACAGAGAATGACACACTGATCCTTTTTATTGTGTGGATGGATGGGGGAAGAAACACCAGTAACTAATAAGCTGGAAATGGGCCCTCTAGTGTGCAGAGCAAATATGGCTGAGAAACCAACTATGATACTGACCTCCTGATTCTAGACAAGCTGAGCCATAAGTCTAAGGTTGAAATTGAGGAATTAGTGTCTCTGAATGTTAGCTACACCTGTGTCTGGTCTCTGTATAGCAGAAACAAGAATCAAGCAGAAATCCAGAAGAATTTCTAATACTGTCTCTTCAGCATTCTCTATTGGCCAAGCTTTGCATCATGACACATGCAAAGGAAAAATTGTCTACTGGATTCAGCCGTGTTCTTGTAGTGTAAGCAGTGGAGGGCATGCTTGAAATAGGAAATAAGTAGGTAGATCGAATGCTTAGTTCTGCAATCTTCATATTTTTCTATGTGATTTTTGAAAAATTTATGACCTACTTTTCATATTTGAGTTCTGAAGTATGTAGAATTTATTTTGATGCAAGATGAAATGAGATCAAGGTATGGTTATATTACTAGATAGTTCACTAGGAATCAACTATTTATTTAAGCATTAATCTAGAATCTGTGATGTGTCATGCAATGTAAGTATACCTGTGTATTTTGGTTTAATATTGGTCTTATTGTAATACTCCAATGTATTTTTTCTGTATTTGTTTGATTAATATTGCTGTAGATAGTACAAGTGTAACCATTCAGTGCTGTTTGCTATTTCAAATTCTAATGTATTTTGGTTTCATTTTCTGTAAATTTTTTTTCTATAAAGTTTGAGCTTGGGATGATTAACTATTATTATAATATTACATCATCTAATCTATAAACATAGCATATTACTTGATTCTATAAATAGTCTTAAATTTATGTTAATAAAATTTGGAGTTATAAGTGTAAATGTTTAGTTAATCTTTTATTACTTTCTCTTTCCTCTGTACTTTTGAAGCCTGAATACACAATGTGGCTCAGTTTCATTTTCTTATCACCACTAAAAATGGATTTAGCTATAAAATTTATATATTTTTAATTCTGATAATTAACTTACTCATTTTCCAGACTTTTCATTAAGATTTTTCAAAATTTACAAATAGTTAATTAATATTGCCTATGAATAATAATAAAGTTACTTTTCCTTTGAATTTCTGTGTTTCTGAATTTCTGAATTTCTTTCTTTTCTCATCTATTTATACTGAAAATATAATATGACATATTAACACTGTATATTTTAGAATTCAGCATAGTTAAATTATTATCATCTTTTTAGCTATGGGGAGATTGTCTTATTTAAATATTTAAATTTAAATAAGATTGATGTTATGGAAACAGAGGCAGAGGCCCACATCAGAGCACTGTACTGAGCTCCCAAGGTCCAGTTGAAGAGTAGAAGAAGTAAGAGTATGAACAAGGAAGTCAAGACCATGAGGGGTTCACCCACTGAGACAGTTTGCCTGAGCTAATGGGAGCTCACCAACTCCAACTGGACTGGGAGTGAATGAGCATAGGATCAAACTAGTCCCTCTGTATGTGGTTGACAGTTGGGGCAGACTTAGGGGCCACTGACAGTGGTACTGGGATTTGTTACTATTCTACATCTTGTACTGGCTTTTTGGGATCCTATTCTCTTTGGATGTATACCTTGCTCAATCTAGATGTAGTAGGGAGGGCCTTGGACTTTCCACAAGGCATGGTGCCTTGTCCTCTCTTAGCCCTGGAGGGGGAGGAGGGTGTGTGAAGGGAGTGGAAGTACAGTGGGAGGAGGGGAGGGAGTGGGAATTTGGATTGGTATTCTTAAAGTAATAAAATAATAATAATAATAAAGATTGATGTTATTACAGCCTTTTTGTACTAAATCACGCAAATAAAAATTATCTTGAATTTCAATTTTATTATGTTTTGTACCACCATTGATATTGAATTTAGTAAAATATGTTTCTCAATTTATATTATAAAATTATCCTCTCCTTTTAAGGTAGTAGTAAGGCCTTTGAGTAAGGTATAAACAGTTTTGATGACCAAATCAAATACAAAAGAAGCAGTATGTGTGTGTGCAATTAACATATTATATTCATAATGATTTGGTTTAAATTTTATACTAAGATCATGGGGTCTAAAAGTCTTACATGTTTAATTTTGTGTGTTATGCTTTTCTGACTTTCGATATCAGGTTATGATTGTTTCACAGAAGTCATTGAGAAATAATTTCTCATTTATATGCCTTACTTGAGTATTTGAAATATTGAATCAAACACAGTATTTAGGACTGAGACTCTTTCCATAATACCATTAAATAGAGTTTCAAGAAAGTTATAATAAAGCCCATTGTTTTTTTCCATCAAATAATCTGTCAGGCACTTCTGAATTGTTTCTTAGTCTAAGAGCATAGGTTGGCATTCCCACCATCTGCTCTTGAGGATAAATAGTTTTGGCATCAATTATTTTCCTAAGAGCTTTAATTGAGAAAAAAAAATGTGCTAGAGGGAATGTACTAGTCAACAGGGACGAGAAGGTCAGTGTTCTTAAACACACAAGCAGCTGACTGGATAATGCCAAAAATGTCCAAGGCCTGAATTACCCTGCTCTGGAGTCACGGAAGACACTGAACCTTGCCTCGAGGCACCTACGTTTCCATAAAGATCTGTATGCTGTAGGTCACACCGTGAGTCTTAGTCTCTCCTTATTCCAATCATTAGTAGCTTGTGATACCTACAGAGAGTCCTCCGATTGACAGACTAGAAACTCAGACATTCGGAGTCAAGGTGAATGTCTGTCTGCACTTAAGAACTCAACCTGGGCAAAGGCTTTGAGGTAAGAACGGTGGGTACAAAATTGACGCAGATTACAGTAGACAGAATGGAAGTTGAGAGTTTCTGCGGGTCCTAGGTTTGTGAAATCAGTGCTCTGGAGCAGGTGAGAGTGATAAAATAGCTGCTCTCCCACCCTGCTAGACTGTTATCCTCGAAAACTACCGAGCACAACCTCGAGGTGAAGGAATGCAGCGTCTAAGCTTGGAACTCAGTACTGACACTACTGTTATCCAAAGATGGGTGAAGTGGGTGGTACTGATGCTGCTGCGAATAACCTCTTCGACCTCATGCCGTCTAAATCCATAAATCGTTAGCACTTCATCCTACCTGACTCTGCCTACAGCTACTGATCACAGTGTCTTTGAGTCAAAATCTATGGTTGCCGCATTTAATAATGTTTCATCTGCCATGATCAATAATTTCCTTCACTTGAGATCAAACTATCCAAGTACCAGATGCACTGTGGGGCATTTCACGTATTTTGGTCAAACATCTTAAATGTTAATAAAGTGGTGTAGTTACTACTTTATTTTTATGTTCAATGATGTTTAGTCATCTGTCTAAAAGGCTT
The DNA here is from genome assembly GCF_982192425.1 of Myodes glareolus. Taxonomy (NCBI): domain Eukaryota; kingdom Metazoa; phylum Chordata; class Mammalia; order Rodentia; family Cricetidae; genus Myodes; species Myodes glareolus. The sequence goes on along the minus strand of NC_142032.1, from coordinate 101,340,247 downwards.
GAAGTAGTAGTTTACACTTGCCATGTGACTGTCCCTGACTGGAGAAGAGTAGCCACTGAAAGCAGGCGCTCATGTCTGTAACCAGTAGTGAGACAAGCCTGAACCCTCTAAATCAGAAAAATTTCTAAGAAGTAGGAGAGTCACCCAACAGTTGAACCTTGACATGCCTCCCTGAGAAAGAGACTGCAGACAACTGCAACTATTGAGTGTGTGTATAAGGAAGGAAGAAATTAATTTGGGGTGTCAAACGGATTCTTCTTATCACTCAGTGATGAAGAAGACCAGAAATTTATGACATCAGATCAAGGGAAGTGTGGGTAATGTATAAAAAGCACTAGCTCCCAATATTTGATTTTTATTATAGCATATAGATCACTGTGTAAAATATAATGTAGATATAAATTATTCTATTTCTTTATTTTCCAACTTAAAAGATGGATATTATTATAATCACGGAAGAACTCCTGTTGCCTGTAGTGCATAATCTAATCAGTTATTTTATAAATGAACTAGTCAGAGAAAATTTCAACATGATTGTAGTAATGGAGGAAGATGGCTTAGTGAACAGGGCATGAGAATTTTGATGTAGAGTTTTAACAAAGAATGCTCTAAGCAAATAAAAGTGCGGCCATGTTTGGTGCCTGGCACATCCAGTTTGTGGATAAGAGCTTGGTGCTCAGACAACTCTCAACTCTTCTTGTAGCTGGACATTGTCTTTCTATATTGCTTTCTCTTACTGTTCATTTGTGAAGTGTTTTTCCACCCTTTATTTGCAAGTCATTACAAAATCCTCATTTGGTACAGTATACCCATTCCTCTCAACACATGCATAGCATGTTTGTCAGAACTTAACTGGATTTATCTCACTCACTTATTTACCCAAGTTTCTATGCAGGTCTTTTACATGGCAAATTCAATAAAATAGGTGAGATATTCTGTATTTCCAAACATCATGATCTCTATTATCCATCTTCATTTTCTATGTAAACAACTGTATATCCTTCATAATACTCACAAGTAGAAGTTACTTTCACCTTCTATTTTATTATAACAATAACTTACTAAAAGCGTCTTCACTTTTCCTGAAAACATTTAGATTATTTTAACACTGATTCTACTTTGATACCAGTATAAATCAAACTGATTGCTTCTGTAAAAAATTCTATAAGAATCAGTATGAGTAACCTCATAAGTTGTTGTTTTTATTTCTTATCTTTTTTGTTTAAATTTAGCTACAGCACCCATCAGAAGGTTCACTCTGGTTCTATAGTACTTTTAACACAATATTCTCCCCTTATCCACAGTCCTGATTTCTGCTATTTTTTAAGTCTATGTCAACCTTCACCTAAAATTATTAAATGGAAAATTTTAGAAAAAAATCAATTTGTGTTAAATAACATTTACCATAACAAGTTTTTAAAGTATTCTATTTAATTATTATCCATTATTAATCTATTATGCTTAATTATGAATTACACTTAACAATAAGTGTATATGTGTAGGAAAAAATACATGTAACGGTGTATACATCCATAGTGTCTGGAATTCCTGGTAGCCTAGGAAGGTACTTCCTGGGCATAAGGAGATCTAAGCTCCAACAGTTCCTTATTAACATGCATGGTTACCAGTCAGTTCAAGAAATATTTAACAGCCCTTTGATTCCATGTAACATGTTTATCATTTGGGATCTAATTCAAGAATCACCTTCAATAAATTTTCTTTGACTTTCTCAATTAAGCTTAGCATCCTCTCTGTTTAGATATCACCTTGTGCTTTTAAAATTATGTTTGGAGAGGTAAGCTAACATTTTATTTATCCCTGAGTCTAAATTCTGTAAGTCTGTAAGACATTTATTGTAGACACTTTCTATTTTAAGACTTCCAGATTTTCTTTATTATGTTCTTACTAAATATGCAACGAAATAAAAGAATTAATAAATTGATTAACAAATACAAGTGGTAATTAAATATAATGAGTTTTGTTCATTATTACAGAGCTGGAAGTGACTCTAATATTTTGTGTTCTTAACTTCCATTGAAGATTGAGGAGCCTTTAACAGCACAATGTCTGTCATCAATGATTCTACTCTGTACCCTCGATTCCTTCTGACTGGTTTCCCAGGTCTTGAAACTAGATATGGCTTGATTTCCATTCCTATATTCTTGGTTTATGCCACTTCTATTGCAGGGAACATTACCATCCTGTTCATTATCAGAACTGAGTCTTCCCTCCATCAGCCAATGTACTACTTTTTATCTATGTTAGCACTCACTGACCTAGGCCTCTCTACTACGACCTTACCTACAATGTTCAGTGTGTTTTGGTTCCAAGCCCGGGAGATCCCTTTCAATGCTTGTCTGGTCCAGATGTACTTCATTCATGTTTTCTCAATTATTGAGTCAGCTGTGCTTTTGGCCATGGCCTTTGACCGCTTTGTTGCAATACGAGAACCTCTGCGCTATGCAACTATTCTAACCAACAGTGTCATTGTTGGAATCGGCTTGGCAATTGCAGGAAGAGCCTTAGCCCTGGTCTTCCCAGCCTCCTTCCTCTTGAAGAGGCTTCAATATCGGGTTATTAATATACTCTCCTACCCCTTCTGCCTGCATCAGGACCTCATAAAGACAACTGTATCCAGCCGCTGGGTCAGCAGCATCTATGGCCTCATGGTGGTCATCTTCTCCATGGGACTGGATTCTTTGCTTCTCCTCCTGTCCTATATCCTCATCCTGGGCACTGTGTTGAGTATAGCCTCCAAAGCAGAGAGGATAAAAGCCCTCAACACTTGCATTTCCCACATCTGTGCTGTACTCACTTTCTATACACCAATGATTGGGCTATCTATGATCCGTCGCTATGGGCAGAATGCTTCCCCAATTGTCCATGTGCTCATGGCCAATGTATACCTTCTAGTTCCCCCTCTCATGAACCCTATTGTCTACAGTGTGAAAACCAAGCAGATTCGTGACAGAATCCTGAGGAAACTGAAGAAACCTAAAGTTTAGGAAAACTAGAAAGCACTTTTCATATTCCTTTTATTATATATAGTGTTTCTTATTTATGCAAATGTCAAAATGTAAATGTTGTTAATAATATTTTGCCTTTAAGATATTGCATCCAAACATCAATGACAGAAAATGTTTGTCTTTTCAACATAGAGAATTAAAACTTGGCTTTATGTACTTTTAAAATGAAAATCCTCAATTTCCAAGATGTCCAGATTTCAAGACAATTCTTACATAAACATGAAAACTTACATCATCAGTTTTGGCCCACATTACTTTCCTTAGGACAAAAATATTTCACATATACATTTTGATCATGTTAAATCTAGGAAAAGTATTTTCAATAGGAAGTGGATATTGCTAAAAATTGGTGAGTTAATGAAACGTAACACACTTTCTGAAGTATAAAAGAAAATAACTTTGAGACACATCAGTGGACCTTATTTGAGTGATTCTCAAATTAATTAGGAAAACCATTGTTTCTAAATCTATTATGTCAAAGCTGTTTTTCTGTTTGTACTATGATTGCTGTAAGATCTAGCTTTTTGCTTATTTTTTTCTTCCAGGTTTCTCAGAATATTTCTCAGCTATCTGCAACAGTCACTTGTCATTCTGTCTTAAGATGTGCTAAGACGTAAGCAGGAAATGGTGAACTTGTTTAGTAGCCCTATATTCCTGCCTTCATTCTCATAATTTCTTTCTGGATTTCCATTGGTACACTAATCTAGAATGCTCAAGATACTTTAATTTTTATTATTTGAGAATTTAATTATATGTGTCAGTTATATTTTCTTCAACTTTAATTATGGGATTTATGGGCATATACATATGGGCATATAGTACAGTATGGTACTAAAAATGATTTTTCCACACATGTGAACAATTGAATTATCAATTGTCTATTTATTTATTTATTTATTTATTTTAATGAAAATACATTATTCTCTCTTGCAATACAGCCCAACCAGTCCCTCTCTCCAGTCCTTCCAGCTCTGCCCTCCTCAACTCTCTCCAGGTGCACTTCCATCCATATCCTGTTTAGGGAAGAGCAGGCTTTCAAGAGACAACAGCCAAACAGGACAAAATATATGCAATATTGCAAGGTGAAAGTCTTCATATTGATACCGGTTAAGGCAATCCAATCAGAGTAAAAAGAGTCTCAAGAGCAAGCAAAAATGTCAGAGCTATACTAATTCCCACTGTGTCTCACAAAATAGTAATCTAACAGCCAATACATATACTCAGAGGACCTGGCACAGACCCATGCAGGCCCCATGCTTTAAATCAGATAGTCTACAAAATATCTTTAAAGAATTATGCCTACTTGATGGTTCAATTTCTTCATCATCTAATATAAAGTTAATTCTTTTGTCATTTTATTTACAAACATTCCCAATCTTCCATTGAAATTGAACTCTATGATATTTGTTGTCATCTACTTGGTACTAAGTTACATGTTGACTTAACTTCTGTTTCCATAGACATTAACTACATGCCATGAATACATCTACGAAACACTACCTCACTTAAACCTCAGGAAATCTTGTAGAAGAAGGGGTGAAAAAGTGTAAGTGCCAGAAGATCATGGAGTATGTTGTGATACTGTGTTTCCTAGAAACATCAGAAGTTATACTCATAAAGTCTAATTAATTTGACTCCTGAACTAGGTTGAAACCAATCAGCAAGCTAAAATAGTTGAGGCAAAGTCCATGAAGGTTCAACTCTACACAAAGAACTACAGGCAACTGAAGAAAGCTAACGTTAGTCCTCTCAAGAGAATAGCACATCAATTGGTTGTTCAGTGCCAAATGGTCAGCTCCAAAAACATACACACAAGTAATAATGGATGGACTCAACATGTTACATTTAGAAATAAATACGTATATCCAAAAATAAATATATGTATAAAATAACAAATAATGAAAAGAGGCCTTGGGTTTGTAGGAGAGTGAAAAATGGAATATGGGAGGGTCTCGAGGGGGAAAGGAAGGGGAGAAATGTAATTAAATTATAATCTCTTTCAATAGTTTCTCTTTCAATAGTTTCAATACTGTGTGATCAACTGTCTCAGAAAATAGTATACAGTAAATTCCAGAAATATGTAATGCCTAAATTTTAATTTGCACACAATAAACAGTACACTTTTCATTACAAACAGAATGAAAATTGTTCACTTTTCCAGCATACTCTCACTATGTGAGTTACCTGCTTATTATTGATTTTGGAGGTTGTGAAACAAACCTTGTATATGTAACCCTAAACACCTAAAAGTTTTAATAGTGAAAATTCAAGATTCAAGTTATCAAAAATAGGATTGTTAAAAGAAATTATTCAAAAGATAGTTACATTTAAAGGGATATTTATTTTAGAAATATATGAAAACATGATCAAAACAAAATAGGAAATATTAATATATTCTCATACATTTTGTAGGCATAAACACTTGGGCAAGACAGTGCTATCCTGCCTACTCTCTCATTTTAATCCATCAAGAGGATGAGAGTGCAGGATGTCATGTTACCACCCAGCTACATTTTTCCTTGTCAGTAAGCCTGCACTGGAAAAGGTCTGTTCCTGGATCTCTCTGCCTGTCTGTAATTTTATCTTGTGTCTTTTTTTTGGCAATATCACAATTCTGGTGATCATCAAGACCTAACTTTTTAAGAACCTGTGTTTTTTCTGGCTATCTTTTCATCAGGTACCTTGGCCCTTCCTACAACGTGTGTTTCCTCCATATTGAGTATTGAATGATTTCATGCTCTTGAAATTAATGCTAGTAATTGTGTGTTTGGGTATTTTTGATTCATTCTTTGACTGGCATGGAAGATGAGATGTTGATGATAGGCATGACATTTGACAGTTAGGTGGCCATTTGTGCTCCACTCCTCTACAAAACTATCTTGACAGTTTGGGTGTTGGCAGGCATCAGTATATGTAACATGAAGGGGCCTTCTTGTTGGGGTTTATGTCCTGCCCAGTCCCCACAGCTGGCAAGCACCCCAAAAATCACACAGAGATCGCCATAAGTTATAAAAATGATTGGCCCTTTAGCTCAGGCTACTTATTAGCTCTTGAAGCTTTTATTAACCCATTATTCTTATCTATGTTAGCCACATGGCTCGGTAACTTCCTCAGCAGGACAACTCACATCTTGCTTCTTTGGTTGTCTGGACAGACTGTGGAGGGAGCTTCCTGCTTCCCAGAATACTCTTGTTCTCATCGCTTCACCCCTACTTCCTGTCTGGTTGACCCACCTATACTTCCTGCCTTGCCAATCAGAATACAGACAATTCTCCAGCATCTTACACTTGTCAGAATGGCTAAGATCAATAACAGAAATGACAACTTATGCTGTTGAGGATATAAAACAAGGAGGAACACTCCTCCATTACTGGTGGGGGTACAAACTTATGCAGACACTATGCAAGTTAATATGGTGGTTCTTCAGAAAAATGGGAAGCAATCTATCCAAGACCCAGTTATATCAAAATACATTCCATCCTACCAGAAGGACAAATTCCTGATGACTTTATTTATAATATTCAGAAACTGGAAACAACCTAGATGCCCCTCAACTGAAAAATGGAAAAAGAAAATGTGGATCATTTACACAATGGAGTATTTACTACTCAGCTGTTAAAAGTAATGACATCATGAAATTTTCAGGCAAATGGATGCAATTAGAAAAAAATATCCTCTACTTCCTGTCTGGTTGACCTACGTATACTTCCTGCCTGACCAATCAGCATTTATTTAAAACATGATTGACAGAATAAAGACAATTTTCCCGCACCAAGTATATGCTATAACCTGTCCACCCTTGTTTAGATGCCCAATGATCTACCTCATTTGACATCTACCCTTTTGTAAGCACAGATAATAGCATATTTCTACAGCAAATACATTGGGCATTACAAAATTGCCTTGTGGAAATAGTTATATCAGTCCTGTGTATGGCCTTTTTTGGTCTCTTTTTTATTATTTTTATTTATTATTTGTATCTCATATGGGTACATTCTTCATGCTCAGTTCTGCCTCACATCACAGGATGCATGGTTAATAGCGCTCAGCACACGTGCTTCCCATGTTGCTGTTCTCTGTGGTTTCTGTATCACAATATTCTTCTTTTTTCTAATTCATTGGTTTCAACACAACATAATGCACTGCATGCACATTCTTGGTGCAAATCTCTACTTTGATATTCCACCCTCCTTTGATCACATCATATATGATGTGAGGACAAAAAAGAAAAGAGACAGTGACTACTCTATTTACCAAAATATAAGACATTTACATATTTATTTTTTTTTGATTTTGTTTCTATTAAGACCAATATTTTCTTGACTTACTGAGTATGTTCTGTTAACTGTCATATACTTCTGTTTGCAATGCAAGATAACCATCTTTCTGACCCTGGTCTAATGGAATCAGAGAATAGCTAAAACTTCAAAAAATGTATCAAGTTCAAAAAGAGGTAGGCCATCTTGGAGAAAGTTTTTAAACATCATGTAGTCTCTGCTTGTATGTATTTAACAAGAAAACTCAGAGCTTAGTTTCTGGCAAGAGGATAATATTACATTAGTATCTTCTGTGAGTTGACCAGGGGAAATGGTCCTGGAAATTTTAATTTATTCTTCCCTCTCTCCCCTCCCCTCCATTCCTTCTCCCTTTCTTTCTTCCTTCCCTCCCTCCTTCCCTCCCTCTCTCATTCCCTCCCTCCTTTTCTTTCTTTCTTCCTTCTTTCCTCCCTTCCTTTTTCCTTCCATTTTCTCTTTCCCATTCCCTCTTTCTTCTTCCCTCCTTACTTCTTCCCTAATTCCTTAGGTTCATTTTATGCATAACCTTGATTTGCCATGTTATTTGCATTCATTTTGTCTCCTTTAGTTCATTCTGGATCATTCTAACTGTTGGGGAAAAATCATGAAAATGATTTAATCCCAATATCTAGTTCTCTGGAGTTGGTATTCTGTAAAGCTAAAAGTCCTGGGTTCAAAACAACTCTTGCTAAATCTATAATTTGAAATTGGGTTATCTGCAAACTATGTGAACCTCAGTGCAACAGCCACCAAATGAAGGCCACAGTTTCTACCCTGACAACTGGGACTTTTCAGTGACCGATAGTGCAAGTAGTTCCACTGTGCGAGCATGCGTGAGCTTCTGTAATCTGATGTTTATGGCCTTTCTATCTATGTGACATAAACTGATCATTGCCCATCATTTATCTACTTTTGTTTTTTTCAATCTACATTTGATAGAGAACATTCTATACCCAAACCTAAGACTTTTCTTCTGGAGCCATTGTAGAAGTTTAGTTCCTCTACAAGTTATAGAGCAGAAACTTAAACTATTACTGTCACTTTTGAAACAGTTCGTCAATAAATTTCTGAACATCAAGCAATGGTCACTCTTAGACAAAGACTGTATCTTCTAAATTATGTTCAGAGTACAAAAATAATCTTGAGTTTACAGATGTAAAAAATAGAATAGTGGTTACCAGACCTATAGTGTTGGGAATAGAGAGATTAGATAATCATGGTTGAGATATTTCTTATTATTTTTTAGATAAGGTATTATGCAGCCCACACAAACACTGAACTTACTATATAGGTATAGATTATCCTGAGCTTTCAAATAATCTTGCCTCCAACTCCTTAATTGTGGAATTATAACCATATACTATCATGGTCAGTTTTATGCAATTTTTGGGTAAACTCAGGAGTTTGTATGTTCTAGACAAGAATTATACCAACCAAACAACATCTCAGTGCCTGCAAAGTAAAATACTTAGTTTATATCTGATGACTAAATCCTGGATACCTATTGTGCAATTTAGTTAATATTGTTAACAAGAAAATATTATAAACTTGAAAGTTACCAAACTTATACTTATATGTTTTCACAAAGAAAATAATAAAAAAGTAAATTGCAAATTTATTAAATTCAGTTAATCTTTCACAATTTATTCTTTTATCAACACATTGTATAACACATATATTTTGCCAGTTATATTTTAATAATAAGAAGAATTAAATACCATTGCTAGTGAAGCTAGAAGACATACTACTTAGCAAAGTAAGTCAGACACAAAGAAACAAAGATAGCAAATTTGGATTCATGTAGAAATGAACAAACAAGTGAAATGCCTCAATAACAAAAACTCATTTTTCCAATGAGAAAATATAAATGTAACCAAGATATACCATCTTTAAAATAGCAATACTAAGACAAGCTAATAAACAAAGAAATATGTGGAGAAAAAATAGAACATAATATTTTTTTCCAAAATGCTGAAAGAAAAATAAACCTATATTTAGAATTTTATATCATCAAAATGAACTAGAAATTAAATTATTTTAAGCAAACACAGAAAAAAAAATTGTCATATATTAAATTTTATCAAAGGAAACATAATCTTGAGGTACAAGGAAGAGGGTATACAAATCAACTAGGAAGTAGATAATAAATTTATCTAAGATGTTTTATTTAAAAAATTGTCATATATTAAATTTTATCAAAGGAAACATAATCTTGAGGTACAAGGAAGAGGTATACAAATCAACTAGGAAGTAGATAATAAATTTATCTAAGATGTTTTATTTAAAAAACAGATGAGATTGATAATTTATAATATACCTTCTGGTTGCATAAATAGCATAAGGACATTAGCTATAGTTGTGGTGGCCATATATGAAAGCATGCTAAAAATATAATTGCAGACCAAAAAATTATTCTGAAGTACCAAAATCTTGAGATGAATTAAATGTATGTATGTAAACAGATATAATAATAGTGGGGTGAATGGCAGGGATAATAAATATAATTGTTTAATAAGACTGATAAAATATAGTAATAGAAATGTATGATCTTTGGAAGAGTATAGTGTGAGGTAAATTACGATATATAAGGGATTAGAAGAAAAGATGGCACTTTCTAAGCTGAGTGTGCTGGTTAATTTAAAACTATGTAAATTTCAAAAAGTGAGAGTAAGCTTTGCAGTCATCATTTCATTAAAATTTCCACACTTATGAAACCAGTGCTCAGAAAATTAGCACAGGAACATTCAAAGAAACTATAGGAGCCATCAGTTTTTGTAACAGTAATGTAACAGCATTGTAACAATGATAGAAGTATTATTCAGAACAGCCACCAGGTCTCTGATGTAAGGGGAAAAAAGCATACTTTACTAAAATCAAATTAGAAGAAAATTGAGTCAGTAGAGGAAGAAATCAGCTGCATCTTTTGTAAAGTAGCAGTAAAGTCACATTAAATACTTAAAACAGAAGGTCTGTGCAGCTTCATGCTATGACATGGGTTTTACTGCATATTTCTGAGTGAGCTGTGATGGTGGCCTGTGGAGTCTCATACAATTATATGCTATTCCTTTTCCTTTCCTTGCACTTGCAGTAACATTTTCTTCACACGGTCATAGATCTGTTTGGTTCTCACTCCATATATGACAGGATTGAGCATTGGCGGAACTACAACATAAAGGTTGGCGAGAAGTATATGTATATAGCGAGGCACATTTCGACCAAAACGGTGTGTCATGAAAGAAAAGAGAGCTGGTGTGTAGAAGGCAAGGATGACACAGACATGAGAACCACAAGTGCTGAGGGACTTGATCCGGGCTTCCCGAGAAGGAAGATGAAACACAACATGTAGTATTTGTATGTAAGAAAGGGCAATAGCTACTATGTCAAACAGTAGATTACATATGGCACATAAACCATAAATGATATTGGCCTTGACACTGGCACAAGACAGACGAGCAAGACCCATGTGTTCACAGTAGGTGTGGGGAATGATGTGATGCCCACAGAAGGGCAGTCTCAAAATTAGAAATATAAATGGGACAACAAAGATAACAGCCCTCACTAGCACTGCAAGGCCAATCATAGAAACAACCTTGTTGGTGAGGATGGTGCTATACCGAAGCGGGTTACAGATGGCCACATAGCGGTCGTAGGCCATCGCTAAGAGGACTGTTGACTCCATAAGTGTGAATTTGTGGATGAAAAACATCTGTAAAAGGCAATCTTCAAAGATGATCTCTCGGAGATTAATCCAGAAGATCCCAAGCATCTTAGGGATGGTAGCTGTTGAAAGGCCCAAGTCAATGCTAGCCAACATGGCCAGAAAGTAGAACATGGGTTGATGGAGGCTGCTCTCAGTTTTGATCACAAATAAGATGGTGAAGTTTCCTAGGAGAGCAATAATGTACACAGCACAGAAGGGAAAGCCAATCCAGACGTGAAGAGACTCTAGTCCCGGGATCCCCAGCAACAGGAAGGAGGAAGGGTGAAACTGGGTGCCATTGGGAAGGAGCATCCTATAGAAGAATGTATAAATCAGTCTTCAGAACTGTGTGCTCATCCAAATGGCAGCTCTCTGGATCAATTTTTGAAACTGGAGACCTAGAGCAATTTTAAGGGATACCACAAACCCTGCTCATGGTCTTCTGGAAGCCATCATATCCATTTGAAATGAATTGTATGCTAAGTCATTTGGAACATTAACAAGTCCAGCACAAGTCTTGGAGGAAGCTACACACTACAAACAAAGTAAATAAAAGTAAACTATTATTCATGTACAGATTGTAATCTATTGTAAGTCACCCTTCTCTTTGAAATCACTAGCCTTATAACCAATCTTTAATATTATTTTACACTAATATTGCCTTTTTTGGAGTACTTTTTTATTTTGGTCATCTTTAATAAGAAAGTATGCTTGGATGTTGATGAACTTAGGGTTCTGCTAGTCCGTAGATATATTACAGATAACTAATCCAATTGATCAAATGACAGTATTGTAATGGCTAGTCAAGACTGTCAGCTTGACTATATTAAGAAACATTTTGGAGATTGCTAAAACTAACTTTCAGATGTTGCTATGAATCAGTTCCAGACACTATTAAATCATGATATAAATGATGTACTAGAAGTTTTAATCTATTGGTACATTGCAAATTTGAATGTTTACCTGAGTTACACAAGTTGATTAACATCCTTAAACATGTGGAATCAACACATAATCCTCCAAAACCAGTATAAAAATGATTCTTCTGAATATCTTAATATCCTGCTAAATGTAATATATAGCATCTTCAATGCATTAGTGAAGCAGACACTGATATTGGAGGACTAGATCAATACACGATTGTGTATGCAGAGAAATGTTTAGTGATTACTACTAATTAGTACAGCAAATATGTTTCAATTTCTTTAAAAATGATAATACAAGGCACTACTACAATTATCTAATAAATGTTACTACACAACTACATATAATATATTGAATATTCTTCTTTATTAATTTTTATACAAAATATTTTGATCACCTCTTCCACCTCCTCCAAGATTTATTCATTCCACATCCCTACCCACATTACTTTTGTTCTTTCTACCCACTTCTCTATATCTCTCTCTCAGATATATATATATATATATCTAATATATATATCTAATATATATATTATATTTTAATTATATTTTAATATATATATATTAAAAAGGAAGATAAGAAACCAAAATAAAGAAAGCCAAGAAACAAAACCCCCACAAACAAAAATCAAAACATAAAGATAATGTAGGAATATTGTAACTGTATTATAATATAAAAAAGGTTAAGACAGAAATGAATTTAGTCATTACTTAAAACTGCAAGCAAGTCTTTTCTCTATTTCCATGGACTTAAATGTAAATATTTCTATCAAAGAGCTTCAATCTGGGTATACCGTTGGTAGAAAGGTTTTCTCAGCACGCTATTGCTCCGAATTCAATTCACAGAACTCTGTTTGTACATATATGATGTCTGTCTGTCTGTCTGTCTGTCTCTCTCTCTCTCTCCATATCGATCTATCTATCTATCTATCTGTCTGTCTGTCTGTCTGTCTAGACACATATGTACCCTATCTACCTATCTATCCACCTTCCTAGGTTATATGTATTTTTTACTTATCTAGTCTACTACATACTAACAGTTCAAACCATCATGAGGATGATTAGTATAGTATGAATCTTTCAAATGCTTCAGAATATGAAGTCTGCTCCAGATTGACTGTCATAAAACTTGACTTTCTGACTAATTCACCCTATGTTTGAAGGAAGAGAAGAGAAAGTGTTATTACCTTCCACAAATAATTTAAAATATTTAGAACTGTTCCTTGATATAGAAAATCAATATAATTAGACAAATAAACCTTAAACTTCAAATCCATTACTACTTTTAGAATAGCATTTTTCCAAAACAGTTTGAAGCATATTCCAAAGATATACTATCACTCATTAGATGTTTAGCAGAATAACTTTTCTAAGGGAACTGGATAGCATCTTCTTGTAGTGTTACATGACCTTAACTAGCCATGCTCCTAATCTTTCCTGAAGCTTCATCTTCCGCCTCTGACTTCAATAGGCACTATGCCTTTTATCCTCTCTTTTATGTTTTCTCATTCCATATATTTTCTCAAGCTAAAAAATGGGAAACTCACCAGGCTGAGCCCCAAAATGGAGTCTTGCCCTTATTGAATGTCATTCTGGCCTGCTTTTATCAGGGCTTTGCATTTTTTCAGGAAGTACCTTTCATTACCATTTCCCTAGAGCCAGTATCATAAAAAGCAGAAATCCCTGTGGATTTTGGATCTTATTCTTTCATGATCAGTGAAGAACACTGTAGCTAGAAGAAACTAGAAGAAAGTAGGGTTTTGCACATGCACCTCTTATGCATCTGTGAACTTTTTCTGAGCTTGCTGTATATCAAAGCAGTAACAAATACACACTCAAAAAAAGAAGTTAAAATTGTGTTAACCTATAGCAGGAGAACAATGGTCTGATGTTTGACAATAGGTGTCTGGCCAGTGGACACCTGAGGTTAACAAGAACAGGGCCAATGCCAGGAGTAAATTATTTCTTTTCAATTTTTGGCCACCGAGGGCCCATTGATGCCCAAACTTTATAGGCTATTGGCAATGCACTTACTTACCCTGCAAAGCTTGGCTGTTGCTGAAGATATCAAATATTTGAGCCATAGAACATGGGATATCAAACTAGTACTGACCTGGAAGTTTATCCCTCCTTTATAGTTTTCATATGCTATGGGCTCTAAAAAGAAAAGTAATCATCAATCTTATGTAGATATGAACCATTTGGTACAATAATAGCTGACCTGTCAAGGTCTGCCTGCTGCTGCAATAGTGGCACAAACATTATGGGAGTAACTAGCCACTTTCTTATTGGATTTAAGTCACGTTCCAGAAGATGAAACTCTTATCTAGCACCATTATTGGACAATAAACCCACGGCAAGATAAATCATAGACCCCAAGGGACAACTATTATTATTATTTTGCTTAGTGTTCATAATATTAAGCCAATTCCCATCAATTTATCATTAGATCTCCAAACTTTCAACAGAGAAGCTTCTGTTTTTAGGAGATGGTTATAAACACAGACACAGAGTTGACCAAGGTTAGAGAATAAGATGACAGAATGGTCAGCCCTATGGAATATCTGTGCTACTGAGAGGTTAATGTGTAAGAGAATGTGGAAGGAGTAAAGGAGTCAGAAGCAGGTAATAAACATCAACAGGGTAGCTGTTCTACCCTATTAGGCCAAGCCAGTTTCTTTATTCATTAACCAATAAAAGCAACACATTGACAGAAGGACCTCCCACACCATCATTCAGATGTTCTTCATCCACGTGTGTACTGGCATGGAGTCAGCAGTGCTTGTGGGCGTGACCTGATGTGTGACATTATAGCCATTGTCGTTTCCTATGTCCAGATCCTCTGTGCCTTGTTTTGACCATCTTCTCAGGATGCCCTGCTCAAGACACTCAGCACCTGCGGATCTGTGTGTCATGTTAGCAATCTATACGCCTGCCTTATTTTCTTTTATGACTCATAGGTTTGGCCATAATATACCATGCTGCATTCACATTCTTCTAGAATACACAATTTCTATGTAGTCATTCCACATGCTCTCAACTGTAATCTGACCAGGGAACCAGGGAACAGACCAGGGAACAGGTACTGAGAATGTTTTCCAGGAAATAAACACAGTTCTAGTACTCATAAAAAAATGATACACAGAAGAAAGGTCAGTGACACTCAATGGTTCCAAACAAAAGGAGAGATCTCTAAGTTATGCAACCCTATATAGGGAGGGGATTGCCAACATTGACTTATTCTCCTCCTAGACTCTCTCACTAACCTAGGTAATTAGAATCAGGCCCATATTATATGCATTAGCAAAGATATTTAAAAACATTTCCAACTTAGGAAATTGATTCTTCATCTTGAATCAAATAATCACTTTGCATTTCTTTCATCCTGCTAACCTGAAGTGTGACACTGAAGCCATTGTCATTTCCTATGTCCAGATTCTCTGTGCTGTGTTTCAACCATCTTCTCAGGACGCCTGGCTCAAGGCACTCAGCACCTGTGACTCTTGTGTTTGTGGCATGCTTGCTTTCTACGCACCAGCATTTTTCTCTGTTATGACCCACTGATTTGGCCGAAGTTTCCCCCAGTACATCCACATTCTTCTTGTCAGGGATGACCTCACATTAGGCTTTAATAATACAATATAAAAGGATTTTGGTGATTTATGTTTGTTTCTCTGTTTGTGAATTTCTGCTCATTTTTTAATTTTTAATTTTTAAGCTTTAATTTTTAAGCACACACATGCTGGTGTGCTCAGGTACACCTCAAATTTATGACAACAGAGTATCAACCACATGTTGGTATTGACTGCCACACAGTTTTGTTCTCAAATTTGCATAGCTAAAACCAGTGATGTGAATCTGATGCATTGAGAGTTTCAGTTATGTGAGAACTTTTGTGGTGGACAGAATTATAAAACCTTAGAGATTCTGGTCAGTATACTGTAGTTCTATTTTTTCAAGATTTCAAGCAAGTATTATCTACTTGTTTAAAAAAATTGTAGTCAAACTTAATGTTAGCAACTCAAATATTTTATTGTTTTCAAAGACAGTTTTCTCTATAAGGTTTATTATACTTCATCCGTGAAGACTGTCACTATTACAGAACATTGGAAGTCCCAGCAGTGGTAAGTCTACCACTATCTCATTGGATTTGTTTGATAGCTTCATTGAAACAAGCTCCACGTAATATTGTCCAGTGTTATCTATATCTGTGTAACGAGATTGACATTATGTGAGCAAAATTTCCACGGAAAACAAATTGATGAAGTTCTGATAAAACCTAACTTTTTAGTAATAATTTTGTCTCAGAACCTGTACAAATTTGTAAACCACAAAGGCCCATTTGCTATTTTGTCATGTGTTTGACTTCCAAATATACTTTTTAGAACTATTCCATGGCATGCCTACTCTGTAGAATGAACTTTATGGAAGAAACCTTACCTAGTGGTATTATGGTAGAAAAGATGATGTAGCAAATTGTCAGAGGAAACTTGTATTAGTTCACATTGCGCTTAAACTGGATATTCTCTGGAAAATCATCCCGAAGTTAGGCTATGTAATTCAAAGCCCAAGTGATTCTCCTAGGAATTACTGAGTGATGAAATTATATTATCCTTTATCTAAGTTTTCTTCAGTTTATGAAATATCCTTGAATTTTCATTGCTGTACTTGCTGCTTTGGTTAGATAAGAAACAATTCACTCTTATATTGAATGATTTCCCTTATGATTGGCATGGTTTTATTAAGTTCGGTAGATTTCCAAGTTTGACTCTCTAGACGTGGCATCTACCATCAGGCTTCTACATGCAGGCTTTGCTTCTGTAATAAGTATTTCAGCGTTCAGTCCATCCATTATGCTTCCCTGTGAATGCCAGCTATTACTAGACTACAGATCTACAGTCCTGTTGCCTTACCTTTGTGTAGGGTGTGGTCTTGATCAGAGGATTTTTTTTAGTGCCTACTCCTTCCGTTTGTTTCTATGACACAGCTGAACTCAGGTGTTATGTTTCTAAGGCCCCCTCAGCACATCATTACTACTCCACCTTATATATCTGGTGTTGAAATATGGAATACACTAAATTTATTGTGCTGGTTCCTAGTAAGTCTTAAGCAGGTGAACAGACCTGACCACTTGCTAAGAATCCAGAGATTTAAATAAAACATCCCTCCATATACTCCCTGATAATGACACTTTATAAGAAGTAATGGATTCCTTAATAGTATATGCAGCAAAATTTCTAGGTACACTGGGGAAATCCCTATTTGTTTTAGATTCATAATGTCTCTTGATAAAAAGTCAAACCTCCATGGTACTTTTCATCAGTAAGAAAGATTAGACTTTAAACTTGCATCTCTTCTTTTTGTTTTATTTACATCCTTTAAAATTATATAGTAGTGGAAATGTGTATTAGAGAGTAGGTGGTTATAGGACATAGGAGTGAGCATAGTAAACTATGGCAGCCATATCTGTGGGAAAGTGTGTTTCTGAGAATGCCAGTGAGATTTGGATGTAGATAAATTTTATGTTAGAACAGCTGTAGAGACAATTTCCATTTAGTATCTGTAAACAATATGTTAGATGAAGTTGTATGAGTTAAGTGATAAAACACACAAAATACATATGTACAATTTATAGACAGTAAGCAATTGGGTTTTCTTCTCATGCTTTTATTTTGAAAGATGAAGACTTTGGCTAACATTTTCATGTAGTCACTAGGAAATTTATCTGTATCTCAACCCACATAATCAATTAAATTTTGGCGCCTATACAATTAATACAGAAAACTTAAAAATCACGGATGTCAGAATGCAGCTCCCACTGTAGTTCACTTCTCCACAGTGAACACATGCAGGGTGTGGATAGTCTTTTGTATGACTTCTATCATTCCATCATAATTCTGATGAAATTTATCCATGAGAAACAATAAACACTAGTGAAAACCAAAAGGTACTGCAATAGTCAGAGAGTAGAGTGTAATCTACAAATTCATGAAAATGTGTCCAGGGACAGACTTCTATAAAACTATAACATTATCCTGAGATGTATGACTATGACTTCAAAAACAGAGGAGAATATGATAACTAGAAAAATATAGTGGCACTGCTATAAAGCATCAAAATAAATAACAAAAAGTTTAGGAGAGGTGCTAACATATATATCTTATTCATCAAATAATTATTGAAATAGGTACTTATGTGAACAACACTGCAGAAGCTTATTAAAATGGTGATTAGAAATGGTCAACCACAGAGGTCACATATTATTACGACTGCTTTACATCACATCCTATAAATGGTGACATGACTTCATTCGCAGAAATAAGTATTTTGATAGTTGTTTCTGCTCTGGGTTACAGCAATCCTACAACTGTTTACCATAATTAATGAGTTTGAAAAGAAAAAATGCACACTATATATGCTAAAAAAGACTTGAGGAAAACATCAAGATACAAAATATGCAGTACCAAGTAAATCTAAGAGTCAAATGTAAGTTTAGGCAGCAAGTCGGCACTGATATTCTTCATATGAAAAATAAACTACATGATCTTAATATTCTCATGATTTAAAATTTTGAAGATATTTTCCTTGTCTTATGATAGATAGGGCAAAATTTTAAGTGTATCGAGTTTAAGATTAGTTAGCAAAGTACCAATCTAAAAACGGAGATCAGACAGTTAAGTAGTTACAAACAGGAAGCAATCACAGATTCTAGAAGGAACTACAAAGTGTTGTAAATGCCTAGATGATGCTTTTGTATAGCTTCTTGCTCTTTTTAAAACTTGGGCTATTTTTAACATATCTAGGCTGATGTTTCCTTACTGCTACACAGACATGTATGTTAACTTGAATATTTAAATAATTTAATAATAATCTCAGTGATTAGATTTAAATGATTATTATAGATCAGAAAAATGAGCTGGTTATCTTTTGTTTTACATCTAATATTCACTTATGAGTGAATATATACCATGTTTGTCTTTCTGGGTCTGGATTACCTCACTCAGGATGTTTTTTTTTTTCTAGTTCTATTCATTTGTATGCAAATTTCAAGATGTCATTGTGTTTCACTGCTGAGAAGTAATCCATTGTGTAAAAGTACCACATTTTCTTTATACATTCTTCAATTGAAGGCCATCTAAATTTTTTCTAGGTCCTGGCTATTGCAATAATGCTGTTGAACATAGTTGAGTAAATGTCCTTCTGGTATGAGCTCGCATCTATTGGGTATATGACCAAGAGTTGTATTGATGGGTCTTGAATTAGAGGGATTTCCAATTTTCTGAGAAACTGCCATACTGATTTTCAAAGTGACTGCACAAGCAATGGAGGAGTGTTCCCCTTACTCCGCATCCTCTCCAGCATAAGCTATCATTTGTGTTTTTGATTTTAGCCTTTCTGACTGGTGTAAGATGATGTCTCAGAGTCATTTAGATTTGCATTTATCTGATGGCTAAAGATGTTGAGCAGTTACTTAAGTGGTTTTTTGGTAATTTGAGATTCTTCTGTTGAGAAATCTCTGTTTAGATCTGTTCCCCATTTTTTAAAATAATGGATTATTTGGTATTATATGTAAAGCAAAGGATAACCATCTTATAATCCATGACCCTAGAGAAGCTAGGTAACAATGAAAAACCTAAGGGAGACATACATGGATCCCCTGGGAAAGGGAATAGACAAGAAGTCCTGAGAAAATTGGGAGCATGGAGGTGGAGGGACAAGGGAGAGCAAGAGGGGAGGGGGAATGGAGAAGGGGAGAGGGAAGAGAACATGAGGTAACTAGATGGCTGAGATGGGGGAAGGACAGAAAGGGAGAGTGAGGAAAGAGATATCTTGATTGAGGAATCCATTAAGGGGTTAGCAAGAAACCTGGCACTAGGGAAATTCCCGGGAATCTACAAGGATGACCCATCTAAGACCCTAAGCAATAGAAGAGAGGGTACCTGAACTGGCCTTCCCCTATAGTCAGATTGATGGCTACCTTAATTGTCATCATAGAAACTTTATCCAGCAATTGATGTAAACAGATGCAGAAATCCACAGCCAGCACTGGGCCAGCCAACCAAGGTCTAGTATAAGAGAGAGACAAGTGATAATGTGAACAAAAAAGTCAAGACCATGATGAGGATACCAACAGAAATAGCTGACCTAAGCAAGTGGAAGCTCACTGATGTCAGACAGCTGGGGAACCTGCATAGACACAAACTAGGCCCTCTGAACGTGGGTGATAATTGTGTGGCTTGGGCCTGTGAGGTCACTGGCAGTTGCACCAGGATTTACTCCCACTGCTTGTACTTGCTTTTTAGAGTTCATTCTAGTTGGAAGGATACCTTGCTCAGCCTAGATATAGTGGGGAGTGCCTTGGTCCTGGATCAAAATGATGCGCCAGACTTTTTTTTGACTCCTTAAGGGAAACCTTACCCTCTGTAAGGAGTGGAAGGGGATGTGGTAGGTGGAAGGTGAGAACATCGGAAGGAGAGAATGAAGAGGGAAATGGGATTGGTGTGTAAAATAAGAAAAGGTTGTTTTTAAAAATAAATTGAAAAAAAAAAAGAAAAAGAAAACTAGGCTCTTGGGTCTTGAGACTCAGTGGTTAAGGCTGTTTTTCCAGCAAGGAGGCTTGTGTGTCATTCCTAGCACCAACATGGTGGCTCACATCTATCTATGAATCTCATTCCAGAATATCTAATCCCCTCTTCTGAACTGTGTAGGAATTGGGCATGAAAATAGTGCATAGATTTACATTCGAGCAAATTACCCATAAACAAGCAAGCAAACAAACAAATAAACAAAAAACTAATAAAAGCAATGAGGTCCCTTTTTGAAATAAAGACAATGAGACCCCATTTTGGAATACTTACATTTCATCTTGAAAAAGTTCTGAAATTCTCAGAAAAAAATCTGGTTAGGGCTCGTTAAGCAGAAATGGCATTTGGATAGATTACTTCTTAGCAAAACAACACAATCATTTGATACTAGAAAAAAATCTTAATAATAATACAGGCAAGTAAGGTCAAAAGTGCAATGCTCTGTTTTAATGTTCCTCAACTTCAAAATAACCAAGTTCAAATTCTTTGAAGACTAAACAATTTAATGAACCTGTCTCTTATCTTCTTGGTTCTTACACCATAAATAATAGGGTCCATCATAGGTGGCACAAGAAGATACATATTGGCAACAAGTATGTGTACATGTGGAGCCACTTTGTGCCCAAACCTGTGGGTGAGGAAGGAGAAGAAGGCAGGAGTATAGAACACTAAGATGACACAGACATGCGAGCCACAGGTGCCCAGAGTCTTGAGTCTGGCATCTCTGGAAGGAAGGTGGAAGACAGTATTGAGAATGAGGACATAAGAACAAATGATCAATATAAAGTCCACACCCCCAGTGAGGAAAGCAACAATGAGGCTGTAGGCTCGGCGGATGCTCGTCTCTGCACAGGCAATCTTGATGAGGGCCATGAACTCACAGTAAGCATGGGAAATTATGTTAGTCTTGCAATAGGGAAGCCAGCGTAGCAAAAAAGGGTGAAGACTGAGAAAGGCCACTCCCCGAAATACAATAGCCAGGCCCATTGCCCCAGTTATGGTGTGTGTCAAAATAGTTGAGTGTCTTAATGGGTTACAAATGGCCACATAACGGTCAAACGCCATCCCTACAAGGAAACCAGACTCCATGGTTGAGCAAGAGTGGATTAGGAAGACCTGAGTGAGGCAAGCTTCAAAGGGAATCTCTCCATCATGAAACCAGAAGAGACTGAGAAGTTTGGGAACAGCTGTAGTGCACACCACGAGGTCAGCCACTGCCAACATGCAGAGGAAGAGGTACATTGGCTCATGGAGGCTGGAGTCTGTCTTAATGATGAACAGAAGAGAACAGTTTCCCACTAGTGCCAAAATGTAGCCCATGCAAAAGGGGATGGAAATCCACATGTGTGCTGCCTCCAACCCAGGAATGCCAACGAGAATGAAGGTTGAAGGATGAACATCCGACTTATTGTAGATCAACATGGTTAAGTGTGAAATGTATGTGTATGTATCTTTAAAAAGACAATATTAATCTGAGTTGGAGGCCAGTCTGGCCTACAGAGTGAGTTGCAGGACAACCAGGACTACACAGAGAAACACTGTATCAAAAAACAAACACAAAACAACAAATTAAAGAAAAGATAAAGAGACAATATTAATTTATAAATATTTAAAAGAAGGAAGTCAAGATGTAGGGAACTATATTCCACAGATCTACTGGAATTCTTGTAAATATCTACATACAAATCATTTTATTATATAGTAGAATCACCTAAATTTATAGTCAGTCTTGAAAACAGCATCACTTAAATTCAAATTTAGATTTTACTAGCAGTGAAAGCTGAAAAAGTTGTATTACTTCTTCATTGAGATGCATTTAATTCTTGTATTATCCATGTAGTAAATAACCTTAATGTCTTTTTATATATTGATTTTTCTATTTTTATTTATATAATTTTGTATTAATATTTTTCCTTAAAATGTAAAACTACCTGGAAATTAATGAATAGATGAAAACCATGGATATAGAAGAATAAACATTAGAGTGTCATGTGAGACAGGAAAGGAGATGTTCCACATAGAATGTATATTTTTAGATGTTAGTAACTATTTTCATAAATTTAGTACTTAGACTGTTGAGACAAGAAAACCAATATTTAGGAAAATGTTTCAATGTTATGAAATGATTGGAAGAACATTCATTCACCTCTGCCCAACTATTGATCACTATTGAAAGTGATGTCAAGAATAGGATGAGAGCTGAGTTAGAAAATGATCAAAACACAGCATTGGGCCTCACTGCCTGAAGAAATTTTGTTAACTCTTTATCTTAGACATTGATTCTTGCATTAATTTGATTGGAATAGGCAGTCTCAGCTCCCATGATTTTATTTTATGTATCATATTAGTCAAACAGTGCTCACTCCTTTAAGTTGACTCTATAGGCATTCTATTCTATCCGAGCCATTCTTATTTACAAGTTAACTGAACATTTCTCTTGTATGATTTGATACCATGCTTGGCTTAGGCTCATATTGCCATTTGTTGATCACATTAGTTTTGTTTTAGACTATTAGAATGCTACTAAGGTCACTTTATAAAGCAAAGAAAACCAGCCTATAATTCACAATCTCAGACAACTTAGACTACAAAGAGGACCCTAAGAGAGACATGGATCTAATCTACATGGGAAGTAGAAAAAGACAAGATCTCCTGAGCAAATTAGGAACATGGGGACCATGAGAGAGGGTTGAAGGGGAGGGGAGAGAAAGGGAGAGGAACAGAGAAAAATGTATAGCTCAATAAAATCAATACAAAAGAAAAGTAATTGAAGGTGTACTGAAACTTTTGCATTTATTATAATATACTTATACTCCACAGTGTTTTTATTATGTATTTTTATTAACTAATTCTTAATCCCTTACCCAACAATGTCTGAATTGAAAAGTTCATAGAAGGTTGATCATTAATAATGAATTGGTGGTGGTGCATGCCTTTAATCCTAGCACTCCAGAGGCAGAGACAGGCAGATCTCTGTGTTCGAGGTCAGACTGGTCTACAAGTGCTAGTTCCAGGACAGGCTCCAAAGCTACAGAGAAACCTTGTTTTGAAAAACCAGAAAAAAGATAGTATTTTAGACTGTTAGCCTGTTTATGACCTTTCCTGTCCAAAGAGTTACTTAGTTCACTATTTTACTTACAGTGACTGCAGGGATACATATTCTTTGGGGCTTTGAAGATCTGGGTACATGTATGTGAAGAGCCCCAGAATGTCTAGATCATGGCATTTGCAAATCACAGCAAATATTAAACAGAATTATCTAAGAAAACCAAATTATTTAAAGTTTATATAATGATAAGAAAGTTAATATTTCCAATTTTTCAGTAGATAGTAGTCATGATTTTCCTGAGAAAAATTTATATACTATGAAATGTAAATGTCATTCTTGAGCATTGATTAAGCCAATTGCATAGATAAACAGTTGATAGATAACAAATCCAGACTTTGATTTCAGAATCTTCATGCTAAATCCCACTATTAAATTACCCAAATTATATGGTACTATAGTGATGTTGCTAGCAACAGAAATATGGATATGCATAAAGATGCAACCCTGTCACTGTTGTTGATGGATTATGATTGATGTCCATATTTTGGAATATCACAAAGAAGAGACTCTAAAACTTAGATCTTCTTTCTAATAAACCCCTTTACAATGCACCCACTCAATCAGGAATGCTTAATACAACTAACAAACACTCTCTCAGTCTTAGCCTTCTGCTGCTCTGGGGTTAAGTTTATGTGTGCACCTCCACAACAATGTATTTTTATTTAGATTCCTAAGTTTTATTAAAATTAAATTCTGTATGTTTTGTTCTATATCTAGGACTTTTAATATTCTTTTTATTGAAAATATTCTTATTATTTTATGATCAAGATTTCCTCACTTCCAATTTCTTCCCATTCTTCTCACTTCTCCAATTCTACTCTCTGCCCTTTTTTCTTTCTTCTTAGAAAGAAAACAGGTAAATAAAGAAACAAACAGAAAACAAACAAGCCAGAAAATTTTAAAAAGAACACACACACTGGGTATATTTAAAATTTCTCCTTTTCTATTTTTTTTTACTTTTATACAGTGTAAACATTTTTCTCAGTAGAAAGTAGGAGTAGGTTAAGGAAGAAAAAAGTCCAAACTATAGTATTTGCAAATGTGCAATAATTATGCTTAAAATGAGTTTCACCCTAACTTTAATCATTAAATTGAAAATGAAAATAATATAAATCACAGAATGCCAAGGTTAATACTAATTATTTTAATAAAAACATGGAAAATAATAAGTTAATCATTATTGTTAAAAGAATGTTTTGGCAGAGTAGCCTAATGAATTGAAACTCTATCAGTTATACATGTACACATAAAACTATATGCAGTAAGTCATTATTATGATACTATCTGTAGTAAATGATATTGAATTATTCATAATATTCCACTATAAGATAACTATATTTAATTACAATTTTAATATTGTAACTCAGGGTAATTTAATATAAACATCATATAAAGTAAGCATCAGTGTTACAATGTTACTGCGGTATACACCCAAACTTAAACACATATGGATGTATGTATATAATACAAGCACATTTATACTGAGTGTTTTATAAACAAAGAAACATAATCTATATGGGTATGCATCCAACTTGGCACTCTAAAGTGAGTGATGGATTATAAAGGGAACAAAGGTTATATATAATTTTCCTTTATTATTATGCCTATCTTTTTAAACAGTAACAACAAATTCATTGCTAGCTTGATTTCCCTGTGGCATTATAAGAAGTAAGCATACAATGGAAACATGATTATAATCATCAGAAAGAAACCACAAAATAAGGTATTATGCATAAAATGGGGTTCCCTGTATTTCAAAATTTTAAGAAATTTAGCTACCACTTGAAATGCATTTCTTTCCTCCTCTTTGTGTACATAATTGTCTAGTCTTCTATCTATGAAATCAATGACCACATGCCACTTGTTCTTGGTGGGATTACCCATACATGAAATGTTTAATAACTTCTGAGCAGAGTTGAAGACTCTATTCACATATCACCTTTGCTATGGTTTTCTAGCTTTCTTAAACTATCAGTGACACTTGTTCCCAATGCCCTTACGATACGTCACTTATCTACCATCTACTTTTTGTTATATTGTGTTCTATATTTGGCTAATAGTCTCACTTAATATATCAGAGATTATTATTGATTAAATAATACTTTTCCTTTGCCATTTTATAATGAATCAATAGGGGGAAAGAAAGGGATAGGCAACAAAGTACATAATTTCAATATAATATTAAGACAAGCAGTTATTTATGATCAAAAACCATGCACCTCCTGAAGAAATCCTCAAACTATTACAGCAACATTTTCTTGATTATAGCATTAAATTTTAAGATATGTTGAAGGATTGTTCTCTAACACAGTTGAATTCTATAACTCTTTATTGATTTTTCTTTCTGACTGCCTGATGGAAAAGCTTGGTAACACAGAATAAATTTAGATATGCTTTGGTTAAGAATAAAACCAAAGATGTATGATGTTGGTAAATCATGAATCCCTGACACATCTTTTAACATGAATGATATAAAGACAGTACAAATAGAGCATCTATTAGATGCTACTTTCTTTCTCCCATTTTATTCTCAGTTTTAATATTTGGTGGTTGGTAATCCTACTTATGACATAGATAACTCTAGGAAATGATATTTATGAACCATCATATATACTAGTCAATAAAAAAATGGGGGAAATCGTATTATTGAAAAGTCACAAAATAAGTAATTACAGTTAGCTTATTCAAAGCTGCTATACCATATAATTACAAACCTGGAATTTTAAAATATTTACAGAACTTCAATCTCTACATTACACCTAAAACAGTGCAGAGCAGGATTAGGAAATAAAAATGACATAAGAATGCTTTGAGAAGGAGAAAACACTGCTTGACTATCACAGACCTGTGAGGTCTGCTCAGTATATATGCTGATACAACTCATTCCCATCCTTCGTCACTTTTCTAGGAATACTGGAGTATACAGAAAAGTCATGGTCCATTTGTTTTTAGAAAAAGTTGCAGTCCTTTCTCAGTTTCTATCAACGGTATATCAAAGAATAGCTACCATTGCTTGTGTGGCCAATGTAGTCTGAATGGGAACCACAAATCCGATGGGGTTCATCAACCCAAAGCAATTTTACACAAGCCTGCTTAAGTAACTGGTCGTGGTAAGCCGAGTCCTCTTCCCTCCTCTAGCCAGATGTTCACCCACGACATATTGAAAGTTACTATGCAATCCTTACCTCACTAGGCATTCTGTGTGGACCAAGGAGAGTCCTTGAACATGCCATGTTCTCTTATGACTTATAAGTTTTCCATTTGAACTCATTATGGTCAGCTTGCAGCTGCTTCTGACTCCCATTGGCAGGCAAAGACAATGACTTCTCCATGGGGTCAGGAAGAGAAACCTATGGAGGGTTGAAATTTGAGATCAGAAAGCTATACAGACACTTAAAGTCAACATCTCAATAACAGCAGAGTCCAGAAACATAGAGATCAGTCAGACGTGAAATCTCCATAGCCTGATTCCTGACAGGATTGCTTAAGTCTCAGAAGAACTCTTTTAGATAAAGTATTCGCACATGTATGTACTGAACATAGTCCCCTGAGAGCCCCCGTCCTCTTCTTATATTTGTTTTCTATTGTTTGTACCCTAGTCTGTTCTGCTTCTACTTTGTTGACATATATGCAAACACAGCTTTACGTATACAGAATCTAGGAACTACCAATGAGAGACAACATCTGATAATTGCCTTTCTGGCATTATCTTGATTCACTTATATGATTATCTCCAGGTGATTCTATTTTCCTGCAAATTGACACTATCTCATTATTCACTGTGGTTGGGTAATATTCCTTGTGCATATATAACACATTTTCCTTATCTAATCTCCTGTTGAACACCAGGGTTGGCTCCACAGTTTGCCTCCCTTATGGACATTGCTGTAATAAGTACTGGTATGCAAAAATCTGTGCTATAATGGCCTAGAATTCTTTGACAGCCCAGGAGTATTACACCTGAGTCATTATGAAAGGTTTTAATATTTTTTTTTGAAAAAAATACTCCTTGGCTTCCATAGTGGATTGGCTAGTTTATATTCTCATTAGCAGTATATCAAGCTTTCTCTTTGTCTGCAGCCTGGACAGCATTTTTTGTTTGCATCTTAATGTCTGCTGTTACTGTTGACATTAGATGGAATCACAAGGTAATTTTCTACTTATAGTTCTCTGATACCTAGATCCAAATTACAGTATTTAATGTGTCATTTTTATAATTCATCATAACAAAATTACACAGAAAATTATTGAGTCATATGAAATAACAAATTGATGAGAATTGTATTACATCTAAGCAACAATGTGGAAAATTAGCTACAGTTAGTGAAGCAGCACTGATTTTTTTTCTGTCAGTTGACATTTTTGCGTTATCCTGCAGAGTCAGGGATCTTGAACATATTTTCCAAGTATCTTTGTGCTACGCTCTACAACTTGGTGAACTGAAATTTGTAATTTCATAATTTATTTATGATACTTGCATTCTTCTTATATGTTATAAGGGAACAGTGCATAAGAACACATCTATACAGTCTCATTTGTAATGTTGTCCTTACTAATATTGCTTCTATTCACTAAAGTGTATTTATAGCTCAAAATATATATTGATGGCTTACTCTTTTATTTATTTTACTTTATGCATGTGTGTGTGTGTTTACAGTGTTGGTGTGCTTGGGCTTGAATGTCAAGGTGGCATGTGGTGGTCAAAACACAGTTCTTGGGAATCTGTTCTTTCCTTCGACTGTTTAGGTCCTTGGGGAACTCAGGCAGTCAGGTTTGACTAGAGCCTGTATCTGCTGAGCCATCTCCATGTTTTTTGTGACCTACTAAAAATATGTAAAATAATATATAAAACTTGATGTCCTGTTATGATTATATCCAGAAGTTTAACACATAATTCTCTGAGTTTGTTTTTAGATTTTATAACTTAAATGTATTATCTTTTTGACATTTGATTCAGTAACTCCTGTGTTTGGTTTCCCTCTGCACACAGTGTGAGCACTGCCCAACACAGAGATCTTTATTTTCCAGACATGTTCTTAAAGAGTCAGAAGATTTCCATGTTCCTAATGTAGGGAACAAGGTCATCAGATAAACTACACACAGAGTGAGTCAAGGAGCTTCTGGCTAAAAGCTGGCTTGTGAGTGTGAAATTTCAGCGCTTGGGATCTTGAGGTAGAGAAAAGTTTGGAAAGAAGGAAGGGAAATTAATATCTAAATAAAGTTCCTCCTGAGATTACAAAAGCAAGTTTATGTGTGTGCAGGGTCTGGCTGGGATGTGTTGCAGTAACATCTGTAGTAATGAGACAAAGGTGTTGATGTGTATTAATGTTTTCTTGATAAACATTTCCCTCAACTAGAATGGCAAACCCATCTTTTTCTTTTCTGATTAGTTTGAGTCTGAAGTTTATCTTGTCTGATATTAAATAGTGATGTTTGCTTGCTCCTTTTCCTCTTTGATCAAATTACTTTTGTAATTCTTTTTCTCTATGGTAGTGCCTTTAAAGCTAAGAAAGGGTGTGAATTTGGGTGGGCAGGGGACTGGGAAGTATCAGGGAGGAACTGGGGGAGGAAAAATTGTAATCAGAATATATTATACAAAAATCTATTTTCAATAAAAAAATAAGTAAAACAAACAAAACAAAACTGAATACCAGCAGGCAAACCAAATGGACCTAAAAGTTATTTACAGAACATCTCACCTCAACACAAAAGAATATACTTTCTCTCCACCTTATGGAACTTTCTCCAAAACTGACCACAATTTTACTCAGACACAATGCAGGTCTCAACAAACAATAGAAAATTGAAGTAACTCCCTGAATTCTATAAAACTGCTAGTAGTTAAAGCTGGATCTCAGGAAGGAAATAAAACAAAAGAAAAATTACAGACTTATGGAAACTGAACCACTCTCTATTGAATGAAAAATGGTTCAAGAAAGAAATTAAAGACCTCTTATATTTTAATGAAAATGAATACACAAGATACTCAATCTTATTAGACACAATGAAAGCAATTCTAAGAGGTAAGTTCACAGCACTAAGTGCTTATATGAAAAACTAGAGAGAAGTCATACTAGCAACTTAACAGCATACCTGAAAGTTCTAGAATAAAGAGAAGAAATTACACACAAAAGAGCAGATGGCAAGGAAGAAAAATCAAACTCAGAGCTGAAATCAATAAAATAGTAACAAAGAGAACAATACAAAGAATCACTGAAACAAAGTGCTGGTTCTTTGAAAAAATTAGTAATATTGATAAACCTTTTCCAGAATTAACTAAAAGGCAAGGAGAAAATAACCAAATTAACAAAACCAGAAAAGGAGGGAGGGATATAACAATACACATTGAGGAAATCCAGAGAAACATAAGGATATACTTTAAAACCTATATTCTATCATATAGGAAATATATAAAAATTAAAATTGGATAATTTTCTTTATAGATATCACTTATGAGTTAAATAAAAATCAGATAAACAATTTAAATGGACCCATAACCTGCTTAGTGAAATAGAAGCAGTCATTATAAGTCTCTCAACCAAAAAAAAAATCCAGGGCAAGATGGTTTTTGTACAGATTTCTACCAGACATTCAAAGATGAGTTAACACCATTACTCCTCAAATTATTCCACTAAATAGAAGTAGAAGGAGCTTTGTTCCATTTACTTTATGAGGCCACATTTATCCTGATACCTAAACCAATGAAAACTTAACAGAGAAAGAGAATTACAGACCCATTTTCCTTATGAACATAAATGCAAAGATACTCAGTAAAACACTTGCAAAATGAATTAAAGAAAACATCAAAAAGACCACCCGTCATGTTCAGGTCAGCTTTATCCCACAGATAAATAGATGGTCAATTACAACCACATTAAAAAATGCAATCCACAATATAAACAAAATGAAAGACAAAAACCACATTATCATCTTATTAGGTGTAGAAAAGCTCTTTGACAAAAATCCAAACACCCTTTCTTGTTAACAGACCTGGAGAGTTTAGAAACACAAGGGTCTTTCCTAAACCTAGTAAAGGCAGCTTACAAAAAGCCCATAGCACACATCAACTTGAATATGGAAAAACTCAAAGTAAAATCCACTAAAATCAGCAATAAGAAAAGGTCTTCCACTCTCCATATCTACTCAATATACCACTTGAGGTTCTAGCTAGAGGAAGACAACTGAAAGAGGTCAAAGGCATACAAATTGGAAGGAGAGAAGTCAAAGTAGATTCATTGGCAGATTATGTGTCAGCATGCATAAGTGACCCTAGTAATTCCTTTGGGGAACTTGTACAGCTGATAAACGTATTAAGCAAAGTAGCTGGATACAAAATTAAAACACAAAAATTAGTAGCACTTCTATATACAAATGGCAAATGGACAAAGAAATCAGGGAAACAACATCGTTCACAATAGTCTCAAATAATATAAAGTATCTTGGGGTAACTCTAACCAAGCAAGTCAAAGACTTTTAGATAAAAACTTCAAGTCCTTGAAGAAAGAAATTGAATATGATATCAGAAAATGAAAAGACCTCCCATGCTCATTAATCAATAGGATTAACACAGTAAAAAATGACTGTCCTATCAAATACAGTCTATAAACTCAATGTTATCCTCATCAAAATTAGAGCACAATTTATTTTTTGAGACAGGGCTTCTCTGTAGCTTTGGATTCTGTACTAGAATTAGCTTTTGTAGACCAGGTTGGCCCCAAAGTTACAGAGATCTGCCTGCCTCTGCCTACAGAGCGCTGGGATTAAAGGCATGTGCCACCACCACCTGGCAACAGCACAATTCTTTACAGACCTTGAGAAGACAATTCCCAGCTTCTTAAGAGAATAACAGAAACTTAGGATAGCTCAAAATATTCTGAAGAATAAAAACCTGCCAAAGTTCTCACCGTTTTGATGTCAAGCTTTACCACAAAGCTATAGTAATAAAATTGGCATGATATTGCCTTAAAAACAGACATGTTGATGCGTGGTATTGAATGGAATATCTGGACATAAACCCATAAACTTATGAAAACCTGGTTTTTGATAATGAAGTCAGAAATACACATTGAAAACAAAAGAAAAAGAGAGAGAGCATCTTCAACAAATGATGTTAGTGAAATTGGATGACCACATTTAGAGGAATGCAAATATATCCATATTTATCACCCTCAACAAAAATTCAACTTCAAATGGATCTAAGACTGCTACATAAACCTGAGTACACTGAACCTGATAGAAAGAGAACTTTGGGAATAGCCTTAAATTCATTGGCAAAGTAGAAACCTTTCTGAACAGGACACCATTAGTACAGATAGACACTATGAGCAACAATTAATAAATGGGACCTCAAGAAATTGAAAAACTTTTGTAATGGATAGACACTATCATTTGGATAAAGTGACAACCTATGGCTTAGCAATTTTTCTTTTACCAACCCCTCATTTGATAGAGACCAAATATCCAAAATAAATAAAGAACTTGATAAACTAGATATCAAAAAGAAAAAATTAATTATGGTTTTAAAATCAATTTTAACTATCCAATTAAAAATTTATCCAATGGTCATAAATAGAGTATTCTCAATAGAGGAAACTTAAATGCCCAAGAAACAAAGACATGTTCAACATCCTTAACCATCAAAGAAATGCAAATCCAAACCACTTTAAGACTTCATTTTAGCATCAGTTTCTGTTCTTACTTTCCTCACTCTCATTTTTTTAGGTTATTCTAAGAATAATGCACTCAGGAAAAGATATATACTATGGTAATTGCCCTGCTTAAATACTATGAAATAGAGGCTGACAAAAGGTGGAAAACAAAACTGCTAAGACATGGTTCTTGGAGACAATAGAGAGAAGGATATTGTTTCTTTTATTTTGTAGGGAAGTATGAGACAGCTTTCTCAATGCAGCCTTCACTATCATGGAACTCACTCTGTAGAACAGGCTGGCCTTTACCTAACAGAGATCTGCTTGCCTCTTCCTTCTTAAATGCGTGCACCACCACCTCCTGGCAGGATTCTGTTTTCTTTGTGTTCCACCAACTCCTGGCAGGATTCTGTTTTCTTTGTGTTACTTAGTTGAATTATTGAGCTTTTAAATTTCATCATTATTTCAGATTGAATCATCTTCAATGTCTTTATCATCTTACTGAATTCCATTCTCAAATCATGGATTGTCTTTGCTATTTCAAACAGCCTCATGTTTGTTTTTTTCCTGGGCATCTATTGGGAATTTATTCTCGTCACATTCTCTCTCCTTAATTTCATAGAGTTGATTCTTGTGTCTTCTTTGATGAAGTTTATGATTGTTCTTTTGAATTCTATATCCTGCAGTTCACCTTGGTAATTCTCATTTGCAAACATTTCTCTAAGACTGGTAGATTTTGGTGAGAAGACACTGGCTTGATATTTTACATTGTTTGGAATCTTGCAATGATATCTGAGCATGTGGACTTTTGTTAGTTCTAAATCTGATATATACAGAGTAGGTTGGGGCAGAAGAACTGATATACAGGTAGGGTAGGCCTAGAGTTTGGGTTTGGCTGGTGTGGAGTGAAGTCAGGTGGACAAAGGGGATTGAGTCAGTGTGCCAGATGTGCTTCCTTGTTTATACCTAGAGCATAGCTGTAGGTCTGGTGTGGTGGAAAGATTGGATGGGACATGGAAAGGGCCTGTGTGTTTGTGGGTTCATAGCAATTATCCTGGATGAAACCTAGCAGTGGGTTACAGTGTGTGCAATGGTGGTTAGACTACTAGTACAGGGCCCTGAATGTGGGAACTAGTTTAAAGCTGGAAGGTTGTAAAGATACATAGATGTGGAGGCCTAGGGAGACTCAGCGGATGAGATCTGCCTGTGTAGAGAGGTTCAATGCAGCTTAGAGGGATCTGTTGGTAGAACAGGTAGTAAGTTTGATCTTTTAAATAAAAGTGGTTGAAATTGTGTTTACTCATTGGAAAAAAGAGGTCAAATCTGTTTGTGAGTGTCAACTAATAAAGGTCAGTAATTTATGGATACAGATACAGTAATTTATAAAGCTGAATGTCATAGAATTTCTACCATAGTCATCGGGAGTCCGTGAGATGTCCAGGTCTTGAAATTTCATTTCTATATCCTTTGGGAGTAAAATAGTAATATTTTAAATCATTATCTAGTAAATTCTGAACTTCATAACCATGAATCTGTAAATACACACACACACACACACACACACACACACACACACACACACACAAGTTCCATATCTATTAGTTACCATTTTAGCTTCATTGCTTGTGTTATCTCATTTTATTCTTAGTATTTTATGATAGGGAAAATGAGCTGCCGTTATTCGTTATTCTTGGGACTTTTTTGTCATTATTGTTCTGTTTCCAGAGGATTTCTAGGATTACATAATCAGTCTCTGAGGATTCTGTCCCAGAGCTGAATCTCAATCTGAGGTTAAAATGGGATGCATTTTAGAAATATCTTTGCAGTACTTGAAGCACAATATAAATGTGTATTTTGGGTCCTTCCCAGGAAGAACTTAAAGTACTATGCTGTCTGAGATTTTGCCCAAGACTGCAGTGAGTCTGCTGCTGATGTCTGGTGAGTACACAGAATGTACTTGGAAAGACAGATGGTGAATACAGGCTAATTCCCGTTTTCAAACCCCTGCCTCTGTTATAGTCCATATGAGAAGTCAGAACTTGTATTTTGAGGTTTAACATGCCTATAAGTCTGAATTCATGGTTTGTGTTTGCTCTACTTGGCTTTCTGCATTTGTTACCTCCTCTGTAGTGTGTTTCCTTTTCCTATACTAAACCCTGAAACAGAGAGGATTCACAGAATCAAATCACATTCTGTAATTTTTTTCAAAGGAAGAAGAGAGGTCTAATTATTACAAATCTGCACTGAGTTTGTCATAGTACTTTTGCTCAGAGGTAAATGAAAGCACAGTATGAACATGGTCAGAATTAATCAAATGGTTTGAGAGTCGAGTGAGCACACTATCTGCTGCAAGAGGCTATATTTCATAGGAAAAGCAAGTTCAACTCCATGTACATGTTGTTACAATTGCACTAGCCCCTCCACCCCTGCCTCCTGAGCATCTTCTCATTATTTTGTATTCTTTCTTTCTTTCTCCCTCTGTTTCTGTGCGTCTCTTTTTCTCTTTGTCTGTCTCCCCTCTTCGTGTGTGTGTGTGTGTGTGTGTGTGTGTGTGCGTGTGTATGTTTCCCTCATTTTTTCTCACCAGGAGGAAAAGTTTCACCTCTTCTGACCAGTACAGGATGACAACCCACAACAGGACGTTTCCTCACCCATCTACATTTTTCCTCATTGGGATCCCAGGTCTGGAGGAAACCCATGCCTGGATCTCTCTGCCTTTCTGCTGTATGTATCTTGTGGCCCTAATGGGAAATACCACAATTCTGGTTGTTATCAAGACAGAGCATTCTCTCCGAGATCCCATGTTCTACTTCCTGGCAATCCTTTCTTCAGTCGATCGGGCCCTTTCTACAGCCTCTGTGCCCCGTATGCTTGGTATATTCTGGTTTGATGCTCATGAAATAAATTTTGGAGGCTGTGTGGCTCAAATGTTTTTTATCCATGCTTTCACCGGTATGGAGGCCGAGGTTCTCATGGCCATGGCGTTTGACCGCTTTATAGCCATCTGTGCTCCACTCCACTACACAACCATCTTAACAACTCGAGTGCTGACAGGAATCAGTATCTGTGTTGTCGTCCGTCCAGCTTTGATTATATGTCCAATGATCTATCTCATTCACCGCCTACCATTTTGTCAAGCTCATATAATAGCACATTCCTACTGTGAACACATGGGCATTGCAAAGTTGTCCTGTGGAAATATCCATATCAATGTCGTGTATGGCCTTTTTGTGATCTCTCTCTTTCTTTTGAACCTGGTCCTTATTGGCATCTCATATGGGTTCATTCTCCGTGCTGTGTTCCGACTCCCATCTCAGGATGCACGGCTAAAAGCCCTTAGCACATGCGGTTCCCATGTTGCTGTTCTCTGTGTTTTTTATGTCCCATCAGTCTTCTCTTTCCTCACTCACCGATTTGGACAAAACATACCACACTACATTCACATTCTTGTTGCGAACCTCTACTTGGTCATTCCTCCCTCACTTAATCCCATCATTTATGGTGTGAGGACAAAGCAGATAAGAGATCGAGTTCTCAAAGTGTTTACTGAAAGGTAAGAGTCTCGCATATTCTTCAATCCACCTAGGAAGCCCAGTGTTCTTGTTTTAGGGGATGGTTCCTATGTCTTGCTGTGAGCTACCAGTTTGCAAAACTAGTTGGTTTGTCCCAGCCGGTGGATTAATAACACAGTTCTGTAGAAACTTCACCATATCTTCTAGTCAACAGACTGTTAGACTAGACCGGACAGGTTACTCTGGGACAAGATCACATGAAACTTCCTTGTATGGACTCTTGAAGAACTCTGGCTTCCTTCCCTATTTTCTTCCATTCAGGCATGTTTGCAGTTGTTTGTTGAATTTACATTAATATTATATCCATTGTGTATCTTGGAACATTCTAACTTTGAAAGATATACTAAGAGCCAAATTATTCAGACTATTTGACTCTGTAAATGTTGTGTTCTTGTAGTGCCTTCTAAAGTCACAATCCTGTGTTTAAAACAATTAATGGTAAATTGATGGCTTAAATTTGAATAGTCTTCCAAATTCATGGGACTCTGGGGTGACAGCTAAAGTAAATTCTTACTTTCAAGAACATTTTCCCCAGAGTCACTAGCAATGTATCATTGATTCTCCCTGCCTTGTCTTCATAGCCTAAGCATAACGTGATCCAGTTACATGGAGTCTTCATACCTGTGTGACGTGTGTTTGTAATTGCCTGGCACTGTAGCTATTGTTGCTTTTTCAAGTTACATTTTGATCTTATAATGGCTTTTTCGATATCCAAGGTGCCTTTTCAAGAATCTGTGATATATCTCTCATTCCTTTTAAGAAGGAAAGGGAGAAGCTGTATTGTGAGTTGGGAATAACCACTTTTTACATGAGGCTAAAGAGGGCGTTCAAATGATTTTCTAAAAACAAATCAAAGCCTAGGAATAAAATTTATGGTCAAACAAATCAATTCACATTTTCACGCATTTATGTATTTGAGACTAAAAAAGGAAGTAAAGTGAAGCAAGAAGGGACAGCTTCTACTGTGAGCAAAGGTGAATAACCTTACACTTACTCACTTCCAAGACTGTGCCTATTAAGGCATATGTAGCACTAGTGCCATTAGTGATAACCAGGCACAGCTGCTCTCCTGATTTTAGGGGCAAATTCTAGAGTGTGACTTTTGCCAAGTAAAAAATATTAATCTCATACCAAGCATAGACGTTTTTAGATCATCTGTTAATTATAGAGAGTAAATCTTTTAAAATAGTATTTTTATTTGTTCTTTGAGAATTTTAGACAGATTATTTTTATCATGATAACCCCCTACCTCTCCTGAGATCCATCTCAACCTACCTTCCCACTCATATTTGCATGTTTTTTTTTGTTCTGTGTTTAACATCCCATCAAAGTCCTAGCTAGACAAATAAGACAAGTGGAGGAGATACAAGGATACAAACAAGAGATAAAGAAGTCAAGATATCATTATTTGAAGCTGAAATGACTCTATGCATAAAAGACATTGAAGACTCCATCAGATATAGGCAACAGTTGATAAACACACTCATAAAATGACAGATATAAAGATAATACACACAGTCAGTCACCAACTCTATACCACCACCAACCACTCAGCACAGTCAGTTGTTGACTATACACCAACAACAACCACTTAACAGTCAGTAGCTGACTATATACTACCAACAACCAATTAATACAAAGTTAGTCACCAGCTATATACCAACAACATCCCCTTGACACACAATCATCAACTATATACCACCAACTACCACTTAACACACAATCTCCAATTATATACCACCAACAACCACTCAAAACACACTCATTCATCAACTATATTGCACCCACAACCACTTAACACATACTCACCAACTATATTACAACAACAACCACTTAACACACAAAGTTAGTTGTCAACTATACACCACCAACAACAACTTAACACATAAAATCAGTTGCCAATTATACATCACCAACAACCACTTAACACATGAAATCAGTTGCCAATTATAGATCACCAACAACCACACCATGAAAGAAATCAGGGAAACTATCCCATTCCCATCAGTCCAAAAAAAAAAATCTTGTAATAAATTTAACAAAGAAAGTGAAGGAGTTGTATAATAGGTTATTTTTTTGTAATTTTACAATTTTAATTCAGTTTAAATATTCATCTACTTATTTGTTTTATTTTAATTAGAAAATATACTGCCAATCTCTGCAGTTTTTAATGTAAGTGTAATTTATTATGATTTTCTTTCTTAAGTAGAATTATGATGTGTCAGGGATTCCACCAGTCACAACATGTTTCCACTATGCTATTTTTTTGAGTCAATATTTTTAAAAATTTCATATTTTCCATAATTTCATTTCATCATAAACCCTGAAATATGTAGCTACTTTGTCCTTATTAAACTGCCTCCTTAATTGATTTTTGTAAACTGTAATATTTGTATCTCTTCTTCTGTTGGATAATCATTAAAGGTTTCAGACTTTGTTTTTAACTTTATGTTAAAACCAATTTGTGATTTTGTGAAACAAAACAAAAATATGTGTTCTTTTTGGTTTTGTTTTCATTTAACTTGAAAAAAATTCCTGTATCTATTTACTTCATGTTATAGTCTGAAAATATTGTTGTTTTTTGAGACATTTTTTTTCACAATTTGCTTTTATAAAAAATGTCATACAGCTTCTTTCTCTGAGATTCACAACTTTACATCAGATACACCATGTATTCTCGATCTTTGCACTGTGGCTGACCACAGCTTCCCTTGGACTTACTAGTTTTTACTTTGTCTTTATGTTCACATTTGTCTCATTTGCATTTACATTTGAATCAAAGAAAAGAAATTTAGAGAATTTTGCTCTTTCTATTACTTTTTTTCTTGTTTTTATTTCCTATTAACTAATGCTGTTAAGGAAATTTATTATAAGAATACAAATTCAGTTCTTTAAACACATTTTACCCTTGATTTTTAGATGACATGCTTATTTTTAATGTTATAATATTTATTGATATATTTATTTATATCCATATATATATATTTTGAGTAACTGTTAATTTTATTTATAATATTGTTTGTGTGTATGTATATGGGCGTCAAGGCAGACATGCAGAGATCATAGAACAACTTTCTGCTGTGTGTTTCCCTTGTTGACCTTTACATTGCTTCCAGTGGCTGAGCTCAGTTCATCCTCTTTCCTACCCCTATACACATACATGCACATGTACACACAGAGATATGTATATATATATATATATATATATATATATATATGCAGGGATTATTATTGATATATATATCAATGCATGCATGTATTCATGTTCAGTATTCAGTAAGTTCTTACTGTCTGACAATCTACTTACTATTTCTAAGAACTTTTTACGGCTTTTTTATATACTTCTTATCTCCTATCCTTCTATATATTCCTGACAACAATGAAAAATAAAATTTGAATTTTTAGTTCATGCATTTTACCTTTCTTTCTTTAAGAATTGCATGTTTTATTTTTATCCTTTTATTTTTTCCTCAATATAAATATTTTCAAGCAGTAAAAATTTTTATTTTGTAAATACTCATGACTATGTTTCTGTGTGTCTCACAAACACACACATACAATTTAAGGATTCTAATGTACATATTTAAAATATTGAAAGGTATCTTATGCTTCTGACCTTTTGATCATACTAACATTTTAGAGTTGCGAGTGGTCTTCGAAAATGACTACTTACTGAGAGGTTTCTCTTTGCCTTTTTGATTCCCTTCAAGCATCTGACTAAGTAGATTTTGCAAGAAGGATTTTAAGAATGTCTATTCTAGGGTTAAACTATCAAAGTAAGAGGCTCACTTGACAGTGATGGAGCAATGAAACACACTAAGTTCCTTTGAGAGAGGAATAAGGTCAGATATGGTATGATGGTTGTCAATCAGCTAACTTCAAGGTAGGAAAAATGTTCTTGTTATGTAGGAGATCCAGTATAATCACTTATCCTGAACAATGAGTATCTCACATCCATGTCTTTCATGGGCAAACCCTCCAACATGGAAATGAATACTTAACTCTGTTGCATTGTGTGATATCCACTGATCTCATGTACTTTTTTCTGTGTGTTTAATGATATTAGGAATAATAAAATAAAGTAAAATAAATTATACTTTTTTGGAAAATGTATTTACTCCGCAGAGAAATTTCAAAATTGAGGCTAATGAAATATGTGTATGGTTTTATTATATTTGTATTTGGAGGAGAAGTAACCCCATTACCACTAGTATCTATCTGCTATATT
Organism: Myodes glareolus; assembly: GCF_982192425.1. Classification (NCBI taxonomy): domain Eukaryota; kingdom Metazoa; phylum Chordata; class Mammalia; order Rodentia; family Cricetidae; genus Myodes; species Myodes glareolus. Next base: position 101,300,161 of record NC_142032.1, on the reverse strand, counting down.
TTTATCTTATTTTCATTACAGAAATCAATGAACCAGCATGATATGTCTCAATGTAATAAAGAATTTTGTAAGTTTATTTTTATTGGGGTAACACTAAAAACTGACTCATGATGCTGATATCATGCCAAACCATCTAATTTTTAATGTTGGACTTGAGATAATTGGTGGTGTGATGTAATTTATCAATAAGATACTTAACTTTAACACTTTCGCTAACTTGAATATTATGGGTGTGTAGTCAATCCGTCACTTTTTATGATTCCAGGTTAAAGACATCAGAACAAATTTAATGTTCTCTATTAGAAAAAATATTTAAAAATTTATAAGGCTAAACAATTTCCTTATTGGAAACAAGATAGTTTTAGCCTTTTGTGTCTGGTCTCATAATAGGTCATAGTTTATTACTGTCTAGTGATGGGTAATGGGATATATTTAATGAGATCAGACTAATACTGTTTGGGCCTTTTTTAATTTGCATTATCACCGGGCACTTCTAAAAACTTCGTTTTGGGTGTTGTTTTTGATTGAAGTACCAAACATCTCTCCCCTGAGCAAATAGAATTTAGATACATGCAATAGCAGATTTTTAAACTTTGCTGGTGTTAGAATCTGGGTCTTTCTCTTGGGTATACTAGTACAAAGAAAAAAGAAACTAGTGATCTAACAGGAAAAGAAATGAGAATCTTTGATCATAGAGATAGAATGGAGGCTTGACTATAAGAATATACTGGCATAAGGTGTGTACACTTGAGCAACAGGTGTTCATTTTATTTTATATAGTCTTACATAGTATCCTTGTGAAAATCCTCCATTGTTTGATACCTTTAATAGTGATTCTCTGAATTGCCAACCTTCACTGATGTGGAAGCTCTCTAATTATTCATCTTTCAGGGTCCATTCTCATTATGCAATCTAGTATTTGTGATACTTGAATATATTCCAATATATTGCAAATTTTACTATTGGACAAATAGCTTCAAAAAACACTACATTTCACACAGAAGTAGAACAATATTGGAACTTTAAATCGTTTGAATTGTTTGCTCTCCACAAACTGATTGAACACAAAGAGAGTGGAGCTGGTGACTACTCAGAGCCTTTATCCCATGGATTAGTTTTCATGGTCCTGGAAGAAAATCTGCATACTATCAAAGGAGAAGGGGAAACAGCAACCCAGCTACTAACACTTGTATCTACAATGATGATGTTTGCAAGGTGTGCTAGTGCAATCATGGCCTAACATCTGTGGGAGTAACCAGCCACTATCTGACTGGACTTAAGGCTCACCCCATGAGACTGAACTAATCCTTGACACTGTTTGGGTGGCTGAGAAACTGAGACTAGATTGACTAGGGCCATAAGGGAAAAACAAATACTACTGTTCTGCTAAAGGAATGCAGAAATATAATGATCCCTAATGACATTCTACTATACTCATAGATTAGTGCCTTTCTCAGCCATCATCAGAACTTCCTTCTGCAGTAGATGGAAACAAAAATAGGGACCCACAGAAAGACAATGCTAGAAAAGCTGAGAGACTTTACAGCACTCAGTCATAAATGGGAAGTCTCCATCAAATCCCTTACTTCAGGTCTTATGAACTTTGAAGAAGAGGACGAATGAAGACTGTAAGGGCCAGAGGGATGGAGTACTTCAAGGAAACAAGGCCTTCGAAACATAGCAGAACCAACTTACATAAAAACTCACAGAGACGGTAGCAGCATGCACAGGGCCTGAGCCAGATGGGGCTCCAGTACTGACAGAGTGGACACAAACCCCCATTCCTAACAAGAAGCTAAATCCAATAGCTAACCACTCAAAAAATGAAAAATTAGTTTTCTCCAATGGAGACTCACTAGGAATATAAACTAAGAGCAGCCCCTCCCCAGCCATAGATGGTCGACATAAAAAGAACTGACGACAGTTTTGGAGGTTCTTTGTCTTTGAATGTTTAGTCAGGAAATTTATTTATCTATTTTTAGTTTTTAGTTTTTTTACTTTTAAGTTAATTATTATTATTACTATTATTTTACCTTAGAGGTCTTTGGTGTATGCTTTATGGCTTCCAGTTTTGTGTTTTCATGCGTGTGCTGACCTGTGTGTCTCTGTGTCTGTATGTATTCCTTTGCTTGCTTTTTCTTTTTTCTTCTGTTTGTTTGTTTTGTTTTGTCCCAAAGTTTTTGCTTTTGTTTTATCTATTGTTATCATTATTTAGATGACTATTTGATTTTTTTTCCTAATGAAAAACGGCAAGGATGAGGATTTAGAAAGGAGGACAGTCGGGAGGATGCTGGAGGAGTTGGGAAAGGAAACTGTAATCAGAGTATATTGTATGAAAAAAATCATTTTCAATAATTGGAAATTTCAAAGGAAATAGAAAGGCTTCTTATTAAATCAGCAATAAAAAGCATTTGGGTCTTCCACTTTAAAAAGACAGAAACAAAATATACATGTGGGTTTATATATAAAATCTCAAGCAGGGTACCTCTTTGGCCTAACTATCAAGAAGGAAGAGATAAAAAATAAAGAATGGAAATTAACTGTGGAACAAGACTTGATCACATATGCCTGCAAATTCAGTGCTGTGCAGACTGATAACGACAGATTCTTGATATCATGGTTAACCTTGGTTGTATAATTATTTCCATTCTGCGTTGTGCTACAAATCAATACCTTTTTTTTTTCAGAAAACAGGAGAAAATAAAACTAAAATGCTAAAACAATACAAAATAAAGGGAATAAATACAACATCTATTGTTTGTAAATGCTTTTAGAAGGAAGGTGTCTACTCATTCACACCCAAAATTGATTTAGGAACAACTTCTTTGTTACCTTAGTGCTTACCTGAAAATGATATTATATTTGTATAATTCAGAAGCATCACCAATAAAGAACCATAATTACATTTATTTAGCTAAAATATGTACCATCCATAAAGTAAATTCTCACAACTCAAAGTATTTTTCACCAATTTAAGTCTAAAAATGTTTAGGAACGCTTTCCACATTTAAATCAATTTAGATATATTTTTGTCTTATTCATATTTTATTAATCAAGATCACTGACTCTGTTCATTGTGGTAGCCACTGGTGAAAACTGAACCCCAATCTTAAGGTTCATGAAGAAGAAGCTTTCCCTAGTTTTCCTCATGCAGTCAATCTTAAAATAGAATTTGTCAGGTATGTGCTGGAAAACTTGATCAATGTCTATTAAATGGAATATCAAAGTTAGATAAACTCATATGATGAAGCACATAGAAATTTTCTCAAATTTTAAAGTTTAAGGTTTGAGTGAGATTGACTGGTTGGCTTCATTGAACTCCTCTTAAGTATCATGGATGCAGTTCTAAAGAATGGACTTTAAGGAGAATAAGCTACTGACCTATTTTTTATTATTAAAAATGTATTAAAATGTATTAAAAACAAAGGAAATTTCTATTAGCATATGTGGCATCTTGAACATAAAATTTATTGGAAAGCTATTCAAACCACAACGGTGGCTCTTCTGAATTTACAGTGACATTGAAATCATCCTTTAATGCTTCTGTTCTAGTTGCGAAGCAGCTCTATGTCTAAGTATTCTAGTTGTATTTTGAATGACACTAAAAGGTGAATTCCATTTCTATATGTTGACAAATACATGTTGAATTGGTTGATCATTTGGTAAATTCACCAGGGTAACATTTGAATTAGATGCTTGCCATCAAGCTACTCTATCACCATTGAATTTCTTTAAGAAGTGAATCATTACTCATGACATCAGCATCCTCTTGTTGGCGGTGAATGAATTACAGGCTTCACTTGTCTCTGGGTTTACCTTCTGTATAGGATATGAGCTGATTGTCAGGTAAATCTTTCTCATTGTGTTTATTCCACTTTCAAGTCTAGGTCTTTCCCTTTGTCCTTGCACCACAGACTACTCCCATTTATATATAGTACATGTTTTGACTTGTAAGATGCAGCAGGTTATGGATTTAAAACATAGGCACCAGAACATGACTCCAAAGTAGTTGTGTCTTCTTTAAAAAAAACATTTGCACACTCATGCTATATGTGAGTTATCCATATCTATCCTCCACCATTTGACAAATTGCTGGTGAGAGTCACCCCTGAGAAACAACTGAATACCAAAGTCAAACACAAGTTTTTACAGCAGTTAGACAGCAAAGATAATTACTGACAGATTAATGACAACTTGGCCAGCAACAAATGGTTTCAAAGCAATAATAGAGTCCTGAGGTGTATGGTGATGGCTTCAAAAGCAAAGGGATGTGATAGCTGTTATAATAGAATTGTTTCACTATAAAAGTATTATTTGGAATAAATAATAATACTTTTAAGAGAACAAATAACAGAATAGTTAGCATTAAAATACTCTCAGTAAGTAAGCTGAAGTATGTTCTTGAGAGATAGGGCAATTTGCTCAAGAAGATTGTGATAAACCAAAGAAAAATTTAATGTGTTACTAACGATGAATCTGTGAGACCTTCTCTCACTCTTGATCTCCTGTACTTGGCCTCCCTTTTCTCTACATTAGGTGTTGTCTTTTTTGTTTGTTTGCTTGAATAAAAATATTTTGATAAAGTTTTTGCCTTGGAATCACATCTGTTTCAAAGTAAAGGCTATTATTGCATCTATATTCCCTAACTAAAGAGACTGCTATCACGTTAAATCATATATCTTAAGTATCATGAAGGTTAATTGTCAATATGACTAAATATTTGGCTGTTGTGAATATTTTTAATATTATTATGAATGATTTTTTAGAAAGTTAGTTATTAATAAAACCTCACAAAATATAATATATTTTACTAAACATATCTAAATGCTACCAATGTTGTCTAAATTTCAATTAAAACTACATTTTATTATCTTTTAAAAATTAGGAAACTTTCCATGACAAATGACTGATAGGAAATGTTTTGTCATTCTACTTTAAGAATGGATGACAAATAATATCCTCTCAAAAAAGAAGTGACAGAATAATACTATAGTAATGAGAAATAATTACAACAGGCTGTGAAGAACTATGTAATGTTGTCAACATGGCTAATGAAAAGCATATTCAAAGTACAATGTTCTCATAGCTTTCTGTTTTTCTATAATCCCCAATTTCCACATAAATCCAGAATCATATTTTAATAGTAAAGATACAGGTATTATGTTAAATGGAACATTCAAATACTGTGTATTGCAAATTATAGTATTTAAATTCAAATAATTATTTATAGAATAATGATTAGGGTATCATCATAGAGTAATTCTTTCTTGTTTGGGAAACAGGTTTGAAATCCACAGGAAAAACACATTGTCCCTACTTTTAGCAAACAATTAAGTCATTGTTACTTATTTTCCACTGAGAACCCTTAGTAATTTTATAAAAATATTTAAAAATGAAGAAAATAAACTCATGTCCAAAATTAGGTAAAAGAATATTTTTAAATTTCACTCCTCAACAAAACCAGTTCAGGTTTGTAAACTTTGAAAACCTGAGCACTTTGAGAAATCTGTTTCTTATGTTCTTGGTCCTTACACCATAAATAATGGGGTTCACCATGGGTGGTACAAGAAGATAGATGTTGGCCACGAATATGTGCACTTGGGGAGTCACTTTATGCCCAAACCTGTGGGTGAGGAAGGAGAAGAAGGCAGGGGTATATGACACTAAGATGACACAGACATGCGAGCCACAGGTGCCCAGAGTCTTGAGTCTGGCATCCCTGGAAGGAAGGTGGAAGACAGTATTGAGAATGAGGACATAAGAACAAATGATCAATATAAAGTCCACACCCCCAGTGAGGAAAGCAACAATGAGGCTGTAGGCTCGACGGATGCTTGTCTCAGCACAGGCAATCTTGATGAGGGCCATGAACTCACAGTAAGTGTGGGAAATTATGTTGGTCTTGCAATAGGGAAGCCAACTTAGTAAAAAAGGATGAGGACTGAGAAGAACTATTCCCCGAAGTACAACAGCTAGACCTATCCTTCCAGTTACAGTGTGTGTCAAAATAGCTGAGTGTCTTAATGGGTTACAAATGGCCACATAACGGTCAAATGCCATGGCCAGGAAAAAGCCAGACTCCATGGTTGAGCAAGAGTGGATTAGGAAGACCTGAGTGAGGCAAGCTTCAAAGGGAATCTCTCCATCATGAAACCAGAAGAGACTGAGAAGTTTGGGAACAGCTGTAGTGCACACCACGAGGTCAGCCACTGCCAACATGCAGAGGAAGAGGTACATTGGCTCATGGAGGCTGGAGTCTGTCTTAATGATGAACAGAAGAGAACAGTTTCCCACTAGTGCCAAAATGTAGACCACGCAAAAGGGGATGGAAATCCACATGTGTGCTGCCTCCAACCCAGGAATGCCAATGAGAATGAAGGTTGAGGGATGGGCATCAGACTTATTGTAGATAGACATAACAAAAGTCAGAGTCTCAGCTTCTTCTTCACGGATGTTTTCTATAAAAGGATAAAAAATTATTTCTAAATTTGAAACTCTGATTAGTTAAGACCTACAGGGAGTACCTTCTGTACTGGAGAAATTACTGTATCTTAAATGTAGAGTAAAAAAAGTTATTTCATGGCATAAAAGAATAAGCTATCCTTACAGAATTACTCTGTTTTGAGTAGTAAGATAACTTACTACTCAAATTCAGAAATAGTTGATATCTGTAATTAAATTTTCATGAAACATTTTTGTTCTAAATAGATGCCCTGAACTCTTTGTTCTCCTTAATCACGCAGAGAACAACATTCATTCTTTCTATTTATGTACTAACATTGTTATTTTCATTACTATATAAATTTCCATTTTGTAACATTACTAATGTATAGGTGCAAATGAGGAAGGTATTTAAGTACCAAAACACAGATTTAAATGATTGAAAATTCTATTATCGTCCACTGGAAAGAATCTGATACCGATTTAAAATTTAAGAATGTGTATGTTATGCTGTGGGGAGTAAAAGAAAAAGAAGAAAAGTAGTCTGTGAAGGACTAGATGAGGATTGGTTTTCTTTTAAAAATAGTTTTTGACAATACTTTAGAGAAATTCCAAATGACCATGTACACATACCTGTGATATAGGAACGCCAATACATTGGCTAATCTGTCAACAGCAGTGAATGACTGTGTGTACCTTTATCCACCCCTAGCTGAGAGCCGCTGAAGCTGCCAACACAAGTGTCAGAGGACAGGCGATGAACAAGGCAAGGTGCTCGTCATGATTTCTCTGTACTTTTATTTTGACCTTTCTAGGCCATTTTTGCAATAAGTGAATTATAACATTATGTTAGCTATTGAAACTTCTCTCCTTTTATCTATGAGTCAAACAATCTCTCCTTAGCCAAGTTGATAGAAAAGGTTTTCTTCGTCTAAGCTTCAGTTCACAAATTTTTCTTTGTCAAGTGTGTTTCTTCATAGCCTGATTGTCATCCCCAGACTTGTTCTATAAATTAATGATTTAAGTTGTTTAATTTTTAATCTATTATTAGAACATAACCTTGAAAGTTGTGTCAGTCTCATATGAACTATTGTTTTTCTTTTATATATAGAAACACTATTAATGCTGCTTCTAAAACATTTACTACTACAGATATATTACATTATAGGATATTTCTGATCATGAAAATTAACAACATTCAAAAAAATCATGTTTATGATATGTATTTCAGGCTGGATGTCAATATAAAATTAGAAAGACAAAATAATTTTAGGTAAATTTTTTATTTGAAATTTTAAATATAAATTATGTGCTCACTTTCATTATGAGACCTTCAGAGGACTTTGAGATGGATTTCATTTTTTAACTATAGAGTAGTTGGATGGCTAGGTAAAAGCAGGTTTGCAATTTTTAATAAATGAAATTTCTAAACGATACTATAAAGTTTAGAATATAAAGAGAATATTTTTATATATTTAGAATATAAAGAAAATATATGTATAAAAATCTAAAAATACTTGGCAAGTTGTTAATTATGATATCCTATGTTTTTAAACCTATGAGTGATTGATAGTAAGGCAGTCATTTGAGAATAACACATACATTAATTCATAAATTTGATCTACCATCTTGTTGAGTAGAGTCTTAGTAACTTTATAAGTTTAAAAATCTGATAAATGATAAACCTGGATTCTAGCTCACATACTAACTTCAGGACTTTCATGCTTAATTACACTGATACATTATTTCTGCAATTTATTAATTATTAGTATTATTTAATTATATTGATATAATAATAATGATGAATATTATTGTGTATGCAACATTAAAACATGTCTTCAGTATTAATTTGATTACAAGTACTGTTAAAAGTTCCATTTTCTCATTACATGAAGAAGCTTCTCCAAGTCTAATCTTTTCTTTGTCAAACTAGACCATCCCTAATGTAACTTTGAACACTCAGTTGAGAAAAAAAATTAAAGTATCCAGTTCTCTCAATTTTACCCCTTTCTACAATTAAGATTATGTATATACTTCTTGCTTATAATGTAGATTCATTCTACACAGTTAGTACAAAAACTCGTGGGAGGAATTGTCCCAAGAAATCTTATAGAAGCAGATGTAAGTGATTGGTTGCATTAAGAAGAGGCCTGGAAACGTCCATTTGGCCTATATACACCTACCTGATCATAAAGTGAGACATATTGTGTATTCATTACCTTACTCCCAATTCTTCAAGATAACATCCACTAGGCTTAAGTGAGCTGTAGTTCTTCCTTGACTTACTATGTGTCATGACTGAATTCGGTTATGGACAATTTTCATCATCTCAGGCACCCATGGCCACGGAATGGAGATGGCTTCCTTTTGGAATCAAGAAAAAGCAAAACAAAAGATTGGAGATTTGGGATGAACAACAACTTTAAGATCTTTGGAGTCACATCTTATTAATGCGGGACTCTAGAAAGCAGGGCAGGCAGGAAGACCTCCTCCTCTGCTTCTGCAGCCTCCGCTCAGTAGCATTTTCAATTGTTTAAATTAAATTTCAATATTTAATTTTAATAAACAATAAAAGAAAGATGGAGGCTCAGGCTTCTTTATAAATATGGGGGTTCTGGTTTCACTTCTGTTGCTGTGATAAATATTCCAACAAAGAGCACCTCAGGGGAGACACCTTTCTACCAGCAACAAGACCAGCTCACAGTCCATTGTGCAAGGAGGACAAGGGAATCATTTTTAACAACTAATCACATCACATCCATACTAAAGAGCAGATAGAGAGGAGATGCATGCAAGCTTCCTTGTTTGCTTTTTGTTCTCAGCTTTATTTTTCTAATATTTTATAGTTCATGAACCCTTTCTCAGGGAATGGTATAACACACAGTGGGTGGGATTCCCACATCAATTACTTTAATAAGACAATACACTACAGACATGTCCACAGCCAGCCTGGGTCATATAATCCCTCCATAGGTTATTGCAATTTCTGTCAAGTTGACAATTAAAGCTTACCATGACAAAGGTCAACCCTGCTAGCTTTCTTAGATGTAAAACTTGGAAATGTATAAATTATTGTTGCATTGGTTTGTATTCTTCATATATATGTTAAATATTTGTCTGCATATATATCACACATATGCACACGATATTTATATTTATTTGTACATATATAATTCTCAAGCTTCAGAAATTTCATATTTTAAATATATCTAGTCCTTAAAACATAATCATAATTCCAAATGATTATTTGTAGCTTGTTCAAAGTAGTTAGCACATACAAAATCTGCCAAAATTTTGAATGTCCTAATATAGATATTATGAGAAGGGGGTTGTTGCATGATTTCTAATGGTTTTTAATAATAAAAATCTGGAGTCAGATATTACAGGGGTTGAAAGCTGAAAAATCAGAGAAGCAGAGCCGCTAGCCACTCGTTCTTACTGCTACAAAATCCTCAGACCTAGTAGGGTACCCTGTCTCTACAAGCCCTCAGACTGACTGTGCTGAGGTCCTGTCTCCTGGCCTAGTAGGGTATCCTGTCTCTACAAGCCCTCAGACTGACTGTGCTGAGCTCCTGTCTCCGGCTTTATATTACTCTCCACCAGCCATATCCCTTCCTGCTCCACCTCACTAGTTTTGGGATTAAAGACTTGTGACTCCCAAGTACTGGGATTAAAGGTGTGTGCCTCCACTGCCTGGCTTCTATGGCTAACTAGTGGTTTGTTCCACACTCTGGACCTCAGGCGAGCTTTATTTGCTAGAGTACAAAGTACTACCACAGAGGGTTGGCAAAGCAAAGTTCTTAAATTCTAGTTTTAAATCTCATAAAATCCTTTGTGTGATGTTATTCAGTCTCTTAACCCTTCTTGCTGCCTTTCCCTGTAAAATGGTCCATCAGTGTTGTGCTGAGATCATGTAAAGTGTTCCAAAACACCAGAACTTTGTCATGTGCTGATAAAATCAACTTAATTAGACAAGCCTCATACATAATGAGCTGCAGTGTTTTGTGGTATGAGTTACAAGTTAAAGCATCAGTACATGTCCCTAAAGAAAGCAAAGTTTCTCTATGTATATATGTGTTATCTGCTTGGGAATCTTTATATCTATCTGTAATGTGTGATGAATGCATGGAAAGGAAGTTTTATGTAAAATTTGCAGGATGACACTCCAAACTGTGATGGAGTCATTTGTACTAAGTGTCGTGTGGTCAGATTGAAACTCTGAAGTAAAAACCTTCAAATAGACCAGGCTTAAGTTACCAAAGAAAAATTCCAACGTTGCAGGGTGGTGGTTGTCCATGCGTTTAATTCTAGAACTTGGGAGGCAGAGGCAGGTGTATCACTGTGAGTTCAAGGCTAGCCTTGGCTACAAGAGTTAGTTTCAGGAAAGTCTCCAAAGCTCCAGAGAAACCCTATCTCATCTTGAAAAACCATAAATAGATAGATAGATAGATAGATAGATAGATAGATAGATAGATAGATAGATTCAACGTCACATATTAGATCATTTCCCTCAAGTTGGTTGTCATAGATGGAGAATTCCAGTGATTCTAAAAACAGAATATAGGCTATTGCCATTGCTTTTGTTCTACTAGAACTTGGTTGTAAAGATCTATTGCTGGAGATACCATATATTTGATCACAGATCAGAGAAACCAAGCAGGCAGTGACTTGGCAACTTCTCTCATCTGGGCTAGCTTATACTGTGTCACAGGTGTTATACAGGCACCTTGGGGAAGAAAAATCATGAGCAATTTGTATCCATTTATGAGTCCTGCAAACTACAATATTGACTAGATTGTCAGTGCACACTCATAGTTGAAGCAGTCATATAAATAATATAGTAGATAACCAATAGTTTTGTGATTTGTAAAGTCCCACTCCTGAGGTATAAATTCATATCTGAAAACCTGATCAGGAACCAATGGCAGTGGTGGTCACATATGCTAGAGGAGAACCCTGTACTGTTGTTTTGCTGAATGGAAATAGTGTCAAATACTTATCATTTTTCCCATAGATAAATGAAGGTTCTTATAACAGCCAAAGAGACTAGATATATTAGGGACTATAGGAAAATGAAATGCTACTGTTTTGCTAAAGGAATACAATAAAATGACTCCTAACAATATTCTTCTTTATGATCAGTTACATCATCAGAGAAGCTTCCTCTTGTAGTAGACAGGAACCAACACAGAGAGCCTCAATTGGACAATGTGTATAGAGTGAGATACTCAATACTAGATGGAATATCTTAATCAAACCCCTCCTATCAGGACTCAGAGAGCTATTAGGAAGAGAAGACAGAAAGATTTCTAAGAGCCAGAGATGCTATATGCCAGACACAACAGGACTGATGAACATATGAGCTCACAAAGACTGTGGCAGCACGCACACAGACTGCACAAGTTCAACCCCGACAGGGTCCCAGCACAGAGAGGGAGGAGTGGAAATGTGCTCCCACCCCTAACCAAGAAGTTATCTGCAGCTGACATGCACTTGCAAAGGAAAACTTAGTTTTCTCCAGTGACGTCTCGCTGGATATATTTCCTACACTTAAGAGTAGATCATATGCCAGTAGTAGATGGCCAACAGAAAATGGACTCAGTGATGTAGTTATTTTGTAGATTTTGTCTCATATAAACTTGCTTGTTCATTTTTGTTTGTATATTATGGTTTCTGATTTTATTTTGGGGTTATCTCTCACTCTTTTTCTCTCTCTCTATGTGTGTGTGCCTGTGTACACTCTCTCTTTCTCTATGTGTGTACAGTCATGCACATGCATGAACATACATGTTTGTGTGTTTCTTGTGTTTTTTCCCTTTCTTGAATTCTGATTTGTTTATTTTTCTGTTTTATTTCTAAAGGGATAGAGAAAGGAGGCATGGAGTTGGGTAGATGGAAAGGTAGGGGAAGATTGAGCAGGAATTGGGATGGGGAAGCCAAGGTCAGAATACATTATAAAAAATAATTTTCAAATATAAAAGATAAAAGCACAAGTAGCAACTTTCTGAATATGACTTCAATTACTCAGAAAATAAGGTCAACAATCAATAAGTGAGATATGAAGAAATTACAAAGTTCCTTTTCTACAAAGGGAATCATTCAAAGGTTTAGTAGTTAGAAGATACAAAGAGTTTCATAGTAGAAACAAAAAGAAAGCAAACTACTTGATAAAAAATAGTCTAGAGAATTGAACAGAGAAGAATTACTCAGAAAAGAAGAAACAAAAATTGATAAAAACATACTTTAAAAATTATTAACATCAGGGAAATATAAATTAAGATTACTTTGATGGTTCATCTTACAACAGAGTAGCTATGGCGTAGAAAACAACAATAGCAGCAACAACAACAATGATGGAAACAAAACAAACACAAAAGCAAAGTGCAGATGCTAGCAAGACTGTGGGGAATGAGGAATCTTTTTAGATGCTCTTGGTGGTAAGTAATTGGTGTTAAAATTGTTAAATAATAAGCGGAGTTTCTTCCAAGACTAAAAGTAGAACTTCTATATAATTTAGCTGTATCATTCCTGGATGTAAAATAAAAAAGTACTCCATACTCTCCAGTAGAGAAGCCTGAACTACCACATTCATGATAGCTCTATTTACAGTAGCTAGAAAGTAGAACCACTGTGGGTGCTCATCACCCAGTGACTGCATATTGAAAAGGTGGACCGTATGCACAACAGAAGTTTATTCAATGGGAAAGAGGAATTAATTAAGTAAAATAGACGCATCTAGAAAATAATGTGTAAGATAATTTGACCTAGAATGTATAGCAGCAGCAACAACAGCTAGTCACATGTTCTCCCCTATGTAAGGGACCTAGTTATGGATTTATTTTAAAGTCGTATGCTTAACATTGAGTTCAGTTAAAATAAGAATGATAGGAAGGGTCCGTAAGAGGGTGGGAGTAGTGTTTGTAAAATACATCATTCATGAAAATGGAGGGGAATACTAGGGTAGAAAAATCTAGCCAGCAAGTAAGGGAAGTGAATGGGGGAAGAAGGGAGAGTGATCACAGCTAAGAATATGGTAAAAGGCAGTCAGTCATATGGGAGCCTGCTATTTAATAAAGTTAGTGAAAATACTATCTAAAAATTAAAGTATCACTGAAGGTGCCCTTTATGGTTGAATAATTATTTTCCCATAAGTCACAAATTATGGGAAAAAATGTCTTAGGGTAAGACATTTCTTTCTGAGTTGTTGATTATGTATCCCAAAGCCCTGCCCCCCAATAATATAGGCTCTTTCAAGAACTGATGATAACAAGCTTCTAATGATGAACACACCACACCCTTTTTTCATGGGTAATAGACACATCAAGCTCATAGTGAGCTGGTAAATGCCTTCATACTAGGTAGCTTTTAAAGTTACAGAAGGTGCTATTACAGCTTCTTGGGTGGGAAAGGCATTAATATTCCTATTCAGTTCTGATTGGAACAGAACTGTGGGAGGTACAATAATGACCTAAGAGGCAAGGAGTGATCTCTAGTCTTATAATGTGGTTAAACAGTTGCTTTCTTATTGGATTTGCAACCTGTCTACTTCACAAGAAAGATCTTATGAATGGTGTTTTCCAGTCTGGTCAAAAACCATGAGTTGAGAATCATTAGCTTTAAGGGGGAACCTATTACTACTGCTTTACTAAATGGACATGTTGCCAAACTGGTTTCTAAATTTACACACACACACACACACATACACACACACACACACACACACACACACACATTCTTTTCCTAAATTTTAAAAAGAAAACAACTTTTTTTCATTTTACATACCAATCCCAGTTCCCACTACCTCCCCCTCCCATTTCCTCCACCTACCCACCTAACCCACCCCCCCCATCCAGTCTTTCTCGGAGGGATAAGGCACACTGCTTTGGAGAAGGTGCAAGGCCTGTCCTACTATATCTAGGCAGAGCACTGGGCTGAGCTCCCAAAGTCCAGTTGAAGAGTGGGAGGAGTGAGAATATGAGCAAAAAGATCAAGACCATGATGAGGACAACCACTAAAATAGTTTACCTGAGCTAATGGGAGCTCACCAACTCCAGTCAGACAGGGAAGGTACCAGTATAAGTTCAAACTAGTCCCTCTGAATGTGGGTGACAGTTGTATGGCTGGGACAGACTGTGGGGCCACTTGCAGTGGCACCAGGATTTATCCCTACAGCTTGTACTGGCTTTTGGGGAACCCATTCTCTTTGATCTTCTAAATTCTTAGTGTTTATGCCCAAAGGTTAGTGCTCATTCTAGCCTTCACCAAGAAGTTTCTTACTGATAACTTAGAAGTTTCTTACACATAACTGAGCTGGTCAAAGTGCTAAGACCTGGTGATGGCATAGTGCTGGAATCTAACTGAGATAGCTATAACACTCTTCCCATACCTCAGGGAATAATGCACAAGAGGAGGCATAGAGAAGAAAAGAGCCAAGAAGGGGAGATGTGCATCAAAAAATGAGGTCTTCTCAGCTTGACATAGCTGTGGCAATCATGAACTCACAACTAACCTGGCTATCCTTACAAGAACTCATTAACATTTTATTTTGAATAAGGAAGGGATCCATGAGACCCTACTTCTTGTAGAGGGATTATTGGCAACTAACATTTGTTGAGGGGGATTTACTTTTTCAGTTGCCTAGTCACAGATAAGTTGCCCTTATTCTACTGAATAATTTCCCACCTAAGCTCAGGAAAGTAACTCTAATGAAACTTAGCTTGCCATGTACAAAAGGAAGACAAGAAAATAGGAGGAGGACTGAGTAAGAAAAGAGTCAGTGGGAGATGGATGAGAGAAGAAGGAAATGAAAAGAAGTAGAATCCATTATATAAATGTATGAAACTGTCTAGAAATAATAAATTGAAAAAATATAATTTTAAGCAAAATTTAATCTCTTTAATGAATAAGTGTTACTCGAAAGCTAAAAGTCAAGATATTGTTAATGCAAAAATAAAATAAAATTCTTCATATTTTTCATTGTAATTTCAAAGAATCCAGCCTTTTATAAGCAACATTTTTCTTTCTGCCTTTATATTTCACTTTTTTATTTCACATATGTGAAAAGAATTAGCCTTCCTTGTCTGGATTGCTAAACGAGCATAATATCCCATAAGGTTAACCATGTTGCCACAAATGACAAGATTTCGTTGAATAGCTTTACTACATTTTCTTTGCCTCTTTTATTTCCTGTGAGAGAAACATTTCCTTTATGATAGTCAGATAGTAAATGAAACTTCATTGTGTGTGCTTACTGTGTTCACAAGGTTATTGTGTTTTCTGTGTTAATTTTAGCATTCTCTTAAAAGAGATTATATTCATGGTAGTTATTTATTGAATGTTTCTCTTGGAAAAGGGATATAGAAACCTTCTGCTCTGCCACACCTTGCTGGCAAAATATTAATTTTTTTCATGATATCTCTGGAAGCCAGAACTGCTTAAGTACATGTTCTGTGCTTCAGTCTAAGCAGTCTAAACATTCTTCTGTGTGAGAGCTAGTCTAGAAAATGGACTCCCTGGAGATATTCTGTCCATTACAAAATCATCTCTGGGGGATATTCTAGTGTTAGTACCTCTTCTGGAAAGAGCAGCATCATAATAAAGATAGAGGACAGCAAGAAATAAAAGAGGCAGGCTCCATCCTCTTGCCAAGTCTAATGACTCTTCTCTGTCTTTCACTTCACATTCACAGGTGGGTCCTACAGATGCACAGAAAGAGAGGGGAAAGAGAGAGGGGAAGAGAGAAGGGGAAAGAGAAAAGGGAGGAGAAAGAGAGAAGGAGAGAGAGAGAAAGTTGACCAGGAGAAAAAAGTTATAGGGTAGTGTCATATACTTGAAAAGATATTTGTATTTCTGCATATTAGAAATAAGCAACATTTTAACATCTAAAGAATGATTATTAGAAAATCTTTTCAGATGTCTTAAAATAATTGTTTCAGGCCAGTTAGAGCCATTCTTCCTTGTCAATTCAGTTTTATAAAGGAAAAAGAGAGAAAAATGATAATGCAGTTGTGCAAATTTTATAACTGACAGTTCATGGTTCTTTAGACTTGTCAGGAGGTAGGATTTCAATGCTTTAGTCTCACACAGATCTTATATTGTAGTCAACCAAGAAATAGCAATGGTTTGAAATAGTCACTTTAGTCTAGAGATAAGTACATTGTTCTTAAACACATTGGATAATAATATAAACTGTATTTTTAAAAGATTTATGAGGACAAAGAAGGACATTGTTGCTTGGATTTCTGTCCTGGTTAGGTCACTGAAATGAAATTTGAGACAACTGTTCAATCTCACCATTCTAATCATGTCTTAAAATTATGTATATTCAATATATGCGGTGACATAGTGCTCTTGTACAGGGTAAAGATTTGTGATCATATTGGTCTAATAATACAGTGACTGGCCAGTAGTCAGGCAGAAGGTATGGGCAGGTTGACTAGAGTAAGAGAATTCTGGGAAGAGAAAAGATATAGTCAGTTACCAGTCAGATGCAGAGAAAGCAAGGTAAGAATGCCTTACTGAGAAAAAGTACCAAGTCAATTAACTAAACATAAATAAGAATTATGGGTTAATTTAAGTTGTAAGAGCTAGTTTGTAATAAGCCTGAGCAATAGGCCAAACAGTTTATAATTAATATAAACCTCTGTGTGTTTATTTGGGATTGAATAGCTGCTGGAAAGGGCAGGACAGAAACTTCTGTCTAAAAGTATATTGTCTATTTTATCAACTTATTAGACACCATTACACAATATAATATAAATTTTTGCATTGAGATATAATTTTCTTCATTCTTTTATTTTTCTTTATATTATCAGTACTCCAAAGATTTATATGATTTATATTTTTATGTGTCCTTTACAATTAAATCTAAATAAATTATGAGCACTACATAGATTAGAAGGAGATATTTTCTTATTTACTGAGATATTTTCTTATTTACTGATATGGTATTACAAATGGGTACACTGGCAAAGGAAATAAATCTAGTTTTCAAAAACTAAAGGTGTCTTGTTTTGTTGTAAGGGTGATTTAGCTGTAGCAAAAGTTTTATTTTACAAAAAAAAATGTTTTATAAATAAATAATAAAAAAGCAAATTTCAGCTTCCCTCACAGAATCCTGCATTAGCTCCTATGTAACACCTTTTAAACGTGTCCTTTTCCCATTCTAAGGACAACTAAGGGTTTTTATAGAAAAAAGCAGACTGTCCTGATGTAAATTTCGGCAAGTTCTATAAAACAAGCATCCCTTGTCCCTGAGTATTGAAATGTTTGCTTTTTAGGCAAGGAGTTCCCCATTCCCCCTTCTCCCATATCACACTGCTCCTTTATTACCTGCTTGTGAGGGATTCATGTCCCCACCCACCTAATTTGCTTTTTACTCCCAACAGTATTTCTAGATAGTCTTTGTTCTAGTTTTTTGTCTGTGGGGTCCTTGGACTTCCAGGAGTTCCTGTTCCTGTGCTGAGGAGATCCATCCAGACGGGTGAGTGTGTGCCATCCCAGTCCAGGAATGGAGCACAGGACCCCTCCAGTTCCTGTTGCAGGGACTTCTTTGTTACACATGATCATGCCTACCCCAAACCTGCCCTATTGTCTGCAAGGTCCTTGGCCCAGGAACAGTTCCTGCTCCTGCGCTGAGGACATCCACCCAGAGAGTCAGTCACAGCAAAGATTGGACCAAGACGCCAAGACTCTCCTGGCTACATTTGAAGGAAGAGATGGGCAGGCACCAATGCAAGAATTCCTCCAACAATCTGAAAGGCAACATGACAACACCAGAATCCAGGGATCACGCAACAATAAGACTTGAACACCCTATTCAAGAAGAAGTAGAAGAAATAGACTTTAAACAAAACATTATGAAAATAATAGAGGACCTTAAACAGGATGTGAAAACCTGCTTTAAAGAAACAGAGAAGACAAGCAAAAAGGTAGAAGAAATGAACAAATTTCTCAAAGATACCCAAGAAAACCATGATAAAGCAATCAAACAGGTAATGGAAACAGTTCAGGACTTGAAAAATGAAATGGAGGTAATGAAGAAAACACAAACCGAGGGAAGGTTGGATATGGAAAATCTGGGTAAATGAACAGGAACTACAGATACAAGTATAACCAACAGAATACAAGAGATAGAAGAAAGAATCTCCGATACTGAAGATACTATAGAGGAAATAAACTCATTGATTAAAGAAAATAATAAATCCAACAAATTCTTAACACAAAACATCCAGGAAATATGGGGCACCATGAAAAGACCAAACCTAAGAATAATAGGGGTAGAAGAAGGAGAAGAATTGTAGATCAAAGGCCCAGAAAATATATTCAACAAAATTATAGAAGAAAACTTTCCCAACCTAAAGAAAGATATTCCTATGAAGGTAAAAGAAGTATACAGAGCACCAAATAGACTATATCACAAAAAAATCCCCTCGCCATATAATAATCAAAACACAAAATACACAAAATAAAGAAAGAATATTAAGAGCTGCAAAGGAAAAAGGTCAAGTAACATATTAAGGGAAACCTATCAGAATTACTCCTGACTTCTCAATGGAAACCATGAAAACCAGAAGGTCTTGGATAGATGTGCTACAGACACTAAGAGACCATGGATGCAAGCCCAGAATACTATACCTAGCAAAGCTTGCATTTACCATCAATCGAGAAAACAAAATATTCCAGGACAAAAATAGATTTAAACAATATGTAGCAATAAACCCAGCCTTACAGAAAACACTAGAAGGAAAACCACAAACCAAGGAAGCCAACAATACCCATAATAAGACAGGCATCTGACAACCCTCCACCAGCACAACTCAAAGAAGGAAAACACACAAATACTACCATCAAAAAAAAAAACAGAGTAAAAAACCACTGGTCATTAATATCACTTAATATCAATGGACTCAATTCACCTATGAAAAGGCACAGGTTAAGAGAATGGATATGAAAATAGAATCCAACATTCTGCTGTTTACAAGAAACACACCTCAAACTCAAAGACAAACACTACCTCAGAGTAAAGGGTTGGGAAAAGGCTTTCCAATTAAATGATTCAAAGAAACAAGCGGGTGTGGCTATACTTATATCTAACAAAATTGATTTCAAGCTAAAATCAATCAGAAGAGATAGAGAAGGACACATTATACTCATAACAGGAACAATTCATCAGGAGGAAGCCTCAATCCTGAATATCTACACTCCTAATATAAAAACACCCACATATGTAAAAGAAACATTACTAGAACTCAAAGCATACATTAAACCCCACACTCTAATAGTAGGAGATTTCAACACTCCTCTCTCATCAATGGCAGGTCAATCGGACAGAAACAACAGAGAAATAAGAGAACTAACAGA
This sequence comes from Myodes glareolus, assembly GCF_982192425.1. NCBI lineage: Eukaryota > Metazoa > Chordata > Mammalia > Rodentia > Cricetidae > Myodes > Myodes glareolus. The sequence continues at coordinate 101,280,358 of NC_142032.1, read as the reverse complement.
TGTAATGAACCAAATGGACTTAACAGACATTTATAGAACATTCCACCCAAACAGAAAAAAATATACCTTCTTCTCAGCATCTCATGGAACCTCCTCAAAAATTGATCACATAATCGGTAACAAAGCAAATATCCACAGATACAAAAAATTGTAGTAATCACCTATAATTTTTGTAGTGTACTATCAGATCACCATGGAATAAAGTTAGAATTCAACAACAATTCTACCCCCAGAAAGCCTACACACTCATGGAAACTTCTAAGTGGATTTGTTGTGTGTTCCCTTCCATGTTTACTTCTCACTCACACCAGGTAATTATATAGTATATCTTTAGTATTCCTCTGTTTTGTAGATACAAGCACCTTAAAAAACACTCCTCTATAATACCAATTATTCAGTGTTACAAGGTATTTCTTTATTTCAGTTTCCCATCTATAATTTTTTTATTTTACAACACTGGCAATTTTAAGTTTTATCTTCAAATGTTTTTTTTCCTAAAAAGAGCAGTTTATAACAGAATGATTTCCCATATATGAGTTTAACATAAATATTAGAAGTTATAGTCAGAAAAAATGCATGCATTCAGGCTATAGAATAAAGCACCGAATTTGTGAGCAAAGGGCTTACAGCCATGCTATGCAGCATGACACCAAGCATCCCATTTTTCTGCCTCAGCCTTCTGAGTGCTGGCTGTTATGCCCAGATCAGCTAAGTCCCCCAAAAACCAGTGAGACAGAGTCCTGTTTGTAAACGCAAAGAACTTTTATTTTATACAACTTTGTAAACTCGGTCTCTCCATGTGTTCAACATATTGGAATATTTGGAGCCCCCTAGCTTAGTTAGAGTTGGGTTTTTATAGTAGTAAAGGTGGGAATTCAGGACCCCTGATTGGCTGACACTTGTCTAGGGGTGTCCTGGTGAACGTGTGCTGGCAGGTGCTCCTATCTTGAATTTCCTTTGGATGGTCTGTTCCTGGGCAGTTTCAGTTATGTCACATAATATTTTGCTATAGTTCATATATTATGTGACAATAAATCTATTGCAAGGCAGGTTTCTTTTTTTAATTAATTAATTTATTTATTAAAAATTTCCACGTCCTCCCTGCCTCCCTTTTCTTCCCCCTCCCTCTCTAGTCCTAAGAGCAGTCAGGTTTCCCTGCTCTATAGGAAGTCCAAGGTCCTCCCCCCCTCCATTCTGGTATATAAAGGTGAGCATCCAAACAGACCAGGCACCCATAAAGACAGTCCATGCAGTAGAATCAAAACCTAGTACAATTGTCCTTGGCTTCTCAGTCAGCCCTCATTGACAGCCACATTCAGAGGGTCCAGTTTGATCACATGCTCCAACATTTCCAGTCCAGCTGGCCTTGATGAGCTCCCATTAGATCAGTCCCACTGTCTTAGTGGGTGGATGTACCCCTCATGATCCTGACTTCTTTGCTCATGTTCTCCCTCCTTCTGCTCCTCATTTGGACCTTGGGAGCCAAGTCCAGTGCTCCAGTGTGGGTCTCTGTCTCTATCTCCATCCATCGCCAGATGAAGGTTCTATGGTGATATGCAAGATATTCATCAGTGTGGCTATGGGACAAGGCCAGTTCAGACACCCTTTCCTCTGCTGCCTAAGGAACAAACTGGAGCTCTCTCCTTGGACCTGGGAAGCCCTCTAGAGTCAAGTCTCTTGCAAACCCTAAAATGGCTTCCTTAGTTAAGATACTTACTTTCCTGCTCCAATATTTACCCTTCCTCCATCCCACCCATCCCATTTCCCCAAGCTCTCCTGAACCCTCCCCTTCTCCCTTCTCTCTACCATTCTCCCCTTACATATACACCACCCCCGCCCAGGTTTCAAAGTTGATTATTTTAGAGGCTTTAGTTTCCCTACAATCTTTCTGCTACCATTCTGCCAGGGACCTTGTGTTATTCCATTGGGACACTTTAAGAACTAACCACGCCCATCCCAGCCACTTTTGACCCTCCTCCCGCCGCCATCTTCTCTCTCTCTCTCTCTCTCTCTCTCTCTCTCTCGTGTGTGTGTGTGTGTGTGTGGGTGGGTGGGTGCATGTGTGTATGTATGTGTGTCTTTGTTTTTTTGTGTATGTCTATGTTTTCCTTTCTTTAAGTAATAAATGTCTAGCTTTATGTATAGCCTTATGTCCATTTACTCTGCCGTCCACTGCATCCAGCCGCCTGACTCTGCCGCTTGCCCGGAGACCCTGCACTGCTTTGGCGGTGGCAGCCTCTGTCTGGCTCGCATGCCGCCGGGGCCATCCCATCATCATATTCTTTTAAAAAAGAACAATACCTTGAGTATTAGCCTCAGCCATAGCAAGCAAATTGGTTGCCAGAACCTGGCTGATTGGTTCTGACAGTAAATGAAATAAATCAGCTCACATATGCTACTGCTGCATGTTCTTTATCCCATGGAGCCAGTAAACTAAGAAAAGAAGGAGGAAGAGGAGGAAGGGGAGGAGGAAGAGGAAGAGGAGGAAGAGGGAAAAGGGACTATCTCCCTCAGGTCACTAGGTTTACAGAGGTGGTTAAAAAAATTCCACAGGAAAAACAGCATCACATACATTTTAAAGTCACAAAGAAGGCAGTACTCTGGAATAGGTGACACCACCCAGGAAAGAGCCAGCCTCCAAGGGGAAATTCCTGACATTCCAAACCATTAGCTAAAGTTAGTAAGCAACCCTGAACCAGGATTTCATCCACACCCAGACCTGTTTGTCTGGTAAGATTTTCCTAGCCTTTTGAAATTCCTAAATGGTCTGTTAGCAAAGGTAATTTTGGAATATTGATTCTATATATTTGACTGTTAGAACAAAGAGTGAATGTTCTCACTCTAAGGCCTCATGGTGTGTGTGTGTGTGTGTGTGTGTGTGTGTGCGGGGGGGGGGGAGGGCAGTCATTTCAAAGCCTGTGCAGGAGAAGTCACATTGTTGAAGTATTTTGGGAATGAATCCCATTTTGAAGGGAGGGGTCATGGCTTCACAAGGTTTTTACAGATTTGACAGTGACTTTTCCAAAAGACAAGTGATCCCGCAGCTCTGCAGAGAGGATTACTTCACGTGGATGTGTATGTGCACACTTCCTGTGGGTTGGTCTGATAGCTCTGTCTGCTGTATATTCACTGTACAGTCTTGTGGGCTCCAACAGTATTATACTATGTTTAGGTCAGTAAGTTTAGCTCGTCTGGAGAAGGCATGAGAGGCCTTGGCTGACTTGGGATCCAGGATGTCTGAGTGAATGTTGGGGAGTGTGAAGACGTGGATGTAAAAAGTGAAATATGGGAATTGTTAATGTCTTGACATAATTATGATTTCTCAGGAAATAAGAATGGAAATGTTCCCAGGAGATCTCTTTCTCACATAGATACTCTGTGTGGCAGTTTGTTGTACTTCTCATTTCCGAGCTTCAATGTGTGTGTTTGGGGAGAAGGAGATGGGGAGACTTTCCAATCAACATCAAGCTACCTGGCCCTGAGGAAGAAAATGAAGTCTTTCCCAAGAGACTCTGAGATCATCCTGAGAGATAAAACAGGTTTGAGCTGATGTTAACTTTAGACAGCCACCAGGGACTCCACGTGATGCTATTATAAAGATCTCGTCCTTTTAGGAAACACACAAAGGGTCTCTAGACCCACCCCAGCTGGAGGTGAGCTTCCCGTGAAATATGCCATAGACAAGATATTGATTAGATTCTTCTTCAATGGTTTAGAAACCCTATGCAATTGAACTTAGTCTCTAGTTCATGTTACAGTGAGATCCATCCTCATATCTTTACTGGAACACGTCGGGGCACTTGTATATTCAAATTGTCATCTGCAGAGGAAATTTAACTACTGATATAAATAATGGCATCCACCCCCAGTAATATATAGCAATATCCATTCCTAATGGTGATGACAATGACTGTTTATTAGCTTATGGATTTCCCCTTCAAGAATAGTAGCAATTATAAGGCTTTCAGATTCCAGAAAGATGGTGTATGAGGAATTTATTTACCAGAAGGGAGATATTAAAAATAGTAACAAATTATTCTCAAGACTGAATTTTACTCTCATTTCTATGGATACCTTTGGAGTTGAGTTATTTTTTTTTTCTCTCTCTCTCTCAGTCTCATCTCCTTTCTTCTTCTAAACTTTTACTCTCTCCTTTATTTCTATATCCCTCCATATCATCTGCTTTTTAATTTAGTTGTATATATCTTTTCTTTCCAAAGAAAGAGGGAGCGAGAGAGGGGCATTCGAGGTGGAAGAAGGAGGAGGGGAAGGAGGAAGAGGGGAGGAATACTGTGAGGTGTAAGGAACCGCAAGCAGGGGGTCTGCAGCCCTGTGTTACCAACTTTACTTCGCTGTGCTTGCTTCCTCCTGCTGTCTTCCTTGAGGCAAATCTTTTGCCCGTGTGCAGTGAAGGGGAAAACTACAGGCTATCCTGGTCTATGTCTTCTAATTTCACAAAATGTTGAGTATGTGGGCTTTATTAAACTTACTGAAACCAGTGTATGTATTTACTCTTGTAGATGAGATGATTCTGAGCTGCCATGGTTCACAGGTTTGTGCCACTACTTAAGTTCAGCTCTGTGTGGGTGTGTGTGAGTAACCTCGGGAGGATGAACTAATGAAAAACAAGTCTTCATTAGGGAACAAATTTTCTAAATATGTATCATTGTTGACCCTGAACAAACAAGGTTTAAGAACCCACTAGATTTTCTGTTGTTTCATGTGTCTAGTCACACCAATATGCTTCCACATACTGCAGTCATTATGTCTGACTTTCTGTGATTATTTTGGTGTCCTAAACTAAAGCATTTTATCATAGAAAGAGGACTGAGATTATAATATAAACAAAAACTTCATGTATTTGAAATTAAACTTCAGGATTTATATGAGGCTTCTTTGAAATAGTAAAATAATGTTTGAAACCTTGGAGAGGAACTTGTTATAAATGATAGCCTTCCCATTTGGGTCATAGATTGGATTTTGAACTCATATTTTGAAGCACAAAACATCGAAAAGAAATGAAAGCAAGGAGACCAGTGAGAGGGGTGGAGTGAGAAAAGAGAGAGTAGGGAGATGTTCCGGGGCAATATACTCAGCTTGCAATATGTAGTGGACTGAAAATATTCTCCTGTAATATAGTACTATTAGCAATGAATATAGAAATGGAAATTTTAAAAATAATAAAATAAAAATAATAGTTATATTCCAAGTAGCAACTAAATTGTCATTTAAAAATAGTTCTGTGATACATAGGAATTGTCAAATTACATTCAGATTTACAAATAAGCAAACAAACCAAAACCACATCAAGCAAAGAAACAAAACCTTACCACCACACATTCCCAATTTAACAAAAATGCTGATAAAGTGGTCACAGAGTTAAAAGGGAAGTGGACAACTTTTAACTTTTGGGTCAAAAGGAAAGTACAAGTTACATGGTGTAATCTGTGTTCAATTCAACAATGTTTTTGCTTGAACATAAAGGATTGCAAAGTAGGTAATTTATGAATGCAGTCATTCTCCATCATCTACAAGAAATCTGTCCAAGGACAGCAGTGGTTGCCTGAAACAACAGATAGAACCAAATGTTTATTAGTCTGTGCTGTTTTCTATACGTAGATATCTATGTTAACTTATAGACTAGCAAAATTGAGAATTAACTACTAATAGAATACAGATGGCAACATACTATAATAAAAGTTATGTGAAATTAGAAAAAAAATGTTCACAGAGATGTTGTAAGCTAAGCGCATCTAACTCCTAGTTTTTCTTCTAGAGTTTCTACTTCCCTCGTCAGTGGCAAGATGCTCTACACCAACCTATCCACTTTCCACCCAGACACCTTCTATCTTGTTGGCATTCCCGGACTTGAGAATGTCCACGGATGGATTTCCATGCCTTTTTGCTGTATCTACTTAATGGCTTTGCTAGGCAATACCACAATTCTATTGGTCATCTGGACAGACCGTACTCTAAGAGATCCTATGTTCTACTTTCTAGCCATCTTATCCGCCATTGATGTAGCGCTCTCCACATCCTCAGTACCTCGGATGCTAGGTATCTTTTGGTTTCATGCACATGAAATTGGTTTTGGAAACTGTGTAGCTCAGATGTTTCTGATACATACCTTCACAGGGATGGAGTCCGCAGTCTTGCTGGCAATGGCATTTGACCGCTATGCTGCTATTTGTGTGCCACTCCGCTATACAACCATTCTGACACCCCGGATGCTGGTCGGCATTGGTGTGGGGATTGTGATGCGCCCAGTTGTGCTCATGCTGCCCATTCTATACCTAACCCACCGTCTGCCCTTCTGTGAAGCCCGGGTTATCGCCCACGCCTACTGTGAACACATGGGCATTGCTAAGTTGGCCTGTGCCAGCATTCGCATCAATGGCATTTATGGACTTTTTGTAGCTTCTTTCCTTGTTTTGGATGTGGCTTTGGTTGGAATCTCCTATACTTATATTCTCCGTGCTGTTTTTCGCCTCCCTTCTAAAGACGCACGACAAAAAGCACTGGGCACGTGTGGCTCCCATGTTGGGGTCATGTGTGTTTTTTACACACCCTCCCTGTTCTCCTTCCTCACTCACCGGTTTGGAAAACACATTCCTCGCTATGCCCATATTCTTGTTGCCAACCTCTATGTGGTCATCCCACCAGCCCTCAATCCTGTAATCTATGGTGTGCGAACCAAGCAGATCTGTGAGCGTGTGGTCCACATTTTCGCTTCCAAGTAAGGGGCTGCATTTCTTTAGTTTTAAAGGGTGAAAATATGGCCCAAGTTGTCAATTTTGACACTTCTCTAGATTGTCATTAGAAGGGAACCTTACTGAAGGTGATCATGTAGTGACTAAAGGAACAGGCATTGCAGAATGCTTAGGGGTCTTGAATCCTTAGTGTTCAGTGTTATGTTATTCTCCTTAGAGGATTCCACTACCGGGGGAGAAAGAGAAAACTCCATTAGTCTTTAATACAGAGACCATGTGAGTCTCTGTGACTCTTTGAGAATAATAAAATATTCTGCTTAGAAATAATTACTTGACTCTAACATCCTTGATTTTCTGTGATAAAATGCATAAATTCAAACAAAAAATAAGAACCCTCTTTCTGTTTTTCTCAAACATAACTTTAATGTGTTGAATGGATCTGAGATTATCACTGAGATATTGGATTAAGTTTTATAAATGTATTTGTTTAGTTTACACCAACGTCTGTAGGCACCATGTGCCCTCACTTGGCTGCTACCTCTTTGTGAGGAAGTATGAAATGTACCCAGTATTTACGCTACAGAGTATAGATAATGTTTATAAGAAAAATTGAATGTTTAGAATTTTAATAGCAACATTTTATGACTGAAACTTTGTAGCCATGAGTGAATTTAATGTACAAAATAAAATCTCAGTTTCACCAACATTAACTGCAGTTATCAGGATATTCTTCCAAATAGCTTGCATTGTACTCAAGGAGATAATTTCTCCAAAACTTCTGAGTTACAGGCATTTTTTATTATTAATCATGATTTTCTGTTGACAGAAGATAATGTATACAGAAAAGAATAATGAAATATAAAAATGTGTTGCTCCTCAGGGGGCTAGAACTAATTTTCAGGTGGCAAGTTGTCATAAGATGACAATTACCTTTGCAGTCAAATGCCATTATTAAATGGACTAAGAAAATACTCGGTGCTTACAAATACAGAAGATTAATTATCTTATGTTTTCATGAACTGAAGTTTATTAAAGTGTCTGGAACTAATTAATGGAGGTTAGAAAAAAGATTATCTAAATGTTGTTATTCAAAGATTGTGTTTCCTATGTTCTTTTAAAGTTGATGGATTTAAGTTTTTAAGTAAAAAACAGCTGTGGTGGTGTAGGACTTTAATTGCAGCACTTGGGAGGCAGGGGCAGGTGGATCTCTGTGAGTCTACAAAGCCAGATTCAGGGTAACAGGGATGTACAGTGAGAACATAGCCGGAAATTATGCAGAGAATGAGTGACCTTGGAACATCCACTCTTAAACAGAATGTCTCCATCAACTCCCTCCCCTCGGAACTCAAGGGAAACCAGATTCTCTGAATCAACAGAGTCAGTGAACATATGAATTCACAGAAACCAAGGCAGCATGCCCAGGACCTACACTGGTCAGCATCAGATGCAGCCACAGGGCAGAAAGGAGAAGTGGACACATCCCTAACCAAGACGCTATGTCCAGTTGATAGACCTTGTAAATTGCTGGGCAATAGATAGCTAACAAAAAATAAGTCAATGGTGCTTTGAAGGGCCTCGTCTCACAACATCATTGCAGGGTCTCTCTCTCTCTCTCTCTCTCTCTCTCTCTCTCTCTCTCGATATATATATATCGAGATATATATATACATATGTGTGTGTGTATTAGATATATATATAATCTTTTAAATAATTTTTCTTCTCTGTTTTTATCACATAAGTCCTTTGCATATATATAAACGGCTTCCAGTTTAGTGTTTTTATGGCATTCCTGAGTATTAAACAAGTGGATTTCTGTTTATGGTGCCTCCTTTGGGCTCTTTTCCTTCTGTTTGCTTTATATAATTTCTATTCACTACTTTCTGTTTTCTCTTATCTTGTTATAGAATATTATTTTAGAAAACAAAAACAGCACTAAATAAAATTAACAACAAAACCCCCCAAATTTGTAAGTGATATCCTGAAAAAAAGCAAAATTGTAACTTATTAACTAGGGGAAATATGTGCCACCAATATGTCTGAACACGGTGCTGCTTTTGATTACATAAGGCAGTTTTTGGACAAAGCAGCGAAAAGACAACAAACTCAGCTAAGAACAGCAAAGGATTTTAAATCTTTTTAAAGAAGATATTCAAATTTCAAAGAATTTGTTGTCAGGGAAATGAAAATCAAGAGTTAAAGCAACATTATTTTATATCAGTCATCAAAGATGTAGTGAGAGAAAAGCATAAATCACCACAAGCTGTGTGGAAAATGTTTCTTAGGTTCCTCAGATGTGGCTCATGAAGTGTTGGTGCCATGGTGATTTTGATATGCTGACTTAGGATTCTGGATCTAGCCACAAATTAAGTAGGTAAATAATACACATTTTCAGTCCAAATTCAAAGGAGGATCAGTAATAAAGATAAGTTGAAATATGGTATTAAATGAAGTAAACACAAGCTTGTAGAAGAACAAAACATAAAAAGTGAATTCAGCAGCAGTTTGCCTACTTGTTCTCAGGCATGCTACCTTGAGAATGTTCACAACCATGTGTGTTTACAACCAATGCTTCAGTCAAGAGCAGCAAATGTAGGGGATTTTAGAAGGTAAAATACAATTTATATGCTAATCTGGCTGAGTGATGCTAATTGTGAGTGCATTGTAGCAAAGTGATTTTAAACTGAAAAAAGAGAAGAAATATGTGGACTTCATGCTGTCATACATCGAATTATCACAGAACAAATGCAGACTCCTCTCCCTTCCTTGATACAACCTGCTAAATTCAAGAGCCTTATGGGAGAGCATTTTACTGAGTCAAGTACACACTGCACTTCAGAGGGACAGCACCCACAGGATGGAGAGCCCTCACCATGAAAAAACTTTCAGGAACATGTTTAAACCAGAAGAGGTCATGGAATGGAACATCCCTTTGGAATACTCAGAAAGAACCGCAATTGAAATCTTAACCAGAATAAGTTCTTTGTGCGTATTTTATATTAGAAGTCCAGTTTTGATAGCATTTGGGAGTAAGTTTTACCTGTCTGATGTGCTTTCTTAGTGATTTAGAAATGTAATCAATGATAGCACAGAGACAGGAAGGTACTGTTTCACAATCATGGACTTAGAGGTCTTCCTGTGAGAACAGATTTACTAGGTAAAGGGTTCCACTATTAAACTATATGCCAATGTTGAGAGAAGATGAACAACATTATTCCCTAAAGGTACATCCACATGCTTTTGAGGCACAGTGATGAAAATAATGGAAAGTTTTCATAAAATATGATGACTTGTCACTCTTCAAGGTGTTAAGACATTTAAAGATGATTGAAACAATACTTAATAAAAGTTTTTCTTTTCACCGAAAATATGTCTAATAAGAAAATATGGCATAGAACCCATAATGATTAAAAAATAATAATGAAATGATTAGAATTTTTCATTCATACTGTGCCATATTACATGCAAATATTTAATAATTATTATTTTATTTAAGTAACTTTTTTATTTATTTTATATACCATCCAGTTTTTCCTCCCTCTTCTTCTCCTGTTCCCTCCCCTTTCACATCTAACCCCCTCCCTATCCTCTTCTCCTCCATCTCTATTCAGAAAGAAACAGACAAATATGTAATTATTAATTGTGACACACACAACTGAAAATTTATTAAAAACTCAAATATTAAGTTTGAAAATCTACCCATTGTTTAGAATCTGGTAGTAGAAAGCATGAGGATATTTGATGTCAAAAATAGCTAATAAAAAGAATACAACTTAGAATAATATTGTATAAAATTGTTCTTGTTTTAAGAATAAAATGCACCTTCAAAGATACTAAAAACTAAATGAATTTTTCCTAGAAAGTATTATCCACTCTGATAAAAAATGAGAATGAAGAATAGTTAAAATGGTTTTAAATGAATATATCAGTTACTTAAAATTGATAATTTTAGTTATAAATATGTGATTATCTCATATTAAATACAATAAATACCAAGATTATCACAGTGTTATATATTGTATGACAAGTTTGCTAAACACATTATAAAGAGTGTATGAATCTGGAGAATCCGCCAATTTAGTCTCTGGAAGCAAACATTTTGATAACTCTCTCTCGAATCTTCTTGGTCTTCAATCTGTAGACAATAGGGTTAAGCAGGGCTGGTATAAGAGATGTTTGAGAACAGAATGTGAACATAAGGAGCAACATTAAAGCCAAATCTGTGTATGAAAGATGTAAAGAATGTGAGCATGTAGGACTGGAGAAAGACAAAAATGTGAGCTGTGCGTATGTTGAATGCTTTGAATCTGGCCTCTTTCTGTGGCAATTTAAAGACAGCCTGGAAGATAAACACATAGGACAAGAATATGAAGATCACATCAAACCCAAGGACTGAAAAAGCCACAAAAAGTCCATATGCTTTATTGATCCTCTGTAGCCAGTTTCACCACAGCCATATGCTCACAGTGGGAATGAGAGATGACCGCGGTCCTGGAATGGGTCAGCCGCAACTTAATTAGAAGAGGAGACCTGATGATGATGACTGATGCTCTCGTGGTCACCAATGCAATGATGGCAATTAGTACTTTCTTAGTGAGAATAGAAGAATGTCTCAGAGGACCACAGATCGCCACATAGTGCTCAAAGGCCATGCCAGTAAAATGCCAGATTCCATGCACTGCAAAGTGTAAACAAAATACATCTGGATTAGACAGGAGTCAAAGGGAATGTTCTTTGACTGCACCAAAAGACAGCCAGCATTTTAGGGCTGATGCATGCAGTGAGGCCCAGATCCACAGTCGCCAACACGGCTAAAAAGACATGCGTGGGCTCATGGAGACTGTGCTCTCTATGAGTGATGGTGATGAGGAGGCTGTTTCCAGTAGTGGTAGAAACAAAAGAAATGAAGAATGGGGTTCTGATGCAGTGTGACACTGACTCGAGGCCTGGAATTCCAATCAGTGTAAAGACGGAGGGCTTGAAAAAAGGTGCCATTGGCCAAATGACCAAAGGCGTGGTAACACAGGGATGTAAGCTGTCTCAGAACTTCAGGGTTATTCAGAAAGAAAGAGTTGTTACAAGTCTCAAGCTTTCAATCTATGATATGGGCACTGGAAACTGAATTCTAGGCCTTTAAAGCTCTCTTAAACACTGAACCATCTCTCAGATCCATAGAGTATGTTTCTTTCTAAAGAAAACAAAATCAAAACAAAAACGTTAATACAAGGTAACAAAAGTGGGTGCTAAGACCAGAGTACAAAGGTAGGAAGAGATGGTTTGCATTTTGCTCATGACAGGAGCTGACACCTACAACTTGATTTAGTGTTAGGAACTGAGAGAATAGAAAGCAAGGAGAAGAGTAACAACCCCACAAAGTTAATGTTTATGAGAATGACAGACAAAGAGGTAGAGAAGACATTTTAAGTAAAATAAAACACATCAAAACCACAAAAAACAACATGCAGTTTTTTCAACTTTATTTTTACCAAAATACTTAATGAATGTGTAAATGGTATGTAATTATACTACACAATATATCCATAAATTAATAGACTTGTTTTCTTGATGAGTATTTTAATAATTATCATATAAAACATGACATTAATATTGCACATTCATATCTATAATATATGAGAATAATTAGCATCTTACAACTAAATACAAGACTCTTCCTTATCCCAGTAAGCAAATTAAAATATACAACTTGGACATGTCAAAAATTTAGAACAAAAATATGTGGATACACTTTATATATAATAATAGACACAAGGTACTACTATTAAGAGAACTGAGCTCCAAGGGGTAAGAAAGGAAAGAGCATTTCACAACACCATGAAATTAGGAAACAACAGCTATTCCCAACACTATGAAATTAAGACATAACAGCTATCCCCAACACCATGAAATTAGGAAACAACAGCCCTCCACAACACTGTGACATTAGGAAACAACAGCCCTCCACAGCATCATGATATTAGGAAACAACAGCCCTCCATCACACCTTGACATTAGGAAACAACAGCTATTCACAACACCATGACATTAGGAAACAACAGCCCTCCACAACACCGTGACATTAGGAAACAACAGCCCTCCACAACACCATGACATTAGGAAACAACAGCCCTCCACAACACCATGACATTAGGAAACAACAGCTATTCACAACACCATGACATTAGGAAACATGCAAATAATACAAAGCGAGACCTATTGCTAATGAGACAGCAAGTGATGTTTCCTGACCACTTAAACTTTCCAGAAGTACACATGGTATTTCAGGTAGTTCACTTTTTTTTAAAGTTAAGATTTAGATTTTAAGCGATGTACACAGCCATTAACATTTACACACACACACACACACACACACACACACACACACACACACAGAGACAGAGACAGAGACAGAGACAGAGCTGGTAGATTGGGAGCAGATGGGGATGGGAGCCCGAAGGATCAGGCTTGGGGACATGGAAGAGGAGACTGTAGGGAGAGACAGGAGCATAGGGGTGGTGCTGTGGAGACTTAGTAGACTGGAAACTTTCTGGAATCTATGAGGGTGACCCTCATGAGCGTGACCCTCGTGAGGGTCTTAGCAATGGAGGATTCAGTCGGAATTGTCCCTCATTTATACCCAGGCAAGGTTTCCAGTGGTGGAACTTGGTTGCATTTGTTTGAATTGCTGGCCTAGGACATCCCATGGAGATACCTAAACAAGCTAAGCAGAAGATTACTCTATGAAAACTGGCAGCGGGGGCCGCATTGCTGAGGACAGCTTTTACAAAACTCATTCAAGATAGAGATCCAGTTGGTGCCTGATTAGAATCGTCATCTCTACATTCTAGACTCTTTGGCATGAGAAGTACTCCGCAGGCTACTGAAAGAGAAACCTGGACACCCCGACCTCCCACACCACCCCACCCCTGCCCAAATATGCTCCGCCCTAATCTGCGAAACCCTACTCTCCGATAAGGGGCCCACTTCCCATATCAAACCGCGAGACTGGATCAATATCCTAGGAGTTGAAAACAGACGCACACAGAGAGATCAGGATCATTTGCCCAAAGGGTAAATGTCAACTTTATTTAGCACATGTCGGGTTTATATACTTGGGGCAAAAGCACGAGAGCCCCCTCCCACTTGGGAGTGAGATCATAGTGTTGGCCACCTGGCGCCAGTGGCCGGAGCTTCCATGCAGGGGGTATCGAGTTGGGAACCCTGACAGACAGGTGGGAGGAGATTCAGGGCTCCTGTGAGGACCCTCCTTAGCAGTTGAAATTACCATAGCAATGACAGAATCAAGGCTCTGAAGTAACCCCCTCTGGCTGGCAGAATCGAGCAGGGGAAGCTAAGCTGGTTAGCGTAAACATTTCTTGCATCCTGTGCTTTGGCCTCGAGGAGCAGGGAAGACAGGGCCCTACACAAACACACTTATAATCTCTTCTGGCTGCAGAATGCATTGAGTCAGTTGTGGTACAGAACTTGTGGGAATGGCCAGTCAGTGTTCGGGTTAGCTTGAGGCCCATGCCACTAGAGGGAGCTGGTGGCCCACACTGCCTGGACGGTCAGGCACTAGAGACTGAACAGTCCAGAAACCTAGGGTAGAACCAAACAGGATGAATAGGTATATATCACTGAAGCAGCAAGCATGCGGTCTTCAAGACCCGCACCAAGTCCTCTGCGTATACGTTTGGCTGCCAGCTTGGTGTTTTTGTGGAACCCCTAACAGTAGTAGTGGGTGCATTTCTGATTCTTTTGTCTGCTCTTTGTACTCTTTTCCTCCTACTGGGTTACCCACCCTCCATATGAGGGCTTTTGCCTTGTCATATTGTATCTTGTTTTGTTCTGTTTGACTGTTGTCTCTTGGAGACCAGTTCCTATCTGAAGAGGAAATGAAGGAGTGGATCTAGGGTATAGGGAAGGTGAGGCCTGGGAGGAGTGGAGGGAAGGAAACTGTGCTCAAGATGTATAATATGAGAGCTGGATCTGTTTTGAAATAAAAAATGTGTAAAAGTATACTAGAAAGTAAAACAAAATAGAAGATTTTTAAATAACTTAGTTTCAGCTAAATTTCCATTTTCTCTTAGATATGACTTACTTTAGAAAGAGACAATACAATAAGCAATCAGATGTTAAGAAAATTTTAAGAATGACATTATACTATTCAAAATGGAATTATAGAATTATAAAGGGCACCATGTGTTGCTTTGATGTCAGAAAAAATGAATAGAAATGACAAGGATATATTTGAAAATGTGATTCCAAATTTAAGACTATGACTAAGAAAATTATAAAAATTAAGGGACTTAAAAGTTAAAAATAAAATAACGATATAGAAAATGATGTTCCTTTGAAACAAAATTCAAAAGATATTGAAGACTTCTCAGCTGGGTTTTGAACCCATAGGATTCTGATGGCACGATCCAGCTCTCAGAGACTCAGTCCCTGAACAGCCTGACCTCAGCTAGCTTCTCAAGGGAGCACCCTTCTCCTCATAAGGTTTCCATCTGGAGAAGACTGCCAGCCAGAACACAGGGCTGCCTGCGGCTGTGGGGGGAGGTAACACTTTGTCGTGCTTGATAAGGGGGCCCACGTCTTGTACATCTGTGCCGCCTCCCACTAGAACGTCTCCAAACAACGGAGGCAGCCTGGCATGGTGGAAGTTGGAGAAGATGGGACTAGCTACAGGTGCAGCACAGGTAAAAGTGTCACCTTGCTTCATCTCCAGCTGTCATGTGTGCGGGAAAGTCCCAGACAAGGCAGGGTTCAGTCCTGTCTGATAAGAGCCTCGATGAAGCCTGGTGTCCAGAGCGATGGCCCCTACTTGACATGTCAATGCTGAGCCTTAGCGATCTCTTGGATACAATTGGCACCGCTTTAATTGAGAGCCCTTAGCAATGACTTTGTACTATAGGCTGCATTATACGTGCTGCTAATTTATGTTAATGAGTCAGATTTTGAAACTCTGTTAGTGTTTTCCAATTGGAAGATAGTATGAGTGAAAAAGAGTCAGTCTTATTTTGTTCAAAGAGAGTCAAGTCTTCCACACATGTTAGAGGTTTCACAATGCAGTTCATTGTGAAACTATAAGTTTACTCTGAAAAGGTGGTTTTCCTAAATAAGTGTCAGTAAGGATTCTTAATTGATTCTCCCATTTGTCACCTAACTAAATAGGCACTGTATGCTTGGAACTATGATCTTACTGGCCTCACTTTCAACTATACTCAAAGGTACAGACTCAATTCATACTGATCCTTATAGAATAATTAAGTTTTGACAGTATGATTGGCATGATGTCTTTTATTTGCATTCAGATGTTAGAACCAGAACTGTCCCCGTGCACAACAACAATTAAAATGTGTTCCCTCCAAGTGTGAATAAGACCTCCCATCAGGCATTTCACCCAGCCCCTCCTGTTAGTCACACTGATGTCATTACTACCATCACAGCTTTTATAGACAAAGAAAGTAAAGCTCCTGAAATATTTTTTTCAAATCCATTAATAATTGGCAGAATGAAGTTGTAGATATGAGTTTTTCTAGACTCAAACAGTGTGGTCATTCGTCTTAAATGAATTGATCCCTAATGGCCCAAGTGGAACAAAGGAATTTGCATGATATTAGTCTGTAAGTTAATGAGACAGAATGGTTCAGAAAGATCTAATAGGAGGATATCTGAAAGCATAAGTAAGTGCATGTTTGTACCACTGTTGGGAAAGCTTTGTAATGGAGGAGTTGGTGGAAAGATGGTGCTTTAATTGTCGGACCAACATCTATCATTGGTTAATGAAATTTAGAACTGTGGAAGCATTCTGGTTCTTAAAAGATGGATGTTAAATTTTAAAAGTAATTAATGTATTATTGGTGTGTTTTAGAATTTAGATATAGACTGCCATTAGATCTTATATAAAGAATATTATTGCTGTAGACACCAAATATGTAAAGTCCTAGAATCAGACTCAGTATAAAGATAGATTGAAAGGGAAATTGTCCTTTAATGACAGTAGAATAACAGATATGAATAAGAACACTCAGTACAAATAATTACTGTATCAGATAAAAGGCCATTCACTCAAAACAAAATGATGACATAATATTTAATCTTCTAGGATACTATTTTATGCTCTAATAATGTGACTAAGAAATAAGGCAATACTGTTTTAGGATATTTTTGCTTTATGATTTGAAAGAAAATAATTTCTATTCAGGAAATTATATTACCTCTAAAAGTTACTGCAAAGTGTAAGACTTTGCTAAGGAAAATCACATAATACTGTGCGTTACAAAAGGTGACATTATTGTGTTAAGATATATACTTCATGCCAATTTACTATGGAGAACCATATGATATCTTGAATTTTAATAATCATTGAAAGACAGATAGATAATAGGTAGATAGATGATGGATAGATTATGATAGATAGATAGATAGATAGATAGATAGATAGATAGATAGATAGATACCCTTAGAAAAGAAGGGGCTGTTGTTTTCAACAATATAGATAGACTTATATTAAGGCACAAAAAGATAATCACTGCATAATCTCATTTACACTAGAGTATAAGAATGAACTTAGAGAAGTAATGAGTAAAATTGATTGAATGAAATCTTAAGCCTCCTATACTTTTCCCTTTACTTGAATTGGACTTATCAAAAATGATATTTACATATGTATAAATACTCATATTCATATATTTTTGCCAGGTGCATATACCTAAATATTTCATGTCATTGTAAAGATATAAAATTTATTAACTTAAATATGGCACCTGTGCACATTTCTAGTTCATTCCTAACTCTTCTTAACCCTTGATAGCTCATCTAATGCTATCCTGTTCCATTTTCCTGTCTAAAAATTCATACATGTTGGGTAGTATATAGTTAGTTAAATAAGCTTTATAATAGAGTGTGTATTAACTGAATATAATAACTGAATATTTATTCATTTATTTGCATTAAAATTAATATGTCCTACTTGCTGAATAGGTTCCATTTATATAAAATGTTCCTTTAATGATGAATATTTGGAGTTATTCCCATAGTGGAACATTCATGAACAAAACCGGCATGGACATCCTTGTGCTGATCTTTAGATGGACCTGTCTCCTCTATCTTGAACAACGGTTTTGGAGCTTAATTCTCTGTAAAATAATGAACATGGAATATTTCTAAGCTTAGAAGACGTCTTATTTTCCAGCTCCAACTTTGCTCTTTCCATTTGACGTAGTCTATTGGAAAGCCTATTGTTCCATCTTCCCAAATCTTGCTGCTCTGATTTTCAATTTCAGGCATCATGACATTATGTGCTTATCATTCAATTACAGATGTCTAGTGATTTGGATAATTTTAATACTTTTATATATTTCCTTTATAATTTCAATGTCAATTTAAGCCTCCTTACTTTCCCTCATTACCTTTAAAATCATTTGAAGACATATTTATATGCTCAAAACAAAACTCTTTTTGTTGAGAAGTATAATTAGGGATTGTGACTATTTCTTCCCATTATACACCTTCTACATTCACAATTTCCCTAGCAAACTTCTAAATTTGGTACGATAAAATGGATGACTTTTATAGTTATTGCATCTTCTATCTTAAGAAAACATTACTTTAAGTGTATAGTAAGATGTATTTTATTGTTGAGTATAAAACTTTAGTTTTTAAAGAAGATTTATTTTATTTTTACTACTTGTTAAAGATTATTTTTAACTTAAAAATATCGTATTGCTGTATTTGAGATACATATGTCATAAGTTTGGAAGAACTGTATATTAGACTTGAGGTTTTGCTCTCTTAAATATGATAAAAATTAGTTTTGCAAGGTTATATGGTTATTGAATTATTACATTAATTTCTTTATAAAAATCAAACTGCATGTAACTCTCTATTTCACTCTGATTTTTTAAGTGTCTTTGTTTGACCTTCATTGTTCAAGTGTCACTTTTTCTTTAGTCTTTATTTTTTTAATAACCTTGAAATCTTTAATGCATACTATTATACTCTGTGATTCATTTAATGGTAAATTTAGAATACACTTATTATCATTAGCAAATAAATTTTGTGGTTTTAGTTTTAACTGTGCTAAATTTATAACAATCTGGAAAGCATTCACAGGTTAATAAAGTTCAGTCCACAAATTATGGCCTCACACAGACACACACACATACACGTTATATTATTTCTCATTGTTTATAATTTTTAGTGTTTATTGTTAAACAGTTTATGTTTTTGGTTTTATGAATGCTGACATTTTTCAATAAAATTTTAATTATTGATTTTTACTATCTAGAGTACAAATACGTATACCTTAGTAACATATTGGCTACAAATTTTCAATTAAATGTTTATTGATTGTTCTTCTTTTTCAGTACTGTTGATGAAACCTAGAGTCTTGTGGATGCTATCAGACATTCTACCAATGAGTTCTATCCATGGCTCAGATTTATTAATATTTTATTTAATGTTTCTGCATGCATATAATGTATTTGGATCCAATCCAATCTCCAATTCTCCCCCATTCATATTTTTCTTCCATCTTTATGTTCTTACTCTATCTCTTTCTCCCTCTCATTTTTAAATTTAATGTTCACTGAAATCAGTGTTGTCTGTGTGTACAGATTTTATTCTGTGACATATTCTCATCAAGTTGCTCAGTCTGGCCTTGAACGCATTCTGGACCTGAGCAGACCCTGAAGGTGGCACCTTCCTACCTCAGCATACTGAACAGCAGAGATTGCATTCCTGTACCACCAGGATTTCTATCATTTTTCTTGGTGTGTTAAACATGAAGAAATTAAAAAGTATATTAATAGAATTGATAAAAATTCATATTCTTTGACTTATTCTAAATCCCATTGGAACATTTTTTCATTGTTTCAGAATTTGGTATTATACTAGCTTAGATTTTCTTTATTTCTAGGTTTAATCAAAAATTTTCAAAACTATTAAAAATGGAAAGTAACCTTTTTGGTGGTTCCGGAGTCAAACGAAAGATTGGCAAGCAATCTCACACCAAGCTAACCTTGGCATAAATACTAAATATAACTGAATGCTTTTCTTCTTCTATTATAATAATAATTATATTTTGCATTAATTATTTAGGTCATAAATACCAAAATTTTAACTATCAGAACAGAAAAACACAAATAATTGATCCATTGTTCACAAAAAGGCAGGAGTGAATGCAGTATTGTTTTGGTAAATAAAGAAAGAGCCCACGCCTAAAGATCAGAACACTGAATGACAGAATTATAATGTCTTCCCATTCTAATTGACCCTTTATTTTGTCCAGCGTTTTGGGGATTTCTTTTAAATATGCTTAAATTCCAGGTAACTTTAAAGTTTTAAAAGGGTATTAATTATTAAGGGTTTGCCTGGTATCAATAACTTTCATGCATTTTCTTATTTCTTCCCAGAAATATTGAAAAATGATTGCAGATAATCTCTCAAGAGTTCCAGAAGGATGTTCTCTGTCAATGACACTGCCTCGCACCCCTCTGTCTTCCTTCTGCTGGGCATTCCTGGCCTGGATGCTTTCCATGTCTGGATTGCCTTCCCCTTCTTTATTGTTTATCTGATAGCACTTGTGGGGAATTTCACAATTCTCTGTGTGATCAAGAATGAGCAGAGTCTTCACCAGCCCATGTTCTACTTCCTTGCTCTCCTCTCTTTCATCGATCTTGGTCTCTCCACATCTACCGTTCCCAAGATGCTAGGTATCTTCTGGTTTAACCTTACAGAGATAAGTTTTGAAGGCTGTCTCATCCAAATGTTCTTCATCCATACCTACACGGGAATGGAATCTGTTGTACTCCTGGCCATGGCAATTGACCGTTTTGTAGCCATTTGTCACCCACTTAGATATACTTCTATTCTCACCAACAAGGTGGTAGCTATCATGGCATCTGTTGTAGTAGGGAGGCCTGTCCTTCTTGTCATTCCCTTCTGTCCACTCCTTAAGCGATTGCCCTTTTGTGGACACTACATAATTCCTCATACCTACTGTGAACACATGGGGATAGCTCGGCTAGCCTGTGCCAGCATAAGGATAAACATCATCTATGGCTTATTTACCATTGCTGCTCTGATCTTTGATTTAGTTCTCATTGCTCTATCCTATGTTTGGATCCTACAGGCTGTTTTTCGCCTTCCTTCTAGAGATGCCAGACACAAAGCCCTTAGTACATGTGGTTCACATGTCTGTGTCATCTTAGCCTTTTATACACCAGCATTTTTCTCTTTTATGACTCATAGATTTGGTAGAAATGTTCCTCGTTACATTCACATTCTCTTGGCCAATCTCTATGTGGTTGTCCCTCCTTGTTTAAATCCAGTTATTTATGGAGTGAGGACGAAACAAATTAGGGAGGGTGTCATGAAAATATTTGTAAAGAAAGAGTAACTCAAATATCAGAGGTTCACAAATGCTGCCAGGTTGCTTTCCATTATTTGTCTTTCTCAGTGTTCTCCAATGAGCCACTTAGTCAAGGGCTATTCATACTCTTCAGGCATTATCATGGAGTCCAAATCAACATTTCTCTTATAAAATGTCTACTTTGACTTTAAATGTTTATTACCTTTGTTATTTTTAATGAGAGTTAAAGAACATAGAGGAATAAAGGCTAAGTAAAAGGTGTAAAAAGAGCTAATAGCTATACTCCTCAAAGTGTTCCACATAATAGAAACAGAAGGAACATTGCCAAACTCTTTTTATGAGGCTACAGCTACCCTGATACCAAAATTACACAGACTCAACCAAGAAAGGGAATTACAGACTAATCTCACTCATAAACATGGATACTTAATAAAATACTGCAAACCGAATCCAAGAAAACATCAAAAAAAAAATCATCCACCTTGATCAAGTCGGTTTCATTCCAGAGATGCAGGGCTGGTTCAACATAGGAAATTCTATCAATGTAATCCATCATATAAATAAACTGAAAGAAAAAAAACCATATGATCATTTCATTAGATGCCGTAAAAGCATTTGACAAAATCCAATACCCCTTCATGATAAAGGTCTTGGAGAGATAAGGGATACAAGGAACATATCTAAATATAATAAAAGCAATATATAGCAAGCTGGCAACTAACATCAAATTAAGTGGAGAGAAACTCAAAGCAATTCCACTAAAATCAGGAACAAGACAAGGCTGCCCACTCTCTCCATATCTCTTCAACATAGTTCTTTAAGTTTTAGCAATAGCAATAAGACAACAAAAGGAGATCAAGAGGATTCAAATTGAAAAGGAAAAAGTCAAACTTTCATTATTTGCAGATGATAAGATTGTGTACAAAAGTGACCCCAAAAACTTTACCAAAGAACTCTTATAGCTGATAGGAGTGTTGCAGTAATGTGGCAGGATACAAGATCAACTCACACAAAAAAAATAGTAGCCCTTCTATACACAAATGATAAAGCTGAGAGGGAAATCAGAGAAACATCACCTTTCACAATAGCCACAAATAACATAAACTATCTTGAAGTAACACTAACCAACGAAGTGAAAGACCTATTTGACAAGAACTTTAAGTCTTTGAAGAAATTGAAGAAGATACCAGAAAATTAAAAGATCTTCCATGCTCTTGGATAGGAAGGATCAAAATAGTAAAAATGATAATCTTACCAAAAGCAATCTTAAATCTACAGATTCAGTGCAATACCCATCAAAACCCAAAGAGACCTTGAAAGAACAATAATGAAGTTGAACAATAATCACTTCATATGGAAAAATAAAAACCCAGGATAGACAAAACAATCCTGAATAATAAAGGAACATTTAGAGGCATCACCATTCCTCACATTGAGCTCTATTACAGATCTACAGTAATGAAAACAGCTTGGTATTGGCATAAAAACAGAGACATTGACCAATAGGATCGAATTAAAGACCCAAATATTAATCCACAAACCTATGAAGACCTGATTTTTGACAAAGAATCTAAAATTATACAATGGAAGAAAGAAAACATGTTCAACAAATGTTGCTGGCATAGCTGGATGTCAGCCTATAGAAGAATGAAAATAGATCCATATCTATCTCTGTGCACAAAACTTAAGTTCAAATGTATTAAATACCTCCATATAAATCTGACCACACTGAACCTGATAGAGGAGAAAGTGGGAAGTACTCTTCAATGCATGGGCACAAGAAACTACTTCCTAAATATAACCTTAGTAGCACAGCCACTGAGAGCAACAGTAAATAAATGGGACCTCCTAAAACTGAGAAGCTCCTGTAAAGCAAAAGGCACAGTCAAAAAGATTCTCTAATATATGGAAAATGGTATTTATTATATCATAGCAAAAATTACATATAGGTTTTATAAAATGGAAAATTTTGATGGCACACATGTCTTAAGAATTTGAATCATGAATCTTTTTTTATTCTAAATGCCTTAAATGCTCACTTCTCTTCCAGTATTACCATTATTTACATGATTCTCCTTAATTTTTTATAATTATTACAGCCTTTGTGATATTTATTTCTCATGTGTATCTCTGTGTCACATTCAATTTCACCAATAGATGATGCTATGGTAACAAAATTAGAGAAAGAGTTTACATGAAAATACAATGAGGCAATAAAGCCTTACATAAACCTACCTTTAAAAACATCTACCAAATTTACAAAATTTGAAGTTATTCTCTAAGAGGCATTTATATCACAAATGCAAAGACCATTTGTATATGGCATAAGGTGTAGCTGAGTGGTAGAGTAAATGTGCAATATTTCCTTTTATGAAAAGATTTATTTTACTCTCTTTATATGGATATTCTGTTTGCATGCAAGTATGTGCACCACATGCATGCCTGTTGGATACCCTAGAACTGGGGTTATGTATGGTTGTGAGCCACCATATGGGTACAGAGAATTGGTATCAGATCCCCCACAAAAGCAACTCTCTCTCCAACCTTTTACATTTTAAAACTTACATATCAAACACCTTTCTGACAGCCTTTTCCACAATTAACAAAAACCATAACTGTATAGAACCTTTGTTAATGGGCCAAATCTTTAAAACTTTTATTTATTGTGTATGGAATGAACACTCTTTAAACTTTGTGTGTGCATTGATGAGTAATTTCCATTCTTGCTCCAAACTGCTTCTCCTAATGCATCTACAGTGACACTATAAATTATATTGCAGTTATATTATCATTCATATGAGTATATTAGATAAATAATCATGACTCCTTTTCTTTGTAAGTGCAATCATTCTACTTAAAATTCTGAATTACATTTTTTACTCAATTAACACCAAATTTTGTCTTTAGGATCTAAATGAAATCTAAGACAATGTATCATTGGCCAAGTTCAATGATATGTAATGTTTCACTGAGTGATAGGAACAAGAAAATGAGCTAGAAAAAGGACTTTATGGGTACTGGAAACTTTTGACATCTTATTTTGGGTGACGGTTCATAGTAGTGTACATATTGTACCTTACATTAAGATTGTTACACTTAGGTAGTTAGATTTACTTCAATGCTATTACATAACAGTTGCTGCAAAAGTTAACACACCCATCTTACTATTGAATCACACTCTTGTTTGTCTTGACTAAATAGCAAATAATGGGATTATTGGAAGACAATGCAAATATATATTTATTTTCTTGGAAACTTTCAGTAGAGAGAAAAATGAAAACATTAATATGGCATTTGAAAAATAGAACATGAACATGATGTTTATATCAATAATTTATCTATCAAGTACAAGAGGAAATATTTTTAGAATATTTTTGTGGAAATGATAAAATTATGTTAACACTATTTATGTTCTTATATGAGAACACATAAAATATAAAATATAAAAGATTGATGAGACCTATTCAAACAACTAAATGAAGTAGAGAAACTAAAACCGAGGCTCTGTTTAGGTAAACTTCAAGGAAAAGAAGAGAAAGAAGTAGAACAAAATTGACAACTGTCAGTTTGTTTATTTCTCTAAAAATAGAATTAATTTTGTGTATCTTGAGGCTTCACAGATGACTGTGGAGCTTGATAAATTTCAGACTGTTGGAAATACTGAACACAGACTCATCAGTGATGATCTCACAAGGATAGGGAGTGTCAGAAACTGAGTCATATTCTGAGGAGAGTAAGCTTTTGAGAAGATACTTTTTGAAATCTTTGGTCAAATGGTGTAGCTTCATCATCTTTGTGTTGATTGCTATTACCTGAAACTGACAGAAAAAGGAGGTTGCGTGTTGTCTTTTTCTTTTTGTAATTATTGTGCCATTGGTATTATTTAACAAATGAGCGACTTATTAATCTCAGCATTTTAAATGTCTGCCAATTACTGACATTGAAATGCATAAAGGTTAATGATATATGCTTTCTACCTAGGGATTTGGGGAGAACCCCAATGAAACTGTATAAATGTACACACACACACACACACACACACACACACAGCCACTTAGTGACAAACAAACAATATCAAGGAAACGGGAGCTGTGTGTGAAGAATTCTAATGAAGTTATTTCAGGACTATGTGAGTACTGAGAAAGATGCCTTAGATTCAGGCATGGGTGCTGACACCGACTACCCTGGCACTTAAGAGGAGGAGGCAAAGGGGTCATGCTTCCTCAGCTACATGGCAAATTAGAGGCCATCCTGGAGAACTTGAGACTGTGCCAATCAGCTCACCAACTAACACAACAGGAAAGAAGACATGCTGGTATTGGTATGCTTCATTTGATTTTGACCTAACTATTTGTGCCCCTACCTGCACTTTTATAAGTGGAAATTAACTAAAAGCCATTTTAGATTCCCTTTTGGATAACAGGGGGATCTTTTCTCTTGGGCTATTGTATATTATGCAATATGTGGTTAAGAGGACTAAAAAATAGATATAGTAAGAGCAGTGGTACATTAAAAATCAGATGCCCTTAAAAATGGGATAATAAACTTTCTGATGTTTCAATAGTGGGAACTTAGAAAAACACACGCAAAAAAGCAGATTTTAATTGTATTCAAAAGTAAAATTATGGGCTTCAGTTTATTCCAGTTGTTGAATTCTTTCTTGACATTTACAGAATTTGATTACCAGTGCATAAAACATGAATCCACACAGGCACATATATACCAGTGGAAATCACTACAAAATATTGCCTGGCAGAACTGGCAGTCATTAAATAGTTGGTTGAAGTTGATGGCAGGCGCCACTGGTGAACTTATGTAAGGAGTTACTCATCCACTTTAGCTCCAGGTCTTGACAGACAACACAGGGTGGAAAAGATAGCTATGAAATCTCATGCTTCCTTGACCTTCCTGTTACAGTTCTCAGAACCACCAGCTATAATATGATGCATGATAAGACAGTTCCTTTTGCCAAGAAGACTACATTTCATTTAAAAATATCACTTAACTTTCCATGTGTGTGTTCTAGTCCTGATGTTAATTTTCTTTGGACAAGCAAAGGTAGAATCCAGAAGAGCAACAACTCCCTTGTGGAGTTGAAAGGACAAGGATCTTTGTAGCTCACACTACATCTTCCATCATCTTCTAGCTGTGCTGGAACTTTGCACTGACACCACCAACACAGCCCAGTCCAAGCTTCAGCCCACCCAGGTTTGTTTTTCTCTCTACAGATCTTAAAGTGGGAATAACAAAATTTATTTCAGTAAAAATATAATTTAAAAGTTTTAAGAATACTTTATTCAGAGACAATTAATATTCCCCTTTTATTTTCAAAGTGTTACAGAGTTGTAGAGTTAATTGGAATTCTATTGAATATAGATAAGGAAGTTGTCACTAACTACTTTGGGACCATAAGTACAATAGTATATTATGCAATTATCTGTGAAAATATAACTAAAATGTGCGATATTCTGAGTTATGTAAACACAGTTTACATACCGTTTTTTAATCTGTACTGCTGCTTGTGTGAATTTAAAAGGGAACATATGGAGAAGTACTTGGGTGGAACGTATGGAGAAGTATGTGGGTGGAATGTATGGAGAAGTACATGGTAGGTTTGGAGGCAGGAAAAAAAGGTAGAAGTGATGTAATTATAATCTTAAAAAAGAAAAATATTAAAAGGTGTATTAATTTAAATCATCCCCATTTTAGGAAAAATAATAAAAGAAAATTAAACATAGGGGGAAACAATTGCTAATTGTCTCTGAGAAAGTCTGACAGCATTTGACTTCTGAAGAAAATATGACAAAGATGAAATAAAAACATACCATAAAGTTCCAGAATCTGATCTATTTGCCAAGCAAAATTTTCTGCCAGGGCAAAGAACACCCCAGACGTCATCTTACCTCTTTTGAGTACCTTAGTTATCACTCCGTTTTCTTCCAGTAGACATTGGTTACTTGTTTGTAATGTGCTATTTCAGAATTCTAAGGTTCATCAGATGAAGACCCTACTATCTCTTGTAGGAACTGGGATTTCAGAAGTAAGATACATGAGTAACCTCCATTAAGTTACTGTTTGATTCTAAAACCCAGAAGAAATAAATAAGAATTACTTGATTTAATTAAGAAATTGGCACTTTTAAAATATAGTGCACAGAATTCTAGAGAACAAGAAAATAAGTGAAAGCATAAATGCACAGGAATTAGCATATGGCACAGGGTGTTACCTGTATTTCAACCATAACCACATGGTGACTGCGAGTGAGAAGAATCTGCAATGCACATCTCTCTGTCTCTAGCAGGTGCCTCTTTTTGGGGACTTTTCTTCTCATCTATTACAAAGAATCCGTCATTTCCCTCTGCGTCTGTTTGTTTTCCTCTTCAACATTCCAAAGACTGTTCTGGTTTTGAGAATGTCAGACTTTCAATTAATTTTCATATATTTAGTTTAAGAATTGTTCCACATACTGATCTTTTGGAGAGAATGTTTCACTGAGTATGTGATAAGAAAGGGGGTGTGCTTAATGTATAGATGATGAAACTGGAATCATCAATTCAGGTTTAAAAATCAGGTTTAAGCACATTTTCGAAGTGGGAAGTGGGCTTCAAGTGCTGGTAGCCAGACCCTATTACTGATTACTTTTTCAGACCTTTGTTTTAAACACTCATTGAAAACAAGGCAGATAATCTAATAACCATGCAGTGTGGGAAGTATAATACATTTTTTGCCTTTAAACTGTTAGGCAATTTCTGAATGAGAAAAAGAAGCTTCTCTACCTCCTGGCACAGCCGATGGTAGGAGTCAGAAGCATCATGTAGCTCTTCCGGCATTTCTTCCTCACTGCTTTCCCAGATACCATGTGCAAACAACAAAATAAAATGCTTTTCACATTGTTTACACAACCGGTACTTACGGCTGTTTAAAACTCAAACCATTCACTGGTGGTGGTGCTGAGAAGCAAGAAACAGGGCTCAGTGTTCTGTCATCCCCTGTTTATGAAAGAATTTGTGCCCCAGTTTAATTTTGTTCCCCCATAAATGCACATAATGTAAAAACGAAGCCTGGACTTTACTGACAGAGTCCACATAACTGCCATCCATGGAGAAAACAGAACAGTTTTCCATTGATATTTCATAACATCTTCCCTTAAGAGGGTCCTGATATAAATAGATGAAAATAAATCTTATATGGAAGATATTGGGGTGAGTGTTTATATATGAAAACACGGGAGAAAATTCTAAATATTTCTAAATAGACTGATTAATAAACCTGTGATTAAAGCGATTAATTTGATTTCCCAAATATATGCATTATATTCCATGATCTTCAAGAAATTTTGTTTTTATTTTAAATTATTTGTTTTTGAACCCATATTTAATTCTTACTTGGTTCAAACAAGTATAATTCTCAAATTACCTTAAAATTTCCCATAAAAGTTTACAATGAGCAAAATATTTTCATTTCATGCACATTTACATACAGTTTTATTACTTAACTACTGTGTTCTAACAAACTTTCATGAGTCTCTGAAAACAATGGTATAAATAATCAGTTTGCATAGCTTATTATATGGTAAAAAATTTAAGTCAAAACTCCTAATGCAGCCAGATACATGTTTGGTGTCTCTGACAAGAGACCATAGCCAGATAGGAGCCTTCTGAAGCTCTGATTAAAAACACCAATACCTTGGGCTCACATAGCTGACATGCCTCAGAGCTACCCCAAGAGATGAATGTAAATTGGAAAGAGGGAACACCTCATTCCTCAAGGAACTGAGCACACAGGATCCCAGCCATTCATAGCAGATCTGAGTTACTGTTTCCATCTCCTACAGCAGAGATTTTACATAAGAAACAATGCCTTGTCTTCTCTAGAGTGAAAATCATAAAGCAGAATAAAAATATCAATGGTCTTGTGAGTGGTGTACAAACTGACCTGAGTCTTGTGCTTTCTGTTTTCCTTCACAGAACCCTGGGCTTCGGTACTTCCACTGGGACCTCAGACTAGTTCACTGAGAATCAAAGTCCACACCAACTCCCCAGCCACTCTGCCACACTGAATCACCTAAAGTCTTTGTTGATGTGTGACTTGCATTGGATAGCTGGGAAAGTTCCAATAATATCCACATATTCTTGAAAATTTAAACTATAAGATACTTGTGACATTTTAAGTTTCCTATGTCAAGAGTCTGATGGTAGGAGAACCAAACTTTGGTTCTTAAAAACAAGGCTTTTTACAGTAGAGAATTTGATATGATCTCTAGTTGGAAGAACTTCTACTCTCAAAACCAGAATGTCTTGACAAGAGAGTGCTCACATTCTACATACTTTGTCCTAGAAGAATCTCACATAAACCTCCTCTTATCTACAACAGGTAGTCTGTCCTCAACAGGGGTTAAAGAGGAAAACATTCACAGCCAAGTCACCAAACACCACTGAACTAACCAATAGTAACTCAAAGACTTCACATGTGACTTTGTGAGGTTGACTTGGAGTCAGAGAAGAAACTTGTTCATTAACTCTCTGTAAGGTCTAACTTAATTTTGTATTTTTAAAATTAAAACTGGAATGTAAAAATCCTCTTAATACCACATATTTTTCTCACTTTCCAGCATTCTATTAAGGAACAATCAAATTCTGATTCATTGAAGGAACACTGTATTTTACCAGTCCCTTTTATAATTATGATTATTACCTTGAGAAGCAACAGATTGTTCAATAAATGGATGAAATAAAGACTGGTTCTAAGATGATTAAAAATATCTGTCCAAAATTTTCCTTAGGAGCAGATAGCAGTGCTCAGAAAACTTTCCTAGGGGAAGAATGGCTCATTGATAATGCTCCTGTGGGATCACTGATTAGGTAAAAAGACAACTCAGAAGTTATTTTTCAATTTCATGACTAAAGGTTGCCATCTAGAAATAAAGAAAGAACAGATAAAAAACCCAAGCATATCAGCCTGAAGGTCCAGAAGAGGCACAACAGTGCTTCCACTGGTGTATTTATGTGTCCAAAAGTCACCAGCAATCCAGAGACTTTCAGTTTTACCTCATTCATGGAACCACTGAAGGTTCCATGTGAGTGTTTGCTTCTGCTACCATGACAAGCATCATAGACCTTTCATCAGCCTCTGAACAAAGAACCACTGGTGGCCATGGTTTCTGCTCAAATTTCGCTATGGTTGAATGCTAGTGACTGACAAAGAATGAGCTTAGTTAAAGACTTGGATGTTTTCACTTCCCTCGCAAACTCTCTTTCTCAGGTATCATGATCAGTGGCAAGAGACAGAACGATGAGCTCAGTGGAAGCCAACAACATGTCATATCTCAACCCTAGAACTGCAATTTTGACTGGAATTCCTGGACTGGAACATGTGCAGTTTTGGATTGGATTTCCGTTCTTTGCAGTGTGTCTAGTGGCTCTTTTGGGAAATATCATTTTATTGATCATCATCCCAGCTGAGCGTAGCTTGCACCAGCCCATGTATATCTTCCTGGCTGTGCTGGCAGCTACAGATATAGGACTCTGTGCAGCAATTGCCCCCAAAATGTTGGCCATCTTTTGGTTCAGAGCTTATTCTATGGCCTTTGATGCCTGCCTAGCTCAGCTGTTCTTCATCCATACTTTACAGTGCATGGAGTCTGGTATTCTATTGGCAATGGCTTTTGATCGCTACATTGCCATCTGTGACCCTCTGAGACACACATCTATCCTTACACCTCCAATTCTGCGTCGTATGATAGTGGTGGTGGTAATTCGAGCAGTAGTACTAGTAGGTCTGTTACCAAGTCTTATAAAAAGACTGCATCTTTTTCATTCTGTTCAAATTGCCCACTCTTATTGTGAACACATGGCTGTGGTGAAGCTTGCAGCAGATGATGTACAAGTCAATAAAATATGTGGTCTTTTTGTGGGCTTTAGCATTCTGGGATTCGATATGACTTTTATCCTCATATCTTATGCACTGATTTTCCGGGCTGTTTTTCGTCTTCCACAGAAAGAGGCACGGATCAAAGCTTTTAACACCTGCACAGCTCATATTTTTGTTTTTCTGGAGTTTTATATCCTTGCCTTTTTCTCCTTTTTCAGCCACCGTTTTGGTCATGTTGTTCCTTCAACCCACATTCTTCTGTCTACCATCTACCTCCTCCTGCCTCCTGCTCTCAACCCCATCGTGTACGGTGTAAAAAATATGGTCATTCGTAGGAGGGTGGAACAGATCTTTCTTCTAAATCGTGGATGTCAGCAGTGATCTGGTAGATACTGCCTTGCAGAAAAGGCTCCTGCTTTCTAGAGATGGGGGAGGTTTCTGCTCTGTGCTCATTGTCGGGCATTCATATCCTCATAATGGAACAGGACGGAATTCATTTTCACAATTACAAGTGGATTAAAATAAAAAGTCTTCAAAATAAGACTTACATCAGGTCCCCATCTCTGAAATACTTCATATCAAATATAGATCTCATATTTCCATTGTTTTAATTAGTTTTAATCTGCAGTACATGTAGTTTTTGATTACGAATAAAATTATTAGTTATTTGTTGATTGTGCGTTGTGTGTTGTGGAAAATTTTTAATATATCATCTCATATATGGGTCATTTTAGTTGTTGATTACATTGTATCATTCATATTTTGCATTTTGTCCAATTCAATTAAAATAATAAAAATAAATTAAAATTTAATAGAATCAGTGCCCACTTTGATTATTATGTTATTAATTACCTATTGAGATTTTTATTGATTTCTAAAAAAGTTCTTGTTTACTTGTAATTTAATCATTGCCATCAGAAAATGCTAATATTTGCATTTTGTTCCATTATAATCTTTATACTGTACTATGTGGCTTTGTAATTAACATGTTTAGTATTTGTTGGATTGTTCATGTGTGTGTGTATGTAAATGATCAGTTTATAATTTAACTTAAGAGATTAGAAAAATTTACTCAGTGGTTATAAGCACTTTTTACTCTTGCAAAAGACCCCGGTTTGGTTCCTGTCATACACATTGTGATTTACACCCACATATCACTTCAGTTCCAGAAAAATCTCACACCTTTTTCTGAACTCTTTGGGCAGGAAGTAGGTGCTTGTTGCAAATTCATATATGAAGAAAAAACATTCATACACATAAAAATAAAAAATACATAGCTGGAAGTAAATAAATTGAAATTCAAATGAGCAATTAATAGACAAAATCTCAAATAGAGAAACAGAGAGATCCCTCCAGCAAAAAATAAATCACTGACATAAAGAAATGAAATTATAAACTAAATTCTATATGTTACATAAAGATAAAGCATGTTTCAATAAACATGTGACAACAAAAATCAATTATATACACTTATTATACTTCATGGTGAATATCAGTTTTAAAACTGTTCTCTAAGTGAACTTGACTCCTATTCTAAAGGTGGAAATTTATGCCTGTAGTACTGTAAAGATGTAAACACATGCTTAGCACCATAGGCATGGAGAGGGAACCCACTGCAGTTGTCTATCTAAATTGGCAAAGCTTCAAATTGACTTCTAAATGTTTAAATATACATAGACAATTGTGTTCAGTCTCAATAAGAGAAGTTTCTCTTTGCTGTGAAAGACACTGAATGCAGAGACACATGGATGTTCAAATCCCATAATAAGTGGTGCTTGAAGGCTCATTGCTGAACAAAACATGTGTATAATAACCTAACTAACATGCAGGGGATGTTCAGGAAGAGGGAATACAAAATTTTAAGAGCAAGAAGTTTGGGAGAAGGGCTGCAAAATGTCATCTTTGTGAATGATATAGCCATTGTAGTTATGAATTTATAGTAGCTGTGACTACCTATACTGGGAAGGCACATCAGTCATCCCGGGGGGCTGGCACACACGGGGACTAACCCTTTCTGCTGAACTCTCATCTACTTACATATTCTGGGAGAGAAGGAATTACCTATTACCTATGTACTCTCTGGTGAGCTACCAGATTTCAAAGGTTAATTATGAACCTATGATCAAACTAATGGCCTTTGCTAAACTCAGCACATCCCAAATAAAATATAAACACATGAATGTAGGAAAAGTATTGGAGAAAGATGATAGAAGATGGTGGATGAGAATAATCAGAATGAATTAAAGAATAAATTTAGTGAGTAAAAATTATAAATCACTCTCTCATTAAAAACATCTAAATTTTTTTTTCAGATTTTATTATTATTATTACTATTATTATTACAAATTTTCACCTCCTCCCCTCCTTCCACTTTCTTCCACCTCCCTCCAAACCCCCTCCCCCTTCTCTCTCCAGTCCAAAGAACAGTCAGAGTTCCTCCCCGCCCCCATCCAGTTCTAGGAAGGTGAGCATCCAAGCAGACTAGGTTCTCACAAAGTCAGTACATGCAGTAGAATCAAAACCCAGTGCCATTGTCTTTGGCTTCTCAGTCAGACCTCCTTGTCAGCCACGTTCAGAGTCAGGTTTGATCACATGCTCCATCAGTCCCAGTCCAGCTGGCCTTGGTGAGTTCTCATTAGACCAGCCCCACCATCACACTGGGTGGGCGCACCCCTCACGGTTCTGACTTCCTTGCTCATGTTCTCTCTCCTTCTGCTCCTCATAAGGACCTTGGGAGCTCAGTCCAGTGCTCCAGTGGACATCTAAATCTTACATGGTAAAATTTTCTACTTTCTCCATAGCTATCATATATAGTACATGATTTTTTTATTTTTTATTTTTTTATTTTATTATGTATACAATATTCTGTCTGTGTATATGCCTGCAGGCCAGAAGAGGGCACCAGGCCTCATTACAGATGGTTGTGAGCCACCATGTGGTTGCTGGAAATTGAACTCAGGACCTTTGAAAGAGCAGGCGATGCTCTTAACCACTGAGCCATCTCTCCAGCCCCCAGTACATGATTTTTTAGATAGAGCAATAAGAGACTTAAAGGCAATTAAAAGGATAAAAATTAGAAAGAAGTCAAAATATTATTTGCAGATATTTTAGTATATAGAAGCAACCCTAAAAATTCTACCAGAGAACTTCTACAACTGATAAACACTTTCAGCAATGATTGGTTAAAGATTAAAAGAAACAAAACAAAACAGAATCTCTACTGCATACAAAGATAATTGAACTAAGAAATAAGAGAAATAACATCCTTCATAATAGCCACACACAGTATAAAATATCTTGGTGGTAGCGCTAATTAACCAAATGAAAGACTTATAGGACAAAACTTCAAGTCTTTGAGGAAAGAAATTGAAGAAGATATTAGAAGAGGAAAAGATCTCTCATGGCCATGTATCAGTAGAATTAACATAGTAAAAATGATCATCCTACCAACGCAATCCTCATCAAAATTCCAACACAACTCTTTACGGACCCTTGAAAGGCTAACACTCTATTTCATATGGAAAAACAAAGAAACAAGCAAAAAAACAGTATAGCTAAAACAATCCTGAACAATAAAGAACTTCTAGAAGTATCACTATTCCTGATTTAAAGTTGTACTACAGAGCTATAGTAGTAAAAAATGTATATTGGCATAAAACATATATTTCTCAATGAAATCAAATTGAAGAACTGGACATAAATCCACACACCTATGGATATAGGTGATAAAGAAACCAGAAATACACACTGGATAAAAGAAACCATCTTCAACACATTGTGATGGTCTAACCGAATGCTGGCATGTAGAAGAATACAAATCCATATTTATCACTCTGCACATGCTCAAGTCCACATGAAGCAAAGACCTCAAATGAAACCAGACACACTGAACCTGATAGAGGAGAAAGTAGGAAATAGCCTTGAAAGCATTGGCACAAGAAAAGACTTCTAAACAGACAAGTTAGCACAGAGACTAAGCAGGACTCAAAGCGGGGTCACAGAGACTGAAGCAGCAACCACAGAGCCTACATGGATCTGTTGTAGGTTCTGTGCACACATGCTGTGGTTATTTAGCTTGTGGGTTTTGTAAGACTTCTAACAGTAGAAGTAATGTTGCCTCTGACTCCTTTGCCTATTCTTTGGACCGTTTTCTTGAAACTAGGTTGCCTTGTCCAGCCTTGACATGAGGGTCTGTGTGTGACCTGTCTTATTGCATCTACTTATGTCATGTTTGGTTGATAGCACTGGGAGTCCTGCTCTTTTCTGTAGAGAAACAAAGTGTGTTTGGGAGAGTGGATAAATGGGGGTAGGATTGGGAGGGATAAAGGCAGGGGATACTGCAATAGTGACATATTGCATGAAAGAAGAATAAAAAAGAAAAAAGAAAAACAACTTTCATAGAGTCTGACTTATCGTCTTCCCTGGTTAATTCTATTAATTGTTTTATCAAAAAAGACTATGAATCTCAGAATAGTTTCAGATAATGCAACATTAGTACATTTAAAGATTGCATAATGAATCTGAAAGAATTTGGACAATTCAAGAAAGATTCTACGACAAAATCTTTGGCTGACTTTGTTGTTGGTAGAGAATATCAGAAATTCTCCCTACTATTGGAAGCAATCAAAAAGCATTTAATTTCCACCATTTCTACTACAAAGTGTGTTTACAATCTTGGTATAGTAAGGCAGTAGGCAAGGATGTAGAAAGGAAAGAAGACACAACACTGTTTCTATTTACTAGTAGCATTGTTCCTCAACTACAGCGAGGGGTGCAGAGTGACATGGAAACCAGCAAGACGAGTCGAGGGCACATTCTCAAGTGGAGTTCAGCAGAGGTGGAAGTGTGCAACCTTTTAGTGCTGAGACGACGTGTACTCCCCTTTATTCTTGAAACCGCAAATACTATAATACTTTCAGAGAAATTTAGTAATACAGTACTAGTCTCCAGGGGTACATGACTAATAACTCTAGTGACATTGTATTTTCTAAGATAAGTAGTAGTTTCTTCCATTTTGCTTTAAAAGTGGCCATAGGCAAGAAGGTTGATCAAAAATAACAGTAACTGTATGTGTTCATGTATGTATGTATGTATGTATGTATGTATTCTAGGCAAACAGAGATTAGGGGGCAGAGGTCAGGTCCTGGGCGCTCCACTGATGTACTCACGTAAATAAATAAATTACTGTTATTTTTGGGGTAGGGAAACAAAGTGGTCAAATCCAAGATTAATCTATCAATCAATTTCTGGTTGTTTTTAAACTTTTCTCTTTCTCAATATTTTAATTATTGACACTTTGATTTCTATGAATGATGCACACATGGTATGCTACATTTTGGAATATGTCTTGACAATATTATTTGACAAAGTACACAGGGTTTAATACAATTTTTCTTTTATATTAACTCAAGGACATTTATTAGAGAAAAATGGAAACAAGAATCTGTAATAAATGTCTTTATGTTTGCCTATCTTAAAAATGATTTTTTTTGTTTTCCTATGCTACATGTTTCCTCTGTCTTCTGTTTGTTGTTTTCCAGATTCCAAATTGTCTCAGGTCTATCAGGTTACAGCAGTGACCCACAATTTCCTCTTATAAAACTCTTGTTGCTTAAAAACAGCTTCCTATGAGGTAGATACTTGTGTGCAGGCTGTACAATTTCAAGTTATGACAGTTGGTCCAAACAAACTAGAGATGGATATCAGAAATGTAGTAGTCTTCCCCCAGGGACCAGGTTAAAATATGGACCTTGGAACAGCTGAGTTCTAAGAAAAGCGAAGAAGAGGCTGGAAGCAGATGATGCAAGGTGGTGAGATATTAATTCCTTTCCAATTTTAAATTGCGTCAGAGAAGATCTGTTCTATCTGGCTGCTTTTCTGTCTGGGTGAGTGTCTTCTCCAATTTTTAAGATCTCCATATACCTAATTTCTGGTTGTAGCCAATTTTAAAGGAAGCAAACCAATCAAAATGAGCATGAGATAACTTCATCACAAGTGTGTTGATAATGGATATTCTTTTACCAGGAACCAGTTTTCCTTCCTGAACCCAGGACTGTTGTTTTCTTAACAGTATGTGTTGTGGATTAGACTCACATGTAGATAAGAAAAGCATTTAGAGACAAAAGAGGTAGAAGATATTTTTTGCATCATTGTTTCAACTGAATGCGAGGAAGACATAATAGATATGCTATTGACTAGTACCAAGGTAAGGTGAGAATAAAATTATCAAGGTATCTTTTCAATCAAATCTTGCCCAATATTAGTTATTAAAAATTAAAAATAGAGACTATCTGTGTCCTCTCTCCCTCCCCTCTCTCCCCCCCACCCCGCCGTCTCCACAAATAGTTTGAGCAGAACAGCTGGAAGTATGTGAAGAAGGAGTCAAAGATTGGAGCATCCTACTTTCCTTAGCTCTCTATCTAATCCTGGTTTCTGAGCAGTCACAGGTCACATCTCATTCCTTGAAATCCAGGTTATCTTGGAAGTATATGTTGCTAAAAACGTGTGCTTTTTCTGATACATAAAATTATAAACACCTATTGAAAATATTATATGTTTATATACCACAATTTTATATATTATACTATATAGAAGAAATCAGTTATGATGTCTGCATTATTATTGATTATGGTGAGACTAGAGCTAATTTTGCCTTGTGCCCTTAGATCATCAATCACTTTTAAAATAATAATCTCATATGAAATTTCCTAATGCAGTTTCTTTACATTTTGCCTCAACAACTTGTATCCTATTCATAAAACATTTATAGTTTTGTTTGTAATCACCTTTAAGTAATTTTTCACTTCTACTACCAATCTCATTTCAAATAGGTATTTGAATGATTTTGTTATACAAAATTTCCCAATATTTTAATCAAATCCCTTTATTTTCTTGGAATATTCTCATGGTTTCTGTTGCTAGAGAAGCTCATGTAGAAATATTTATTCTTTTCATCAACTACTAAAATATTTTATATTCTGTGACACTGAAGAAATTCAGTTTATGCTTGCATTTGTTTTAATGTGCTTACTACTATGAGCAACATATTATTTTCACACAGTTTCAACACAGTAGATTCTCACTCTTTCCAACAAAAAGTACTTCAAAATTCTATTTAGAATTATTCTCCTTATTTAATGTTTCTATTTATCTATGATTAATAATAGAGAAATTAGAATGAAAATTACATATAATTTTATGTTTATAAAGTGATCGGTGAAAAAAATTTAAAAGACAGGAGAGTAGATTTGTTGGGTTTTAATTTATGATAAAAAGAGAATTAGTAAGTTTCGAAAAAGAGACATTTAAACAATTTATGAGGAAAAGAAGCTCAATGGTGTTAGAAATTATTTTAACTGTCAACTGGTAGCAATTAAATGAGTAAAATAAAATAAATTACACTGAACTCCACAGCAAAATTTGGAGTGTCACTGCTTTGTTGCACATGAGGCTCATTAGCATAGTAAGTGTGCTTGAGCATGTGTCAGCAGAGGCTGCACAGAATTTTTGGTTTGGCACTCTCCTTTGGTGTGGGAAGTCATTCTGTTTATGTGCTGTTTTCATTGGTTAAGAAATAAAGAAACTGCTTTGGCCTGCAACAGGGCAGAATAGAGCTAGGTGGGAAAACTAAACTGAATCCTGGGAGAAAGAAGGCAAAGTCAAGAAGAAGCCATGTAGCCACCTCAAGAGACAGACACGGGATGCCGGATGGAGCCTTATCAGCGGGCCACAACCACATGGAGGTACACAGATGAGTAGAAATGTGTTAATTTAAGATGTAAGAGCTATCTAGAAATACACTTTAGCTATTGCCAAAACAGTATTTTAAATAATATAGTTTCTGTGTGATTATTTTGGGTCTGGGTGGTTGGGAAACAAATGAGCAGCCTGTACCTACAGATTCCTTTCTTAGCTTATGGTTCTGCTTGGCTTCATTGACGCTTTCTCTTGTGTTTTAAACTCCCACTGTCCTCTAAGATCGGTGAGTGCTAACATCATCATCAAGTCCCAAGATGATGACTTATAATATGATTTGGTCACAGTGACCCTTAACATTGTCTGGAATCTACATGGAATTTGGAGATGGATATGAAGAGTCACATTTGCATTCTTTGAGACCAGCTGGGATGACTTCAGAAACTCTCAGAATCAATGCAATTAGACAATATTTACTTATCCAGTATCTAGAAGATAAACATTAGGTCATATTCATTGTTTAAAATCAACACTGGAATTACAAAAGAATACAGAAGAACAATATTCTTATAAAATAAGTCAATGCCTTAAGATTTAAAGACACATGGCCAGACTTTCATATTTATAAGACTGTGAGAAGTGTGAGTGTACTCCTCCTCCTCCACATTCATCAGTGTTCTCTGAGTAGGTGTCAAGATCAGTGGTGAGCAAAGCATTCATCAGCCTCATGGGATACAACAACTTGTCATATCTGAACCCAAACACAGTGATTCTGATTGGCATTCCTGGACTGGAGCATGTGCAGTTCTGGATTGGATTTCCCTTCTTTGCTGTATGCCTTGTGGCTTTGCTGGGAAACCTCTTTCTGCTAATCATTATCCCCACAGAACGTAGTCTGCACCAGCCCATGTATATTTTTCTGGCAGTACTGGCAGCTACTGACCTTGGTCTCTGCTTAGCCATTGCTCCAAAGATGTTGGCCATCTTCTGGTTTAGTTCATGCTCGATGGCTTTTGATGCTTGCCTCACCCAGCTCTTCTTCATCCATGCTTTGCAAGGAATGGAATCTGGCATCCTGCTAGCCATGGCCTTCGACAGATATGTTGCCATCTGTGATCCTCTGAGGCACACATCTATCCTTACACCTTTATTTCTGCTACGAGCGGTTCTAATGGTTGCAGTTCGGGCAACCATACTTGTTGGGATTTTACCTGTTCTCCTTAAGCGACTGCAATGGTTCCGCTCTGTTGTAATTGTTCATTCTTACTGTGAGCACATGGCTGTAGTGAAGCTGGCAGCAGAAGATGTCCGTATTAATAAATCATATGGGCTCTTTGTAGCTTTTGCAATTCTAGGTTTTGACATGATATTTGTTTTTATCTCCTACATTTTGATTTTCCAAGCTGTTTTTCGTCTTCCTCAGAAAGAGGCAAGAAGCAAAGCATTCAACACCTGTACAGCTCATATCGTTGTCTTCCTGGAGTTTTATATCCTTGCCTTTTTCTCCTTTTTTAGTCACCGTTTTGGTCATGTATCACCATATGTCCACATCTTATTGTCTACCATCTATCTGCTTCTGCCCCCTGCCTTAAACCCCATTGTCTATGGTGTGAAAACCAAGGAGATTCGCAGATGGGTTATGCAAATTTTTGTTCTGAAATCTAATACTCAGTAAAGATCCTTAAAGAATTGTGTGAGATGAAAATTAGAGAGTTTCCTGTTAAAGTTGTTTATTCTATAAGTGTCTATATTTCTGATTTTTTTCTAATGTAGTAATCTTCTATGAAGAGTCTATATTCCCAAGATAAAATCAGTCTGAACATGGAATAAACACATATGAAAAATATAAATGTATCTTATATATTCCTATGATCTTTTATCTATGTTTTCTTCTCCATTTTGTTTTTCTTCTTTCTTGCATTCTTATACCTATTTTTTATTCCTTCCAACTGAGTCATCTAGTGTACTTTCTGTAATACAAAAAGGTAGGGTTTTTTTCCCTGACAATAAACAGTGACAGATGGGTTATATGATTGATTGTACAATGATGTAAGTATATTGACCAAATTTAATGTAATGTTAGTTAATGTCTGAGAAGATTTAAGCAATATATTTGGCTTCACATGCAGAAGCAACTAGTCTAGATGGTCAAAGGAATCATACAAGATTTCATGAAGGACATCATGTTAAATGTGATATTTAAATGTCAAACTTTGCTTTGAATTATAAAGTTTTTTAACCATTATATTAATTCAGTTTTAAAATTATTGCCATTAGAACTCATGAAGCTGTTGCATATGTGTGTCTCTGACTTCCTTGAGAATCAGATCATGGAAAGCAGCCTCAACTAAGCAGCCTCATCTCTGTATTCAAAATGTCAAAAGACACATACCATCATGTTGCAGGGTATCATCTAGTAACATCCCTACTGTCTGTCATATGGTCTTATGTAAATACAAAATATGTATTACATATGAGTAACATGCAATGAGTAATAATAAAATACGCATTATAAAAATGCAAGTGCCTTTATCCACTGAGTCATTTCAACATCCTAAAGACTAGTACTGTTTACAATGACCATTGTCTGTGTCATTTTGAAACTCACAGTAAACTTACTTTTCATCAAAAGTTAATTAGGAGGTAATGTGAAGAGCTTGAAATCTATACTATTAAACTGAACAATTAACGTGATGAATACACCTTTACATTTTCTCCTATTATTATTTCTATGAATTCAGAGCTCTTATAAACAAATGAAGAAAATGGAGACTGGCCTTTACCTTTTTGTCTCTCTAGCCTCCTTGCCAGTCCTCATCCTCCAAGGACTCTATGGATTGAGAGCATATGTAGCATCTTGGCTAGTACTACATGAGCACAAAAGTATTCTCAGTAATGTCTCCATTCACTATATTGTTTTTCTTCTCCATTGATCATCAACTTAGTGACATACTTTCCTTTACAGAAGGAAAGAAAGGTAGATATAATATTTACCTGGAAAGGTTTCCAACCTAAAAATAGGTCATGAACTTAAAGATATGCTACCAAAGCAAACTGTAGCAGACATTTTAGTGTCAATGTATATTTTCTACTTATTCCAATAAAAATCATATAAGAGGGAGCATTGATCTTTATGTTTTTTTTTTTGCGGAAAGCATTTTGAAGTATAAGAAAGAGAACTCCTAATTGCCACAGGGGGTCATAGAACTATGAGGCATTCATCCAATCACCCCTACACCTATTTGTGGATAGGTGTGTAGTAACACGTTAAAATGTATTTAGGATATTCATGAGTAAATTTTATTCTCCCAAACAGAAAAGGGTCTTATAGAAAGAGTCATAAAATGCATTTGATGCAAACATGGACTCTCTTCATGGAACTTCTGTAGTAGACTGAGAGCATATAAGTAGTCTTTAATATTCCATCTAAAATGTTTTAGGTGGGAGGAATGGACTATATAAGCGGGATAAATCTTATTCTTCCAAATTCCCTCATGTCACATAGAAGGTGATAGGGTACAGAAAACTGATGGGTACATAACATGTTTGAGTACTGAGAAATCTATGAATTTGTGGGAAGAAAACTAAGCATTAAATATTTAGAAAAGCAATGAAAGTTCCACCTTTCAACATATAAAGATTTTGCAAATTACTGTGTTTAGTGAAAACTTGTGCTTTATTCCAGTGTTTAGTTCTTTTATTTATTATTTTCCTTTTTTTTTAAATGGAACATAAGGGGCATTCTTAGTTTCCTATGGAGACAGTGTTGTAATGAAATGCATAACATTAAAGATTAATATTTTAGTAATTAAGATGTGTATCATTGAATGTATTAAATTTATACAAATATGTGAGATCAAGTATATAATGAGGAAAATTTAAAACAAAAAGTAGCTCTTTAAAGCCATGGTTTCTTTCCATTTAATTCTTTTCTTGTTTTTGACAGTTTTATACATTCATATAGTTAGTAGTAGTTTCTCTTCTTCTCCCATCCACCT
The DNA here is from genome assembly GCF_982192425.1 of Myodes glareolus. Lineage (NCBI taxonomy): Eukaryota > Metazoa > Chordata > Mammalia > Rodentia > Cricetidae > Myodes > Myodes glareolus. Next base: position 101,237,711 of record NC_142032.1, on the reverse strand, counting down.
TGATTTCTCTCTGAAACCCTACTTCCCATCCAGTTCTCCAACTCTGACGTCTTCTCTTTGTCCCATTCACTGATCTTAGAGTCTCTCGCCTGAGCATGTTTCAGATGTTATTCACTGAAGAAGGGGCAACTTATTAGTGGTTACACTTCTGAAGAAAATGACACTCCCATCCAAAATCCCCTTCACAACATATGGCAGCAAACCTGTAGGAAGTAAACTAGCTTCATTTTTCCTAAGTTCTGTGAGCAAAGTGTGAGTGTGTGATGCCTTCAATCAGGACTGTCTCATCATGTTCTGATGGGCAAGCAAGATCAATAGCTTATACTGATTTGGGGGCCTCAAGGTTCTTCATGACCAACAATTCATAGCAACATAGCCCATAGTTGAGACTACAATCAATTGTTTAATAACCCTTGGCTTCTGGAAGGAACATAATCCACATGCAGAGGATACTGCCATTCATTTCTTCCAGGAGTCAAGACTTATATTTTAATTCCTCTTTATCCCTGAGTAAAATCTCATTGTATATACCTAATACATTTTTATTATCAATTATTATTATTATCAATTATTCTATCAATAGACCTCCAGAGTTGTTTCATTTTTTTAGTTCTTGTCAACATAGCTATAGGGAAATAGATGTGTGGGTATCTCTGTTACAGTATATATATATATATATATATATATATATATATATATATATATATGTAAAATGTTTTAGGTATACACCAAAGAATAATGTGCCTGAGTCATGCTCTCATACTATTTTTGCTTTTTTGAGTAATTTATTTCCGTAGTTAAAGCCCATTTTCTTATTTGGAAACGCCTATCTCTCAAGTCATTTTATTATATAGCCCACATTATTTTATTTACTCTATAATGGTCTTTAAACAGAGAAAAAAGGCTCATTACTTATTTATTAGTTCAAAGATAAGTTTTCACATCTGTTTTTATTACAATTTCTTTTTATAATAAGACTGTGTGTTGCTGAAAGAGAAAAAAAACATGAAAGGACAAAATTAAACCAACACTACGTTGATGACACACAATTCACTTTTCTTACACCTTTTGTACAATGTTTTCCATTCATGTGATCCCACTTGATTAAATAAAACATAAATTTTGCAAGAAAGTACTATTTTATTGTATGCAAGCAAGCACTTGTGAGTTAGAAGATTTTCAAGCAACAAGATGGAAAGAATAGGCCCTTGCTATATTTTCACACTAACAGACTTCCCTTGGATCAGGAGTTTCTTTCCTCTCACAAGAAAATCCTAAACCAGCAGAAATTATTTTAACTTCTGGCTAAAATAACTTCGGTGCCTCCATGTCTTCTTTTCATCAAAGGTATCAGCTCAGTCTCTGTGACACTTGAGTACCTGAAACACCCACTCCCGTATCTGTTTGGTTCGTACTGCATATATTAAGGGGTTGACCATGGGAGGCACCAGGAAATACAAATTGTCTATTATTATCTGTAAATAGGGAGCCATATGGTACCCTAAAATCTGGGATAAGACGGAAAAGACAACTGGAGAATAAAATAGGCCAATGACACAAAGATGAGAGCCACATGTACTCAGAGCTTTGCTTCTGGCTTGCCAAGATGGAATACGGAAGACCGCATGAAGTATTAGTGCATATGACAGAATGACAAAAACTAGATCAACCCCCACAGATGCTGCAATAACCAGGAGGCCATACACAATATGGTTGGAGATGTCTCCACAAGCAATCATCACCACAGCCATGTAGGCACAGTAGGAGTAAGCAATGACCTGGGTTTGGAATCGTTCCAGTCTTTTTGTAAGGATGGGTGCAGGGGTCAACATTGCCACAGCCCTTGCCAGTATAGCTAGTGCCATCTTTACAAGTATGTTGCTGTCAAGGATGGTTGTGTACCTCAGAGGGTACCAGATAGCCACAAACCTATCAAAAGCCATGGCTAAGAGGATTCCTGATTCCATGACATAAAAGGAAGGGATGAAAAACATCTGAGTGAGGCAGGCATCAAAGCTGATTTCTTTGGCATCCATCCAGAAGATTCCTAGCATTCGGGGTACAATGACTATTACCAGGCATAGGTCCACAACTGATAGTGTAGACAAGAGAATAAACATCGGCTCATGGAGACTCTTCTCTAGCCAAATTATATTAATGACAGTGACATTTCCTATGATTGTTACTACAAATATCAAGAAAAATGGCACGGAGAACCAACCATGAGAGGATTCCAAGCCTGGGATTCCAGCAAGGGTGAATGTCAAGGGCTGAAGAATGGAGTTATTACATGAGGGCATGGTCATAGGAACTCTTCAAGGTCTGGTTCCTAGGGAAAACAGGGATAATATATCATGAACTTTCTGTATTCATGCTTAGAGACAGTGCTCAGTGTAGCAGTTTATAATGGTAAAATGATTCATAAATTGATGACCAAATCAACACAATCTACTTAGACTGAGAATGAGAAAACTTCTGGAAATTTTTTTTTTCTAAGAGGAAGAAACTTGAACAAATGTCCTTGTAGTATAATTGAGTGTCTTTTCGGTATATACCCAAGAGTAGTATTGCTAGGTCCTGAGGTAGGTTGATTCCCAATTTTCTGAGAAACCGCCATACTGATTTCCAGAATAATTGTGCAAGTTTACACTACCACCAATAATGGAAGAGTGTTCCCTTTACTTCACACCCTCTCTAGCACAAGCTATCATTGGTGTTTTTGATATTAGCTGACAGGTATAAGATGGTATGTTAGAGTTGTTTTGATTTGCTTTTCCCTGATGGCTAAGTATGTGGAACATTTTCTTAAGTGTCTTTCGACCAATTGAGATTCTTCTGTTGAGAATTCTCTGTTTAGCTCTGTACTCCATTTTTTAATTGGGTTATTTGGAATTTTGTTGTCTAATTTCTTGATTTCTTTATATATTTTGGAGATCAGGCCTCTGTTTGATGTGAGTTTGATTAACTAGGTTCATAGCAGCATTATTTGTAATAGCCAGAACCTGGAAACAACCTAGATGTCCTTCAACCAAAGAATGGATAAATAAAATGTGTCACATTTACACATTAGAGTACTACTCCATGATTTAAAAAATGATATCTTGAAATTTTATGCAAGTGGATGGCACTAGAAAAAAAATATCCTGAGTGAAGTAACCCAGACCCATAAAGATGAATATGATATGTACTCACTCATAAGTAGATGCCAGTTGTAAAGCAAAGGATATTGAGCCTATAGTTCATGATCCTAGAGAAGCTAAGTAACAAGGTGAACCCTGAGAAAAAAATCCATATATCCCCCTGTAAAGGGGAAATAGACAAGATCTCCTGACAAAATTGGGAGTGTGGGATTGTGGAGAGAAGGGAAATCAGAAGAGGAAGAGGAGATGAGATGGGGAGGGAGAAGAAAAACTTGAGGAAACGGGATAGTCGAGAGGGGGAAGGACAGAGATAAGAGCAAGAAAAGAGATATTTTGATTGAGGAAGTCATTATGGGGCTACTAGAGAAATTCCCAGGAATTCACAAGGATTATTCCAGCAAAAACCCTAGGCAATAGAGGAGAACATGCCCAAACTGACCTTGGCCTGTAGTCAAATTGATGAATATCTTAAATATCACCATAGAACCTTTATCCAGCAGTTGATGGAAACAGAGGCAGAGACCCACAGAGGAGCACTGGGCTGAGCTCCCAAAGTTCAGTTGAAGAGTGGGAGGAGTGAGAATAAGAGAAAAAAGTCAAAACCATGATGGGGACACCCACTGAAACAGTTTATCAGAGCTAATGGGATCTCATCAACTCCAAGCAAGCAGGAAAGGAACCATCATAGGTCCAAAATAGTCCCTCTGAATGTGGGTGCCAGTTGTTTGGCTGGGGCAGACTGTGGGGGCCACTGGCAGTGGCACCAGGATTTAGTCCTACTGCTTGTACTGACTTTTTGGTAACTTATTCTCTTTGGATGGATACTTTGCTCAGTCTAGATATAGTAGGAAGGGTCTGGGACCTTCCCCAAAGCAATGTGTCTTATCCTCTCTGAGGAGTGGGTGGGGTTGTGGGGTAGGTAGAGGGGTTGGGAGGAGGGGAAGGAGGAAGGGTGTGGGAACTGGGATTGATACATAAAATGAAAAAAGATTGTTTTCTATTTTTAAAAAGGAAATGAAATTTTAAAAAAAGAGAAAGAAGCTTTCTCAAAAATAAGTTCTCATTAAGCATATACTAATTCCATGGTTTAGATTTTCCTATTGCTCTGATTGTGTAATACTCAACATTTACCATTTTATAGTATGATCACAGAGGTGATAGGATGTAGCAGGGCATGTTTTCCACATTACAGGCAGAGTGTGTGCATATTAACAAGCCAGTCTTTGAAGTGCTTGCTTCAGGCAAGGATTCTGAATATATTATGTATTAGTCTTGCTTGAGGGATTGGACTTGGTGCTTTAGGATTTTTCCCTGGAAATGTTTAGATGTAAATAGTTTATTCTGATAAAAGATTTTGGAACTCAGTGGGAAATTTACGCAGAGAGCAAAATGACCATTTTGGTAGAATAATGGATGTGCTGGATGACAAACCTGAGATCTGCGAACATCTCAGCAGATAATAATTTAGTATTTTTCAAGATTATTCAGTAAAGCACAATTGAGGTGTGAATAAAGATCAAAGGGAATTTATGATTTTCTCTGGAACTGTTTGGTTGTGTTTGTATTGGGAGTGGCACTGGGACTTAATATAATAAATATTGCTACCAAAATATCACTTTCTTTTAGTTATTAAATATTTTAAACTATGTAACTATTTTTGTAGAAGTTCAGTTTTTTATGTCATTAAATGTAGGTCAGGAATGTGTGTTAATATGGGGTTATATTAATGCTAATGTATGTTAGTATGGTAAAATGAAAATTATATATGCCTAATAAATAATCTAAGGACATAATAGTAAGCTTTTTAAAATTTCACAAGTATAATTACATTTTACTTTTAAAGCTTAGGCTTCATAATTTTACTAAGTATTTCAACTATATAATAGTGAATAACACAGAAAAGGATAAAAGATTAAGATTATGAACCAAAACATGCATTACAAAGATGCTTTATAGACAAATATGATGATATGAATCATATTTGCTTTTTATAGTGACAGTTTTCTTAGATTACTAGGGATTTATAGTTATATCGATATCAAGTCCACCTCATGCTATATTTAACATGTTCCAAGTTACTTATAAGTCAAATGAATTGGCTTTTATTGTTGATTTCCTTTGGGATTTTACTTTGAAACAGGGTCTTTCTTTTTTTTAAAAAAAAGAAACATCTTATTTTGCATTCCAATCCCAGTTCTCTCTTCCTGCCTCTCTACCTGTTTTTGCCCACTCCCATTCACTCCTCAGAAAGGGCAAGGCCTCCTGTGGGGAGTCAACAAAGCCTGTCACAACACTTGAGGCAGGACCAAGGTTCTTCTCCAAATAGGGTCTTTCTATGAAGTCCAGTTTTCCCTCAAACTCACTAGGCAGTCAGGTTCTTCTCATATTCATGATCCTCCTGCCTCAGTCTAATAAGTGTTGATATTACAGACATACTTGGGATACTCTCCACGCCTGATCCTCAAGGAGTTACTAAAGATTTTGGTATATGCACATCATTGATTTTATAAAAACAGTTCAAACATTCACACATGTTTAGGATTAGGTTATATAATACAGGAATAGAGGGTTTCTTATATAGTTAAATCACTATAAATATGTAAGATCACAATGTGTTGTCAGCTTAGGTGCTAAAATTCTACTGCAGCCATTTTCATTATGTTGGCCAAGTCAGACATGGATATTTCATATTACAGTTGCATTTTGTTAAAGGCACACTGGAGCTCAATAATACACACAGCTCCTGAGAGGTAACTTGGCATAGTAAAAATATGAATGTCTTTGGAATTTCAGAGCTGAAAACTACCCTATGTGTTTTGATCTTATCTTCTTTTCTTTGTGATGTTGTACTGTGATTGAAGAGAAAATATTTGGACTCTCTATATCCAGATAACTAGGCAAATAATAGTGGCTAAAATATTGAAATATGATTAGTCCATTAGAAGAGAGGATCCTTTCATAACTTACTTCTTCATAACAAATGAGATACCCCGCAGAGTCAGAAATTCAATACAGGCTGGACTTCCCAGGGTAAACTATATAATCAACTACCAGGTATACTATGGGTGACATTTTCCACATGGCATTGTCTTTATGATAGTATTGGGATTTAAAGCAAAATAACAATTTTTTTAAGTCTGTGCTATCATAAAACATTAAGAATGACCATATAATATTAATAAAAATAAAGACGCAAATTGATTCAAGAATAAACACTTGGAAAGTTTCTTTTGTCTTAGTGTTTTAAAAAGTCTCTCTTGCAATTATAAAAAGTGCATAATTCTACAGTGGGTTTAGGCATTTTGTGTTATTGTGTTGAAATAACTGAGAATTTATTTATTTTCTCTATATAACTAACTCTCTGAGTCCCAGGATGTTCTCATCCCTTTCTCCCCCACCTTTGTCTCTTTTCCTGGTGTCCTACCTGAAGACAGTCACAGATCTGGGCACAGTGAGCCTGGACTAATTCCGGTGCACAGGAGGTCTGGAGAGGAGCTGCTTCACTCAGGAGTATGATGGAGTCTTTGAGCTTGAGGCCCATTTAAGCTGGCTTGGTTTTTCTCCCTGGGTCCCAAGTGACTTTGTCATTGTGCTGCTCTTAGCTTGAACGTTGGAGGAACAAATCTTGAGGCGTGTCACAGGACAGACAGTGACATCAGTCAGCACCACAACATTTCTTTCTTTCTCTTTTTTTTAAAAAAACTTTTTAAGCATTTTCTTTTACTTTTTCTTTTTTTATTGATTTTTATTGAGCTCTACATTTTTCTCTGTTCCCCTCCCTTTCCTCCCCTCCTCTCAACCCTCTCCCAAGGTCCCCATGCTCCAAATTTACTCGGAAGATCTTATCTTTTTCTAATTCTCATGTAGATTATATCTATGTCTCTCTTAGGGTCCTAACTGTTGTCTTGGTTCTCTGGGATTGTGATTTGTAGGCTGGTTTTCTTTATTTTATGTTTAAAAATCACTTGTGAGTTGAGTACATGTGATAATTGTCTTTCTGGTCTGGGTTACCTCATTCAAAATGATGTTTTCTAACTCCATCCATTAGCCTGCAAAATTCAAGGTGTCATTTTTTTCTACTGTGTAGTACTCCATTGTGTAAATGTACCACATTTCCCTTATCCATTCTTTGGTTGAAGGGCATTTAGGTTGGTTCCAGGTTCTGGCTATGACAAACAATGCTGCTATGAACATAGTTGAGCACATGTCCTTGTGGCAGGATTGAGCATCCTTTGGATATATAAACCCAAAGTGGTATTGTTGGGTCTTGAGGAAGGTTGTTTTCTAATTTTCTGAGAAATCGCTACACTGACATCCAAAAAGGCTGTACCAGTTTGCACTTGCACCAGCAATACAGGAGTGTTCCCTTTACCCCACAACCTCTCCAGCATAAGTTGTCATCAGTGTTTTTGATCTTGGCCATTTTTACAGGTGTAAGATGGAATCTCAGAGTTGTTTTAATTTGCATTTCCCTGATGACTAAGGATGTTGAGCATTTCTTACACCTGTCAGAATGGCTAAGACCAAAAACACTGATGACAGCTTATACTAGAAATGATGTGGGATAAGGGGAACACTCGTCCATTGTTAGTTGGAGTGCAAACGTATACAACTGCTTTGGAAATCAGTACGGTGATTTCTCAGAAAATTAGGAAATAATGTACCTCAAGACCCAGAAATACCACTTTTTGGTATATACCCGAAGGATGCACAATCATGCCATAAGGACATGTGTTCAGCTATGCTCATAGCATTATTTGTCATAGCTAGACCCTGGAAACAACCTAGATGACCCTCAATCAAAGAATAGATAAAGAAAATATGTTATATTTATCCAATGATGTACTACTCAGAGTTAAAAAATAATGATGTCTTGAAATTTGTAAGATGGAATCTCAAAATTGTTTTGATTTTCACTTTTCTGATGGCTAAAGATGTTGGGTATTTTCTTAAACATCATTCAGTCATCGTTCAGATTCATCTGTTGAGATGTCTCTGTTTTTTATTGTTTTATTTGTTCTTTTGATGTCAAATCTCTTACATTCTTTGTATATTTTGGAGATCAGTCCTCTGTTTGATGATGGGTTGGTGAAGATGTTTTCCCATTCTCTAGGATTCTCTAGGCTGCCATTTTGTCTTATTGACCATGTTTTTGCTTTACAGTTGATTCTCAGTTGTAGGAGGTCCCATTAATTAACTGTTACTTTCAGTGTATGTGTTACTAGGGCAACCGCCATATTTAAGGTTCAGGGGTTATTGAAGTAGAAAGAAAATGAAGACTGTAAGAGTCAGAGAACCAGGGAGTTTACTGCGAGGTTATGTTTATTTTCTCATACATCCTTGTTGCCCAGTCTAAGGCCTTCTAATAAATCTATGAATAAATATGAGCATTTACACACATACACACACACACACACAATGTATTTTCACCAATTATCAACATTGAACTCCTCGTTGTAGAATAACATTGCTAAAGTTGAATGACAGTAGAATCTTCATCAATATGCTCCATATGGTAAAGTTTATTTGTTATACTCAAGTGAGTAAAATTATTTCTTCAGTCATTATGGACAATCTGTATCAAGTTATTGTTTTTATTGACAATGAAAGTTCTACTGTCAATCTCTAAATATACCTGCTCTGTCAGTACATAACATTAGCAGTGTGTGTGTTTTCAGGCTGACCACTTGGTGTTGGATAACGAAATGGTATGCTCTTCCCTTGCTAAGATTGTCTAATACACCCTCAGCTTTCCTTAGCTGCATGTAGTTCTTTGTGTAGGATTATCTTTCTGGTTTAATTATTGTTTTCTTAGATTCTACAAATACAATCAATGTGAGTATTTTTCCTTCTGGATTTGACTTATTTCATTTATTGCACTGTACCCTCTATTCTTCTATATTGCAAAAATAAGCAACTTCTTTGTTTTAAGCCCCAATCATGTCTTTTAAAAATGCAAAGCTGAGTGTAGTTCTTATTTACACACAACTCACTTTGCCCTCTTAGGTCAGCTGTGAGCTCAGCATGTAGCTGAGACAGTTTGCATGCCTTCTTACATTTGTCTGCTACTATACCAGTCTAGCTCAAACTTCTCTTACTCTGTTTACTGGCAACACAGAGTGTCCCTTCATTTCTTCCACAGTTTCACACTCTATTCTATCTGAAGACCCATATCAGCTCATTCATTCCATTTTCATGACTTCCCTGTCTTTCCTTGGCTGTTGACTCCCTACACATTTAGACATGCACCCACACATATATGTGCCCTCACACACCTGTGTACATGCCTATGCACAAAAAGTCCTCTCATACATACACATGCCTTATTCAAAAAATGTAAATTGTATTTTTATAAAATGTGTTACTATAGAGGAAATACCAAATTCACATTATTTATTGAGCTCCTCTTGTGAAAATCTATCTTGTGTAATGCAATAAGTAAGGAGAAGAGTTAAATTTTTACCAGGAGCAAATGCTCAATTTCTCAAATTGTTTCAGGAAAAAGAACAATGTAGTTTTAATAATTTAATTTTCAGTATCACATTTATTTAATCGTTCAAAACTTTAAACTGATTTATTTTTTAAATAGACTTTTACAAAAGGAATTATCTTTTATTTTCTGAATACAAATAAATTGAAATCATGATTAATGCGTCTAGTAAACTGTGGAATTACTCATCAGAGGGTTGAGACAGTCATGAGTGAGATCCAAGTGAACTAGAACAGAAGTTTATAAAGGCTGTATGTTAATTAGCTCATGTTCCAACCAGTATAAGAAAAGTAGTCTGTAGCAAGGTGATTTAAGTATTTGCAGAATGGGCTGCAGAGATATCCCAGTGGCTAGGATACACACTGAATATGAAAGAGACTGGACATACTATCCCAGCACTCACATTGGACAGCTCAAAGCCACCTGTAACTCCCAACACTTATGACTTCCGATGACCCCTTTATCCATGCGCGTATAGCCCCCTACACAATGCATATATTTAAAATAAAATAATCTTAAATATAAGTTGACTGGATCACTATAAATGATATTTTATATTTACTGTAGGAGGTCTTATGTGACAATTTTTTAAAATATATGAGACATTTTCATGTATTTAGGAGCTAAAAATTTAGATATATAATTTTATGACAATTATTGGCAGTAATCATTAATTTTTCAGTAGCAGATTTTTTCATGGAGAACATTTCAGAATGGTCATATGTTTCTTTCCTCTGGAATCACTTCTTATTCTAAGATAAGCTGTTATCCCCAGGTGAAGCCTAGGCTAGAAGAACTGACAAGGAAAAAGGCTGCATTTATTTATCACCAAGTTTGAAAGAAGGCTTAGCACAAAAAAATATCACAACTACTAACTTCATCAAAATTTGGGGACTTCTATATGTAGTAATTCTTATAAATAAATAAAACTAATGTTTGAATTCCCCCCAAATGTCCATAATCAGAAAATGACCAATAATTTGCTTTCTTTCCTTTAGCAATCTGTGTTTTCAAACAATTCCAATATCAACATCTACCTTTTACTCTTAGAGCACTAAGAACATTGTCTCTAATTTTCTTGGTTCTAACACCATAGACAATGGGGTTCAGAAATGGTGGAACCAATAGGTACATATTGGCTACCAGGATGTGAATTTGGGGGGCCACATGGTGACCAAAGCGGTGTGTCAGGAAAGTAAACCCAGCTGTGGAATAGAAAACAGCAATGACACAGACATGAGACCCACAGGTGCCTAGAGCTTTCAGACTTGCTTCTCGAGATGGAAGGCGAAAGACCGCACGGAGAATCAGAACATAGGAGATGGCAATGAAGAAACAATCACAGGAGCCAATACCAAAGGCAACAGTGAGGCTATAGCGCTTGGTGGCTCCTGTGTCCACACACGCCAGCTTCACCACAGCCATGAACTCACAGTAGGTGTGTGCAATGATTCGAGTTCTGCAGTAGGGCAGCTGCTTGAGCAGAATAGGGTGAGGAGAGAAGAAGCCTACTCCCCGCAGCGCCACAGCTACTCCCATTTGGGCGATGCGACTGTGGGTGAGAATTGTGGCATGGCGCAGTGGATCACAGATGGCCACATAGCGGTCAATGGCCATGGCCAGGAAGAAGCCAGACTCCATGGCAGTGAAGCTGTGGATGAAGAACATTTGGGCAAGGCACGCATCAAAGGCAATGTCATGATCTCCCATCCAGAAGAGACAGAGCATGCGTGGCAGTGTAGATGTGGAGAGGACCAGGTCAGTGACTGACAGCATGCACAGGAAGATGAACATGGGCTCGTGGAGGCTGCGTTCTGCTCTCACCACAGCCAGGATTGTCACGTTTCCCATCACAGCCACTATGTACATGGAGCAGAAGGGAATCCCAATCCAGACATGGAGGTGCTCCAGACCCGGGATGCCCATCAGCCAGAAGGTGCTTGGAGAGAGTTGGGACTTGTTAGCTGGCTCCATGGTGGCACTGCCCAGAGCATGGGGATGAAGTCCTCCTCGTACAGTGTGCATGTTTTGCTAAGGTGGTTACAAAAAAAAAACCCGAAAATTAATGAGAAGTAAAACTGGAAAAACCAAAAATATGTTAGATGATTCCAGTGGGTGTTTGGATGTGCTAAATGCTTTAGATATACTACTATAAAAGTGTGCATCCTGAATTAAGGTCTTATTATAAAACCAGAACATTATGAATTCTGTCAAAGAAAGCTTTGTTAACATTTATATACAGTAAAACTTGTCTATCTCCACTCCTTCATATTTATGGAGTTTCTTTTAATTATTAATAATCTTTTGTAGTCATCAAATTAAAATGAAGAACATTTTCAACACTACTTATTCCAGTTTTCTTCTGAATGTCTCTAGAAAGACAATTTTCCAACTGATCTGAATACCCTCAAGACAAGTCTTTCGTGTCTTAGACAGACCATTCGTTGTGTCTTTGGCTTTCCTGTTATTGTCTTAGAACCTGTCCTTAGGAGACTTGGGACTTGTGGATCTCTGCAGGTCTTCCACAGGACAAAGCAGCGCAGTCTCTCCAATATTTGACGGCAACAGCTAGTTTTCTTCTACTTTTCTTTACTCACGTGGAATTTCCTCACATACATTTTCACTTGTTTCAAGCTTAACTTTAAGAAATTTTTCTTTTCATCTATTCTGTACCTTTCCTAGTGTGCCCAGTTTTTCTCAAGATATATTGTTTCTGTACATATTAATCGCAGCAAAGGTTAATGCACCAGGTATTTATTTTGATGTTTGCATTTTGAACTTGAAGTTATATTTCAGTTCATATCATTTTATATGAGGTAATGAAGGAGACTTACTTAATTGCTCATAACCTAGGAAAGCCATTAGTTCTTAGTTAGAAAACCATAAAAACTTTCCAGTTTTGATTGTCATCTTTCAGGTAACACAATACCATCACAGATGCAGAGCAGAGACATGGGCATTCTAGCACACCTCTTCCTGAGTGCAAAGCTTTTGTTGTTTTACTAGTGGCAAACTCACTATATTATGTCTTGACTCCAAAATATACAGGCAGATCTCTGTGAGTTCAAGGCCAGCCTGGTCTACAAGAGCTAGTTCCAGGACAGGCTCCAAAGCTACAAAAAAACCCTATCTTGAAAAAAAGTATAGAATTTCAATAAGAATTTTGAAATAAGTTCATGTCAATTGAAGGGTTCTAGGTGTATCTCAGTAATGTGCTTTATAACTTATTAGTAATAAATATGTGGAATTTAATAGTAATGAAATTACCAAAATTGGGCCCTGCATTTCCCATTATAATTTGACAGTCTGGTTGAATATCTTTTAAAATGGTGTATGTACTCTATGGCATACTTGTGTTAATGTAGAAGTCATTAACCTTCCTGAATGTTTTAATAGTTATACACATTTATTTGGAAATTTCTGAGGTTGACATGGGCTTCAAATATATTTACTTAACAATTTAAATTATTATGATTTTACCCATAAAAATTCAAGAAACCTTAAAAATCACAAGTATTTATTAGCAATGTTGTTGCTTCTGGCTTTATCTTTAGTGATTTTGTTCTCACCATGGATTCCTTTCATATCTTTTTATTTTGTATATTTATAGCTATATTATGTTTTAAGTGGCCTGATTTGCATGTTTTATGTCTCATATCTCAGTGTCCCATTTTGGAGAATACAGAAAACAAAATAATGAAAAGATTAAGATCATTAAACTTTGCCAGGCATAGTGACAGATGCCTTTATTCTAACACCTGTGTTAGGGAGCCACAGGCAGGTGAATCTCTGTGAGTTCAAGGCCGCCAGGTCTACATAGTGAGTTCCAAGATAGTCAGAACTATGTAATGAGACCCTATCATTCACATATATATATGTGTGTTTATATATGTGTTATTAAATAATCATTAAAATATTTTAATTTACATTTTAATTATTAATTTAATTGTATATATAATTAAAACTATATATATAATTATAAAATTCAGTTAACAATGCAGACTTACACAAAGCAATCAATCATCAGTAAAGCAAGCAAGTATCACTATTTTGTTTATTATTTTACAGCAAAAGTGGATCCAGTATAGTGTCTAACTGAAGACATAGCATGATTAGATTATAAAATTCAATAACAAAACTCATTCTAATGACTTACGTGTCCACTTTTCTATGTTCTGAATGAAGTGATATAAACTTTTTATTGTTCATCACACACATGATGCTTCTTTGAATAATGGCAGCTGTTTTCATGCAGTCTTTGGAGGGTGGTTCCTGCCCACTTCATTTCCATCTTCCTTGCAGCATTTAGACCTAATGGACTCCATCTGATTTCCTTTGATTCCTTGCTGTATCACCTCGCAAGGACAGTATTTGTTTTTTTTCTGTTCTCGCTGGAACTTTATAATTTTACTCTTTTGGAAAGGCTTAAAAATTATGATACATCTTGTTTATTGAAATGTAATTATAGAGTCAACTGATTTCTTTATAAGCTTAAATCTCTCAATGTGGAAGTTGGTATCGTAATCCAGACCAAAGATTAGTATCATATTCTATATTTTATCAATAATTTTTCAAGTAATGAAGCCATTTTCTAATGTGAAAATGGTTTCTTAAGGAAATGAGTTTGAGACATTGTACATACTACGCAACTACCACTAAAAATCAGATGAAAAGCCAAGACTAGATTTTTTTCATTTATTTTAAAAATTGATATTTTTATTGTAATAAGGTATAATTGCCTCATATTACTTACTTTTATCCCTTATTTCAACTTTTCTTATTTCCCTCTTTTGAGTTCTCTTCATGTCTCCTTGCTTACTGCCTTTCAAAACCATGAGGTCTTTTCCATCTTAAATAAGAGATATTTCTATTTTACTCCTAAATAGTCTTCCTCTCACAAACTGTACTATGACTGATCGGACTCTAATGCTAAGAAGAACAAAGTAGGAATACTTTTACACAGCTGTGATATGTTCTGGGCAATTGCAATGCTAATGCAAGTCTAACTCAGAATGTCAGTACACTTTACTAGGTCAAAAGATATATATCGTTTATGAAAGAATGTACTTCTTTGCATATGTCTATAATCATATTATTCTTAACTTTATTATGGATATACTTAGAATGAAATATTACCTTTCTGAAGGTCTCATAATTATACAAAATGATGTATCAGAGTGCAGCTTTATTTCTTCTTTCCCAACCAGTATTTTTGTTTTCATTTTTCCAATTTAAAAGATGCTTGTACTCCAGAGATCTGCCTTTGATGTGCAGCTACATACACAGTCCACTAATAGGAGCAGGAATTATGGCTTACTTGAATCATCCCATATGGAACAATGTTTAGTGGTCCTCTGGGGCCAGGGACAATTTACCACACTAAAAGCCCTAAATTGCTTTTAAAGAAAGTAAATATCATGAAATCTTTTAAAATAATATTAATACAAACATTGTTTCCCTAAGGTGCTCTGGAAAGTTTGAAATCTAATATGTTTCCTGAACATATCCAAGAATATTATGAGTTTCCCTGGATAGTGTTTTTATTTTCTAATCTTTACTCTAAAGATTGAACCTTGTATCTGGTTCCTGGTTGTTGATCTGTTCATCATATATTATTACATATGAAAAACTTACCTTTCCAAACTCTCACCTTCAAATTGTTCATTTCCTTTCTGCTACTCAATAGCAAGCAGTCTAGTATGTTCCTTTCCATATTTTGTCTTTCTCAAAAATCCATTCCTATATTATATCTTACTAAAACAATCTACAGATATCCAAAGTCAGACTCTATCATTGACCTAAACTTTTTTGTCTCTTCTCTGACATTATCCTAGTCTCAAGTGGCATGAGAATCAGGATACTTGTTCTACATAAACCCATTCACAAGGAATTCAAAAATAAAAATGACAATCCTACCAAAAGCGATGTACAGATTCAATACAAACCCAATCAAAATACTAGCACAATTCTTCACAGACCTTGGAAGAACAATAATCAACTTCATATGGAAAAACAAAAACCCAGGGTAGCCAAATAAGTCCTGTAGAAGAAAGAAACTTCCATAGGTATCACCATCACTTACATTAAGCTCTATTATAGAGCTATAGTAATAAAAATAGCTTGATATTGACATAAAACAGAAAGGTTGATCAATGGAATTGAATTAAAGACCACAATATTAACCCACACACATATGAACACCTTATTTTTGACAAAAAGCTAAAATATACAATGGAAAAATAAAAGCATTCAACAAATGGTGCAGTCATAGCTAGATGTCAACATGTAGAAGAATGAAAATAGATCCATATCTATCCCTTACACAAAACTCCAGTCCAAATGGATTAAAGACCTCAAAATAAATCTGACCACACTGAACTTGATAGAAGAGAAAGTTGGAAATGGCCTTCAATTCATGGGCACAGTAGACCACTTCCTAAATATAACCACAGTAGCACAAACACTGAGAGCAACAATAAATAGATGGAACCTTCAGAAACTGAGAAGCTTCTGTAAAGCAAAGAACACAGTCAACAAGACAAAATGTTGATCTAGTGAATGGGAAAAGATCTTCACCAACCCATGTCAAACAGAGGACTGATTTCTAAAAATACATAAAGAACCCAAGAAACTAGATATCAAAGTATAAAAAAAAATTACCTTATCTTCTCACAAAAGAAGGAATTTATCCTATTTGTACCAATTATTGTTTGAATATGAAATAGTATAATACAGGTCCTCATGTTAGACCTCAGCTGTTCTATTTTAGGAGGGTCTAGAATCTTAATAATGCCCAACCCATCAGGAGAAACATCAATGGGAAGTAGGCATGAAACCTGTCCAGTTTCATGCTTCTCTCCTTTTCTCTTTATCCTTGTATATCTTCATTTCTCTTTTTCCTTATTTCCTTTCAGTTCTTTGAACACGGGTGTGGGAAATTCTTCTGCATATGTGTGGCTTTTATTGCTTAATGAATAGAGAAGCTTCTTGGGCCTATGAGAGGGCAGAATAGAGAAAGGTAAAAATTCCAAGCAGAGGTAGCGGGGGGAAAGGCAGAGTGAGAGAGATGCCATGTAACTACTGAAGGAGACAGACACCAACCCTTATTAGTAAGTCACAGCCTCGAGTCGATACACAGTTGAATAGAAATGGGTTAATTTAAGATGTAAGAGTTTCCAATAAAAATTCTGAGCTAATAGACCAAGCAGTTCTGTAATTAATATAGTTTAAGTTTGGATGGCCAGGAAATGAATGAGCAGACTCCATTTACAAAATGGTACCCAATGTGGGGCACCTACATCCACATAAAAACTGAGAGAGCTTAGGAAGGAATTTTAGAATCAAAAGAACAGAGCATAGCACAGCTTCTTGATAGCCACATTTTTTGGATGGGCTCTCTTTGCTGGTTACAAGCAGGGGAGCTGTGGCTCCTTTAAGAGAGGTCTTTCTGATTCAGCATTGGCAGCAAAGGCTGCATGGCTTCTTTAGAAAAGGGTTTCCTGGTTCATGCTGGGGCTGATGGCACAAATAGTTCTGACTCTTTCAGGAAGTCCTGCATTTAAATAGAGTCTGCATGCAGCATGATACAAATTGCTTAATGGAGACATAGACCTGCAGAGTATCTGGAGCTGGGGGCAAAGAGTATGGCTCATAGAGTTGGTGGTAAACACACCTCCACCATGTTGGACTGGGTGGAGCAAGCAGGCAGGGTTATGGAGTTAATCCTAGCCATGTCCACTGAGCATTTTAAAAATATAAATAAAAAGCACTCTTGATCAGAAAATGATTATAGGTATGAAATAAAGACAGATTTAGACAGAAATAAACCTCTAAATGGGTCATAATGTATTGAAAAAATGTACGTAGGTTTGAAAGAGAGAAGAAAAAGATTATGGATAGTTGTAAAAAGAAGTAAATGGTTTTAAATATAGAACAAAGACTTTAAAAACACAGACTTCAAACAAGCATAGATTAAAGGAGTAAAAAATAAGCCATATAAAGATGGAAAATACACAGAGAGTCTGGATTGTGTGTATTACTGTGTTTTCTTTGAATATTTTGACTGTGAATGAACTAAATATAGAGAGACATTTCAGTGTTTGGGCTACTAAGCTAATTCAACATATATATTTTAAAGGTATCTTGACTTCAATATTTGAGTCTAAATTTTTTGTTTCTCATTTTTATTAGTTCCTTGATAATTTCATATAAATTTTGTCACATTCATTGCCCTCTCTCAACTTCTCCCAGATCCACCCCAGGTACTTATCTACCTAACTTTACATGCTTCTTTTTATATATTTGTTTCAATTTCATCAATTCAGCTTTTGCTATTTATATACTCTTAGATATGTGCCTTTCAACTGGAGTGTAGTCTATTTTCCAGTAGCAACACCATTAAAAAAAGCTGTAAAAATCTTTTTCAAAAAATATTAGATTATAATGTGGTTACATAATTTCTCCATTGCCATCATTTTTGACTATTTTTCTTTCTGGAAAATGTTATAACTGAAAGATGTTCTTAAATATCAATAGACTTGCATGGTCATTTTTTTTCAAAGTTTATTAAATTATAAAAGTTTCCATTTTCGCCCCTCCTCCCAACAGCCTCCCACTCCCCCCACTCCCTCTCCTCCTCACTCTCCATCCCCTAGAGCAGTCAGGGTTTCCTGCCCTGTGGGAAGTTCAAGTTCCTCCCCTCTCCCTCCAGGTCCAGGAAGGTGAGTATCCAACCAGACTGGATCCCAAAAATCCAGTATATGCAGAGGAAACAAGTCCCAGTGTCATTGTCAATGACTTTTCAGAAAGACTCCAGGCCAGCCACATTCAGAGAATCCGGTCACATTCAGAGAATCTGGTTGGATCACGTGCTCGTTCAGTCCCAGTCCAACTGGCCTTGGTGAACTCTCATTAGATCAGTCCCCTTGTATCCGTGGGTGATCGCACCCCTCTGGGTCCTGATTTCCTTTTTCATGTTCTTCCTCCTTCTGCTCCTCATTTGGAACTTGCGGGGCTCAGTCCGGTGCTCCAGTGTGGGTCTCCGTCTGTATCGCCATCCATAGGCTGAAGGATGAAGGTTCCCTCTGGTCTTGCCTTCTTTGCTCACGTTCTCTTTCCTTCTGCTTCTCGTTTGAACCAAGGGAGTTAAGTCCAGTGTTCCAATGTGGGTCTCTGTCTCAATCTCCATCCATCGCCCGATAATTATTCTATGGTGATAAGCAAAATATTCATCAGTATGGTTATGGGCCAAGGCCGGTTCAGGCACCCTCTCCTCTGTCCAGAGAACAATCTGGGAATCTCTCCTTGGACTTGGGATCCGATTTATAATCAAGTCTCTTGTAAACCCTAAAATTACTCCCTTAGTTGAGATATATTCTTCCCTGATCCCATATCCATCCTTCCTGCCTCCCCCCCATCCCAGTCCGCCGAGCTTTCCCCATTCCTCCCCTATTCCCTTCTCTCTAACCCTCTCCCCTTCCAACAACCCTCCCACCTCCTCATGCACCTGAGGTTACCTGGGACTCTTGTCTATTTCCAATCTCCAGGAGGATAACTACATGATTTTGGTTCAGGTTCACCTTCTTAATTAGCTTCTCTAGGATCACGAATAGTAGGCTCAAAGACCTTTAATTATGGCTAGAATCCAGTTATGAGTGAATACATACCATATTCCTCTTTTTAGGTCTGGCTTACCTCACTCAGTAAAGCGTTTTCTATGTCCATCCATTTGCATGCAAAATTCAAGATGTCATTGTTTTTTACCGCTGAGTAAAACTCTAATGTATATATGTTCCACACCTTCTTTAACCATTCTTCTATTGAGGGGCACCTAGGTTGTTTCCAGGTTCTGGCTATTACAAATAGTGCTGCTATGAACATAGTTGAACAAATGCTTTTGTGGTATGATAGGGCATCTCTTGGGTATATTCTCAAGAATGGAATTGCTGGGTCTTGAGCGAGGTTGACTCCCAGTTTCCTGAGAAACTGCCACACTGATTTCCACAGTGGTTGCACAAGTTTGCATTCCCACCAACAATGGATGAGAGTTCCCCTATCCACATCCTCTCCAGCATAGGCTATCATTGGTGTTTTGGACTTTAGCTAATCTGACCGGTGTAAAATGGTATCTCATAGTTGTTTTGATTTGCATTTCCCTGATTGCTAAGGATGGTGAGCATGACCTTAAGTGTCTTTTGGCCATTCGAAGTTCTTCTGTTGAGAATTCTCTGTTCAGATCAGCACACCATTTTTTAATTGGGTTAATTAGAGTTTTAGTGTCTAGTTTCTTGAGATCTTTGTATATTTTGGAGATCAGGCCTTTATCTGATGAGGGGTTGGTGAAGATCTTCTCCCAGTCAGAAGGTAGCCTTTTTGTCTTAGTGACAGTATCCTTTGCTTTACAAAAGCTTCTCAGTTTCAGTAGGTCCCATTTATTCATTGATTCTCTTATTGTCTGTGCTACTGGGGTTCTACCTAGGAAGTGGTCTCCTGTGCCTATGTCTTGTAGACTACTTCTCACTTTCTCTTCTATCTGGTTCAAAGTGGTCAGATTAATGTTGAGGTCTTTAATCCATTTGGTCTTGAGTTTTGTGCATGGTGATAGATATGGATCTACTTTCATTCTTCTACAGGTTGACATCCAGTTATGCCAGCACCATTTGTTAAAGATGCTTTCCTTCTTCTATTGCATACCTTTAACCCCCTTGTCGAAAATCAAGTGTTCATATGTTTGTGGGTTAATATTTGGGTCTTCTATTCGATTCCATAGGTCGACTTCTCTGTTCTTATGCCAGTACCAAGCTGTTTTCAATATTGTAGCTGTGTAATAGAGTTTGAAGTCAGGGATGGTTATACCTCCAGAAGCTCCTTTATTATATAAGATTGTTTTGGCTACCCTGTTTTTTTTTTGTTTTGCCATATAAAATTAATTATTATACTCTTAAGGTCTGTGAAGAAGTTTGATGGGATTTTGATGGGGATTCCATTGAATCTATAGATTGCTCTTGGTAGAATTGCCATTTTTACTATGCTGATCCTCCCAATCCAAGAGCAAGGGAGATCTTTCCATTTTCTGGTATCCTCCTCAATTTCTTTCTTCAAAGACTTAAAGTTCTTGTCAAATAGGTCTTTCACTTCCTTGGTCAGAGTTATTCCAAGATATTTTATGCTATTTGTGGCTATCGTGAAAGGTGAAGTTTCTCTGATTTCCCTCTCTGCTTCTTTATCCTTTGTGTATAGGAAGGCAAGTGATTTTTTGGAGTTGATCTTGTTTCCTGCCACATTAGTAAAGGTGTTTATCAGCTGTAGGAGTTCTTTGGTAGAGTTTTTGGGGTCGCTCATGTATACTATCATATCGTCTGCAAATAACGAGAGTTTAACTTCTTCCTTTCCAAATTGATTCTCTTGATCCCCTTATGTTGTTGTATTGCTATTGCTAGAACTTCAAGCACTATATTGAAGAGGTATGGGAGAGTGGACAGTCTTGTCTTGTTCCTGATTTCAATGGAATTGCTTTGAGTTTCTCTCCGTTCAGTTTGATGTTAGTTGTCAGGTTGCTGTAAATAGCTTTTATTATATTTAGGTATGATCCTTGTATCCCCAATCTCTCCAACACCTTTATCATAAAGGGATGTTGGATTTTGTCAAATGCTTTTTCAGCATCTAATGAGATGATCACATGGTTTTTTTCATTCAGTTTATTTACATGATGGATTATATTGATAGATTTGCATATATTGAACCAGCCCTGCATCTCTGGAATGAAGCCTACTTGATCATAATGGATAATTTTTCTAACGTGTTCTTGGAATCGGTTTGCCAGAATTTTGTTGAGAATTTTTGCGTCAATGTTCATGAGTGAGATTGGCCTGTAATTCTCTTTCTTGGTTGTGTCTTTATGTGGTTTTGGTATCAGGGTAACTGTAGGTTCATAAAAAGAGTTTGGCAATGACTCTTCTGTTTCTATATTGTGAAATACCTTAAGGAGTATAGGTATCAGCTCTTCTTGGAAGTTCTGGTAGAATTCTGCATTGAAACCATCTGGCCCTGGGCTTTTTTTGGTCGGGAGGTTTTTGATAACAGCTTCTAATTCTTTGCGACTAAAAGGTCTATTTAGATTGTTCACCTGGTCTTGATTTAACTTTGGTAAATGGTATTTATCTAAAAACCAATCCGTTTCTTGTACATTTTCCAACTTTGTGGCATATAAACTTTTGTAGCAAGATCTAATGATTCTCTGAATTTCCTCTGTGTCTGTTGTTATGTCCCCCTTTTCATTTCTGATCTTATTAATTTGAGTGTTCTCTCTCTGCCGTTTGATTAATTTGGATAGGGGTTTGTCAGTCTTGTTGATTTTCTCCAAGAACCAACTTTTTGTTTTGTTGATTTTTTGGATTGTTTCCTGTGTTTCTATTTTGTTGATTTCAACCCTCAGTTTGATTATTTCCAATCTTCTACTCCTCCTGGGAGAGTCTGCTTCTTTTTTTCCAGAGCTTTCAGGTGTTCTGTTAAGTCTCCAATATGTGCTTTCTCCGTTTTCTTTAATTGGGCACTCAGTGCTATGAACTTTCCTCTTAGCACTGCTTTCATTGTGTCCCATAGGTTTGAGTATGTTGTGTCTTTATTTTCATTAAATTCAAGGAAGACTTTAATTTCTTTCTTTATTTCTTCCTTGACCCAGGGATGATTCAGTAGTTGACTGTTCAACTTCCACGCGTTTGGAGGCTTTCTGGTGTTTGAATTGTTATTGAATTCTAACTTTATTCCGTGGTGATCCGACAAGACACAGGTGGTTACTAATATTTTTTTGTATCTGTGGAAGCTTGCTTTGTTACTGAGTATGTGGTCAATTTTCGAGAAGGTTCCATGAGCTGCAGAGAAGAAGGTATATTCTTTCCTTTTTGGGTGGAATGTTCTATAGATATCTGTTAAGTCCATTTGATTCATTACCTCTAGTAATTCTCTTATTTCTCTGTTAGGTTTCTGTTTGATTGACCTGTCCATTGGTGAGAGAGGTGTGTTGAAGTCTCCTATTATTAGTGTGTGTGGTTTGATGACTGCCTTGAGTTCTAAAAGTTTTTCTTTTACACAAGTGGGTGCTTTTATATTAGGGGCATAGATATTCAGGATTGAGACTTCCTCATGATGAATTGTTCCTGTTATGAGTATGAAATGTCCATCTCCATCTCTTCTGATTGATTTTAGTTTGAAGTCAATTTTGTTAGATATTAGAATGGCCACACCCGCTTGTTTCTTAGGTCCGTTTGCTTGGAAAACCTTTTCCCAACCCTTTACTCTGAGTAGATGTCTATCTTTGTGGTTGAGGTGTGTTTATTGTAAACAGCAGAATGTTGGATCCTGTTTTCGTATCCAATCTCTTAGTTTATGCCTTTTTATAGGTGAGTTGAGTCCATTAATATTAAGTGATATTAATGACCAGTGATTGTTGATTCCGGTTATTATTTTTTTTTGTGTGTGTGTGTAGTAGAGTTTGTGTGTTTCTCTTCTTTGAGTTCTGGTTGTGAAGGGTTGCTAAATGTCTGGGTTATTGTAGGCAGTGATGGCAATGCTGGATTTCTTGGGTTGCAATTTTCCTTCTATTACTTTCTGTAAGGCTGGATTTGTGGCTACGAATTGTTTAAATTTATTTTTATCCTGAAATATTTTGTTTTCTCCATTGATAGTGAATGATAGCTTGGCTGGGTATAGTAGTCTGGGTTTGTATCCATGATCTCCTAGTTTCTGCAGTACCTCTATCCAGGATCTTCTGGCTTTCATGGTTTCCATAGAGAAGTCCGGTGTAAGCCTGATAGGTTTACCTTTATAAGTCACTTGACCTTTTTCCTTTGCAGCTCTTAATATTCTTTCTTTAATCTGTATGTTTTGTGTTTTGATTATTATATGGCGAGGGGATGTTTCTTTTTGATCCAGTCTATTCGGTGTTCTGTATGCTTCTTGAACCTTCATAGGAATATCGTTCTTTAGATTGGGAAAGTTTTCTTCTATAATTTTGTTGAATATATTTTCTGGTCCTTTGATCTGCAGTTCTTCTCCTTCTTCAATCCCTATCATTCTTAGATTTGGTTTTTTTATTGTGTCCCAGATTTCCTGAATGTTTTGTGAACAGAATTTGTTGGATTTGCCATTTTCTTTGACCAGAGCATTTATTTTCTCTATGGTTTCTTCAGAATCTGAGATTCGTTCTTCTATCTCTTGTATTCTATTGGTTATGCTTGATTCTGTAGTCTCTGTTCGTTTACCTAGGTTTTCCATATCCAGCCGGTTCTCTGTTTGTGTTTTCTTCATTGTCTCCATTTCAGTTTTCAATTCTTGAACTGTTTCCTTTACCTGTTTGATTTTTTTTCTTGGTTTCTCAGGGTATCATTCATGGATTTACTTTGTTCTTCAAACTTTTTGTTATATTTCTCATCCATTTCTATACTCATTCCTTCAAACTTTTTGTTATACTTCTCATCTAATTCTTTAAGGGAGTTATTCATATCCTATTTAAGGGACTCTATTTCTTTCATAATGGCACTTTTTTCCACTTCTTCAGGGTTAAGGTGTTCAAGTCCTATTGTAGGGTCGTTGGGATCTGTTGTTTTCATGTTGTTTTTCAGATTGTTGGATGAGGTCTTGCCTTGGCGTCTGCCCATCTCTTCCTTCAAATGCTCTCTATTGGAACTTCTGGTAGCGGGTCAGGTTCCCTTGTTGGGCAGGGACTTCACTGACAGAATGCCCACCTTTCCTCGGGCAGGCTATTGAAGCACAGGCACTCCCTCTTTCCGGGATGTGCCTACAGCCCAGGCCCAGTGTGCAAGGCAGCTGAACTGGGGAAATTTTATGGCCCCAGGGGGAAGGGAGAAATATAGGAATTTGTACCCGGATGGAAGCTGGGATGGCAGGTGGGAGAACTTAGCAGGGTGAAACTAGCACTGCAGGGTGACCTGGGAGTCTATGGGGTTGGGGAAAGTCCGAGCTCCTCCTCGCTGGGCCCCTGCCGTGGGCCAGAAGCAAACTCACCCCTCTGATGGCCCTCTGCTAGAGTCAGGGCCCCTTGCTGGTCAAGAATGTCGCTGAGCTGACATGGGCCCACCTGTTCTCAGGGAGGCCTTTAAGACACAGGAACTGCCTCCTGCCGGGATGCGCCTACAGCCCAGGCCCAGTGCGCAAGGCAGCTGACTGCATGGTCATTTTTGAAAATTTTACATATATGTACATAACTACTACTAGTCAAGAAAATATCAGAATACAGAGAACTAAGCTTGTAAACATCAACGAGAATTACGAAGAAAAAGGTTTTTCTTTATTTCTTGATGTAGAGTTAGAGCATTTAGGAACAGAGAGTGTAAGATCATCAATGAATCCAAGAGAAGTCTATAGCTTTAGAAACTTCACTAGAACAATAAAGAGAGAACAAGAAAAGAATCATTTAGGATATTAATAAACCCTTGGGGAAATTTTTTATGTGTTATTTATCTTCTTTAATAAAATATCCAGAGAAGCAGATTACATTTCAAGAATTCCAGCAAGGTTTTTAGAAGGTATATTCAGAAAATATTTTCATATCAAAATCTCAATTGTTAAGGTTACAAACTGCCAATGCTACATTATATAATATATATGTATATATATATATATATATATATATATATATAACATGATATTAACTCTGCAGATTACACACACATATATACGTATATAAACAAAAATGGAATAATACTTTTCAGGCAATGTCAGTTACTGAGCCAGTGACAATGCATCCGAAATTCTAAGGTGAAATAATAAGACATTTATGTGTGACAGCAGGATAGGCTTGCAGTATCAAATGTATGAGCAAATAGGATCATGCAGTCAGAGAAATATTAGGTAAAGGTTTGGATTCATGCCTCTAGTGAAAGATCTTATATTGCTGTTATTTAATTTGTTTTCATAAACCCTTATAAACCATTAAGAGAACAGTGGATTATTTAATCCTTTTTTTTTAGATTTCAAAATTTGGGGGAACCATTCTCTGATTCTCTTAGTTCTAATGCCATAGATCATTTGATTTGCCAAGGTAGGAACAAGGACATAAATATTACCTCAAATATATGAATGTGAGGGGCCACATTATGACCAAACCTGTCCATATTGAAGAAGAAAAAAGCTGGTGCATAGGCTACTAAGATATCACAAACGTGGGATCCTCATGTAATCAAGGTCTTCAGCTGAGCTGCTTTGGATGGAAGATGGAACACAGTGTGAAATATGACAGCAAGACTGGTGAGGAGAGAAAAGGAACATCCCACAGAAGAGAATAACTATCCCCAAGTTCTGGATGACTGTGTGGGTCACGATAGCAGCAATTCTTAGGAGATTGCAGATAGCCACATAGCAGTCCAAGGCCATGACCAAGATAAACCCTGAGGCAATGCTGCAGAGTGAGTAAGTAATAAAGATTTGTATCAGGACAACTTCAAATAGATCTCTCTGTCATGGAACCAAAAATTGCTGAGGGATGTTAAGCATGACAGTTGTAGAGAGGGTCATGTCAGTCAAGAGAGCAAAGAAAGGAAGGAACACATGGGCTTATGCAGGTTGAACTCTGTTCTGACCATTAAGAGAATAGAGAAATTCCCCCAAGAGAACACCAAGGTAAATGAGGCAGAAAGGCACTGATAGCCATGTGTGCATGGCTCCCATTTCAAGAAAAAGATTCTGGGATGAAGAATGGTAATACTGGACAATGGAATGATGGAAACCTTTTGCTGCATTCTTCTGTGGAATAGTGTACAGTCTTCACACCCATCTGCCCATTAACAAGCAGATTTTATATATATACAACACAATGTGCTTCACCCCAAGAACAAATTAAAATCAAATGCATTTTCCAACTTGAAATATCAGCAATATATTAGGGGCAGTATTAATAATATCTAATGATTAAATTTCCTGTAACTACTGCTTTAAATGCCACATGAGCAAGTACTATGCATGACCCAGTAGATAAAATTTAATCCAGTTGTTTGGGTTAATTGATTTGTAGACAAAATGCTTAATACATATCCCTGAATATCCTGTAAGTTTGAGAAAAAGAAAACGTATAAATGTTTAAAATTCACAACCATAAGACATTGTTTTCCCTGCTGAGAAGATGAGAAGAACTATTTTTCTGTTTATACACAAGGGTAGAATACATTTTTAAATTTTATACTGTTCTTAAATACTGAAATTTAAATTTTTACATGTTTTTATGAGTGGCATGTTGTTTTGAAAGATGTATACACGGTACAACTGGGATTGATCAGTGGTTAAAGTGGTCTCCACACACTACAATAGATCCTAAACTCATTATACATTCCTTGACTGACATTTCCTTCAAGTCTTACTAGTCTTTGATATATAACTACGTGTTAACTTTAAATAGACCAATTTAAAAGAGAAAAAGGAGAGTATATGGGGAGGTTTAGATTGAGGAAAAGAGAGGAAGAAATGATATTATTACATTAAAGTCTCAAAGGAAAAAGAAACAAAGGATTTTTTGCATATCTGTTAACAAAATGAAAAGTCTGAAACATTATTAGAAGAGTTTAGAAAGAGAACATCAAAGTCATATAATAAAATATTTTTTCTTAAAACATTTCAGAAAATTTTGACATATTCCCTTTAGTAAAAAGAATATTCTAGTGATACGCCTCTGAAACTCAGTTTTATTTTTATTGTTTCCCACCTGCTTTATAGTTATTTTTAAATTGTTATTTGTAAACCATTTTAAAGTCCATTGTTTATATTCATTTTCTAAATTTTAATGATTCTGAATATTTTTAAAATGTAGAGTAATTTTTAATGAATTGTATATTACTTATTTTTGTGTGTGCATTTATGTATGTGTGTTTGTGTGTGTGTGCTCACATATAACATGGAACATATATGGAGTCAGAGGACAACTTGGACAACCTAGTTTGGGGAAATCAGACTCAGTACATCAGGGTTGGTGGCCAGCACCTTTTATCCCTGAGTCACATACTGGCCTCCGTCTTCTCAAAAAGATTTGAATCATTTCATTTATCACACCATCAATCTTACAACAAATCAACCAGATTTACAATAAACTCATCTATGGAAATTATGAAATATATTAAAATGACAATGCTATCATTATAGAATGAAATGAATTGATTTTTATTAAATTTCAGCAGTTGAAATTTTATTATGACTGGAAATAATGATGTATAATTTTATTTACCAGGTATCAATACTCGTTTACCCAAGCAACTATAAGTAGGGGAGAAATAGGAATGGCAAAAGGGGGAGTTCAGGGGAGAAGAGGAAGGGAGAGGAGAACTTGAGGAAACAGGATAGTTGTGATGGAGGAAAAACAGTGATGAGAGCAAGGAAAGAGGTAATTTGTTTGAGGGAGTCATTATTGGGCTTGCAAGAGACCTTGTATTAGAGAAATTTCCAGAAATTCACAAAGATGACCCCCAGCTAATTCCCTAAACAATAGAGGAGAGGGTGCCCAAACTGGCTTTGGCCTGTAGTCAGGCTGATTAATATCTTAAATGTTAGATATTATCTTAATATTAAACATTAAAATATCTAAGAACCCCTAGTTTTTTCTGCATAAGAAATATGTGGAAAGGAGGAAAATTTTGAGCAAAGACATAAAAGATAAGGAGAACCCTGTGGCTTGGAGTCAGGTTGAGGCTTCATGGCTAGAAAACAGCACACAGAAATGTCGAGGAAACTAAGAGAAACTGGAGAATGGAGATTTACTAAGCCTTGCTTACACACACTCCTATATCTTTCTCACATGTTTACCTATTATCTACCTACCTATCATTCATTTATGTATCTAAAATCTAATTTTACTAGGTAGAGGAAGCGCTAGGTATGTAGTTAAAATAAGGATCATTGAAGCAGTTTTGGTGATAGCTAAACACTGGACAACTGTATTTATTAAAGTAAATAATCACAAATATGTACTTTAAAGAAGCTTCTATATTAAAGAGAAAACAAAGAATGACCAGAGAAAGGAGTAAATAATATTTACAAATTATAAATTTGTATAAATACAACATCAAATTAGTGAAATTAACTTTGACTTTATTGACTATTTCTGAAACATTTTATTTTCTTTATTGACTAAGAAAGGAAGGTAGGAATTACTATTTTTGAGGAGTAGTAAATGACTATATTTTCCATAAATATATTTGCATTCTAATTTGCTACTTGATTTTCAATATTTCTGATAGAATAGTCATCCAAAAATGTAAAGTGTGCTTTACACACTGTTATGTACATCTTATTTAAGGAAAAGCCTTTACATCTAATAATATCAAAAGAATCACCAGGTGGTGGTGGCACATGACTTTAATACCAGCATTTGGGAGGCAGAGACAGGCAGATCTCTGTGAGTACAACAGTCTGGTCTACAAGAGCTAGATCCAGGACAGGCTCCAAAGCCACAGAGAAACCCTGTCTAGAAAGTAAAAAGAAAGAAAGAAAAAGAAAAAAAAAAGAATCAAGTCCATTGCTCTTGACAGGTCTCTGGGTATAAAAATATGTGGTGTGAGGAAGGAAGTTACAGAAGCATTGAACACTATTATAAATAGACAGATTGTTAGTAAATATAAAAATTCAGTAGTGAATACAAGTTATTGTAATATTTTCACAACAACTGCTTTATGTAGTATTACAGAATAATCCCTGGGTTTTGTGCATGCTAGATAAATACTCTGATAATGTCTACATCCACAAGTTACTAATCACAAGTTAGTGGGGAGAAAATATTCTATCAGAAATATGGAGTTTAGATAAGGTGGACTTAATGGCTATAGTTTTGAACTCTTCCACACTTTCTGATTGAGAAATTGCTGTGCCTATTTCTGTGAGTGCATGCAATATTCCTTGTATTCAGACACTACTAGATCATTTACAACGCCTCTTCAGAGCATATTGACAGTGGTTATTAGTTTTTCAATTATATGTTACTCATGGGCTTGTTTTAAGATTTTTATTTATTTATTTATTTATTTTTCATGTGGATTTATTAAAATTCTTTTTAGTGAAATCTTAAGACTTTAGAACTGTGTAGAATAAACAAAAAGTAAATTATAACCCAGGTGTCATGCTACAAAATAAGCATCCTGTCAAAGATTTATGGTCCTCATTCTGTTTCTTCCTTCCTTTTTAAAAATTATAAAAATGCAGTGATTGTTTTGCTTGTTCAAAATGACAAACCAGAGAGCAGAACTAAAGCCACCAGCACACATGTTCCTGAGCCTGTCAGCCAATCCTTCTGAGGAGCAGCAGGAGCTGTTTGACTCAGGAAATTAAACATCACGTTAGGTCCCTGGGTCTTCATTTAATTTTCAGTGACCTTGTAAAAATTTCTTCAAGTGTTTGAGGTTGTATTTGATTTCAAGGTGTGGAAAATAATATCAGTCTCCTACCAAGAAGGGATGGGAGTGAATAGCAAATGAGTGTGATTGAAAATGTATTGCTCACAGCGTGTGAAGGGCTGACTCAGTGCAGGGTGACTGGAAGGTGAGAAATGAAACACGCGTGTGCACACACACATGGAGTGGGGGTGGATAGGACCATTCTATCATCAGATTTATCAGATCTGTGGTACACATTGGCTGCAGTCTGAGAGGCACTGTCAGCTCTGCTGTGGGCTAAGAGCGTAAGTAACTCACCTTAGACTACATTTGTACCGCCAGACGTTTTACCAAGAATTTGGAAGGAATATAACAACATTTGGTTTAGGTTAAGCTCCCCAAGGCTTCCGAAACCATTTCTTCCATCTCTTTCTCCACCTTCAGCTGCCTCAATGGTGTTGGAACCACATCCCTGAACTGGGCCATTTCACCTCTAGGTGAGCATGTTGGGCAGTTCTTCCTGGTTGAGATGGAGTCTCATTCCTTTTCCAGTTTGCACATGGCTTATCTTTCCCTCCACTTCTGCAGAACCAATCTGTTCATTTTTCTGTGAGACAGACCTTTCAGAATTTGAAGCCAGAACTCCCATTTTGCTAGACTACAGTCTTCAAGTGACATTTTCATTGTCATTCATTATAAAGCTTGGTAAGGGCTTATAGTGTTTCACTACCAAGGTCATTTTCATGTAATTCAATCTTTCTTGTTATTCTTTCTCTTAAAATGCCAGTTTTAAAATGAGTCATGACCCAGAGAGGTGGATCTAATAATTCAAAGTAACAATGGGTTCTCTTTTAATTAAGTTTTTTATTTTTTATTTTTACTATTATTTTATTACTTTACAAAAATGCCAGTCCAAATTCTCACTCTCTCACCACACCCTCCTACCTCTTCCCCCTCCAATCCTAAAAGAGGACAAGGCACCTCGCCCTGTGTGTGTTTATGTCATTCATGAATCATTCATTTTTAGATAAGCTTTTTTCCATTACATCACACTTTGATAAATGCAAGGCATTAAGAGGTGCGTTCACTGCTCATCAGGTTTGTAGTACAGCACCTGAGAGGCAGATAGATGGCCACAAAAAATTATAGTTGCTAGTTTTATTAGAATTCACACATTAATAATATGTGAAGAGATTTTTCCCAACATAAGATAAATAATATCTGATTTCCATGAGAAAATACAAAGATGGCAGTTATGAAGAAATTTGAATTATTTGCATATTTTCTTCTTATAATCTCTCTGAAGACAACTTCAAACATCAGGAAACTTTTATTCTCAGAAAACTAAGAACATACTCTCTAATTTTCTTTGTCCTAATGCCATAGACAATGGGGTTAAGAAAGGGTGGTACCAGAAGGTACATATTGGCAATGAAGATATGAACTCGGGGGGCCACATTGTGGCCAAAGCGGTGGGTCAGGAATGTAAAGACAGCCGTGGAATAGAAAACAAGGATTACACAGACATGGGACCCACAGGTGCCTAAGGCTTTCAGACTTGCTTCTCGAGATGGGAGGCGAAAGACCGCACGGAGGATCAGAACATAAGAGAGGGCAATGAAGAAGCCATCACAGGAGCCAATGACAGAGGCCACGCTGAGGCTATAGCGCTTGGTGGCTCCTGTGTCCACACACGCCAGCTTCACCACAGCCATGAACTCACAGTAGGTGTGTGCAATGATTCGAGTTCTGCAGTAGGGCAGCTGCTTGAGCAGAATAGGGTGAGGAGAGAAGAAGCCTACTCCCCGCAGCGCCACAGCTACTCCCATTTGGGCGATGCGACTGTGGGTGAGAATTGTGGCATGGCGCAGTGGATCACAGATGGCCACATAGCGGTCAATGGCCATGGCCAGGAAGAAGCCAGACTCCATGGCAGTGAAGCTGTGGATGAAGAACATTTGGGCAAGGCACGCATCAAAGGCAATGTCATGATCTCCCATCCAGAAGAGACAGAGCATGCGTGGCAGTGTAGATGTGGAGAGGACCAGGTCAGTGACTGACAGCATGCACAGGAAGATGAACATGGGCTCGTGGAGGCTGCGTTCTGCTCTCACCACAGCCAGGATTGTCACGTTTCCCATCACAGCCACTATGTACATGGAGCAGAAGGGAATCCCAATCCAGACATGGAGGTGTTCCAGACCCGGGATGCCCATCAGCCAGAAGGTGCTTGGAGAGAGTTGGGACTTGTTAGCTGGCTCCATGGTGGCGCTGCCCAGTGCTTGTGGATGAAGTACTCCTCGTAAAGTCTCCATGTTTTGCTAAGGCTGTTACAAAACAAACAAGCAAGCAAAAATGAATGAGAAGTGTATCCTAAAGGTTCACAGTACAAGACTACTGAAACTTTAATGAGAGCCGTGGGTTATCAACCTGTGGGTCATGTCCCCTTGGGGTGAAACATCCTTTCACAGGGATTGCTTAAAACCACAGAAAACGCAGATATTTACATTATGTTTCATGAAAGTAGTAATATTACAGTTATAAACAAGCAAGAAAAAATATCTATGGTTGGGGGGGTCACCACTGTATAAAGATCTATATGAAAGTTTTGTCATATTAGAAAAGTTGACAACCACTGGAATGAGTGAAAAATGAATCCTTAGTGACACTTGGTAAAACCATGCACCCTGATACCAAAATTTATTACAAATCAAGTGAAGAATCTCATAATTGTAAGAAATATTAAACTTATTTGACAATATACGATAAAACAAATTCCAATCATATTTTATATTCATAATTCATTTTAATTCTCAGAAACATCTGGTTTACAAATGGAATAAGTTTGATTTTATATGTATATTTTTCCTTCTTAATATCATACTTCAATCTTCGTCACTCTCCCTCTCTGTCTCTCTCTCGTTCGTGTTTGTGTGTGTGTGCTCTTTAAAATTTAGGATTTGTGTTCCCCAATCTGTGCATTGGATTGTTATTTGACAATACTGTCACAGAATTTATTCCCAAGAAACATTTTCTACCTTCAAATGTGAAGGGTTTTCTGCAAGCCATATTTTCTAAAATTTGAAAATTAGCAAGAGTTTACAAACTCATTCTCTGTTTTCTTAAGTATAATTTTCAGTTCCTATGCTCCATTATTTTACACTTTAATTTCAAGAACCGTAGTTTCTGTTTCAACTTATTCCTTTATGTCCAGTCTTTATTCTATTATACTTAACATAGTTGGCATAAAATAGTAATCGTATATACTTCTCTTGATGTTTGTACGTATGTGTGATATCTGTTACCATTTTCAGACAAATCGAGGAAAGAGAATAATGCCTAGATTTTTCTAAAATGGAAAAAGATCACCTTAGAATGCTCGCCTATGCTAATACTTTGCTGGAACGACCATGCAAAGTAAATTCTAATTTTCATCATGCAGGTACTGAATAGGAGCTGAGAATCTTGGTCTGAACCATAGAATTCAGCTCTACCTTTGTGTATAGAGTCCATTTGCTTTCATTGTGTTAAACTTAACTTTTCTTGTCACATATTAAATTCAAATTTATGTAGCACAAAATGTTGCAATGCCTATTAAAACATACTCTGAGTTTTCTCTTCCAGGCTTCATAACAGATGTCAGGCTGGCGTAGGTGAAGTGCTGAAAAGGGAGATGCAAGTGAACACTTTTTTTTCTAAACTGCAGTTCAGGATAGTTCTTTATGGCCCAACAGTGTTAGTCTGGAATTCATTGCTTGCATTTTACTCTTTCTCATCTCTACACACTTGTTTTTCAGGACAGAGTCTTATGCAACCTAAGATGCCTTCAAATTCTCTACAAAAAACTTAAGAGGTTTTGAATTCTTGATCCTCCTGCCTCTACATCCCAAGTGCTAGGATTGCAGAAGTATGCTACCAGACCCAATACTAAAAACATATTTAAAAACATTTATTTACTAATTTAACATTTCCAAACTGACATATAAGTGTATAAATTTATTATGTATGTGAATACCCACAATATTTGATAAATGTATGAAGTGGGAAGTGAAATCAATGCAATCATATTAACAATCACAAACATCCAAAATGTCCTTATGGTGAAGACATTAAAAAGTTGTTGATTTACTTTTTGAAAAGACAATTAAGGTAACTAAGAGAATCTAGCGGTTTGGGTCATTTTGAAACGTTGTTTCCTGCTAGTTATTGCTAACTGACCCTCTCAACAAAGGGCACTTCTTTAATGACAGGCCTTGATATGATAGATCATTTTTTAATGTTGAAGAGGCCAAAACTAGTTATTCTCTGCATAAACTGTCTGTTACCATGAGCTGTCCTGGTGAAGCTGCCCAAATGCTATTATAATTCTTACCTGGGTTGTTAATCAGCATAGTTAGCTAGCAAATAGCTAATTTACTGTATTTACAAAAAACTAATCTTTTTAGCATGTATCTATGGTATTTATCCTTAACTTTAACAAGGTTCTTCAAAGAATCAACATTACCATTTTGAGGATTGCATCATTCTATCCATGCAAACGCAACTGTAGCTTTCCTCCCCATCTCTGTTCTTATTTAACCATGTTAATGACAGCTCTCCAGAGAACCTCCTTCTGTAAGAAACAGATTCAAAGCTCGTTCAGCTTACATCAGCATGACTTACAATTCATTCTGGGTTTCATCTGATTAAGTGTGTTACTTAAAGAGCAATTAATGGTCCACTGGGACCAGGGTAATTTTCTGAAAGAACCAGAACTAAATGAATTTTAGGAAGAATAATTATTATGAATGTCTTTCAAAGATAATTAATGAAGACATTTTCCAGATATCTTCTGGATATTTTGATGTTTGAAATACTTTTGAATATATCAAGACAACAACAACAAAAAACAGTAGCAAATAAAATGTTGTATTTACCCTTTGAGAGCTTATCTTTAAGGCTGTAGGTAGATGTGTAAAAGTCTTCTCTCTTAACTTTTTTGTCTCTTAATCTTAAGTAATCCTTTGTAAAACAAGGAAGAAGAACTATGGATAGAGTGCAACACATGTTGGATTTTAACAGTCAAAAATGGTGATGTCAGGATCTGAATCCAGACAGGTCTGGCTTCAAATATACTCCATGCAATTGTTGAATTACTC
The DNA here is from genome assembly GCF_982192425.1 of Myodes glareolus. NCBI lineage: Eukaryota > Metazoa > Chordata > Mammalia > Rodentia > Cricetidae > Myodes > Myodes glareolus. The sequence goes on along the minus strand of NC_142032.1, from coordinate 101,202,580 downwards.
AAATTAAAAAAGAGTATATTTGTCAGAGCTCAACTGCAGACTTTCTTTTATAAAGCACTTAGTTCTGTCGGTTGTAACTAACAATATCCCAAATGATAAGCAGGTGCTGCTCAACCTGGTCCGTATTGCCCATCTTCACATCACTACCTTATTCCTAGATCACACTTGGTTGCTGTGACATTTGACAGTGTAAAACTTTGTATTGTCTTCTTGTTTGCTCTATGTTAGTGTTCTTCCTGTTTCTTTTTCTATGTCATGTATATTCTATGTATTTTGAGATTAAAGACAGAAAGTCACTGTTTAAGAAAGTACTGATGTCAAGAACTAGAAGCAAAACTCAGGGAAAAGGGTGACTAACGGGAGAAGATGTGGGAAGAGAGTCAGGTGTACCTTCTATAGTAATACTAAAGGACAAGGACAAGAGGCTGCTTTTTTTTTTAACAGGGATTGTTTCAAAGCAGAATTTCTGGCATTGTTGTTCTTACCATATTAGAAAGGCTCATAACTGGGAGGTCTAATATGGTAAGAACAACATTTGGTAGACTCAGAATAGTTGTGCCATTATTGCACCAGGTGATATTTCTTGCCTGACAGGTTGTAATTGTTGTGTTTAAGATCCACAGTAGGATAAAACCATTTATGACATTTCCTCCTAGCTACCTGACTAGCAACCCCATTTACTATGGAAGTTAGATGTTTCCCAGTTTAATCTCCCTCCACCGCCTATGACTACAATACACACTAGATTTTACATTTTGTGAAATTGTGAACTTGGATGGACCGTCAGTTATTATTGAGCCACCTGATGTAATTTTTAATTCTCTCATGCTTCCCCACCACCTATCAGGGTTTTGGAGGTAGTTCTTACTTTTTTCTTCATAACCTTTCTGCCTTCTGAGCATTTTGGGTATGCTATCACATAGTCTTCCTATCCTCTCTCTTTCCCTCTCCACTCTGAATATTCTCATGTATAGAGGATGCCTATAATACAGCATCTTACACTGGAAGTCAAAACAACACTTGATGTGCTAGAAGCTGATGTTAAGTAGGGCAAGCTACAGAAAGATGGCCAGCAAAGCCCCTGGAATGAGAAAAAGTTTCAGTTTAGAATTTAATGATATGTTGAATTATCTGTTAACACATTGAGAGAGAATACTGCAGGGAATATGATTACAAACTAAATGAGCAGTGCCTATGGGAGAAAATCTTATTAACTCTTGAGAAAGATGAAAGGATAAGACACAGTAAGGAAAGAGAAAAAAATTACACAGAAGACTAAGTAGAACAATCCATGTCATTTATGATCATCCTACCCATTTAAAAACCCAAATTTTAATCCAAGTGTAGCAGGAAGACATTTCCCCCACAATTTGTAATATATGTACAAGAAAGAATTTATGTAAATGTCAGAAGTTGGATCAAAGTTGATTCTATAGTTATTTTTCAAAGTCAAATTCAGATTACTTCTGGTTTCCTAGGGCAGCAGTGAAAAAACAGAACCCCAAAGCAAAAAATATAAGAAATACGTTTTCTGTATTTAGTTGGTCAGTTGTGGTTGATTGCTCCTGTTAAGCTTAACTATGATGGCCATCATGATGGTCAGCCATAGTGGTCAACTGTAGTGTTCATTGTATTGCTGAGTGATAGCAGCCACTAATAAGCAGCTGTTATGGTCAGCTGTGGTGTTCACTGTGATGGTCAGCCATAGTGAGTGTGTCAATAATAAAAGGATCTCTGTTTCGTGAGCCTTTTCTTGGACAAGTTTCATCCTGTTTGTCTTGTCTAACTTTGATGTGTTAGTTTTTGTTTTATCTTATTATATTTTATCAACCCTTAGAAGTTTGATTATTTTCTAAATGAGAGACAGAAAGAGGATGCTTCAGATGGGAGGAGAGGTGGGGGAGGAAGTGGGAGGAGTAGAGAGAGGGGAATCTGTAATTGGGACATATTACATAAGAAAAAAAACCTATTTTCTATAAAACTGGAGAAAAAGTGGGCAAAAAAATAAAAAAAAGAAAAACAACAAGAAAAACTGATGAGAGTTTTTATCAGTTGTCAGTAGTGTATTCGTCAAGGCTGTCGGTCAGTAGTGTATCCGTCAATAGTGGTGGTTTATGCAATCAGCCAGCATGCATTAAGAAATCAATATTGGGAGGGGTGAGTGTCTACCTGTCTGGACCGAAGGTCTCCCAGAAGGGAGTGCAGGGCACCTCCAGCTCCTGCTGCAGGGGCTTCTTTGTTCCACAGGACCCAGCCCTCCCCACAAGTTTGCCCTTTTGTTTGCGGGGGGGGGGGGGGGGGGGCGGGGGATCCTTGGATTACCAGGACTCCCTGTTCCTGTGCTGAGGAGATCAATCCAGACTGGTGTGCCATACCAGGGCGTAAGTCCAAGAACAGAGCACAGGGACCTTCCAGCTCCTGCTTCAGGGGCTTCTTTTTTTCCACACGACCCTGCCTCCCCCAAGCCTGTCCTATTGTCTGCAAGGTCCTTGGCCCAGGAACAGTTCCTGCTCCTGCACTGAGGCTTTCCACCCAGAGGGGTGAATGTCTGCCCACCAGGCCAAAGGTCCCCCAGAAGGGAGTGCACGGCACCCCCTGCTCCTGCTGCACTAAGAGCAACAATGAATAATTGGGACCTCTTGAAACTGAGAAGCTTCTGTAAAGCTTCTTGTCATTAAGACAAAAGGCATCCTACTGAATGGGAGAAGATCTTCACCAACCCTGCATCAGACAAAGATCTGATCTCCAAAATATATAAAGAACTCAAGAAACTAGACTTTAAAATGCTAATTAACCCAATTAAAAAATGGGGTACTGATCTGAACAGAGAATTCTCAACTGAAGAAGTTCAAAAAGCCAAAAGACACTTAAGGTTATGCCCAACCTCCTTAGCGATCAGGGAAATGCAAATCAAAACAACTCTGAGATACCATCTTACACCTGTCAGAATGGCTAAAATCAAAAACATCAATGATATCCTATGCTGGAGAGGATGTGGAGTGAGGGGAACACTCATCCATTGTTGGTGGGAATGCAAACCTGTGCTACCACTTTTGAAATCAGTGTGGCGGTTTCTCAGCTGGGGATCAATCTACCTCAGGACCCAGCAATTCCACTCTTGGGAATATACCCAAGAGATGCCCAATCATACTACAAAAGCATTTGTTCAACTATGTTTGTAGCAGCATTATTTGTAATAGCCAGAACCTGGAAACAATCTAGATGCCCCTCAATGGAAGAATGGATAAAAAAAGTATGGAATATATACACATTAGAGTACTACTCAGCGGTAAAAAACAATGGCATCTTAAATTTTGCATGCAAATGAATGGAAATAGAAAACGCTTTACTGAGTGAGATAACCCAGACCCAAAAAGATGAATATGGTATTTACTCATTCATTAGTAGACTCTAGCCATAGACAAAGGACATTAAGCCTATAGTTCACAAGCCTAGAGAAGCCAAATAACAAGGTGAACTCAAAGAAAAGCATTTATAGATCCTCCTGGAAATTGGATGGAAACAAGATGGCCGGGCAAAAGTTGGGAGCATGGGTGTGGGGATAGGGGTGGGTATGGGGGAAGGAGAGAGGGGGAGAGAGAAGGGAGAAAGGAAAGATTAGAGAGAGCTTGGGGGAGTGGGAGAAAGGAGATGGAGGAAGGGTGGATATAGGAGTAGGGAAGAAGATACCTACATTAAGGGACCCATTTTAGGGTTGGAAAGAGACTTGGCTCTAGAGGGGATCCCAGGTGTCCATGGGGATATTCCCAGCTAGGTCCTTGGGCAGCAGAGGAGAGGGTGCCTGAGCTGCCCTTGCCCCACTATCACACTGATGATTATCTCAAATATCACCAAAGAATCATCATCCGGCTACAGATGGAGATAAAGACAGAGACCTCATCAGAGCAACGAACTGAGCTTCCAAGGTTCAGTTGAAGAGCAGAAGGAGGGAGAATATGAACAAGGAAGTCTGGACAGTGAGGGGCTGGTCCACCCACTGAGACAGCTCACCAAATCTAGCTGGACCAGGACTGAATGAGCATGTGATCAAACCAAACTCTCCGAATGTGGCTGACAATGGGGGCTGACTGAGAAGCCATTGATAAAGGCACTGGGACTTGTTTCTACTGCATGTACTGGCTTTTTGGGACCCTAGTCTATTTGGATGCATACCTTCTTAGTCGTGGATGTAGTGAGTAGGGCCTTGAACTTCCCACAGAGCAGGGTTCCCTGCCCTCTCTTAAGGACGGATGGGGAGGGAGGAGGGAGGAGTGGGGGAGTGGGAGGGGAATGGGAGGAGGGGAGGAAGTGTAAATTTTTGAATGGAAAAAATAAAAAAAAGAAATCAATATTGTTGACAATACATAGAGAACTTACTCTATGTGCTGGCTAGTTTTATGTCAACTTGGCACAAGCAGACTCATGATTATCTTAAACATCACCATAGAACCTTCGTCCAACAATAGATGGGAAACAGAGGCAATGACCCATGTCGGAGCACTGGACTGAGCTCCCAAGATGAAGTTGAAGAGTGGAGGGAGTGAGAGTATGAGCAAGGAATTCAAGACCATGAAAGGGTCATCTACTGAGACAGTTTGCTTGAGCTAATGGGAGCTCACCAACTCCAACTGGACTGGGAGTGAATGAGCATGGAAACAACCAAGCCCCTCTGAAGAAGGTTGACACCTGGGGCAGACTGAGGAGCCATTGATAGTGACACTGAGATGTGTCTCTACTTGCATATACCGGCTTCATGGGATTCTGTTCTCTTTGGATGTAAACCTTGCTCATCCTAGACATAAAAGGGAGGGCCTTCGACTTTCCACAGGGTGGGATGCATGGCGTTCCATTATGGTTGGAGGGGTGGAGGAGGGTCTGTGGTGGGAGAGGAAGGGGACTGGGAGGGACTGGGAATTTGGTTTGGTATTTTTTTTTTAAGTAATAAAAAAAGGAAAAAAAGTTATCTAAGAAGAGGGAACCTCAGCCTCAGTTAAAAACAAAACAAAACAACAACAACAACAACAACAACAAAACACATCCAAAAGATCTGGCTGCAAGAAAGCCTGTAATGTATTTTTAAAAACAGTGATTGATATGAGAAGGCTGGGATTATTGTGGGTGGTCCTAGGATCAACAAGAGAGCAGACTGAGTAAGCTAGGAAGGCCAGTCCAGTAAGTAGCACTTCTCCATAGCCTCTGTTCCAACTCCTGTCTCCCGGTTCCTGCCCTGTTTGAGAGCCTGTTCTGCTTTCCTTAAGTGATGAACAGAGTTGTTTTTCCTTCCCAAGTTGTTTTGGTCATGGTGTTCCATTAGAGCAAAAATTTCTCTAGTATCCTTACATCTTCTGGATGCAGGCAAATATTTGATTTTATGCAGCATGATAAAGTTTCTTCCAGATACTGAGGCATACTGAAAATTCCAAAGTTCACTCCTAAGAGACAGCAAAGTATTTCTGTCTGGAAGTAGTGGACAAAGGCCTTTGGAAAGTGGCATGAAAGAAAATGTTGACACTGAGGTAGCCACAGCCTCTCTTGTATTTGTCTTGGGGCCTCATGTCTCCTAGGACTGTAGGAAGATTTATATATTAATCCCACTTGTTTACTGAGTTGAACGGCCACTCACAATAAGAAGAATTTTTCCACCTAGTATGAGAATCAGGGAACTATTTAGCTGAATGAAAATGGAAATACATGGTTGAGAAGTTGAGAAGTGAAATAGTTTAGATATTTATCAGAAGTAGAAGGTAAAAGTCTAAGAAGCTGTTATAAAGTAAGTTTGTTATTATTATTATTATTATTATTATTACTATTCAGTTAAGGACATGTTTATGAACAAAATATCATAGATATTCATTCTTGTGCTAAAAACTTCCAATTAGTCTCGAGTTTTTCAAACTGACAAGGCTTGTAGAAGATGCCCAAACTGATGTTGCTCTTGGTCTTTGTTAATGGATTTGCTGCTTATAGGAGTCAAAGAGATACTTTTAAATTGAACAAATAAGGAACTGCAGTTTGTGAACTAATCCTAGGGACAGATGGCAAGTCTGTGAAGACTAATTTGAAATCATAGATCATAAGCAGTAGAAAGTGGACAGTGAAAAGCGAGTCTTGCTACAGCCTAACAGGAGGACTAGCTGCTAGAGAGTAGAGAAGATACATCCCATATGTGTATATTGGGGTGACCACAGAGTCTAGCAGAGATTTCAAGATTCGTAGCTTAGCAAATCTCAAGGATTTCAGTCTTTGTCAGGATGGAATTTTGTATTCCACTCTGGGCCCTGTTTTATCCACACTCAATAGAATGAAATATTTCCTGACAGGAATATCATAATTATCAGTGAAAATTGACACTAGTAAAAACATTTAAAATGTGATTAATATATCAATGCTTAGCAGTCACTGGATGTCGGTGAGATGAAATTGATAATTCTCACAGTACAGCTGCCCATTATTACTTTGGGAAAGGCCCATTCATGAGTGTTTGTTATTAGGATGCTGTATGTCCTCTTTACTTTTAATTTCTGCAGTAATCAAAGACCTGTTTTTTTCATTTTCTCTGTTGTGCTCAGATGCAGCAGAAGCATAATTTTGTGATTACTATCTGTAGTGTTCATTTAAATATTGAACTTACCTCCTTTCCTCTTTTATTTATTTTTAGTTACAGCTGAAAATGCTTCTTCATAATAAATTGTGTGGTCTGATATGTAAACTAATTCCTGATTTGCATACAGCATCTCCTTGGTTTCCAGCACAACCCTGCCAAAGTGTCAGCTGATAAAGGATACAACTATAGTATATACTGAAAAGCAATCACTATATATCATTAAAAAGTGAATCTACATTTCAACTATAATAGAATTCAAGCTGATATGGTATAGAACCAAAGAAACACTTTTAACCAAGAAGTGTCATCTCAATGTCAAAAAGAGTCAATTCTATTTTCTTTAAATATTGTATTTTTCTCTTTGTTGTAAAGTTTGCTTTGAAAATTATATGTTACTTAAGTACATTTTACTACTTAATTAACTTTCAGAGGAGCAATCCAAATTACAGAGACTGTGACACTCTCACAAGACCTGCACAGGTTTCCATCAGACAAAATACCAGCAGGGATAGGGGGGTGTATAAAAAGTCTCACCCCTAACCCAAACGCTGTTTGTAACTGGTTCCTGCTAGTAAGGGAAAACCAGTTTTATGCACTGTAGTGTCATTGGTTATATCAACTACAGTCTAAGGCAGACCCCATGCCCAGGTGCGTTGACAAGCAAAAAACAGACTATGTTTATCTATTTTATTCTCTCTCTGTGTGTACATTTTGTCTTGTTTCTCTTATTATTTCTTATTTGTTTTGTTGATTTTTTAAAGAAAGAGAAAAGGAGGTAGGGAGGCTCTGGGAGGAGTTGGAGAAGAGAAAAAATAAGCAAAATAGATTGCATGAATTTTTTTTAAAGAAAAAACCAAGACTTACAGTTCAAAATCAAATCATGTTTGGAGTCTATTGTTTGAAGAGCAAGATTATGACATCAATTACACAGCAGAGAATAGTTGGGGGAGAATGAAACCTGTGCCTGCCCAGATTGGGCTGATTTCTCTAAAGATGTTCTAGCACTGAGCATGAAATCATCATATTTAACAGCATAACAATTCAATTTAAGTCTCTGCAGGGGTCATCTAGATAAATGGTGGTGTTAGACCTGTCAATAGCATGTCTTTGGAAAGTATTAGGTTAAGAAGAGTGGTTTTAATTTGTGTTCATGTGTTCTATCAGGATGAAGTCTTCAGAATCTCATTCACATCTAAAGGGATTTGAATGATTCTGCAGAAATGAAGGACTTGGTGGGGAGAGAGAGAGTAGATAATTTAATTAACTGGCCATAACCATCAGAGACACTGAGAATGGGAAATAGGATTGGAATGGCTTAAGGATTTATAAAAGGTAAAAACACTGAAGTCTCTTTTGTTTACTTTGTCTTTTTCTCCTTTTCTTCTTAAAATGCAGACCCTGACCTTGTCAAAGCCTTCCCCATTATATAGTAACTGTAGAACTGGATTGTATTCTAGCAGTTAGCCCAATGGTAACCTCAAACTCCAGCGGCATCATGTCCTCCACATTCTACCTCACAGGCATCCCTGGCTATGAGGAATTTCACCACTGGATTTCCATCCCATTCTGTCTCCTCTACATTGTTGGGATAACAGGAAACTGTTCCATCTTGCATATTGTGAGGACAGACCCAAGGCTCCACGAGCCCATGTATTACTTCCTGGCCATGCTTTCTCTCACTGACATGGCCATGTCCCTGCCTGCCATGATATCACTTTTCAGAGTGTTGTGGTCCATTTCCCGAGAGATCCAGTTCAATATCTGTGTGGTCCAAATGTTTCTGATTCATACCTTTTCCTTCACTGAATCATCTGTGCTCCTGGCCATGGCCCTTGACCGGTATGTGGCCATCTGCCACCCTCTGCGATATGCAACCATTCTCACTCCAAAGCTAATTGCCAAGATTGGAATTGCAGCCTTGCTTCGGAGTGCAATCCCACTCATTCCTCTCCTGGTTCGTCTAGCATTCTTTCCCTTCTGTCGCTCCCATGTCCTTTCTCATTCTTATTGTCTGCACCAGGACATAATCCGACTTGCCTGTGCTGATGTCAGGTTTAATGTTATATATGGAATGGTTGTGATTACTATGCTGTGGGGCATGGATTCTTTGGGTATTTTAATAACTTATGCTTTTATCCTTCACTCAGTGTTAAGAATCGCATCCCATGAGGGTAGGCTGAAGGCACTTAACACATGTGCATCCCACATCTGTGCTGTACTCATTCTGTATGTGCCTATGATAGGATTATCTATTGTCCATCGTTTTGCCAAGCATTCCTCTCCCTTTGTTCACATCTTCATGGCTCATATCTACTTAATGGTGCCACCAGTGCTTAACCCCATCATCTATAGTGTGAAGACCAAGCAGATCCGCCAAGGATTCCTCCGTCTGATCTTTCCCCATAAAATTAATTCTTCTGCAATGTAATCATGTCATCAAGACAACAAGGTGTTAAAATAATGATGTGATGCCATGGTGAATTATCTATCCTAAGTATGTTGTACTCAGAGGTGACAAAACATCAAACCAGAATGAGTGACTCTGAATGTGCTCACAGTGACTCTAAGAACTAGGCATCCCTTTTCTTACATACGTTAAAATCATCTTCAGTTATTAATGTATTAGAGAGATCGGATGCAGAACACGGTCCTCTGTCCTTGACTGTTATTAACCTTAAGCTTCATATAAGTAACTTAGCTATAAAGTTTGACTTATATTGGAAAATACCCAGATTCTTTTTTATCTTTTTGATATTTGATAATGTTTGGCATAGTACCTTACATGACCTTTTAATTTTGAATAATATTCTGCTTGAAATCTGATTACATGTTCATATTTATAGATGGTAATAACTTGACCAAAATCATTTCTTTAATCTGTTTGATTTCTTTCTCTTGATTTTCTTTAAGGGATTTGTTGATTTCTTCCAATTTTTTGTTTGCCTTTTCGCCCATATCTTTGAGGAAATTTTTCATTTCCTCTTTAAGTGCCTCAAACATTCTCTTAAAGTTATATTTTAGGTTATTTTCTTCTGCTTCAAGTATATTTAGGTGTTCAAATCTTGCTGTTGTAGAGCCACTAATTGTTGGTGTCATGTTGCTCTTTGTGGTGTTGAGTGTGTTCTTATCTTGTCTACCCATCTTTTCCTCTGAATGGCATAGTTGGGGCTATGTCTCCGGTTATTAATCTTCAAGGTGTGAGTGGATCCAAGGCTCAGATGGTTGCTCCTCATGGTGCAGTCAGGACCACGGTTTCAGTCACCCGGAGGTCACTCTGTGTTCCCTGAGGTCGCTTGGTGCTCCTGGGTGTCCCTCTGCAATCCCAGAGATTGTTCAGGCCTGCTCCTAAGGAGGTTGCTTGCTTGAGTATGCTCCGCTGAGTTTGCTGCCTTGGGCCTACTCCGGTAGAGGTTGCTGGCTTAGGCCTGCTGTGGTGGAGGTTGCTGGCTCAGACTTGTTCCCATAAATGTCCCTGACTTGGGCCTGCTCCCTTAGCAGCCACCTCCTTGTACCTACTCCTGTGGTGGTTGCTGCCTAGGGACTACTCCAGTGGAGGTCACTGGTTCAGGCCTGCTTTGGCAGAGGTCACTGGCTCAGGCCTGTTCCCATGAATGTCCCTGGCTTGGGCCTAGTTCACCAGAGGTCCCTCCCACAGAGGTTGCTCCCTTGTACTGCTCCTGTGGAGGTCACTGTCTTGGTCTGAAAGTGTAATTTTAAAGTGTTTAAATTTTACTAAATTCAGCTTATGCTAGTAATGTTATTTTATTCAAAATAGTGTTATTAAAGCAATTTTCATTGTAATTATTTTAAAAATCAAATATCATTTCTTAAATTAACAGTCTTTAAATTGTTTCTAATTAGTGGTTCTTTGGTGAAATTGAATGTGCTGAAATAGAAGAGTAACAACAAGTATTTTCAAGTAAAAGATCAAAACTGGGAGAATGAGACATAGATGAAACAAAAAAAAAATAAAACAAACACAAACTATCAAGAAGCAAAGACGAGACCATGGGTTCTTCAGGAGTGGAGGGAATGACTGGATCTGAGATCCTAACTTCAAGTTTATGGGTTCTCTTCTATTGCTTTAAGTGAGACATAGCTAAAACACTTCTTTTAAAAAGATAACACCCAAATTACTTACTCCTTTACTCAATTACTTGTTTATTTCTTTGGAAATATGCATTCAGTGATTGTTTACGGTTGCTCCTACACCAAGGAAAGTCAAATTCTTGGACAGCAGCTAGTATAAGATATACAAAAACACATTATCTGTGAGCAGGTACAGGTACCTGCAAGGCAGGTACAGTCAGAAGACATGAAAACACAGTATCTGTCAGCAAGGCAGGGACAGTAAGAAGATAGAAGAACACGTTATCTGTCAGTAAAGCAGGGACAGTCAAAGATGTAAAAACATATTATCTGTCAGCACGGCAGGACAGTCAGAAGATGTAAAAACACATTATCTGTCAGCAAGGCAGGTACAATCTGAAGATATGAAAGACCTTCCCATCTACTTCTGCATTTTTTAATTCAGGCTAAACTAAATTTCTATTATTATTCCACAATTTATGTATGATTATTTACTGGATTATTTCAAAGATAGAGGATTTAATTTTAATTAGTGATTGGATTCATGAGAGAATCTAGGAATAATTGGGGGAGAAAAAAACGTGATCAAAATATATTGTATGAAAAAAATTAAAAAGAGATAAAACAAAATAAATATAACAACAATAAAGAGTCACTTACAGACATTATCTGAAATTTCCTATTTTCTTCTTCCCAAAATTCTAAATAGTTAAACCATGTTTACATGCACTTGCAAATATTTAAATGCTTTTTCACAAAGTATTCTTATTAAAAAATGTTAAACTAATGGATTATTGTTATTGGCATCTCATAATAATCTCTGGGAACATGAGTTCTTTAAATTCTTTAAAGTTATAATAATTTCCACAAACCAAATAAATAAAATTGATATTGATATTGCTCCCTTTTAAAGCAACCACACCTCCCCAGATAAAAATGAATATGCATACATTTTCTCTAAAAAGAAAAGTGATGCTTAGGCAATGCTTCCATATGGCAACTTCTGCTTTGATCTGCAATATAAATTCAAGACTTGAAAACCAAAATAGGGACAATAAAGAAAACACAAACCGAGGGAATTCTGAAAACAGAAAATATGAAAAAATGATCAGGAACCACAAATGCAAGCATAAACAGCAGAATAGAAGAGATGAAAGAGAAAATCTCAAGTGCTGAGGATACAATAGAGGAAACATTAAATCTAACAAAATAAAGAAACAAAATAAAGAAAACATTAAATCTACCAAAAGCTTAATACAAAATATCCAGGAAATATGGGAAACCATGAAAAGACTAAACTTAAGAATAATAGGTATAGAAGAAGAAGAATAAGTCAAAATCAAAGAAAATATATTCAACAAAATTATAGAAGAAACCTTTCCCAATCTAAAGAAAGATATGTATAAAGATATGTGTATGGAGATACAAAAAGCTTACAGAACACCAAATAGACTGGATAACAAAAAAGTCTCCTTGCCACATAATAATCGAAACACTATACATACAGAATAAGGAAAGAATATTAATGGCTGCAAAGAATAAAGACCAAGTAACATATAAAGGCAGACCTATTAGAATTACACCTGACTTGTCAATGGAAAACATGAAAACCAAAAGGTCCTGGTCAAGCATTATGCAGACATTAAGAGATCATGGATGCCAGCCCAGACTACTATACCCAACAAAACTTTCAACCACCATTGAAGGACAAATCAAGATATTCCATGACAGAACCAGATTTCATCAATACCTAGCCACACACTCAGTCCTATACAAAGTACTAGAAGGAAAACTTCCACCCAAGAAAGTCAGCTACATCCACAAAAACACAGACAACAGTCGATCTTACAGCAACAAATCCCTAAGAAGTGAAAAACACACATAATAACATTACCATCAACAAAAACTAAAATAACAAGAACTAGCGACCACTGGTCATTAATATCGCTTATTATAAATGAACTCAACTCATCTATAAAAATATACAGGCTGTGAAAACAGAATCCATCCTTCTGTTACTTACAAGAAACACACCTCAACATCAAAGACAGACATTGCCTTAGAATAAATGTTTGGGAAAATATTTTTTAATCAAATAAACCTAACAAAGAAGTTGATGTAGTTATCCTAACAGCGAGCAAAATAGGCTTCAAACTAAAATCAATCAAAAGAGACAAAGAAGAACATTTTGTATTAGTCACAAGAAAAATCCATCAAGAGGAAATCTCAATACTGAATGTCTATGCTCCAAACACAAGGGCACTCTCATATGTAAAAAATACTACTAAACCTTAAAACACACATTAAACCCCACACACTAATAGTGGGGAAACTTAAAAACCCCTTTCTCACCATTGGACAGGTCTGTCAGACAGAAAATTAACAGAGAACTAAGGGAACTGACAGGTTTTTTTTAATCAAATGGACTTAGCATACATATATAGAACATTCCATCCAAGAATAAAAGAACATGCCTTCCTCTCAGGATCCTGTGCAACCTTCTCAAAAACTGACGACATATTAGGTAACAGATCAAACCTTCAAAGATACAAAACAATTGAAATAACTTCATGTATCTTATCAGATCACCATGGCTTAAAGTTAGAATTCAACAGCTATACTAATTCCAGAAAGCCCACAAACACATGTAAATTAAACAATGCTCACCTGAATTACCAATGAGTCAAGAAATAAATAAAGGAAGAAATTAAAGACTTCCTAAAATTCAATGAAAATGACCACACAACATACCCAAATTTATGGGAAACAATGAAAACAGTGTTAAGAGTAAAGTTCATAGCATTAAATGTCTACATAAAGAAGTTGGAAATATTCCACACTAGTGAGTTAACAGAACACCTGAAAACTCTAGAAAAAAAAAGATGCAAGCACATCCAGAGGAAATAGATGACAGGAAATTATCAAATTGAGAGCTAATACCAACACTCCTCAAACTGTTTCACAGAACAGAAACAGAAGAAAGAGAAATCTTGCCAAACACTTTTATGAAGTTACACTTATTCAGATACCCAAACCACATAAAGACATTACTAAGAAAGAGAATTATAGATCAATCTCACTCATGAATATTGATGTAAAAATACTCAATAAAATACTGGTGAACCAAATCCAAGAATACAGCAGAAAAATCATCCACCATGATAAAGATGGTTTCATCCCAGAGATGCAGGAATGGTTTAACATACTAAATCTGTCAACATAATCCACCATATAAACAAACTGAAAAGAAAACTGCATGATCATCTCATTAGATGTTGACTGAGTTTTCTGTACTACCCAGTTCCCACAGTTGTTAAGCCCCAAAGAAATCAGACAGAGGTCCACCTTAACTATAAACTAATTGGCCCATTAGCTCAGGCTTCTTATTAATTCTTATAACTTATATTAGCCCATTATTCTTGTCTATGTTAGCCATGTGGCTTGGTACCTTTTTCAGTGAGGCTGTTACATCTTGCTTGCTCTGTGGTTGGATTGGGACAACAGAACAAGCTTTCCTCTTCCCAGAATTTTCCTGTTCTCATTGACCCACCTCTACTTCCTGTCTGATTGTCCCGCCTATACTTCCTGCCTGGCTACTGGCCAATCAGCATTTGTTTAAAAATATAATTGACAAAATACAGACCATTGTCCCACAGCAATTAGATGCTGAAAAAGCCTTCAAAAATACACATGAAAGTCTTGGAGAGAGCAGGGATACAAGAAACATACCTAAGCATAATAAAGTCAATATACAGCAAGCCAATAGCCAATATCAAACTAAATGGTGAAAAACTCAAAGCAATCCTACTGAAATCAGGAACAAGACAAAGTTGTCCATTCTCTTCATATGTATTTATTATAGTGCTTGAAGTTCTAGATAGTGCAATAAGACAACAAAAGGAGATCAAGGGGAAACAAATTGGAAAAGAAGAAGACAAACACTCACAATTTGCTAATGATATGATAGTTTACATAAGCAACCCCAAAAATTCTGCCAAGGAAGTTCTACAACTCATAAACACCTTCAGTAATGTAACAGGATACAAAATTAACTTAAAAAAATCCCACAGTAACCCCTAAGAGGGCTACATGGATCACCCAGGGAAGGGAAATTAGATGAGATCTGCTGAGTAAAATGTGAACAAAGGGGAATCACTAAGGGGGGGATGAGATGGGTAATGAGAACATGAGAGAATGGGATGATTGGGAGTGGGAGAGGGACTGATTACAAGAGCAGTAAAAAAGTTATCTTTATAGAGAGAGTCATTATGGAGATAGGGAGAAATCTGGTGCCAGGAAAATTCCCAAGAATACACAGATTTGACCCCGACTAAGACTCCTAGCAATAGAAGAGAGGGTGCCTGAATTGGCCTTCCCCTGCAATCAGATTGGTGAATACCACAAATATTATCATAGAAACTTCATCTAGCAACTGACAGAATCAGTTGCTGAGATCCACAACCAAGCACCAGGCTGAGCTTCGGGAATTCAACTGAAGAGAGGCAGGAGGGAATATATGAGCAAAGGAGACCAAGATTGTGATGGAGAAATCTACAGAGACAGCTGAAACAAGCTCATAAAAACTCATGAACTCTAGACTTACAGCTGTGGAACCAGACCCTGTAGGTACACAGTTCCCCACTTTTCCCGAGACGCCATGCAGGGCTGTTCTGCTTCCTGGTTCCACTGCATCAGCTTGAGGGTGTGGCATAGAACTGCCCTCTCCTGTTATGTTAATATCACCTACGGGCCCAAGGGTGTAGCTCAGAGAGAACTCTTCTGTCATGGTAATTCCACCTGCAAGCAAGGTTCCCGCCTGCAGGCAAGGTTCCTGGGTCAGCTTTTCTCTGAGCCTGAGCACGCCCACCTGGCTTCCTCTCTTCTCTATTCAGCTGCTCTCCGACCTTGGGTGCGGCCCCCTGACTTTTCTCTTTCCCTGTTCCTGATGGGGGGCTGGTGTCTTTTGCCCCACAGTATATATACCCGACTTATGCTTAATAAAGTTGCCATTTACTCTTGTAAATGAGCCAGGTCTCTTTTGTCTGTGTCTCTTTCAGCCCTCAGGACAATTGTCCCTTCTCGTGGGCCCGAATTCAGGAAGTGCGCAGCCTGGGTCGGGCGTGGGAATCCACTGGGAAATGCAGACTCTTACAAGACCCTCCACATGTGAGAGACAGTTTTGAAGATTGAACTGTGAGACACCTGACAGTAGGACCAGCATCCATCTCTGGTGCATGAGCTAGCTTACCAGAGCCCATTCCCTATGGTGGAATGTCATGATCAGCCATAATGTATGAAGGAGGCGCTTGATTTTGTTGCAACATAATATGTCAGTCTTAGTTGACTCCATATGGGAGCCTTGAATCATGGGCAGGAGTGGATAGGGTGGGCTGCGGGAGTGGTGTGGGGGTCAGGAGGAGGTGGGGAGCTGTGGTTGAAATGTAAAATAAAATTAAAAAATAAACTTAGATAAAAAGTAAAAATATTTTCCACAGTTTCATCAAACACTTGAAATTAAAAGCTTGCATTCTCTAAAATTATTTTGTATCAACCACAGTCACATATCAGCCTAGGAATTGGCAATATAGCATAAATACTAAGTGATAATAATTGTATACAATTATGAATGCTTACAGTCTGATAAGTCATTTCCTAAAACTTAAAAGAAATACCTTTTATTCAAAGAAATATAAGTGTACTAACTACTTTACTATCATTTCTTATGTCAATTTCATGTGAGCAGAAACCTGGATATTTAATAATATACAAAGCTTCTTTACTGATACAGAGATGTCAGTTTCAGAATCTATAATTTTAGCCATTGATAGATTATAATTTACCTGGTAGATTCATAGCCTGTCTGAGTCAGTAAGAATGGTAATGTTTTAACTATTCTCTTAACAGCTCTTATTGTGATATCTATAAAACTTCTGTGAAATGGCCATGTCCATCTGGTATGCAGACAGGAGAGAGATATGCATACCCTTCTCTGTGTTTCTCACAGATATTTTTAGCATTAACCTAGGGAATAGCTTCTCTCTGGGTTGAGAAATCTTTTGAGAATAATTTTCATTGAGAAACTGCTGTGGGACAATGGTTTGTTACTTGTATTTCAACAAAACCCTGATTGGCCAGTAGTCAGGCATTAAGTATAAACAGGGTGATAGGAATAGAATTCTGGGAAGAGGAAATTTCAGTTTGCAGTTGAAACCCAGTCACAGAGGAAGCAAGATGAGAATTCCTCACTGATAAAAAACATCAAATCATGTGGCTAACACAGACAAGAATTGTGGGTTAATGTAGGATGTAAGAGTTAATAAGAAGTCTGAGCTAATAGAAAAACCAGTTTATAATTAATATAGACCACTATGTGTTTCTTTATGATGTAAGAGTTAAAACCTGAGAGAGTTTGGGAAGCAATTCTACACATAAAAGAACAGAGTCAACCATGACTTCTTGGTATCAGGATTTTATTAGATAGTCTCTTTTTGCTAGAGGCAAGTGCACCTCATTTAAGAGAAACTTCCTGACTCAGGTTTGGCTGCAAAAAGTTTGCCCTTTTAAGAGGCTCTACTACTAAGCATTTAAATGATATTTATAAATAGCCAAAAGCATGCTTTTTGGTGGTGACAGGGACCTTGAAACTCCATAGAGTTGTGACAATAAACATGGCTCTGGTCAGTAAGTAAATCTGCCATGATGCTAGACTCTCAGAAATCTAAGAGTTGGGGTGAATCCACCTGTCAAAGCTACAACTTTAAACTTAAACATTTTGCTTAGCAAATTAAGACTCATGTGGTCATAAAAAGAGAGATATACAGTAAAAATAGATACAGATGAAGAAAACCTCTAAACAGTTTTCAGTGTGTTTAAAAATATATGTAGGCTTAAGAGAGAAAAGAAAAAGGGTAAAGTCCTTAAAATAAAAAAAAGAAAGAGAGTAGTTGGGTGTGTTGGCATACAACTTTAATCCCAACACTTGGGAGGCAGAGACAGGCAGAGCTCCATGAGTTCAAGGACTACCTGGTCTATAAAGTAAGTGCCAGGACAGCCAAAGATACATAGAGAAACCTAATCTCAAAAAATCAAAAATTAAAAGTAAAAATAAAAGAAATAGATGTTAAAATAAAGCCACATAAAGATGGAAACTACACAAAGAATCTTCATACTGTATGTTACTGTGTTGTCTTTGAATTGTTTGATAGCTGAGGAACAACAGCTGCTAAAAGACATTTGATTGTAAATGCGGCTGGATTAATACAACATATATATTTTGAAAATGCTTTGATTTTAAAATTTAAGTCAAAAGATATGTTACTTTGGAGAAGAAGAGGTTTTGCTGTTGTTTCTACAGGAAATGAGAGGCTGAAGATTCATTCTGGGTTAAGAAAAATCAGGTTTGTGTTGGAGGAGGGGCCACTTCTTGATTCCCAGCTGCCCAGCTAGTTTAGACTTGAAATAATCACACAGAAACTGTATTAAACAAATCACTGCTTGGCCCATTAGCTCTAACTTCTTATTGGCTAACTCTTAAGTACTAAGTTAACCTATTTCTATTAGTCTGTATGTCACTACATAACAGTGGCTTACCATTTTGGCATGTATGTCTATAGAGGCTCCATGACTTCTTTCTGACAACTCTTCTTTCTCCCAGCAGGTTTGATCAAGGAAAGTCCCCCCCCCCCCGAGAAATCTCTGATAGGAGTGGACGACCCAGATATCTAAGTTCTACATCCAGAACAGCCTTGATATTGCTGGCTGGGATGATCAAATCTCACAGAATATTCTAGTCAGGACTTGACCATAATCCTCGGTTTTCTTTAAGCTCCCATATTGTTATTAGCAACCCCAATCATCAGGAAGTATCCTGGAAAACTACACACACATGCACAAAAATATGGATTATGGATGGTTGTCTTTGTTTAGAATGTTGGTTACAAGTTGTTATGGTTAATGGTCAGGAAAAAATCTAAACAAAGGAGATGAGATTCAGAGTTCTTGTTTTGAAAAAATGTGTATGTGGGGAGTTCTGTGGGACAATGGTCTTGTACCCTACTTGCATTTTAATAAAACACTGATTTAGCCAGGCAGGAAGAATAGAAGCAGCAATGAGAACAGAATTCTGGGAAGAGGAAAGTTTCTGTTTGCAGATGTAACCCAGACACAGAGGAAGCAATATGGGAATACCTCTCTGATAAAAGGTACCAAGCCATGTGGCTGACACAGACAAGAATTATGGCTTAATGTAGGATGTAAGAGTTAAAATGAAGTCTGAGATAATAGGAAGACCAGTTTATAATTAATGTAGACCTCTGTGTGTTTCTTTGGGGCTAAATAGCTGAGGGACCTGGTGGGACAGAAAATTCTGTCAACAAGTAACTATTTTCACAGCTGACACCACAGTTGGAATTTGACTACCAGACTTGCTTGATCATGCCTTTCACACCTCTTTGTAACATGAGGGCTGGCTTGCTTGTTGGGGCTTCTGTCCCACCCAGTATCCCACAGCCAGCAAGTCCCAGAGAAAATCACACAGAGGACTCCATAAGATTATAAACTGATTGGCCCATTAGTTCAGGCTACTTATTAGCTCTCATAACTTATGTCAGCCCATTATTTTAATCTATGTTAGCCACACGGCTCAGTACCTTTCTCATCAGGGCAGCTTACATATTGCCTCTTCAGTGGTCTGGGCAGAAGTGTCAAGGGAGCTTCCTGCTTCCCAGAATACTCCTGTTCTCATTGCCCCACCTCTACTTCCTGTCTGGTTGACTCACCTATACTTTTTGCCTGGACAATCAGCATTTATTTAAAACATGATTGACAAAATACAGACAATTCTCCTGCACCACCTCTTAATTGATATTTTCTCATCTCAAACTATATTTGGTTATTTTTTAAACTAAAATAAATCTGTTTGCAATGTACATACACACTGTTATAAGTTCTATGTTCAATTCTCAAAATATATGAAAGTTTTCTTTTCCATGACTCCTATGAAACATAAACATCTCCCACAGCAAAACCAAACTCCTAAATAAAATACAAAATGCCTGTTAGTGTAATGTTTATGTGTGTTGCTGAAGAAGATTCAAGATGTGGTATAATGAGAACTCTCACTTTAATGTGGCTTGAAAATTAATAGAAGGCTCGGTATGATGTCACACATCTTTAATCTTAGCCCTTGGGAGGCTGAGACAGGTAGATTGCTATGAGATTGAGGCTTGTCCTGTTCTACATAGTGAGTTTCAGGCCATCCAACACAACATAGGGAGATTCTGTCCCAGTAAAACGATAAATAAATAAATTTAATTGATTAATTAAATAGTATTAGGTTATGCTCTATTGAATATATTATATATGGTATGCTATATAGTATATAATATATATGATGTAATTTATTTTATATATATATATATATATATATATAGGATGTTATGCTCTATTGAACAGTTTGTGTAAAACATTATAAAAAATAAAGAAAAGAAGTTGTATAAAGGACTGAGCAACTACATACATAAAGTTGGGAAACTACAGAGAATCTGTCAACATGACTTCTTTCTTTTAGCAACATGACCTCACTCCATGTCATGGACCATATTTACATTTTAACACTTTAAACTTTTGCTTACATGAGAATACCCACACAAACTAAATAATCTGGTTCTTATAGACATGTAATATATGTATATGCATAATTAAGGACTGTACATTAGTATTTAATATGACTAATCTTATTGGAAAAATATGTTTCCATAGTTTTATAAGTTTAAACTCATTAATAAAATTAATCTACAAGTTTAAATTCATTAATAAAATTAATATTCACACATAAAGCTAACTCAAATAAAGAAATAATTTTTATTTAATTTATATGGTTTTCATTTTGCTGTTATGGATGAAAATCACTGTTTTTGCACACTAAGCTTCTATATAAAATACACCGTTTGTAAACTTGCTATTTAATGAAATTATTTCATTTGCAAAGGGTAGTATTTAGTGCAGAGAATCATAAATGATCAAAGTTCTAAACATGTGTGGTTGCTATGTCCTTACTCCTAAAATGGATATCACTATCACCTTTCTCAAGGCCATGGAAAGCGTCTGATAGATCGTAAGAGTTAGAAGATGGAAAAAAATTCTATAAAATTCTGTTTTCTGATCTCCTCAGAGCTGCTCCCTTGCACGCTGGGCCTGGACTGTGGGCTCAGGCCGGCAGGGGCATTTCCTTTGCTTTGAGAGCCTGCCTGAGGACAGGTAAGCTCTGTCTCAGCTCAGCCACACTCCTGGCCAGCAAGAGACAGTAATCTTCTAGCAGACATCCATTGGAGGAGGGGTGAGTTTTCTCCTGTCCCGAGGGCTTTGGCTAGGAGGAATTCAGACTTTCCCTGCCCCCCTCGACTTTCTGGTCACCAGGCAGAGGCGGGCCCTCCCTGCAGAGCTCTCCCGAATCCTATCCCAGCCTATATCCAGGTACACCTTCCTCTCTTCCCCCCTCCCCTCTGGGGCCACAAGATCTTCCCAGAGCTGCTCCCTTGAACGCTGGGCCTGGACTGTGGGCTCAGGCCAGCAGGGGCATTTCCTTTGCTTTGAGAGCCTGCCTGAGGACAGGTAAGCTCTGTCTCAGCTCAGCCACACTCCTGGCCAGCAAGAGACAGTAATCTTCTAGCAGACATCCATTGGAGGAGGGGTGAGTTTGCTACTGGCCCAAGGGCTTTGGCTAGGAGGAATTCAGACTTTCCCCACCCCCCTCGACTTTCTGGTCACCAGGCAGAGGAGGCTCCTCCCTGCAGAGCTCTCCCGAATCCTGTCCCAGTCTTTATCCAGGCACACCTTCCTCTCTTCCCCCCTTCCCTCTGGGGCCACAAGATCTCCCCAGAGCAGATCCCTTGCGTGCTGGGCTGGGGCTGTGAGTGCAACTTGGCAGGAGGGAGTGCCTGTGTTTCAATAGACTACCTGCCGAAAGGTAGACCTTCTGTCAGTGAAGTCCCTGCCCAACAAGGGAACCTGATCTGGTACCAGAGGATCCAATACAGAGCATTTGAAGGAAGAGATGGGCAGACGCCAAGGCAAGAACTCCTCCAACAATCTAAAAAACAACATGAAAACACCAGATACCAATGACCCTACAATAGAAGGTCTTGAACCTCTTAATTCAGAAGAAGTGGACAAAAATGCCATTATGAAAGCAATAGAGTCCCTTAAACAGGTTATGAATAACTCCCTTAAAGAACTGGATGAGAAGTACAACAAAAAGATTGAAGAAATGAGTAAAGAAATGGATGAGAAATATAACAAAAAGTTCGAAGAAATGAGTAAATCCATGAATGATACACTGGGAAACCAAGAAAAAACAATCAAACAGGTAATGGAAACAGTTCAAGAATTGAAAATTGAAATGGAGTCAATGAAGAAAACACAAAACGAGGGCTGGCTGGATATGGAAAATCTAGGTAAATGAACAGAGACTACAGAATCAAGCATAACCAATAGGATACAAGAGATGAAAGAACGAATCTCAGAGTCTGAAGATACCATAGAGAAAATAAATGCTCTGATCAAAGAAAACAGCAAATCCAATAAATTCTCATCACAAAACATTCAAGAAATCTGGGACACAATAAAAAAACCAAATCTAAGAATAATAGGGATTGAAGAAGGAGAAGAACTGCAGATCAAAGGACCAGAAAATATATTCAACAAAATTATAGAAGAAAACTTTCCCAATATAAAGAATGATATTCCTATGAAGGTTCAAGAAGCATACAGAACACCGAATAGACTTGATCAAAAAAAAAAATCCCCTCGCCATATAATAATCAAAACACAAAACATACAGATTAAAGAAAGAATATTAAGAGCTGCAAAGGAAAAAGGGCAAGTAACTTATAAAGGTAAACCTATCAGTCTTACACCGGACTTCTCTATGGAAACCATGAAAGCCAGAAAGTCCTGGATAGAGGTACTGCAGAAACTAAGAGAGCATGGATGCAAACCCAGACTACTAGACCCAGCCAAGCTATCGTTCACTATCAATGGAGAAAACAAAATATTCCAAGATAAGAACAAATTTAAACAATTCATAGCCACAAACCCAGCCTTAATGAAAGTAATAGAAGGAAAATCGCAACCCAAGGAATCCAACATTGCCAACATTACCTACAATAACTCAGACATCTAGCGACACTTCACGAGCTTAACTCAAAAAGGGGACACATACAAACTCTATTAAACAAATAAACAAAAAATAATAATAACAGGAGTCAACAACCACTGGTCATTAATATCACTTAATATTAATGGACTAAATTCACCTATAAAAAGGCACAGACTAAGAGATTGGATACGAAAACAGGATCCAACATTCTGCTGTTTACAAGAAACACACCTCAAACACAAAGATAGACATCTACTCAGAGTAAAGGGCTGGGAAAAGTAAAAGGCTTTTGTTTTTTCAAGCAAACGGACCTAAGAAACAAGCAGGTGTGGCCATTTTAATTTCCAACAAAATTGACTTCAAACTAAAATCAATCAGAAGAGATGGAGATGGACATTTTATACTCATAACAGGAACAATTCATCAGGAGGAAGTCTCAATCCTGAATATCTACGCCCCTAATATAAAGCCTCCTACTTATGTAAAAGAAACACTTCTAGAACTCAAGGCAGTCATCAAACCACACACACTAATAGTAGGAGACTTCAACACTCCTCTCTCACCAATGGAGAGGTCAATCAGACAGAAACCTAACAGAGAATTAAGAGAATTATTGGAGGTATTGAATCAAATGGACTTAACAGACATCTATAGAACATTCCACCCAAATAGGAAAGAATATACCTTCTTCTCTGCAGCTCATGGAACCGTCTCGAAAATTGACCACATACTGGGTAACAAAGCAAACTTCCACAGATACAAAAAAATATTAGTAACCACCTGTGTCTTGTCAGACCACCATGGATTAAAGTTAGAATTCAAGAACAGTGCTACCCCCAAGAAGCCAACAAATTCATGGAAGTTGAACAGTCAACTACTGAATCACCCCTGGGTCAAGGAAGAAATAGAGAAAGAAATTAAAGTCTTCCTTGAATTTAATGAAAATAAAGACACAACATACTCAAACCTATGGGACACTATGAAAGCAGTGCTAAGAGGAAAGTTCATAGCACTAAGTGCCCAATTAAAGAAAACAGAGAAAGCACACATTGGAGACTTAACAGCACACTTGAAAGCTCTAGAAAAAAAAGAAGCTGATTCACCCAGGAGGAGTAGAAGACTGGAAATAATCAAACTGAGGGCTGAAATCAACAAAATAGAAACAGAGAAAACAATCCAAAGAATCAATGAATCAAAAAGCTGGTTCTTGGAGAAAATCAACAAGATCGACAAGCCCCTATCCAAATTAATCAAACGGCAGAGAGAGAACATGCAAATTAATAAGATCAGAAATGAAAAGGGGGACATAACCACAGACACAGAGGAAATTCATAGAATCATTAGATCTTACTACGAAAATTTAAATGCCACAAAGTTGGAAAATGTAAAAGAAATGGACATTTTTTTAGATAAGTACCATATACCAAAGTTGAACCAAGACCAGGTGAACAATCTAAACAGACTTGTCAGTCGTGAAGAATTAGAAGCTGTTATTAAAAATCTCCCTACCAAAAAAAGCCCAGGACCAGATGGTTTCAATGTAGAATTCTACCAGAACTTCCAGGAAGAGCTAATACCTGTACTCCTTAATGTATTTCACAATATAGAAACAGAAGAGTCATTGCCAAACTCTTTTTATAAGGCTACAGTTACCCTGATACCAAAACCACACAAAGACATGACCAAGAAAGAGAATTACAGACCAATCTCACTCATGAATATTGACGCAAAAATACTCAATAAAATACTGGCAAACCGAATCCAAGAATACATTAGAAAAATTATCCATTATGATCAAGTCGGCTTCATCCCAGAGATGCAGGGCTGGTTCAACATACGCAAATCTATCAATGTAATCCATCATATAAATAAACTGAAAGAAAAAACCATATGATCATTTCATTGGATGCTGAAAAAGCATTTGACAAAATTCAACACCCATTTATGATAAAGGTGTTGGAGAGACTGGGGATACAAGGATCATACCTAAATATAATAAAAGCAATATACAGCAAGTCGTCAGCTAACATCAAATTGATTGGAGAGAAACTCAAAGCCTTTCCTCTAAAATCAGGAACACGGCAAGGCTGTCCACTCTCTCCATACCTCTTCAATATAGTGCTTGAAGTTCTAGCAATAGCAATAAGACAACATAAAGGGATCAAGGGGATCCGAATTGGAAAGGATGAAGTTAAACTTTTGTTATTTGCAGACGATATGATAGTGTACATAAGCGATCCCAAAAACTCTACCAAAGAACTCCTACAGTTGATAAAGACCTTTAGTAATGTGGCAGGATACAAGATCAACTCCAAAAAATCGGTAGCCCTCCTATACACAAAGGATAAAGAAGCAGAGAGGGAAATCAAAGAAACATCACCTTTCATGATAGCCACAAATAGCATAAAGTATCTTGGGGTAACTCTAACCAAGGAAGTGAATGACCTATTTGATAAGAACTTTAAGTCTTTGAAGAAAGAAATTGAGGAGGATACCAGAAAATGGAAAGACCTCCCCTGCTCTTGGATTGGGAGAATCAACATAGTAAAAATGGCAATTCTACCAAAAGCAATCTATAGATTCAATGCAATTCCCATCAAAATCCCATCAAACTTCTTTACAGACCTGGAGAGAACAATAATCAAGTTTATATGGAAAAACAAAAAACCCAGGATAGCCAAAACAATCTTATACAATAAAGGAACTTCTGGAGGCATTACCATCCCTGACTTCAAACTCTATTACAGAGCAACAGTATTGAAAACAGCTTGGTATTGGCATAACAACAGAGAAGTAGACCTATGGAATCGAATAGAAGGCCTAGGTATTAAACCACAAACGTATGAACACCTGATTTTTGACAAGGGAGCTAAAGCTATACAATGGAAGAAGGATAGCATCTTTAACAAATGGTGCTGGCATAACTGGATGTCAACCTGTAGAAGAATGAAAATAGATCCATATCTATCACTATGCACAAAACTCAGGTCCAAATGGATTAAAGACATCAACATTAATCCGACCACTTTGAAACTGATAGGAGAGAAAGTAGGAAGTAGTCTACAAGACATAGGCACAGGAGACCACTTCCTAAGCAGATCCCCAGGAGCGCAGACAATAAGAGAAACAATAAATAAATGGGACCTACTGAAACTGAGAAGCTTCTGTAAAGCAAAGGACACTGTCAGTAAGACAAAAAGGCTACCTTCTCACTGGGAGAAGATCTTCACAAACCCCTCACCAGCAAAGGTCTGATCTCCAAAATATACAAACAACTCAAGAAACTAGACACTAAAACTCTAATTAACCCAATTAAAAAATGGGGTACTGAACTGAACAGAGAATTCACAACAGATGAACTTTGAATGGCTAAAAAGCACTTACGGTCATGCTCAATCTCCTATGGGATCAGGGAAATGCAAATCAAAACAACTTTGAGGTATCACCTTACACCTGTCAGAATAGCCAAACTCAAAAACACCAATGATAGCCTATGCTGGAGAGGATGTGGAATGAGGGGAACACTCATCCATTCTTGGTGGGAATGCAAACTTGTGCAGCCACTGTGGAAATCAGTGTGGCGGTTTCTCAGGAAACTGGGTGTCAGCCTCCCTCAGGACATAGCAATTACACTCTTGGGAATATACCCAAGAGATGCCCAATCATACTACAAAAGCATTTGTTCAACTATGTTCATAGCAGCACTATTTGTAATAGCCAGAACCTGGAAACAACCTAGGTGCCCCTCAATAGAAGAATGGTTAAAAAAGGTGTGGAACATATATACATTAGAGTTTTACTCAGCGGTAAAAAACAATGACATCTTGAATTTTGCATGCAAATGGATGGAAATAGAAAACGCTTTACTGAGTGAGGTAAGCCAGACCCAAAAAGAGGAATATGGTATGTATTCACTCATAAGTGGATTCTAACCGTAATTAAAGGAGTTTGAGCCTATTATTTGTGATCCTAGAGAAGCTAAATAAGAAGGTGAACCTGACGAAAATCATGTAGCTATCCTCCTGGAGATTGGAAATAGACAAGAGTGCCAGGTAACCTCGGGTGCATGGGGGGTGGGTTGGGGGGCTGTTGGAAGGGGAGAGGGTTAGAGAGAAGGGAGTAGGGGAGGAATGGGGAAAGATCGGGGGACTGGGATAGGGGGGAGGGAGAATGGATAGATATGGGATCAGGGAAGTATATACCTCAACTAAGGGAGTCATTTTGATGGTTTACAAGAGACTTGAGTATAAAGGGGATCCCAGGTCCAAGGAGAGATCCCCAAATTGTTCTCTGGATAGAGGAGAGGGTGCCTGTACCGGCCTTGGCCCACAACCATACTGATGAACATTTTGCTCCCTAGGTCCAAAGGAGAGGCAGAAGGAAGGAGAACGTGAACAAAGAGGGCAAGAGCAGAGGAAACCTTCATCCGACGTTGGATGGCGATACAGACGGAGACCCATATTGGAGCACCGGACGGAACCCTCCACGGTCCAAATGAGGAGCAGAAGGATGAAGAAAATGAAAAAAGAAATCAGGACTGCGACGGGCGCCATCACCCACTGATACAAGGAGACTGATCTAATGAGAGTTCACCAAGGCCAGCTGGACTGGAACTGAATGAGCACATGATCTAACCAGATTCTCTGAATGTGGCCGGATTCCCTGGATGTGGCGGGCCCGGAGTCTTTCTGAAAAGCCATTGACAATGACACTGGGACTTGTTTCCTCTGCATATACTGGATTTTTGGGATCCAGTCTGTTTGGATACTCACCTTCCTCGACCTGGAGGGAGGGGGGAGGAACTTGAACTTCCCACAGGACAGGAAACCCTGACTACTCTTAGGGATGGAGAGGGAGGAGGAGAGGGAGTGGGGGAAGTGGGAGGGTGTTGGGAGGAGGGGCGGAAATGGAAACTTTTATAATTTAATAAACTTTAAAAAAAAATTCTGTTTTCTGAGTATTTCAGACCTTTAAATCATGACTTGCTGCAGTTGTGGCTACCCACAGAGGACTGCAAATGCACACATGCATGCATGCATGTACACACACACACACACACACACAGATACACATGCATTTTCACACTCACTCACACACATGTACCACAAGAAGGAAGAAGAAGATGAACTAGCTAACAAGAATAGAGGCGTCAATGGAGTGAGAGAGGATATAGGAGAATGAATTGAACAAATGTGAATAAATTATGAAACTGACAAAAATAAAAAAAAACAGCAAAAAAGAAATTATCCTGGTACAACTTCTGCCTTGAACTTAAGTGAAAAATTTTCTCCATATTTAGCTAGACAGCTGCATCCGTACCTAAGAAATCTATGCCTTCAAATGCTGTACATTCAAAATCTAGAAAGTAAAATGTATTTTTCCTTACAATTGTATTTTTAATTAATATCACCACATATTTAACCAAAGTTATTAACATGTTTGCATTGTGCATGGGAATGGATAGTATAATTATTTATCTTCAAGAATATCATGTACTCTGACTACATTCACATTTCAAAGTCTTCTGTCCTCCCTTTTCCCTCCTGTTAGTGCCCTTTTTCCCAAATAGTTCCTTCTTCTATGTCTGCATCATATGGATGGATTAATGCTTGTGTTGCAATAATTGTTTTGAGGTTTACCACCATAATCTGGCTTATATGATTTCTATTAATACTAAAATTAAATATTCCCATTGAAAATCACTTTTTTGTTGCCTCTACTGATGGACAATTTTTGGTAAACACTGAAAATTCAATGAAAAATAAGGTCAACTAATATTACATAAAATTAAATTAATATTTTGACTATTTTGCGTCTTCCCTCAATATTATTTGTTAGCAAAGCTACTTTAAAAATCAGTGTGAAGGGAATCTTCAGCATCCTCATGTATATGACGTACATTTGTATTGCTCATAGAATCTTGTGAAATTTTTTAATAAGGCAGTAAAAGATCTATAATAAAAGATGGTAGAAGATGTAATAAACAAAATCACTGTGAATTTTGACTTCAAGTTAAATCATAAATACACAATAATTTGGGACTAAAGACTGGTCTAACTACAAACAAATTTTTAAAATTTGATGAGAAAACGTAAGAGAATGTTCTCTTATCTTTAGAGTACGTTTCTTATAATATATTATGTTACTGATCAAAAAACTACCTTAGAATTACTCTACTGGGAGGATTTTGTGTGGTTTCAATGACCATAAACATACGTGGAATCATGGTAAAATCACAACAGTCAGATATTCATTTTCCAACGCTGTATATTTTGAGGTGAGAATATTGAAAATCTCTTTCAACTATGTTGAAATATATAATTAACTGTTCTCACTTTCTTCATTTTACTTTGCCATTGTGTGTGAGAATGTGTTTCTCATCCGATCTAACTAGATTTGATACAGTGACTGACAAACTTCTTGTCCCCCTCTCATTCTACCCTTTCTATGTGTTGGTAACCATTCTTCTAACTTCTGGGATGAACTTTTCTAAGTGTTAGATATGAGTGAGAGCTAGAAGTTTAACCTTCTATGCCTGACTGTTTTCTCATAGTTTCTCCAGTGTCATCATATTTTTATTTTCTAATGATCAGATTTCGTTTTTCTAGGCTATATTGAAGAAAATTCAGATACAATAAAGTAGAGCAAAGTTCCAAAGGATCCTCAGAAAAAGTATCCTGGGAGAAATGACAATGAAGTTGAAATTAAGATTTAGAGGATGAAGATTATCTCACTTCATTTTGCAGGATTTGTAAGTTCAGGATTAGTTAACATGGCTGAGCAGGGTGGCATGGCACCGTTCTGTTACATGTTGTACAAATCATTTTCTCTGTAATCCAAGGGACATCTCATTTGTGAACCTAGGTGGCCTCCTGAGCATTGTACTAGCACAAAGGAACCACGGCTACTGGCTCTCCAGAGTGCCTCCTGTGTGATGCAACAGCATCCTCACTGCATTATAGGTTACAGGACAGTGTCTCATATAGAAAGGATAAAGGCAAATGAGAAATATTGAACACAGAGGAATGGCATTTAACCTTTATATTTGAAGGATAACAAACAGATGTCTGAACAGGTTGATTTGCTAGTTATGAAGTAATTATTACTAAATATCTTCTTGTTCGAGAAAGAATTATGTTATTTTCTGTAATGGGTCACGCTCTGTTATGTTACTCGTGATACAAATTGCAAAGACTATTCCAAGAAGACAGTTGAAGAAAAAGAAGTTTGGACAGTAACTGTGGATAAGCTTCCATGTAAGCATGGACAAAGGCTTTAGGTAAAAATTGAAACAATCTATGGACTGCTTATGAAAATATGCACCATGTTAAGCGCTTCTGGTCTAGCCTAAGAACTGACTGTCCATCTACTGGATTACTGTAAGTACTTTCTTGTGCTCAAAGTCTAAAGAATGAGATGACATAGGATGGGAAAAGTGGAAAACTAACAGGACTAGAGTTAGCAACTATTGATGAAACATTGAAGTTAAATGAATCCAGGTGACAGGGATCCTTTTAAGGCATCTACTATTCATGACTAGGTGACTAGTGATGCACCAAACAAACTATCAGCAAATATGTACACCTAAGAACCTAGGAAAAGGTGTCTTAGAGGAAATGGCTTTGCTTCTTTTCTCTTGAGACAGAAATACACATTGTCATCATGGAGCTGAACTTATAGGAGACAATGATATGGTTGTAATTATTGCACATATTTACCAAGGTCAGACGTGTTATTTTTATCAGTAAGGTTTCTTTGCTAAACTATAAGAAAAAAAAGTGTGCTAATTTGCCTCTCATGGCCATAGCTGTGCTTAAAGTACTGCCCTGTTATGTACAAACTGTCAGTTGTATGCTTGATTACCTAGTACCAGACAAAGAGGTTAATCCTGTTTATTAAAAGATAAAGAAGAACATAATTTTACAATCATCTCTTTCCCTGAACATATTAAATCTCAAATTTAAGCCATCGATACTAAATTTTCAAGTCCTCAAAATGAAACTCAAGCACATTGTCAGTTCACTTTTTCAACATGTAATGTGATAGAAATAGCAAAATTTTCCAAACAGAAAAGTTTTTATTCATGTCATATAGCTATGCCATGTGCCTCAGTCATTACACTGTAAAGACAGTTGATGTTCTGATGGTAGCTCATTATCAATAACCCTACTGATCACACATCCTCTTCCTCTCTCCCTAGGAGGGCAACTTTAATGCAACCATTCTACTTCTGCCTCTCTTCTTGTGTTTTTAGTATTTCTGTGTCTTAAAATCAACCACCCCTGCACTTGGAAAATTTTACAAAATGAAAGGCCACCCAGTCCTAAAATAGAAAATGAAGAAGACATTTAAACATGTATATTTCCTCTTGAAAAAGGAAATATGTATAAATTTGACTTTGATGGGTGTTAAAACATATCATGTCTATGACATTGTTTGCTCTTACTATAACTTATTTGAATGCTCAACAGTTTAGTTATGGCTGTTTAGTTATAACAAGATTAACATCAGTGCTTTAAATGATGTTATATCAAAATATCTTCTAAAGGTTGGAGTATTGGCATATTTTATATTTAAGTCTTTATAGATTATTTTAGCTTCTCAAAAATCATTGGCATAAACTATATATATATATATATGCCTTATTAAGTTCATTTTCTGAAGAAAATGATAAATATGTCATGAGGCTTAATTAAATATTCAATTGGCAAAACTCCCCAATTAACAAATGTAATGTATTTAATATTTTCTTTTGCAGAAAATGTTGCTGGTGCTCCATGAGATGGGTTAGTTTATCTGAACCTTTTCTAGAATTTTGGAGATGTAGGTTTCTAGATTCCACACACAAGAACCTTAGAAGAAATGCTTTGCAATCCTATCTCTGCATTTTGGAGATTATCCTAGTTATTGTTAATTGACCTTAAAACATCCCTAGGTTTAGCATGGTAAACAATACCACACATCACTACATTTCATTTTTCTACTTGGTTGGTATTCCTGGCTTGGAAAATTTTCATTGCTTCATCAGCATTCCCGTCTGCTTCCTGCTTGTCCTGACCTTGCTGGGGAACACCATAATCCTTGCTACTGTCAAGCTAGAACCAAGCCTCCACCAGCCTATGTATTTCTTCCTTTGCATGCTGGCAATGACTGATATGCTTCTTACGTGCTCCACGGCCCTGAAAATGCTTGATATTTTCTGGTTTGATGAACATTGGATTGAGTTTGATATATGTCTAACACAAATGTATTTTATCCACACACTTTGCATTTTTGAATCAGCCATCTTGGTGGCCATGGCTTTTGATCGCTTTGTGGCCATTTGCATCCCACTGCATTATTCGACCATCCTTACATCTTCTATGGTTATTAAACTGGGCTTAGTTGGGTTGAGCCGAGCTCTGTTCATGGTTTTGCCATGTCCTCTTCTAATTAAGAGGCTGCCCTACTATACAAACTATGTTATCCACCATGCCTACTGCGAGCACATGGCTGTGGTGAAGTTGGCCAGTGCTAACACTCTCATTAACAGAGCATACGGAATTTCAGTGGCTCTTTCGGTGATAGTGTTAGATCTGTTGCTTATAGCCACATCCTATGTAAAAATTCTCCAAGCAGTGTTCCGTCTCTCTTCCCAGAATGCCCGCTGTAAAGCCCTGGGCACCTGTGCTGCACATGTCTGCACCATTCTTGCCTTCTATACACCTGCACTGTTTAGCTTCCTAACTCATCGCATTGGCAAGAATGTATCTCCAAGTGTCCACATCATCTTGTCAAGCCTATACCTTCTAGTGCCCCCTACAGTCAATCCCTTGGTGTATGGTATCAAGACAAAACAGATTCGGGACCGAGTGCTTAGCCTCTTCTCACACTTAAAAATTACAGAGTACTAATTTTTTTAAATAATATTTGTGAAGGAAGAATGTGTCATGAAATAATAAGGCATTAACTTTTAATGACGAATCAATTCCACACCAGTTAGGTTTTAAAGGGGTATTTATTTTGGGGAATAAAACTTACATACACATAAACCGTCAGGAAAGGAGCCTAGTCGCTGGAGCAGGAGCTGGAATCAAGCGCAGGAACCAAGAGGCCAAGCCGAGGCTTGCTGCTCTTTTTTTTAAAGAGAAATATGCCATGCTCCAGTGGGCTGGTATTTCAGTGGCTATTGGTTGATGGAGTGGAAGGCGCTCCCGCAGCACTGTGGGCTCGTACTTCAGTGACCATTGGCTGAAGAAGCAGAAGATACTCCAGCAGCACCTCCCCCTTTTGTTTAAGTAAGAGAGTTCTAAGCCTACTATGAAATTATATACAGTAAGTACAAACCTACAAAATTATATATAATAAGTACAAATATCCTATTCTAACTAGCTAAAGTCTTGTATAATAAATAACTTGGCCAAGTCATGAGAGGAAAGTAGCTATATTTATCTAATCTTCAACCCCATAGAAGATCCGAGAAGGGAAGTAATGTTACCTGAGTAATTAGGAAGTACAAAAGAAGAACTTCCAAAACATGCAACAAATCACAGAGACAACTGGCTACCTGGGTGATCACCAAAGACCTGTTTGCAGCGTTGAAGCAACCAACTTTGACTAAGGCCTAGAATAACTGACAGATTATTTTTAACAGGCAAGAGATTTTTCAAAACCATCTTACCCTGTCTTGGCAAGATTTAACAGTTCTATTTATCCATTTCCGGATTTTATCCATTTCCGAATTTTATCCATTTCCGGATTTTAACAGGCAAGAGATTTTTCAAAACCGTCTTACCCTGTCTTGGCAAGATTTAACAGTTCTATTTATCCATTTCCGGATTTTATCCATTTCCGAATTTTATCCATTTCCGGATTTTAACAGGCAAGAGATTTTTCAAAACCGTCTTACCCTGTCTTGGTAGGATTTGACAGTTCTGCTTATCCATTTCCAGATATCGTGTATTTGTCAGTAGTTGAGGTATGGGCAGTTCCTTGCCCAGAGGCTGGTTTTGTCAAGAAGACAAGCTCCAAGTGGAATGTCTTTGGTGCTCAACAATCTCTCAGGAATAGGTCGGTGTTGCCAGGAGTGATTGTGTCTCACTACACAGAACTCTAAGATTAGATCAAATTCCATTTTCTACAGCTCTTCGAAGAGGTTTAAGAAGATTTATACAGATATAATCTCTATGTATCTAAAGAACCTGATTAGTCTAACCATAAATATGACAGACATAGATGACTATTGATCTACAATTCTTAACACGTATCTAACTTAAATACTAAGAGAATAAACAACTGTGCAATAAATGAGGACAATGACCTCCAAATGTAAACAATAAATAACAATACATAAACAATATATGAGTATCTTAATCAGAGGTAGAAATGTACACTGCAATATGGTATACATATATCAATACAATATATATCAATACATAAAAATGTTTTAAACAGGTAGAAGCATGCATACATACAATATTCAATATAATTTAACTTTGTATCCATATACAAAAATCTATGCCTATGTAATTATCTATAAGCAATAACTCACAAATATCATTATTATCTATCCAATTTTCCCTCTTTTTTTTTCAGAAAGATTCCTGAGCTTATAAAATTCCTTTCCCAACTCTCAACCATATACTAATTATAATCAATCCTTAAATATTGTTCCTAAACCTGAGGACAAACTTTGCTGAGAGAGGGGACATGGTCCTCTAGAATTATTTCCAGCAGTCATGGGGGTAAGGTTCTTTCTGAAGGATCCTGTGAATGTAAAATGATGGTTAAATTTCAAGATCAATGTCTTTTAAAATTGCAAACAGTCTCTGAGTATTTTGTGGAGGTCTGGCCAGAATGTTGTACAAGATGTGCACCATTTCAGCTAACCAAGTTGGAATCATCTGTGCAGCTGATACCCGAAACAGGACTTGTAGTAGCACTATCAGTATCATGACGTCATATCAACTAAGTGTAGTTGTTGTTATGAGGGTCCCATCTTCTTCCTGGAAACTTCAAATACCAGTGCAGAAAAAACTCATTGTTCATTGTGGAAAACTTAAATATTAATTATATAGACATATACAAACATATATTCAATGAAAGGTATGATATACATATTCTATGAAAAGTATGATAGATATGAAGAAAAGCAAAGATGTTTTCTAAACTCATATTTCTTTCTATCTCATATCTTGGCTCTTGACATAGGACAGAAACTCCAGAAACTCTGGGTTTTTCTCTTAACAACAGGCTTGGAATTAGAGAGGGACCGAGCCAAGAGTCCAACTCCAAAACCAGCTCTATAAATTCAGAAATATGATTCAGTATATTCCAGAGCTTCATACTCACAGAAGCTATTCAGTTTTCTTGATAATCCATACTGGGTAGTTGGACCAATCTGTCAGTATTTTTCCATCTGTCAGTATTCAAACATCCAGGGTCCCTTGAATTTTTCAAAGAGGAGTGCTTTCCTGTGGAGACAAGAACAGAACCCTGCCCCTGTTCCAAGGTTTTCTTACCACCTGTATGGTCATCATCATTGTAGACGCTGTAATTTCTCCTTTCCAAGAGGTTTCTTTTCTTCAAATCTAACCTTTATTAATTTTGATGGTATCCACAATTTTTCTTCTCCTGTGGAAACAAGAGCAAAACCCCTTCCCCAACGTAGCACATTTCCTGGCTTCCATTGAGAGGTCAGCACATCCTTGATATAAACTGGTTGATTTAGTTCAGCAGACTTTTCCATTATCCAATGTCTTTCTGCCGCTGTTGTTCCCTTTTCATTAGCATTAAGAAAATTCAAGGTTAATACGGCATTATGTAATCTATTTCTGGGAGCATTTTCCACCCTTTTCTGTTTATTTAACATATCCTTTATAGTTCGATTTGATCTTTCTATGACTGCTTGACCTGTAGGATTGTATGGTATACCTGCAACATGTCTAATATTATAATAAGCAAAAAATCGTTTCCTTTTCCTAGAGACATAAGCTGGACCATTATCTGTTTTTATTTGTGCAGGTATACCCATAATGGCCATAACTTCTAATAAATGTGTGATTACTGAGTCAGCTTTTTCTGAGTTTAAAGCAGTTGCCCACTGGAAGCCTGAAAAGTGTCAATGGTGTGATGTACATATTTTAATTTTCCAAATTCTGCAAAGTGAAACACATCCATCTGCGAGATTTCATTCCTTTGAGTACCCTTCGGGTTAGTCCCTGCAGGTAGTGGTGTTTGGTTATATAAAGAGCAAGTAGGGCATCTCTTTGCAATCTCCTCAGCTTGTTGTCAGGTAATGGAAAACTCTTTCTTTAAACCTTTGTTATTGACGTGATGTTTTTTATGAAATTCTGAGGCCTGCAACATGCTTCCAATCAATAATTGATCAATTTCTGCATTACCTTGTGCTAGAGGACCTGGCAGACCCGTATAGGACCGGATGTGTGTTATGTACATTGAACAAAGCCTATTCCTGATTATGTCTTGTACCTGGATAAACAATGAAGTCAACTCTGTATCATCTGGTATAAATTCAGGAGTTTCAATATGCAAGATAACTCTTTCTGCATACTGTGAATCTGTAACAATATTAAGAGGTTCTTTAAAATCCCTTAGCACCATAAGAATGGCATATAATTCTGCCTTCAGGACAGAAGTATAAGGGCTTTGTTCCACCTTACTCAATTCATCTGATTTGTAACCAGTCTTCCCTGATTTATTAGCATCAGTATAAAATGTACAGGCTCCAGTTATTGGAGCATCATGTACAATTCAAGGAAGAATCCAAGAAGTTCGCTTTATAAGGTTAAGTCTACCCCTTTTTGGATAGTTGCTATTAATTTCTCCCCAAAAATTAGCACAAGCCCTTTGCCATGGTTCATTGTCTTCCCATAACTTTTTTATTTCATCAGTAGTGAAAGGCACTATAATATCTGCTGGGTCTATACCTGCTAGTTGACAAAGTCTCAGTTTACCTTTTATAATTAATTCAGAGACCTTTTCTACATAAGTTTTTAATTTTTTACTTGGTTTGTGTGGTAAAAAGATCCATTCTAAAATAGTATCTTCCCTCTGCATTAAAATTCCCGTAGGAGAAATTCTGGAAGGCAATATGACTAGAATACAACTAAGATTTGGATCCACCCTATCTATATGTGCCTCCTGAAATTTTTCCTCAACCATGGTCAGTTCCTTTTCTGCTTCAGCTGTAATTCTCTGGGGCTATTCAAATCTTTGTCACCATCTAAGGTTTTGTTTAAATGAATTATTAGATCAGGTGTTATCCCAACAGCTGGTCGTAGACTGGAAATGTTTCCTAACAATCTCTGAAAATCATTAAGAGTCTGTAACCGGTCTCTTCTAATTTGTGCTTTTTGTGTCCTAATTTTCTGTAAACCTATTCTGTAACCTAGGTAATTAACAGAATCTCCTCTTTGAATCTTTTCAGGAGCAATTTGTAATCCCCATTTAGGCAAAATTATCTTTACTTCCTCAAACATTCTTTCTAAAGTATCTATGTTTGAATCGGATAGCAAAATGTCATCTATGTAATGGTATATTATAGATTTAGGGAATTGCTTACGTATTATTTCCAATGGCTGACTTACAAAGTATTGACACAGGCTGGGGCTATTGAGCATTCCCTGTGGGAGGACAGTCCACTGGTATCTCCTAGTAGGGTGGGAGTTATTATAAGTAGGCACTGTGAAGGCAAATTTTTCTCTATCCTTTTCTTGTAATGGTATGGTAAAGAAGCAACTCTTCAAGTCAATAACTATAAGAGGCCATCCTTTGGGTAACAGAGAAGACAGAGGAAGTCCAGACTGTAGAGGGCCCATAGGCTGAATTACCTTGTTGACAGCCCTTAGATCTGTCACCATTCTCCATTTGCCAGATTTCTTTTTTACCACAAACACAGGAGAATTCCAAGGGCTAGTGGACTCTTCAATATGTCGAGCATCTAATTGCTCCTGTACCAATTGTTCTAAAGCCTGCAATTTATCTTCAGCTAAAGGCCATTGTTTAACCCATATTGGCTTTTCAGTTAGCCATTTTAAAGGTAGGGCTGTTGTAGGTACACAGGTCTTTTTCCCTTTTCTTCCTGGCGATTCGCAGGGCAATTTGACCTCTGGCTCCCTGGAGATTCTGCACTAGCACTGGTTTGAGGGTATAGTTTAGAAAGAACTTGGCTCTCTTTTGTTATGGTGATTCCACCTGTAAACAAGGTTCCAGCTGCGGGCCCTATACACCTGCCGTGCCTGGCTCCCCCAGCTGATTCTGCCTGAGGTGCTGAGCACCTGTCATCCTATTCCACTGCTCCTGATGGGAGGGGGCCCTGCCCTTTTGAACCCTCTTGCCCACTGGTATAAATACCTGACTTGAGTTTAATAAAGTGGCCATTTACTCTTTGGTAAGTGAGCAGGTCTCTTTGTGTGTGTCTATTTAAACCCTTAGGACAATCGTCCATTCTCGTGGACCCGAGTTCGGGAAAGCGCACGCCTGAATCAGGCCTGGGTATCCACAGAAAAGTGCGGAGGCTAACAGGCTGTAGGTACCTCTAAAGGTTTGTTAGTTGTTTTATGTTCTTGTACAGCCAGAATGGCTGGTGACCTTTGTGCATAATACTTTATTACATCCTTCCCAGAATCATGACTTCCTGAGACTGCAGGAATGTTAATCTGGGTATTCCACTGTTGTAGCAGGTCACGGCCCCATAAATTTATTGCAATATCAGCTACATATGGCCTTAACTTTCCTCTTTGACCCTCTGGCCCAATACAGTGAACCCATCTCGTGCTCTGTTTAACATGAGATATGGTTTCAATTCCTAGTAATTGAAATCTGCCTCTTGAAGAGGGCAATTTGGATGCCAAGATTCTGGAGTGATGATACTCACATTTGCTCCTGTATCTATCAAGCCAACAATCACAATTCCATTTATACATACTCTCAGCTTTGGTCTCTGATCATTTATAGAAGTTTGCCAAAATACACGTTTCTTATTTCCTAATTGAATTTCTGACTTATCCTCCAAATTTTCATCATTTAGAACCTTATGATCTTCTACAGAAGCTTCTAGAGTTTTTAATTTTCCTGGTGTGACTTGTTCTCCATGGTTACTGGGAATGGCTGGGCCACTTTTGGCTTGGGGGCCTGCAAGAGGCCCCTCAGGAGTTTCCTAATGGTATTGGGTTGCCTTGTCTGTCTTTTGTTGATCTGCATTCATTCATCCAAAGTCTTCCTTTACCACACCTTCTACATATACCTGAAGGCCAAGGTTTCCTATTCCTGCCATTCCCAGATGAAGTGTTATTCCTAGAAATATCTTGCCTGCAATCCCTTTTTAGATGTCCAAATTTACCACAATTAAAACATTTGGCGGGTTGATGTCCCCTCATCGCTTTAGAAATCGCTTCTCCTACCCAAGATACGTCATCGTAATTAAAGATCTGAAAATTCATAGTATGCTGGATCCATTCATCCATAGGTGCTGATCTAGACCTTAAAGGCCCAATTATCTTTTTGCAGTCTAAGTTTGCATTTTCAAAAACCAATGATTCAAGAATTAGTTGTCTAGCTTCTGGGTCTGTTATTCCTGTGTTCATAGCCTTAATTAATCTTTGTAAAAAGTCAGTATAGGGTTCTCCCTGTCCCTGCCTAACCCTAGTATATGACTCTACCTTTCTTCCTGGCTCTGGTAATCTACCCCAGGCATTTAAAGCTGCCTTGTGACATAGAGACAATACTTCATCATCATAAAGAGCTTGGACCTGTGGATCAGCATGAGCTCCTATGCCCAGAATTTGATCCTGTGAAACCTCCACACCTTTTGCTCTTCCTTGCTCTTCCATATGTTTGAATTCTTCCTTGAAATAAACTCCAAACATCAAGGAAGGTCCATCTTCAAGGGCCGCTGAAGCTAACTGTGAGAAGTCATGGGGAATAGCCCTGATATTAGAAGCCCAAGTCCTTATCATTTCCTTAACAAATGTAGAGTGCAAGTCATAATTAACAACAGCTTGCTTAATTTCCTTTAGGTCATTCATACCTACTGGTGTCCATCTAGATTCTTTGGCTCCCTTTGAGCCTTTAGAAGTTGATGCTTTGTCAGAATAAATTACAGGGTATGTTGCTAAAACCCTGGGTAAGTTAGTTCTAACAGGTTGTGGTGACATTGTTTCCTGCCCTTGTGCCTTCTCACCCGGATCATCAATTCCAATAATTTTTTCAATCATTTCAAATCTTTGTATCATCGTCTCTCTTAAATCCTGAATCTCCTGACCTGCATGTGTTTCTAGTGATTTCACTAAGGTATTAATTTTTTGGTCCCCATTCTGCACTTGTGACTCCAAGGTCTTAATGGTTCCTTTTAAAGATAGTATGTCCTCCTTGAACTGCCCCTGGATATCATGTAAATTGCCATCCTGGAGGTATATTCTGTCTGTTACCTTATCAAAACTCTGTGATAACTTTTCAAAGTCAAATTCAACAGCTGGGATCCTTTCAGGTAATTTCCTAGTATTCTTTGATAAGGAGTCAATTTTGCCCATCATAGTATTAATCCTATCAATTAATGCCACATATTTCCACAATTATATAACATTAAGAAGGAAACTAAAACCTAATAACCAGTAAATCGAGGTACCTCCATAGGCATATAGGCCACTTTTGATTTCTACCAAAGTGGCAGCAAAAGCTGCAGCTAGAGTCCCATTGAAAAAGAAACCTGCCATTTTACCTGTCAGCCACCAGATGGGGATGTCTCCGAGTTGCAACTGGAACCACTGTAGGCCTCACAACAAATCCTGTTTTAAAATCTGCTCTGCTATTTGTTCAAAAAAACTGGGGAAAATGAGTCAATTGAGAGGTCAGATGTACACAGAGAGAAAATCCAAAGGCCAGGCACAGAGCACAAAAGGTCAGAGAGCTTCTAGTGGCCAATAAACAAGGCAGCCTGGCCTACCCTGGCCAGGCTCTCCTGCCCTGCTGCTCTGTTCAGCCCGATGCAGAGAATCATGACACAGCCACTGCGCTGCTGCTAAAGAGGCCTAGTGCTTTGGGCCCCATGTCCCTGTGCTGGGATTAAGGGTCAAGCTGCTTGCAGAGCTCCCAATCAGTTATGGCAGATGGCAGGGGTTTCAAACAGCTTGCTGGAACTTCAAAAGGAGCTTGTGCTGTGAGCTCTTTGACTCACATTGCAAGGAAAATTTTAAAAATCCATGCAGAACAGGGCAAAGTAGGCCGGCAGAGACTGTCCGAACCTGTGTATCCTGGAAGGCGTGGAGGTTATGGCTGAGGGAGGGCTCGTGCCAAGCTGAGCAGGCCAAGCCGAGCTGGCAGGCAGACAAGCCAGAGGCTGGCAGCTGAGTGGGGTGGGTGGTTCTTAAACCAAACGCTGGGCGCCAAATAATGGCGAATCAATCCCACACCAGTTAGGTTTTAAAGGGGTATTTATTTTGGGGGGTAAAACTTACATACACATAAACCATCAGGAAAGGAGCCTAGTCGCTGGAGCAGGATCCGGACCCAAGTGCTGGGACCCAAGAGGCCAAGCCGAGGCTTGCTCGGCTCTTTTTTTAAAGAGATATATACCACGCCCCAGTGACCTGGTATTTCAGTGGCTATTGGCTGATGGAGAGGAAGGCGCTCCCGCAGCACTGTGGGCTCGTGCTTCAGCAACTATTGGCTGAAGCAGCAGAAGGTACTCCCGCAGCATTCTTGCCTTCTATACACCTGCACTGTTTAGCTTCCTAACTCATCGCATTGGCAAGAATGTATCTCCAAGTGTCCACATCATCTTGTCAAGTCTATAACTTCTAGTGTCTCCTACAGTCAATCCCTTGGTGTATGGTATCAAGACAAAACAGATTCGGGATCGAGTGCTTAGCCTCTTCTCACACTTAAAAATTACCGAGTACTAAATTTTTTAAATAATATTTGTGAAGGAAGAATGTGTCATGAAATAATGAGGCATTAACTTTTGCTATAATGATCTTATATAATGCTATTTCTCCTTATGTTATATTCATAGTAGAGATTTATGGTGTGTGTGATAATTATCTATTAATTTTCTCATTTTAATTTCACATAAACCACGTGTAATTTATTTTTATTCAGTATCTTCACTTTACACAGTCCTGGTTCAGATTATGCACGTATTCCACACCATTATATATTTCACTGTAAATTTCTCTGACTATAGATTTAATTTTATATAGTATACTATTTATTTATTTAGTGATAAATTACAGGGCAAACATAGATGCAATGATTTCAGTTTTAGTTTCATTTATAAGAAATTGAGGGGCCTGGAGAGATGGCTCAGCAGTTAAGAGCACTGACTCTTCCTCCAGAGGTCCTGAGTTCAATTCCCAGCAACCACATGGTGGCTCACAACCATCTATAATGAAATCTGGTGCCCTCTTTTGGGGTACAAGTACACATGTACACAGAATATTGTATATGTAATAAATAATAATAATAATAATAATAAAGAAACTGAATACTATCACTGTAGTCCTTACTTCAGAATAATTTACAGCAGCTGTACTAGATCAGGACAGTAAATTAACAATTTATGTCCTTTAGTACACTCAAGCATCACCAATCTTTGTTTAGTGCCATCTGAACTTTTTAAAGCATTTTATCTTATTTATGTCTTTGTGAAAAAAACTAAAAATTGATCATGTCTCTTCCTTTCACCAGAGAAGTAAGTTTAGCTGGCAAATTTTTTCTTCAACATCTGCAAAGTCAGTAAATACAGACAACATGAACTTAATTGAAATAAGAACATTTGAAGCAGGTATGTCGTGCTGTAGAAGAATTTTAAACATAAACGTTCTGAGATATGGAATTTAAAGGAGGTGAATGAAATACCTGAGTACAGGTGAAGAAAGTATACCATTTAAGTCTCATATTCTTCTAAGTCTCCAAATATTTAATATATACCTAGATTGTCAAGAAAAGTATTCAGACTAATATAAT
The DNA here is from genome assembly GCF_982192425.1 of Myodes glareolus. Classification (NCBI taxonomy): domain Eukaryota; kingdom Metazoa; phylum Chordata; class Mammalia; order Rodentia; family Cricetidae; genus Myodes; species Myodes glareolus. The sequence goes on along the minus strand of NC_142032.1, from coordinate 101,159,765 downwards.
ATATGTTACCAAATGAATGAGAGAAGTGAAAAGCTGCAATACTATAAAGGATGTGGTAGAAGTAGAGGCCACTAAAGGTACACACAGTTCCTGGGAGAAAAAACTGCTGTTTGAAAGTGTGATGAGTGTGCAGAAAATTCTAAAGCACCACAGTTATTTTTAAAGACATAAGAGATATAATACTAAAACTCTATGCAATTCTCAATTAAACACAAGAGAAATCACAAAAAAGAAAAAGAATAAGTAATGAATCAAAGTTATTGTCTCAATAAACAAAGAAAAATCTGCAAGTCTGGGTAAAACATGAGAACAGAGCATACAGAATTTAAATTTTTTCCCTCTTTTAAATTGGCTATTGATTTTCAGTGTGCATTTTAAATTATTTATATTAAAAAAGATGAACAGTACTTGTATCCCAACTAGAAAATTAGAGATTTTGTCTACTAAAAATTGAAGCCATTTCAATGAGCTTCAGAAATTTTCCTCTTTTGCCAACTGAGTCTTTCTGAAACTCAGCCATTGACATAATACAATAACAAAGCAGATAGTCTGTCTTCATCATAAATTGCGATTAGATCAATTTTGAGTTAAATGTCTATATGTAAGATATATTTAATGTATACACATATTCATATGTGCATGCAAAAACAGATAATGAACATAAGCCCATGAGTGGGCAAGAGAGCAAGGATGGATGGATGTGAGGATTTGGAGGGCAAAAAGAAGAGGGGAAAATGATGTGATTATATTATGACCTAAAAAATAAGTAACATACATTTATTTATTATATATAGTTATATATGTATATAAAATTACTTTGTTTTCCTTTTTTTCCCTCCCTCCAACCATTTCATGTAACCTATATCTTCATTTCTTCCCTTCTTCTGGCTTCCTCCTGCATGTTGTCATTCACACACACACACATGTACACACACATACACACATATACACATATTGATATCCCTAAATATGTAATTGACCTTGCTCAGTCTTTATAGTGCGTAATTTCAGGGTTGATGAGTTCATAATGACTGATGAATTGAGGGGCTGTTTTCTGGCCAAGCTATTTTCTTCCCTTCTCAGCATTTTTTAGTTTCCTGTAGGTTTTTGTCTAGGCTTAGTACCCCAGGAGATGTATTCTCTTCAGTATTTGCATGTCTGCTTGTGTTGTGCCTGTTCAGATCTTGCTCAGGTAGCCATATTATTGGACTCCATGAATATAGTTTTCATGAGATTTCTAGAAGATGTGATTTCACAGCCAATATTCTGTTCTTCTGGCTCTTTTTTAAAATTAAATTAATTTTTTTCCTTTTACTTACCAACACCAGTACCCTTCTCCTCTACTCCTACCTTGCATTCTCACCACCTCCATCCTCTCCACCACTCCTCAGAAGGGTTAAGGCCTTCCTAGGGGAATCAACAAAGTCTGGTACACCAAGTAGAGGCAGGACCAAGCACCATTCCCCCTGTACCAAGGCCAAACAGGGTATCCCACCACAGGGAATAGGCTTCAAAATGACAGTTTATACACCTAGGATAAGTACTGGTTCCACTGCCATGCCCCTTACCCAAACAGATCAAGCCACATTCCTGCCACCCACATTCAGAGGGCCTCACTGAGTCCCATGCAGGCTCTCTAGGGACACTACAGAGTCCCTGAGCTCCCACTAGCTCTATCCACTTGGTGTGGGAGAATTGTCTGTATTCTGTCAATCATATTTTAATAAAACACTGATTGGCCAGGCAGGCAGTATAGGCGGGAAAGCCAGACAGGAAGTAGGGGTGGAGCAAAGAGACTGGGAGTTTTCTGGGACACAGGAAGCTCTCTCGCCACTCCTGCGCAGACCACCGAAGAGGTAACATGTAAGCTGCCCAGCTGGAAAAGGTACTGAGCCATTATGGCTAACATAGATAATGATAATGGATTAATATAAGTTACAAGGACTAATAAGTAGCCTGACCTAATGAGCCAATCAGTTTATAACCTTATGGAGTCCTGTGTGTAATTTCTCTTTGGGATTTGCCGGCTGTTGGGGTACCGGGCGGGATGGAAACCCCAACAAGCCGGCCCTCATACAACATCCACTCTCTCTGTGGTTTTCCTCATCATGATCTTGACTGCTCTTGCTCATAGGATCCCTCCTTCCTTTCCTCATTCGAACTCCAGGAGCTCAGTCTAGTGCTTGGCTATGGATCTCTGCAATTGCTTCCATCAGTTACTGGACATAGGTTCTATGATGACAATTAGGAGAGTCACTAATCTGATTATAAAGAAATTCAGACACCCTCCCTACTACTACTAGAAATCTTAGCGGGGATCATCCTTTGGATTGCTGAGTCATTATGGGGTTAGGGAGAAACCTCTGGGTTTTAAAATCTTCCTTCCACAATATTTTATGAGTCTTAGGTATGGGAGTAGTGCAGTGGATGGATCAACTGGGACTGGGCACCCACAATCATTTATTTTCTCCTTTTTGACTGGTTGTTATTTTTTGTATTGTTTTATATTTGTTGCAGAGAAGATTCTTTGTGATGAGAGTTACACTGATCTATAGGTAGAAGCATAAACATTAGAATGAGGTTACAATTATGCTAGTTTAATACAATGGTGGCTGTAAATTCTCGTTTACAATCCATGACCTTAAAAGCTCCAGATAATTATCTGTCTTTGAGAGACCAGACAGGATTTCCTTCTTGCAAATCCAATTAAAACAAAACAAAACAAAGCAAAACTGTTCATTGTTACCAAGAAAAGACTGCCACTATGGCACTTTTAGAGTAATTGTACCATGTTGGTCATTGTTGTAAGTTATATTATCATTTAATATCTTTTTTCTTGCCTTATTGCTCTGGCTAAGAATTCAAACACTGTATTAAATATTTTGGTGCCCACAGATTCCAAAGGAGGGCCTTAGATGCCCTGTAGCTAGGAGTTACAGATAGTAGTGGACTTCACAATGTGGAATTAAGTAGGATATTGTGTCCTTTACAAGAGAGGCAAACAGTCTTAACTGCTGACGCATCTCACTAGTCCCTTAACAGAATTGTTTGACAACTTCTTAGATGAATAATATGAATCATTATATCCATCCAACTCCTTCTGTGTTTCCCTACTCTGTATGAACTTTATGACCTCCTCTTTTTAAATTATTATTAAGTACACATTTGAATACAATATTTTTAATGAAGACATACATTGTTTTTCCATCTTTTGACATCTGTAGAAAAATGAAAACTCTTATATTAAGAGAATTAAAATTGTAAAGACAAATTGGATTCTTTCATAGTGGCTGGAATGTTCTCTGCATGCTATCGGAGGATAAAAGAATTCAACAGTTTCATCAAGCTGTGAGCCCTGTTATCTATACTACCAACTGCCCTGGCAAAATAAGCACACAGGTACAACAAACTCTATGGAAGTAACAAAAAGTTTATGACTAGATTTAATGTCTACTTTCACAAGGCACAACTCATACCAGGTACCATTAACTGGAGTCAAAACTGGTAGTTAGCTAGGTCAGGGTCCTAGGGGAGAATCTAATATTGTATTACTGCTTAATAAAGAATTGAGCATTCCATCTCAAAGTTCTTATCTTTCTAATCATTTGCTAGTTTATCTCTCACCCCGCATCAGAGATTCTTCTTTTTAGAGTAACTGGAAATTAATATAGAGACCTACAATTGACCAATGTACAGAAAGAAAAGACTGTAGAGGGGACATTGGTATCAAACTCTCCACTCAAGCTCACAGATCATCATGGGAGAGAGTGTGGAAAGATTGTAAGAGCCAGAGGTAATAATCATCAGTGAGGAACGTATTTGCTGAAATAACAAAGGCACTGCACACGCAACCTCAAAGCAGCTCAGACTGCATGCACAGTACCTGCACAGGTTCAAGCCAGCCAAAAGATCAGCCTGGATCTGGGAAGAGCTTTTGGCATCTTAACACAATCTGAGGAGCTACTGCCAGTGATGGTTGCTGAAGGAGGGAGAATCTAATTTCTTCAGAGACTCAACACAGGAGACTTACTCACGTTCCAGTTTGATAGTCCCACTCCATGCACTCACACAAATCCAACTGGACTCAGTGGCCTTCAAAGATGAGCAAAAGAAGTTGGGAGCTAAAGTTAGAGGGGAGTAAACTGGGGGTGGATTTGATCAAAGCAGATTGTTTTTGCATGAAAATCTCAAACAAGACCAGTTTGTTCTGCCAAACACTGTGTGGGCTCTCACTAGAGATTGTAAAGTGATACAATATCAAACAATACTGATTCCTTCTCTCTCTCATCAGCCACCACTTACAAATAGCTCCTCAGTTAGGGGTGGTACTAGTGCCCATCTCCTCCCTCATACAGAGATTTGGCCTGGCTTGGGTCTTCATGGTTCTAGTGTATGCTGTCCCAACCGCTATAAGTTCATATAGGCAGCTGTTTGTGTGTATTCAATTACACTGTTTCATTGCAGTCATGCATCACCTGAGTCTTGAGAGGAGGGGTAAATCATAGATGTTCTATTTAGGGGAAAACATTCTCAAGCCTCTTACTGTCTGCACCTTAGTTGTGTGTCAGTGTCAGTTATTGACTGTTATAGAAGCCTCTCTGATGATTGCTGAGAGATACACTAATCTATGGACAATTGGTTCAATGTCATGTCCATGCTGCAAAATAATAGTAATGAGTCCTTCCCTAGGGACTATGATCTGTCTAGACATAAGTTTTTGGCACAATAAAAGTGCCAGCTATGGATTACATCTTGGGGGAAAAGATTTTAAAATCCAATCAGAATGTTGCTTGTTTACTCCCATGATGTTTGTTCCAACTGTACCAGTGGGCATGTCTGCCGGAGCAGTCCTGTAGATTCAGCTTTCACTGCGGGGTAAGGCTGATGGTACTTTCTTTCTGTGGTGGTGTGCATGGCTCCTTCCAGCACCATAAAAGCTATCTAGTAATAGGGATGAGATAATCCTAAACCTGCAGTGACGGCTTGGTGGTTAAGAGTGCTTGCTGCCCTGTACAGTACATGAGTTTGTTTCCCTGTACACATGTTGGATGACTCACAGTGCCTATAACTGAAGCTCCAGGTGATTTGCCCCTCTGCTCTGGGCGCTATTAGAGCCACACTTGAAGTGCATACTCACAGATACATACACATAAATAAAGATAAAATAACTTCATGGAAACACTGTTCTCACTAATACTTCTCAGAGATTAAAACTGATTAATTTTGGCACCCAACCAGGAACAAAGTACTTACTATATACCTTCTGAGATTGAAAATATTACACATAATTTTTATTATATCAGGCATGGGCATACTTTTCTGGACCTTGACTGTGTACTGTTGTAGTAAATTCTTGATTTCAACATGGAAACACACACCAAAAAATTTAAAACATAAGTCCCAAATTTTAAAATGCATCTCTGATTTCTTATTGTTCTCAGATTATAAAATAATAAAATGCTCTCTTGCCCCAGTTCAGACCTACTTTTTCACCATCAGGCAGCTCACATCGTGGGGCAGTAGGCTCTGAGACAAGGGCACAGTGGTTGCTTTACTCCTTGGCTAGTTTTATGTTGCCGTTCATGTTACTCTGACTGATCCTGGACGGTCTGAACTGGGGGAAGAGAGCAGACACAGAAGCGACCTCAACATCACAGGATCCAACACTCAGTTTCCTGCAGAGCCACACTTGGTGTGAACTCCAAGGCATGTTCACACTAAAATAAAAATAACCTTACATGGGAGGGAACTGGGAGGAGGGGAGGGAGTGGGAATTTGGATTGGAATTTTTTTAAAGTAATAAAATAAAAAAAATAACCTCACAAACATTTTAACCCTTGTTTTCAACTACTTTATATTAATGATTCTCAGAATGATTTTTAGATGTAATTTCTAAAAAAGATCAAGTAAAGATTTGTCTTTAAAATAAAGCTTTATTTAAAATACAAAAAATAAAATAATAAAATGAAATTTATTTAATTTGCACTTGTTTTCAATTATTTCTTATTGTGCATCAATAAAATTTTTATACTAATTGCTAAAATAATCTTTTTAAAACAAAATAATGTGGAATAGTTTTTGGATTCCAGTAAATAATTTACATTTAAATCCAACTTTAATTTTATTTGATTTATTGATGACTAAGCTACTCTGTAATTTACTGGAAAGATGATGTCTGGCACCATTTATGGTGAAATTAAAGCATTTGAGGGAAAATTGTTCATCATTTAATATAGTGAAGCTGTTCAGCGTCTCTCCTGTAGATATCCTTGAAGGCAATAATCCAATAAGGAGGTGCATATATTTAAAACAAAATAATTGTTTAGTGTTTCCTATTTTAATTATAAATAAATCACATTAAAGAGTACAAAATTACTTTCCATAAAAGCATGTTATTATATTCCTATATATAAGGAACTTTGAAATTATATTTCCATTGTGAATAATAAAGCCTGAAGAAACTTAAAAGTTGGCAATTCTCCTTAGTTTTCTTTTACTTTTTAAGTTTCTGAGGTGATAATATAATTACAACATTTCTTCCTAAACAGTTCTATTGCGGGGCGCCATCCTGTCCAGCAGGAAAGAACCCCACCAAAAACGAGAATTCCTTCTCTGGTCACATCTTTATTTGGAGCATTCCCTTGAGGAAAATTGGGGGAAGGGACGATAGAACAGGGACGAGAGAAAGCTTAGAGAGAGAGCGTTGGGCCCCGAGGCAGCTGCTTTTAAACGGTGGAGCGGCTTGAACGCTGTCCTGATTGGTTAATGCCATCCTGCTGGTCTGAGCATGTGCAGGCAAGGGTGCAGGCAGGGTTGCTCAGCCCCACGTGGCTACCTCCAAACTGCAGGACCACCTGTGCCTCCAGGTGGCTCCCAACATCTCCCCCTAATTATTGTCTTTAAGAGCGATAAGGCAAAACTATTTTCCAATCTGGTCCCCACCTAGACGCAGCATGCCAAGGATATCTCTGCTCCCACCCATCTCCAAGGAGGGAGAAAGGCAGAATAGAGTCAGTCAGAAAATTGTTAAGAGATGCACAGGGTGTTGCTCAAGGCGATAACGTGAAACAGCTGCTCTTGACACCGCCCAGAAGGTCATCTCTGCTGTCTCCGCATGAATCTTCCACAGCAGGACACTCAGCATCCACTGGGTCATCTTCTTTATCTCTCTGGTCGGTCTCGCTGGCATCCAGATGTATGTCAGCATTCCTAGAAAAACATAAACAAAACTCTCCTCCCAAATTAACATTTAAGAGTACTAAAAACTCTCAGTGTAAAAATTCAGCACAATCAGTACTGGAAGTAGGCTGGTTTTGAACTTAGAGATCTGCAGGTCTCTGTTTCAAAAAGCAAATCTTGTTTGCCTGTACCAGCAAAATTTTGAATTAAAAATTAAGTGTATAGAATGCAAGAGAAATCCTTTCTCTGGGGGAAGCTGTCACTGGTAGTGTAGTCCCCCTCTATTGTTTAAAAACCAAAGCAGTTGTCACTGGGAATTGAACTCATGACCTTTGGAAGAGCAGGCAATGCTCTTAACCATTGAGCCATCTCTCCAGCTCCCCTATTCAGATGGAAAAACCTCTAGGTAGCATTGTTTATCTCACCAGGTGCCTCAGGCAAAAGGTCCGCCTTTCTTTGTTACCTAGGATACGGTAACCAGGTAAACATGCCTTTATTATGATAATCACGACCAGTTCTTTAAGGGAGAATGGGCGTAGCATCGATCATCTTACTACTTCCTGCTGACAAAGGGGCGATGTTTGGGGGATAAATGTTTTCATCTGACTAATCTTTTGGCGACAAATGTTTTTATCTGACTGAATTTTTGGCGACCTTGGCTGAGGGCGGCAGCAGCGGACAGCGGCAGCTGCCATAGCTCCGCCTCTGAAGCCCCTTATGGCGCGCTCCGCATGGCCCCGCCCCGGGCCGTGCGCGGGCTCGCCGTTTCACCTCAGGCAATGAACTCGCACCGCCGGCTGTGAGTCTTTTTCAAGCTCCGGCGAGGGGGGGCATCCGCCCACCCGTGGAGGGCCCGGTCTGCCCGCGCGCGGAGCCCCGTTCTCTGGGAACTCATCTCCGCCCGCCCATGATGCTATGGAAACACAGTTTTTCCGCAGAGCCGATTCAGCTCCTCTCTGCCTTCTATGGCGCCGCTGCTCACCACACAGCTTCCGCCTCAGTCAGGCGAGTCCGCTCAGGTGCTGAAAAGGTCCTCCAAAAACCATAGCCCCGCCAGAAGGCCGGGACATATAGCCTCTGATGACACACGGACTTTAGCCCGCCCGTCGCCATGGTGACCTGGCTGTTCGTAGACCTCCAGCAAACTCCCCGCCAGCAACTGGTTGCGTCTCCCTCCTGAGTAGCTGGGATCACAGGTGTGCACCACCGTGCCTGGCCCACTTCCGTGTTTCTAATCAGGCATTACCGCTCAAAGGCGGGCCGGCTGCCGCCAGCACTCTCAGCACGATCAAGCAGCTTGTCTTTCTCAGTCAAAAATTAAAGTTTTTTGTACGTGAGAGCCAGAGACTGAGCTCTCTTATCAAAATTAGGCGAAAATCACCTCCAAAAGCTCTGTGGCTCTTTAAGAACAGGGAAGGCAGTGATCAAGCTCGCCTCCCTACGAGACTGTTGCCTCCAGTCTCTAACAGCGAGTACGCAGGTGGACGGAGAGGGAGCGGAAGCCGCGGTCTCCCGTACCCCTTCGTCCTCATAGTCCCGCCTTAGTTACCTCGCCTTTTTGCTGCTGTTCACATTCCTCCTGCACTGAACTTAAGGGATTTTTCTTCCCCGTTGCTTTCTGTACCTTCTTTCAGATACCTTAACTTTGATTTTTTTTTGTATTTTCTTTTCTATTTTAGGCCTATCCTTTGAAATTCCTTTTTACATTTCTTTTCCTCCCCTTTCTGGGGATTTCAACCGACGTCACTCACCGCTCCATGTTCTCAGAGTTCTGAAATTCAAGGCTCTCTGTGCTGGTGTCTGATCTTGGCTTTTTCTCCCGGGCTTTCTCAGGGTCCCCCGGCGTAGTTGTCAGGGTCCCTCAGCGTCCGGGGTTTCGAGCACCAGTTGCGGGGCGCCATCCTGTCCAGCAGGAAAGAACCCCACCAAAAACGAGAATTCCTTCTCTGGTCACATCTTTATTTGGAGCATTCCCTTGAGGAAAATTGGGGGAAGGGACGATAGAACAGGGACGAGAGAAAGCTTAGAGAGAGAGCGTTGGGCCCCGAGGCAGCTGCTTTTAAACGGTGGAGCGGCTTGAACGCTGTCCTGATTGGTTAATGCCATCCTGCTGGTCTGAGCATGTGCAGGCAAGGGTGCAGGCAGGGTTGCTCAGCCCCACGTGGCTACCTCCAAACTGCAGGACCACCTGTGCCTCCAGGTGGCTCCCAACATTCTATAAGATTATCAGTTGCACATCCATCATCTCATGACATCACATAGCATCAATTTTCTTTCTTATTGTTAATTTATCTTATAAGCATTTTGTGCCTTTGTGAACACTGCTGCATGAGGTTAACAGATACACATGCAGGTTAAGCACTCATGTACACAAAAGAAAACTAATTCAATCTTTGAAAAAAGAAGAAGTTCTGCTATACTGTTTTACATCAGAATAAAAAAACATAACAAGGTACCATATGATTCACAAAGCTCAACAACAGGATTTGAGGATCTTCAATTGGAGAGATGATAAATGTTGAGTAGGCATGTGTAAACAGATTATAAACTTTTCCAATTTATAAATGTATCAAAACATCAAATTGTCCCACCTAACAGTGATAATTGGTAGATATATCTATATCAGTTTGAATAAATTTAATTTAAATGTTGAAAACTGAAGTCCCTTTGCAGTAGCAAATCTGCAGAAAAATCTAAGATCTATGGCATTAGCATTTGCTCTACTTGAAGAATCTGGAGAGTGGAATTGTTTCATGTCTGGCTTCAATAACAGAATAATATCTCCAGGCTGCATGTTTTTCAAATAACTCTAGACATCAGCACATAACTTTCATGAGTCTCATCTCTCCATCATCCATTTCTAGTTCAATAATAATGAATAACATACACACACACACATGGACATCCGTGAAAGTTCCCATTCCTCTTATGTGAATTTCAGTCACAATTATAGTGCATAGTGAACTGTGAATGTTATTATCACATCTGGCATCTTCCCACTACTGAAAACATACTTCTTAAGAATCTCTCTGTGGTATTTGTAAACCATTTGCGTATCTGATCAGTGAGGAGGTCCTAAGGCAGAAAGGGACAATTCCATGCATGGTTTCTGAGTAGGTACCCATGGGAGAGTTCACCATGACTGTTACTGCACTTAAAATGACTGAAAGCATCTCAGACTGACACAAACCATCTGTTAACTGACAGCCTCTTTACCCTTCATCATTATCCATGAGTTTATTAAAAGTCAAATGCTTTCTTTTTACCCCTATTCAAATCAGTTTTTTGTGTATTATATTATTTCCGTTAGCATCAACACAGTAGGTTTTATTTAGGCAGTTACATATGTATGTCATATCACATGACAGTCACCACCCCAAACACACATGCCTTCTGTCAGCCTCCTCCCCTTTCCTGTTTCCATTGTTTCATAATATTGAATTTGTTGTATTTTACTCTTGGATTATTTCATTTTTTGACAGTAAGATGCAAACAGTCATTTTAGTTTTTATGTATATGCTAACTAAAGCAATAAGTAATAAGGCTATGATTGATGTCTTAATTTATTTTCTGAGTCTTACCATTGCATACAATGTGTCACAAAACAAGTGTAGAATGAACTGGTTATCCATCCCACTTTCATTATACTGTCAATAAGATGTGTTATCAATTCCCATTTATGTAAATCAGAAAAAGCAATCTGATATGTCTTTTAAAGATTGCTTTTATGGAAGTTGAAATTAGAATAGTGGTCACCAGAGGCTGCCGAAAGTATAAAGGGAGGAAAATGTGAACAAATATCTCCATGGGATCAGTGTTACAACTGGACAAGGATATAGCTCAGATATCTCATTACACAGGAGGATAAATCTAGTCAACAATGGTGAGTTGTTTATTTGAAAAAAACTAGAAGAGATATTTGAAATGCTCTCTCCAGAAAAAAGATAACTGTTTGAGATAAGGAAAGTGGTAATTATCCTCTTTGACCAATTTATCCATACATATATTAAAGCTTCGTAGTGTATCCTATAATTATTATGTGTTATTAAGTCAAAATGATGAAAATATAATTGAGCAATATGCATATTTCAATTATATGTATTTCTGCATTGACATAGTACTATTATATCTTTAGCATAAAGGAAAATTATTTGATACATTGTGCTGTGGGACAATGGTCTTGTACCCTGTAAAGATTTGTCACTTGTATGCTGATTGGCCAGTAGTCAGGCAGGATGTAGATGGGGCTATCAGAACAGTAGAATTCTGGGAAGAGGAAAAGCTCAGTTTGTATTTGTCACCCAGATGCAGAGGAAGCAATGCCTCACTGATAAAGGTATCAAGCCATGTGACTAACACAGACAAGAATTATGGAATAATTTAAGATATAATAATTACATAATAAGAATACCTGAGCTAAAAGGCCAACCAGTTTATATTTAATATAGGCTTAATATGTGTTTCTTTGTGACTTAACTGCTTTGGGACAGGGCAGGACAGAAACCTTTGTCAACAGTAATGAGCAAACATTTTTGTTTAAATGACAATATTTCTAAGATATGCAAATATTAATTCTTAGGTTATTTTGATATTTCACCTGCAACTATAAAACATATTTTTAAAGTACATCCACTGATATTTCAGATTCTATACCAAAATTACATTCAGTCCTCATTCTTCTGATTCTTCTACTTGTTCTATAATTCACATTAGCATGACATTTGCAGTTTGTCAGTTTGCTGCGTAGGCTCTACCTTGCATACATTGATGAGAAATTCAGAAAGTGAAGTATATACAATGAAATAGGCATGAGACCATATTTGAACAACTATTACAGCTCTCATGGATTTGACTTTCAAGTTATCTACCTCTCAATTGAAAAGAAGTGAAAATAAAAGCTGGGCAAGGCACATATCTAATGTAACCTCCCTGACACCCATCATGTAGATTGTGAGCATGGTGGGCAGTGTGGAAGCAGACAGGCCCAGGTCCTTCACTGCTAGCATGGATAGGAAGTAGTACATAAGCTGGTGCAGGGAGGGCTCTGACTTTACAACCCACAGGATCAAGCTATTCCCTGCAAGAGAGGCAATGGACACGATGCACAGAATGGAGAGCCAGACATACACAGCCTCAAGGCCCGGGAGGCCAGTCAGAAAGAAGGAGGTGCTGGAATGGTTGGAGTGGGCCATGACATTTGCCTGGGAAGACTCCAAAATCAAGTGTAATCTCAGGATCTGAGTCCAGAGAGTTGTTAGAACTTCTGAGAGCTGGGATCTAACGGAGACTCTTCAAAATGTTGCTCTCACAACCAAGGCTTCTAATTTATCTCACCATTTCTTTTAGTTCATAATTAGGGAGTTCTTTAAGAAGGTGAATTTGTTTAATTGTTAGAAGAAAGTTTTTGTATGTAGTAAGAGTGCACAATGTAAATATATTTAATGCTTAAATTGGAATTTGGCATATATCTTTAAAAAAGAGCTAAAGGATATTGGTTCCAAGTCTGCACTACAATTATTGGGAATTGAGATAACTACTATATCAAACCTGGTATAGAATTCAAGGCTCCTTTCTGTTAATTTCTTCACATTCCATCCTTTTCCAAACAAATAAACATGATAAATTCTGTCATTTTTCTTCCACATTTGAAAACATATTGGTACAATTCATTACATATGAGTTAAATTCACTTAAAGAACTTTTTTGAAACTATTCTATGTGCATTATTCAAATTATTTTCATACCTATTTTGGTTTTTTGGTTGCAAAATATGTTGCTGCCTTATGCATGTACACTGTGTATGTTTCTGGTGCTATCACACCAGAACAGAGTATTGAATCTTCTGAAAGATGGTTTGAAGCCATCATGTAGGTGCTCGAAATCAAATCCTGGTTTTCTGAAAATGCATCAAGTGCTCTAAACCATTGAACAATCTCCCAGCAAGTAAGTACTGGGGCAGGATGAATAAAGTGTGTGTGGAGAGCGATGGAGGGAGAGAGCATGTGGAGAAACAGTTGGAATTGAGGGCACTTGGGGGTGGAAATATAGTGCAGTGGAAACTTCCTGGAATCTTTGAGGGTGACCTTAGTGAGGACTCCTAGTAATAGAGGATACAGAGTATGAACTGGCCATTATTTGTAGCTGTCAGGGCTTCCAATTATATGACTGGGTTATACTTTGGTTGACCTATTAGCTGAGGAGGTCCCGTGGAGATCCCTAAACAACCCGGACTGATGCTAGAATAGAAGGTCACTCTCTAAAAATGGTATCAGGGCCTCATTGCCTAGGAAAACTTCTACAGAGCTCATTGAATATAGAGAGGTTGAGCCTGAGTCTCCTTGAAGACTTCATCCTTATGTTCTAGTCTCTTTGGCCAGAGAAGGTTCTCTGGAGGCTAGAGAGAAACCCAGAGATGAAACCAGTCACAAGTGAATATTTTCAGTAAAGAAATATGCCTACTTATAAAAAACTCCATTATCTCTTAACACTTGTGGACACTTTTACAGGATGGATAGAAGCGTTTCTGGCCTCCAGGGAAACAGCATATGTGGTGGCTCAGGTACTCCTGGACTACATCATTCCTCGGTTTGGTGTCCCATGAACCATCCAGACAGACAATGGGCCAGCCTTCACTTCCGGGGTCATGGAGCTCGTGTCAGGAGCTCTCAACATCTGGAAATTCCACACCCCCTTCCATCCACAATCCTCAGGAAAGGTGGAGAGAGCCAATGGACTCATTAAACAACAGCTAATCAAGCTCTCCATTGAATTCAGGTTATGTTGGCCCTCCCTTCTCCCCATTGCCCTTACTTGCCTCAGGGCCACCCCACATTGAGACCTGAGCCCTTTTGAGCTGCTTTTTGATAGGTCCTTTCTGCTTAACCATCACCTCCCAACCCAAACTGTCCCATTGGTGGGGTACCTACCCTATCTCTCCCTTTTAAGGAGTCTCTTCTTTTTCCACACGCTGACAGTTGTCTCCCTGCCCCCACACCAGTGGACCCTAATGCCCCTAAACCTTCCCTGCACTCTCACATGATAATCTTCACCACCCCCTTGGCTGCCAAGTTCTTGGGATACTCATACTGGTACCATCTCTCCAGGCTCAAGCGGGCACCTACACAGGACACTTGGTCTGTCCAGCAGACAGGACCTTTCACCCTCTGGTTTTCTAGGATGCCACAATGAAGGGCCTACCTGCTCCTTGTCCTGACACACTCATCTTTGGTGATAACAATATTTTGTTCCTAATCACCTGCTTCTCACCTCCCCCAAGGAACAGATGAAGCCTGGTGTCTCCGAGATGACAGTACATGGGATGCCTTTCCAGCCACACCTCTCACTGAGCGTGGACCCACCAACACCCAGTTCTCCCCTTCCCCATGTCGTTCAATGTCCGCAAAAAGTAGCCAGAGTCGAATCAACACCCCCTTTTCCTTAGAGAGCCTAAATTGCCACATCCACGGCTGTCACGCCGGTGTAGCAGAAATGCTGACTGGACGGACTGAGGCTGGAGGATTAGGGGTCTGTGCTCCATGGAGTTTATGCCCTGGGCTGTTCCCTGGCAATCAGCTGTGGTACTGATGCCACCTGAATTGCCATCTGCATTGACTCGACCCTCGCTGTCACTGGCACCACTGAAGCTGTTTCTTTCTTATTCTTTTGTTCTATTCTCGTATTTTGCCAACAGACCATGCTGTTCCAATGAATGAAACTGCTGAAAGTCTTTAAAGAAGTAGCTAGTTCTGGGAATTGGGGGTCATCGTTAGAATAATTCCTTAATGATGTGGGGCAGAAGGAGTTAGTCTTACTGGGAGAAACCTTAGAAGCCTTCTGCAGAGAAACAGTTACAGCAGCCCCCACTAGGCATCTGCCTGGGAAGACACGTACAGCTACAATTAGAAAGCAGATGGTGGTCGCCCCCATGCTGACCCCAAAGTCTGGTAATTACCTTGATCCATTCCCATACACAGAAGGCCTATAAGGCCTTTCCTGTGGGCAGAAGAGGCCTAAACTGATAACAACATCCGAGTCTGGGAATCAGGAAGAGAGTTGAGATCAATGGTGTAAAACAGTCTCAGAGAAGTATGACATCATGTCTTTGAGCAACAACCACAACTAGCGTTTAGAATAGACAATGGACACATAAATTTGCTGTTCTTGTTAAATGACAGTGCTGTTCCTTTTCTTTGTTTCTATTCTATGATCTGATGACGTATGCCTTTGCCAAGTTCCTTGATTGTAAAAGTATAAAAGCCTTAGGCTAATTAAAGTGAAGACACAGCAACATATTCAACCACATCGAGTGTGTTTGCTTGTCATTTCCTTCGCCGTATCCCAAAATCTCCTGTCCCTTCGTCCTGTTTTCCCTCGGTCTGAGTGTCTCCACGAGAGACAGTCCGTGGCACTAAATGTTAGTCAAAATATCACCTCTGCTTCCTGTTACCCCTTATACAAACAGCCAGGAATGTAAGTCCCAAGTCCAGGTCTCTGGCCACCATCTTTGGAGGCCATGTCCCTGTGCCCACCAAGCCTTGACTCTTCCCCGGAGGACGGTCAAGACAGCCCGCCAAAATCTTGACCATTCTCCAGTCAATTTAAACTGCTTCGTTCCCATGTGGTCTCCCCCCCCCACACTTTCACTTCCCCCCGCCATGGTGGTTGCATTAGTGGTTTCCTGGTTCCCCTGTCAGGGGCACCCGAGAGCACAGTTTAAGACTGTGGGAGAATGGCAGGGTTGTGAGGGATAATAGCTGTGGCATGGTGAGGAGAGAGTGATATAATTGTACTTCAATGAAAGACATTAAAATTTAAAATAAAATAAAATAAAATAAAAATAAAATAAGAGGTTCTATACATAGGTGTTTTACAGGGAGCTTTTTGGTGCCTGGAGGAGCATCCCCCAGCAGGGCAGGGCTCAAAGGAGGTTCAGGAATTGGTGCTTGCTAAGACATTTTTATCTGAGGGGGTTAAGGAAAAAAGTAACTCACACATTTCACACACCTGCTCAGTGAATTCCTTCAGACCATTTCTTTATTCTTCTTTTGTGTTCTCAATTCTCTATTTTCCTGGTGATTTCCTTCTCTCATTCTCGATGTTTAAGTTTTAACTCTATTCTTGATGCTTCCTGTCTAACTCTCTCATTCCTGATGTTTTTCTTCTAACCCGTTTTAACTCTTTCTTTTATTCTTTCCCTTATAGCTTATATATCCCAGCAAAATCTTTCAGGCATTATAAAAATTACAATGTGATTACATTATGTTTTTCAAATGAAAGATTACCATGAACATGTAAAAAACAACATATTCTCTAAATCTCTTACATGAATAAACATTTATATATTACAGATGAAAAATAAATTATCCCAAGAACCCACACACATTCATACCCAAGGAAATTGTTGTAGTATTAACTGTGAAGGCAAGCAAAACATTCTTCTCAGTCAGGTTTTTTACTGGCAGGTTGCATTTTGCAGTTGCAAAAAAAAAAGGATCAGTTACTTTATTGTTTATCTTGAGAGGTAATCTTATAAAGAATCTTAAAGGAATCACAAACCTAATTTTTATATATGAAGAAGAATCAGCTCTATTTTAAAACTTTAAGATGCACACCTACTTGTAAGTAGTTTTTATATCAGGCAATTGAGGGCAGAAGTGAGTATAAGGAATTGATCTTCACTTTTGGTCATCAACTGATTCTAGCAACAAAAGTGCATCATCAGCTAGCAGTAACTGAATTCCTTTGTTCTTGTTCCCTGACCTTAAAGAGTTCCTCACTCAGCTATGTGCCTTTTCTAAAACTTTAGATTTTCTTATTAGGTTTTTTCAAAGCTATTATCAAAACATCTGATCTAATCTTCAGTTATTATAAGGCTTTATTTCAGCTAACGAAGAACACTGCAACCTGTGACTGCGTCTTTCTGCATTAAGATTAAAGGAATTCAAGACAACCTGGCTCTTGAGACTCAGTTGTTTTTCTTAATCATTAACTTGAGCTTTGCAGTTCCTTAGGTGAAACTCACAGGGCCTGGCTGTGTATATATTTTTATTCATCAAAGCTCTGTATAGACTTACTTTATTATTATCAATTAGACAGTACAGTTTAGGAAGGAATCATCTTCATAATAATCCACAGGTAAGAATGGCCAGTGGAACAGGATGTTTCCATGAGATAAACACACTCATGCAGTGAAGATTTCTCAATACCCATTCATACCACACCAGATACCAGAGACAGACAGCAGCAGCAAACATGTAAAGGCACAGCAGCAGCGACAGACATCCTGGAGTCTGTGGTTTCAGGAACTTGCCAACCTGAGATTCACCTATCTGGGAGTTTCCTCCTTCAATTTACCACCTGCTACTCCTCTGACAGGGCCACTGGCAGGAGATTATTACATATGCTCATTGGCTTTTATTATTTGATTGCTTAAATTGCTTATCTGGTGTGTATTTATGAATTCATTCATTTCTGTTATTCTTGAAACTGGGATAATTAGTAATTCCTGGGTTCACAAAGGTATTATCTTATTCTGTCTATGTAGAACTGACATAGAAAGATACACACAGTATAAAAGCATTTGACTTACTGTAGGACACTGATTTCCCGTGATTACTGTAGTATACTGATACAGTCTCCAAAGGTACTTAGAATTCCTGTAAACTTCCTATTTATAACACAACAATAACTTTGGGAATAATATATTATGTAGTTTTACTTATTTTAAAACATTTTGCATATACTTTTATTTAAATTTTCATGCCTTGTACTTTGGTTATACTTTCCCCTCTCCCATCTCCTCCAAGATCCTCCCCACCTTCTCACCCACACAACATTATGTTCTTTCTCTTTTTAATTCTATTCAGTGTTTTTATTGAATGGTAAAGGTTACATGGCTACATCCAAACAGACTGTTTGCGGATTTTTATTTAAGCCTATGGTTTGTCTTGAATTCCCTGGTCTTTGCTCTTCCATAGACTTGAATCACTTTGATCGGAAACAAAGCCCTACTACTCGAATCCTTATCTCTTTGGTCTTTATTCCATACACAATGGGGTTCATGGTTGGGGGTATCAGTAGATAGAGATTTGCCAGGAGGATGAGGGTGTGCCTAGCCACATGATGTCCAAAGCGATGAGTGAAGAAAGAGAAAAAGGCCAGTGTGTAGAATATCAAAATAACACAGATGTGAGCTCCGCAGGTGCCAAAGGCTTTTGTCCGGGCTTCCCTGGATGGCAGCTGTAGGACTGCTTTCAAGATTAGCCAGTAGGACAAGGAAATGAAGACAAAGTCCAGCCCCGTAGTGAGGAGAGCCGCAGAGAGCCCGTAAACGCTATTTAAGGTAATGCTATTGCAGGCCAACTTGGCAATGCCCATGTTCTCACAGTACGTGTGGAGGATAATGGTGCTCCGGCAGAAGTCTAGGCGGAGAATAAGGAGAACCCCAGGAGTGACAACAGCCACACTCCGAGCTCCCAGGGCCAGCCCAACCTTGAGAATGAGTGGGCCTGTAAGCAGGGTTGTATAATGCAGCGGTGTGCAGATAGCCACATAGCGGTCAAAAGCCATGGCAAGTAAGACTGCAGATTCAGACAGGAACAGAGCGTGGACAAAAAACATTTGTGTGAGGCAGGCAGGGAGGGCGACTGCCAAGGGGCCCTGCCAAAAAATGAGCAGCATTTGGGGCACTGTGACAGTACAGAGAAGAACATCGTTGAATGCCAACATGGCCAGGAAGAGATACATGGGTTCATGAAGGCTCTGGTCCAAGGCCACCACTGCCACAACCAACACATTGCCTAACACAGCCAAGAGGTACATGAAGCTGAAGGGGATGGAGATCCAAATCTGGATATCTTCTAAGCCTGGCACACCAGTGAGGAGGAAGAAAGTGACTTGAGTATGTGTAGTGTTCAGTTCTATAAAAGAGATTATTTAGAGTATATATATATATACATACATATAAACACACACATATATACATACTTGAAGTGCTTTGAAGCTAGTGAAATTCTAATTATTTTGGTTTAATGAAGAAAATGGAATAAAGACCATGAATAAGATCATCTTCATATGGAATGCTTTTCTGACAGTTATTTGAAAACTGTGTGGATGAGAAAGAGCAGAACTCCCTATTTTCTTTGACTGATGGTGTTTGTTACCATCAATTAATTTATTTTGTGGTTTCTGAACTTCTGTTCCAAATGCCTAGATTTGTTACATAATAACCACAAGACCCACGGTTTTCTTCCTTTCTTCCTAAGTAAAGGTTGGAGAGAGCTTTCCATTTGTTAAACCGTCATCTGGAATAACATAAGCAGCAGTGGTTTGCAAATTCTTTCAGATTCTAATTCTTTTTTTAAAAAATAAATTATACTATCCTCCCCGCTGTGCATGTGTGTGTGTGTGTGGGGGGGGTACCTGCATGTTCGTAGGTGAGAGGGGCATGCATGGTCTAGAGTGCATGAAAAGGTCAGAAGACAACTTGCAGGGCCCCATTAGACCTTGGGGACTGAATTCGCATTCTCAATCTCAGCCTTAAGTCATTTTATTTGCCAACCATCACACGTGTCCAACAGGAAAATCCCTAATTCCTATTGGAAGACCATGAAATTTGCATTGTTGGCCTAATTTTTCTAGTACCAAGAGGAGTACTTTGATTCACTAGTCTCTCATACAAATTGCTGAAGACAATAATTGAATAAACATGAAATTTAAAGAGCAATGAAAAAGTTAAAATTTTTATACTTAAATTAATACTACTTCGGAAGAATCAAGACATAGAATCAGATAGAGATTCAGACCATTGTTGATTTTCATTCAAAAAATGAAAATGCAGAAAAGTGTTAATGTTCATCACTGTTCAACACCAAACACTGGCCGGGCTTTCCAAGGAGCAGAGAATTTCTATTTTTCAACAAACCCAAAGAACTGGGTGAAAATTTACCAATATTTTATATCCATGGGTCTTGATTTTAGACTTTTTAAAATAATAATTATACCATTGTCCTTGTTCCCTCCCTCCAAACCCTCACACTCACATCCTCTGCTGTCTATTAGAATCAGGACCCTATTCCTTAACTATTTAGAACACTTAGTAATATTTTAAAATTAAGATGTGATATATATAAAAATGACTCATACAGATTGTGCATTTTCTGCTCTTATAAAACATTCACTTAAGTTGTAAATTTTATAGTACTGATCATCAATTTCAGCAAAGTCACAGAATACGTTTATCAACAGGTTTTGACTTCAACTATGAGAAAACATAAGTTGAGGATAATGGATAAGTTTCTATTTGAAAAGTAATCTACTATAATTTCTAGTATACACAGGCTCAATTTTCCATCCTGGAACCTCACACAAAGTCTCCAGGAAATCTGTGTTAAAATACAGCCATCACACTCCCCATTAAATAAATAAAAATTAGAATAGTTAGTGCTTAAAATATAATTAGGTCCATGGTTTTATCAAACACCTGAAATTGAAAATTTGCATTCTCTAAGATTGTTTTATAGCAACTACAGTGAGAACATCAGACATTTAAATAGAAGGCAAACCACATCTCAGTCTAGGAATTGGTAATATAATAGAAATAATAAATGATAAACAAATACAATCAATTATGAGTGCTTTGGTCTAATAAGCCTTTTCCTAAACCTTAAAAAACAAACTTTTCATTCAATAAAATATAAAGTTATCAACACTTTACTATCATTGCTTATCACAGTTTCATGCGGGCATAAACCTGGACACCTAATTATATGCAAATCTTGTTTGCAGATTCAGGGATGATACTTTAAGAATCTATAATTTTAGTCATTGATAGATTTTGATTTACCTTGTGGATTCATAGCTTCTCTGAGTCAGTAAGAATGGTAATGTTTTAACCCTTCTCTTAACAACTCTTGTTGTGATATCCATAAAGCTTCTGTGAAGTAGCCATGTCCTTCTGGTATGAGTACAGTGTATGGTATACATGCACTTCTCTGTGTTTCTCACAGATATTTCTAGCATTAACCTAGGCAATAGCTTCTCCCTGGGTTGAGAGATCTTTTGAGAATTATTTTACTGAGTAACTATTTCCACAGCTGAGACCATAGTTGGAATCTGACTAACTGACTTGGTCATGCCATTCACACCAGTTAATTAATATTTTCCTTTTTTGAACTGTATTTGATTTTTTAACCAATAATGTATATCTTTTAAACATATGTGCACACTGTTATAAATTCAATGTCCAATTCTCATATGATTCTATAAATATACAAAACTTCCTTTTTTATGTCTCCTATGAAACATAAACACTCTTTTGTCAAAACTAAACTCTTCGGTTGTTTATTTTATTTCAATAAAATACAAAATGCCTCTTAGTTTGATTTTTATCAGTGTTGTTGAGGAAAATATACAATGTTGTATTTGGAGGACTTCCACTTTATTGTGATTTGAAAATTAGTAGAAGGCTGGGTCGGCTGTTACATATCTTTAATCCCAGCCCTGGGAGGCTGAGACAGGTGGATTTCTATGAGTTTGAGATGATCCTGTTCTACATAGTGAGTTTCAGTCCATCCAGCACAACAGAGTGAGATTCTGTCAATAAACAAATAAATAAATAGCATTACGTTATTCCATATTGAACAGTTGTATGTTTGTGTAAAAAGTCATAAAAATTAAAGAAAAGAAATTTCCATATGGGAATGAGAAACTGAAGGTGGGATGCTACAGAGAATTTGTCAATCAAAATTCACATCTGCCAATAGTCTACATGTGATTCTCTTCTTTAAGCAACATGATCTCACTCCATGTCATGAGCCATCTTTACATTTAAAACACTTAAACATTTTAAACTTTTGCTCATGTGAGCATACCTACACTAACTAAATAATCTGTTACTTATGGATATATGTATATGCATAATTAAGGATTATACATTATTTGTTAATATGACTCATCTTATTGAGAAAAATGTTTCCATAGTTTTACAAGTTTAAACTCATTAATAAAATTAATCTTGGCAAATAAAGTTAGCTACAATAAAAAAATTCTATTCAATTTATATGATTTTCATTTTGTTGTTATGGATGAAAATCTTTATTTTGGTACATAAAGCTTCTAGGTAAAATACAAAGTTCATAACATGCATTTTAATAGAATTTTTCTATTTGAAAAGGTAATTTTTTTTGTTTGTTTGGTTGGTTTTTTTCGAGACAAGATTTCTCTGTAGCTTTGGTACCTGTCCTGGAACTAGCTCTTGTAGACCAGGCTGACCTCAAACTCACAGAGATCCTCCTGGCCTCTGACTCCCGAGTGCTGGGATTAAAGGCATATGCCACAACTGCCTGGCTGCAGAAGGTAATGTTTAATGAATAGACTTTTAATCATCAAAGCTCTAAGAATGGGTGGCTTATGCCCTTATCCCTAAAGCTGACATCAATATCACCTTTGCTGATGTCAGGGAGAGGGTCATAAAGATTTCAGGAGTCAGAAGATGGATAAAAAATCTGCAAAACTCTGTTTTCTGAATATGTCATACCTTTAAAATCATGAACATACTGCACTGTGATTATCTACACAGGCTTGCAAACACACACACATGCAAGCAGATCCTTGTGTGCACACACACACAACATCAAGGTAGAAGAAGATGGAGGCCCAAATGGAGAGAGAGAATTAGGAGAGATTATTAAATAATGAATATGAATACAATACAGAGAATACAATATGAAACTGACAAAAATAAACAAAAACATTATCAGAAAAAGACAAGAAATCCTCCTTGCACAGCTTCTGCCTAGAATTCAAATAAATACCCTTTCCATGCATAGCTAGACACTTGCATACTACAGTTCAGTATGCCTTCAAAAGCTCTACATCCGACATCCAGAAAGTACAATGTGATTTTTTCCTTATAATTTTATTCTTGATATATATCTTCACGTATTTTGAAACAAATGTCATTAGCATACGCACATTGTGCATGGGAAACAGTGGTATAGTTATATTTACATACAATTATGTTATTCAATCTGACTACAATTACATGCCAAAATCCTCTCCTGCCCCTTCTCTTCCTTCCCCCAAGTATCTTTCTTCCCAAAGAGCTCCCTTTTCGATGTCTACATCATAGGGATGCAACTCTGCTTGTTGCAATATTTGCTTTGAGGTGTACCAATTAACCTAGGTTTATATAAATCCTATTAATATTAAGATTAATGTTTCACATTGAAAATTAACATTTTTTGCCTCTAATTATGAAACACTTTTTTGAAAAACACCAAAAGATAAATGGGAAGTAATATCAATTAATCTTCGATAAAATTAAATATCTATCTACTTTTCATAATATTTTGGTTATTTTACATCTTTCCTCAATACTGTTTGCTAGTAAAGCCCTTTAAAACATCCATGTGAAGAAATTTCTACCATCCACATGTATATGACTTCATTTGTATGGCTAATAGAATCTTACACATTTTTTTTAATTTTAATTGATTTTATTGAGCTATATATTTTTTTCTGCTCACCTACCTTCCTCTCCCCTCCCCTTCTACCCTATTCCATGGTCCACATGATCCCATGTAGATTAGATCCATGTATTTCTCTGTTAGGGTGCTCATTATTGTCTAGGTTCTCTGGGATTGTGAATTGTAGGCTGGTTTTCTTTGTTTTATGTCTAAAAGCCAGTTATAAGTGAGTACATATGATATTTGTCTTTCTGGAACTGGGTTACTTCACTCAATATCATGTTTTCTAGATCCATCTATTTGCTTGCAAATTTCAAGATGTCATTATTTTTTTCTGTTGTGTAGTACTCCATTGAGTAAATGTACCACATCTTCCTATCCATTCTTAAAGTGGTATTTAGGATACTTCCAGGTTCTGGCTATGACAAACAACACTGTTATGAACATAGCTGAGCATATGTTTTTGTGGCATGCTTGAGCATCCTTTGGATATATACACAAAAGTGGTATTACTGGGTCTTGAGGAAGGTTGTTTCCAAATTTTCTGAGAAATGGCCATGCTGATATCCAAAGGAGTTATACCAGTTTGCATTCCCACCAGCAATGCAGAAGTGTTCCCTTTACCCCACAACTTCTCCAGCATAAGTTTCATTAGTGTTTTTTGATTTTGGCCATTCTTTCAGGATTAAGATGGAATCTCAGAGTTTTTTTGATTTGCATTTCTCTGAGGACTAAGGATGTTTAACATTTTCTTTAGTGTCTTTCAGCCATTTTAGATTCCTCTATTGAGAGTTGACTGTACTCTATTTTTTATTGGATTATTTGTTCTTTTGATGACCAATTTCTTAAGTTCTTTGTATTTTGGAGATCAGACCTCTGTCTGATGTGGGCTTAGTGAAGATCTTTTTCCATTCTGTAGGCTGTCATTTTGTCTTATTGACTGTGTTCTTTGCTTTATAGAAGCTTTTCAGTTTCAGGAGGTCCCATTTATTAACTGTTTCTCTCAGTGTCTGTGCTGCTGGGGTTATATTTAGGAAGTGGTTCCCTGTGCCAATGTGTTCAAGTATACTTCCAACTCTCTCTTCTATAAGGTTCAGTATGGCTTGGCTTTATGTTGAGGTCTTTGATCCATTTTGACCTGAGTTTTGTGCATGGCGAGAGATATGGGTCTGTTTTTATTCTTCTACATGTTAATATCCAGTTATGCCAGCACCACTTGTTAAAATATGCTTTCTTTTTTTCATTTGATATTTTTGGCTTCTTTGGCAAAAATCACATGTTCAAAGGTGTGTGGATTATGTAGGTGTTTACTGCTACAAACTTTCCTCTTAGCACTGCTTTCATTGTGTCCCATAAATTTGGGTATGTTGTGTGGTAATTTTCATTGAATTTTAGGAAGTCTTTAATTTCTCCCTTTATTTCTTCCTTTACCAATTGTTGATTCAGGTGATCATTGTTTAATTTCCATGTGTTTGCGGGTTTTCTGGAATTAGTATTGAATCTGAATTCTAGTTTTAAGCCATGGTGATCTGATAAGATACATGGGGTTATTCCATTTTTTTTTTTTGTATTTGTTGAGGTTTGTTTTGTTACTGAGTGTGTGGTCAATTTTTGAGAAGGTTCCATGAGGTGTTAAGAAGAAGGTATATTCTTTTATGTTTGGATGGAATATTCTATAGATATCTGTTAAGTCCTTTTGAGTCATAACATCTGTTAGCTCCCTTATTTCTCTGTTCATTTTTTTGTCTGACTGACATGTCCAGTGGTGAGAGGGGAGTGTTAAAGTCTCCCACTATTAGTGTGTGAGGTCTAAAGTATGATTTCAGCTTTAGAAGTGTTTCTTTTACATATGTGTAACATGAGGGGACCTGTTTGTTGTAACATGAGGGCCGGCTTGTTGAGGGTTTCTGTACCACCCTGCTCCCCAGCTATTTAGTCCCAGAGAAAAATCACACAAGAGATCTCTATAAGTTATAATGCTGATTGGCCCATTAGGTCAGGCTACTTATTAGCTCTTATAACTTTTGTTACCCCATTATCCTTATCTGTGTTAGCCACAGGGCTCAGTACCTTTCTCAGCTGGGCAGATTACATGCAGCCTCTTCAGTGGTCTGTGCAGGAATGACGGAAGAGCTTCCTTCTTCCCAGAAGACATACTCCTGTTCTCATTGCCCTGCCTCTCCTTCCTGTCTGGTTGACCCGCCTATACTTCCTACCTGGCCAATCAGCATTTTATTAAAATACATGATTGACAGAATACAGACAATTCTCCCGCACCACATATGAGGGTACCCTCGTATTTGGGGCATAGATGTTCAGTATTGAGATTTTCCTCTTGATGGATTTTTTTCTCCTGTGGCCAATATGAAATATCCTTCTTTGTCTTTTTAATTGAGTTTAGTTTGAAGTCTATTTTATTAGATATTAGGATAGCTACACTCGCTTGTTTTTTAGGTCCATTTGATTGGAATATTTTTTTCCCAACCTCTGAGATTATGTCTGTCTTTGAGGTTGAAGTGTGTTTCTTGTATGCAGAAGAAGGATGGATTCTGGTTTTTTATCCAATCTGTTAGCCTGTGCCTTTTTATAGGTGAGTTGAGTCTATTTATATTAAGGGATAT
Source organism: Myodes glareolus (assembly GCF_982192425.1). Taxonomy (NCBI): domain Eukaryota; kingdom Metazoa; phylum Chordata; class Mammalia; order Rodentia; family Cricetidae; genus Myodes; species Myodes glareolus. The sequence goes on along the minus strand of NC_142032.1, from coordinate 101,133,499 downwards.
TAATGACCAGTGATTGCTACCTCTTGTTAATTTAGTTTTTATTGTTGGTGATGTTAATTTGTATGTTTTCCCCTTCTTTAGGATTTGCTGCTATGAGACTGTCTGTGTTTTTGTTGATGTAGCCAACTTCCTTGGGTTGAAGTTTTGCTTCTAGTATTTTGTGTAGGACTGGGTTTGTGGATAGGTATTTTAAATCTGGTTTTATCATGGAATATTTTGTTTTGTCCTTCTATGGTGATTGAAAGTTTTGCTGGGTATCTTAGTCTGGAATGGCACCCATGGTCTCTTAATGTCGGCATAACACTTGACCATGACCTTCTGGCTTACATTGTCTCCAATGAAAAGTCAGGTGTAATTCTGAAAGGTAGATTTGCCTTTTTATATGTAACTTGGCCTTTTCCTTTGCAGCTCTTAATTTTCTTTCTTTATTCTGTATGTTTAATATTTTGATTATTATGTGGCAAAAGGACTTTTTTGGAACCAGTCTATTTGGTGTTCTGTAAGCTCCTTATATCTTCATAGGCATGTCTTTCTTTAGGTTGGGAAAGTTTATTCTATGATTTTGTTAAACATATTTTCTGTGTTTTTGAGTTTAACTTTTTTTTCCTTCTCTACCTATTATTCTTATGTTTGGCTTTTTCATGGTATGCCATATTTCCTGAATATTTTGGGTTAAACTTTTGTTAGATTTAATGTTTTCTTTGACTAATGAGTCTATTTCTTCTATTGTATCTTCAGTGCTTGAGATTCTCTCTTCCATTTGTTGTATTCTGCTGTTAATGCTTGCACTTGTGGTTTCTGTTCAGTTTCTCATGATTTTTGTTTCTATTATTCCCTTGGCTTGTATTTTCTTTATTGTCTCTATTTCAGTTTTCAAGTCTTGATAGTTTATTTCATATGTTTGATTGCTTTTTCTTAGTTTTCTTTAAGGGATTTGTTGATGTCTTCCACTTTTTTGTCTTTTCCTCCATTTCTTTGAGGGAATTTCTCATTTTCTCTTTAAGAATTTTGTAACATGAGGAGCCTGCTTGCTTGGGTTTCTCTCCTGCCTGATATCCCATAGCTGGCAAGCCCCAAAGAAAATCACACAGAGATCTTCATAAGTTATAAAACTGATTGGCCCATTAGCTCAGGTTTCTTGTTTACTCTTGTAGCTTATATTAACCCATTGTTCTTATCTATGTTAGCCATATGGCTCAGTACCTTTCTCAGCTGGGCAGATTACACTTTGCTTCTTCTGTGGTCTGGGGAGGACTGAGAGGTATCATCTTCCTCCTTCCCAGAATTCTCCTGTTCTCATTGCATCACCTCTACTTCCTGTCTGGTTTTCCCACCTATACTTCCTGCCTGGCCAATCAGCATTTATTTAAAACATGATTGACAGAATACAGACAATTCTCCTGCACCAGAGTTTCAAACATTCTCCTGAAGTCATTTTTTTAGATCATTTTCTTGTGCTTCGTCTATATTTCATTGTTCAATTCTTGCTGTTGTAAGGTCTTTAGGTTTTACTGGCATCATGTTGCTCTTTACAATGCTGTGTTTGTTCTTACCTTTCCTACTCATCTTTTCCTCTAATAGGTGTGTTTGGGGCTGTCAGTGATTCTGTTGATTAATCTTTTAGGTGCCAGTGAATCCAAGGCTCAGATAGTTGTTCCTTGTGGTACTGTAAATGCCACCATTCTAGTTACCCCTTTGGTCACTCTGTGTTCCTGGAGGTGCTCCCAGGCTTTGCTCCAGTCCCTTGGAGTTTGCTCTCTCAAGTCTGCTCCAGCCTAGGTTGTTAGCTTTGATGTGTTTTTGTAAATCCTGTTCTGGATCTGCTCCTGCAGAGGTACCTGGCTTGGAGTTTGTCCTGCAAAGGTCTCTGGCTTCCGTCAGAACTCCCAGGCTTGGGTGCTCTCAGACCCACAGAGGATCTGGCTCAGATTTACTCCCTCAGAGGTCTCAGACTCATGCTCAGACCCGGCCCCACAGAGGTTTCTTTTCCTTCCTATTCCCTTTGATAAATCAGACCAACGCTGGGACCCACAGAGGTCCTGACTCAAGCCTATTCCCTTGGAAGTCCCAGAAACACACCCATATCAGCAGGGGACTGGCTCAAACCTAGTTCCTCAGAAGTCCTAGACTCATGCCCAGTACATGAGGACACAGGGGTCCTGGCTTAGGTCTACTCCCTTGAAGGTCCCAGATTCACATCTGGACCCTCAGTGGTCTCTGCCTCGTTCAGCGGTTGCTTCCCTGTACCTGTTCCTGTGGCATTCCCTGTCTCAGGTCTGCTCTGGCCCAGGTTTCTGGCTCCTAGAATAAATTTCTTAAAATATATTAAGTTATTGATCAAAATACTACCTTAGAATTATTTTACTGGGAGGATTTTGTGTGATTTCAATGAGCATAAACACACGTGGAATCATGATAAAAACCAGGACAATTAGATATCCATTTTTCCAACACTGTATATTTTGTGGTGAGAATATTGAAAACCTCTTTCAACTATGTTGAAATATATAATACACTGTTCTTACTTTATTCATTTTACTGTGCCATTGTGCATGAGAATGTGTTTCTCATTCTATCTAACGAGATTTGATACAGTGATTGACAAACTTCTTTTCTCCTTCTACCCTTTCTATGTGCTGATGACCATTCTTCTAACTTCTTCTGAGATCAACTTTTCTAAGTGTTAGATGTGAGTGAGAGATGAAGTTTATCCTTCTTTGCCTGGCTGTTTTCACATAGTTTTTCCAGGGTCATCATTGATGGGGAATCTCCTTCAGCCAATGACCTTTAAGAGGCTGGACCAGGTTGGGGTGTGACCTTTTGAGTATCTGAAGAAAACTGCCAGTCTGCCCAGCTCTCTCTCTCTCTCTCTCTCTCTCTCTCTCTCTCTCTCTCTCTCTCTTTTCTCCCACATTTAGCAACTTCGGTGGACTTTCCATTCTTGTTATCTGAGTTTTCCACTTAAAGAAAAATATTGGAATAACTTGGAGTTAGCTTGGGATTATTTGAGTCATGCCCCCCTCCTTTTACACATTCAGACACATAACATCTTTCTTTTATTCTAATGATGAGATTTCATTCTTGTAAGTTATACTGAAGAAAATTCAGATACAGCAAAGAATAGCAAAGCTCCAAAGTTTCCTCAGAAAAAGCATCCCAGGGAAATGTCAAAGAAGTTGAAATTAAGTCATAGAGGATGAAGATTTCCTCGTTTTATCTTAAAAATTTTGTATGTACAGGATTAGTTAACATGGCTTGGCGGGGGACATGGTACAGCTCTATGTTATATGCTTTTTTAATTATTTTCTCTGTGATCTTGGGTATTCCAAGGGACATCTCCTCTGTGAATCTGAGTGGCCTCAGGAGCATTGGACTATCAAAAAGAAACCATAGCTACTGAATTTACAGAGTGCTGCTTTCATGATGCAACACAACACCCTGCATCATAGGTCATAAGACAGTGTTCCATATAGAGAAGATAAAAGCAAGTGAGACACAGACACTGAAGACAAAGAAATGGCACCATATGTTATATATTTGAAAGATAATGAATAGGTATCTGAACAGATTAATTTGCTAATTATGAAGTAATTATTTCCAAACATCTTATTGTTCATGAGAGAATTATGTTATTTTCTGTTATGGAGTGATTTCCTAATATGTTACTTGTGACACAAACTGGAAAGAATGTTCCAAGAAGATAACTGAAGAAAAAGAAGTTTGGACAATAACTGTGAGTAAGCTTTCATGTAAACGTGGACAAAGGCTTTAGGAAAAAGTTGAAAATATCTATGAAATGCTTATGAAAATATACATCATGCTAAGAGCTTCTGGTCTACCCTAAGAACTGAGTTTCTTAAGTTCTTCTTGTGTTCAAAATCTGCTGAATAAAACTGACATAGGATGGAAAAAAGGTAGAAAACTAACATTACTAAAGCTAGCCACTATAGATGAAACATCAGAGTTAAGTGTATCCAGATGACAAAGACCCATTTAAGGCCTCTGCTATTTATGACTGGGTGACGAGTAATGCACCAAATAAATTATCAGCAAATACTCACACGTTAGAAACCTAGGAAAGTGTCTTAGAGAAAATGGCTTTCCTTCTTTTCTCTTGAGACAGAAAATACACATAGTCATCATGGAGCTGAACTTACAGGAGACAATGATAAGCTTTGTAATTATTGCACATATTTATCAAGTATTACTTTTATCAGTATGGTTTCTTTGCTAGACTATGAGGGAAACAATGGTGTGCTAATTTGCCTTTCATGGTCACAGTTGTGCTTAAAAGTTATATCCAAATTATCAGTTGTATGTTTGATTATCTAGCACCAGCTGTCATTAGTAATAGGTTAATCTTATTTAATAAAAGTTATAGAAGACTATAAGTTGAGCTATTTATATTCCAAGTCCTCAAAATGAACCATGAACCTTTTAATAGCTCACATTTCCAACAAGTAAGATGGTAGAAATAATAGTATTTCCCCAACAGAAAAGGTTTAGTTGATGTGAGATATATATATATATATATATATATATATATATATATATATATATATATATATATGCCATGTGTCTTAGCCACTACACAGGAAAGGTATCTTGTGATGTCCTGATGGTAGCTAACTATCAATAATCCTGTTGATAACTCCTACTTTTCCTATCAAAGAGTGCAACTTTAACTTGATCAATCTGCTTTTGCTTCTCTACTTTGTGATCCTTTAGGATTTCTGTGTACTAAAATCTATACATGGGACGTTTTTATCTTATACCAAGTGAATTGCTATCCAATGGTAAAATCGAAAATGAAGATAGGAAATATTTTTAAAATTAGTTTATTTTTCCAAATATGTATAAATTTGACATTGATGGGTGAAAATCACCCATTTTCTATGATATTCTTAGTCTTATATAAGACTAAGATTATATAAGATTATAATTTAATTGAATGTTCAAATATTTAGTTATGCTATTAAAGACTACAGAAGCATTTTAAAAGAAGACATATCAAAGTATTTCCCAATTGTTGAATCACTTTAATATTTTATGTTTAAGTCTCCATATTTTATTGCAATTTCTTAAAAACCATTGCCTTAAACACAATGCACATTATTTATCAACTTCACTTTTCATAAAAATGAGAAATTTGTAGTTTAATTAAATATTCAATTGGCAAAGTCAACAATTAACATATGTAATGAATGTAATATTTTCTTTTGCAGATAAAGGTGCTAAAGCTCCATAGATTGTGATAGTTTACCTGAGTCTTTTTAGAATTTTTGAGATCTAGGTTTGAAATTTTAGATTCTACACACAAGAACCTTGGAAGAAATGCTTTGCAATCCTACCTCTGCATTTTGGAGATTATCCTAGTTATTGTTAACTAACCTTAAACCATCCATAGTTTTAACATGGTAAACAATACCACACATCACTACATTTCATTTTTCTACTTGGTTGGTATTCCTGGCTTGGAAAATTTTCATTGCTTCATCAGCATTCCCGTCTGCTTCCTGCTTGTCCTGACCTTGCTGGGGAACACCATAATCCTTGCTACTGTCAAGCTAGAACCAAACCTCCACCAGCCTATGTATTTCTTCCTTTGCATGCTGGCGATGACTGATATGCTTCTTACGTGCTCCACAGCCCTGAAAATGCTTGATATTTTTTGGTTTGATGAACACTGGATTGAGTTTGATGTGTGTCTAACACAAATGTATTTTATCCACACACTTTGCAGTTTTGAATCAGCCATCTTGGTGGCCATGGCTTTTGATCGCTTTGTGGCCATTTGCATCCCACTGCATTATTCGACCATCCTTACATCTTCTATGGTTATTAAACTGGGCTTAGTTGGGTTGAGCCGAGCTCTGTTCATAGTTTTGCCATGTCCTTTTCTAATTAAGAGACTGCCCTATTATACAAACTATGTTATCCACCATGCCTACTGCGAGCACATGGCTGTGGTTAAGTTGGCCAGTGCTAACACTCTCATTAACAGAACATATGGCATCTCAGTGGCCCTTTTGGTGATAGTGTTGGATCTATGGCTCATAGCCACATCCTATGTAAAAATTCTCCAAGCAGTGTTCCGTCTTTCTTCTCAGAATGCCCGCTCTAAAGCCCTGGGCACCTGTGCTGCCCATGTCTGCACCATTCTTGCCTTCTACACACCTGCACTGTTTAGCTTCCTAACTCATCGCATTGGCAAGAATGTATCTCCAAGTATCCACATCATCTTGTCAAGCCTATACCTTCTAGTGCCCCCCACAGTCAATCCCTTGGTGTATGGTATCAAGACAAAACAGATTCGGGACCGAGTGCTGAGCCTCTATTCACACTTGAAAATTGTTAAATACTAAATTATTTTAACAACAATTGTGATGGGAGAATATGTCTTGTGACATAATGGGGCATTAACTACTTTTACTATGATGCTATTGTAAAATGCTACTTCTCTTTTACATTATTTTTCATAGAAGAGATTTATGGTGTGATGCAATATTTGTCTCTTAATTTTTACTTTTTAATTTTATGCAAAATCATGTCTAATATATCTATCATCCAGTATCTTCACTTTATACAGTCCTTGTTCAGATGATGTATGTTTTTCTCATCATTATATATCTTATATATATCTTATTGTAAATTTCTCTATATATACATTTTAAGTATATATATATTATATTATATTACACTGTCTGCATATTTAGTGCCATATTTTGTGGAAAATGAATGTCATAATTTCAGTTTTAGCTTTATACATAGAAGGTTGAATACTGTCACTGTAGTCCTTACTTCAGAATAATTCACAGCAGCTGTACAGATCAGGACAATGAGTGAACAACTTATATCCTTTAGTACACTAAAGCATCACCAATCTTTGTCTAGTGCCATCTGAACTTTTAAAACCATTTTATCTTATTTATGTCTTTGTGAAAAAACTGAAAGTTGATCATGTCTCTTCCTTTCACCAGAGAAGTAAGTTTAGCTGGCAAATTGCTTCCTCAACGTCTGCAGAGTCAGTAAATATAGACAACATGAACTTAATTGAAACAAGAACATTTGAAGCAGGTATGTGGTGCTGTAAAAGAATTTTAAACATAAACCTTCTGAGATATGGAACTTAAAGAAGGTGAGTGAAATACCTGAGTACAGGTGAAGAAAGTATACCATTTAAGTCTCGTATTCTTCTAAGTCTCAAAATATTTAATATATACCTTAGTATTCAGACTAAGATACTATATGTTACCAAATGAATGAGAGAAGTGAGAAGCTGCAATACTATAAAGGATGTGGTAGAAGGAGAGGCCGCTAAAGGTACACGCAGTTCCTGGGAGAAAAAACTGCTGTTTGAAAGAGTGATGAGTGTGTGGACAATTCTAAAGCACCTCTAGTTTCTTTTAGATACATAAGATATAATACTAAAACTCTATAAAATCTCAATTAAATACAAGAGAAGTCACAAAAAAGAATAAATAATGACTCAAAATTACTGTCTTTGTTTATCAAGAAAATATTTGTATATGTGCATAAAAAGAGAACAGATAACATATTGTACACAAAATTTAATTCTTTCTGTGGAAAATCTGATATTCTTTCCAACATGCATTTTAAATTATTACTTTAAAAATATGAACTGTACTTATGTCCCAACTAGAAAATTAGAGATTTTTGTCTACAAGTAAATAAAGTCATTTCTATGAGCTTCAAAAATTTTCCTCTTTTCCCAACTAAGGTTTTCTGAAACTGAGTCATTAACATAATATAATAACAAAGGAGAGGTTCTGCTTTCACCATAAATTATGATTAGGTAAATTTAAGTTTGATGCCATATGGTGAATTCCCTGAATAACTTTTAATTGTAATTATAGTTATCAAAACATTCTATAGTTATACACATATGCATATATGTATGTAAAAACAGATAATGTACATGAGCCCATGAGTAGGCAAGAGAGCAAGGATGTCTGGATGTGAGGATTTTGAGGGAAGAAATCAGAGGAAAAAATTATGTAATTGCATTATGACCTCAAAAATTAAAATAAGTAACTTACATATGTCATTTGTTTTATTATATATACATATATTTATGCATAAAAGGATAAATGAAGTAATATTATATTATGCTGTATATAATTATTGCATTTCCCTTTTATCCTTTCCTCCTTCCAACCACTCCCATATAACCTCTATGTCCCTTTCTTCCCTTCTTCTGGCTTCTTCTTAAACTCTCTCTCTCTCTCTCTCTTTCTCTCTTTCTCTCTTTCTCTCTTTCTCTCATACATGTACACACACACACACACATACATATTCACTCATATGCATTTATAATCCTAAATATATAAATATACCCTTTTAAGACTGTAGAGGTATGATTTCATGGTTGATCACTTGATATTGGTTAATGAATCCAGAGGCTGTTTCCTGGGCAAGTTGTTTCCTTCCCTTCTCAGAATTCCTTAGTTTCCTGTAGGTTTTTTTCTAGGCTTTGTGCCCCATGAGATGTATTCTCTTCCATATTTGTAAGTCTGCTTGTGTTGTCCCTGTTCAGATCTTGTTCAGGCTCCCACATTGTGGAGACATCATAGGTATAGTTTCCATGACATTTCTAGGACATGTGGTCTTACAGTCAGTATTCCTTTCCTCTGGCTCTTAAAATCTTCCTTCCATAATGTTTCTTGAGTCTTGGATACAGGATTTGTGTTGTGTGAATAGATCAACTGGGACTGTGCTGGGTACCCACAACCACTTATTTCCTCTGTTTTGATTGGTTGTTATTTTCTGTATTGTTTTCTATCTGTTGCAGAGAAGATTCTTTATGATGAGAGTTACACTGATCTATGGGTAGAAGCATAAAATGTAGAATGAGGTTAGGAATTATGCTAGTTTAATTCACTGGTGGCTGTAAGTTCTCTTTTATTATTCATCACCTTAAAAGCCCCAGATAATTGTCTGAGTTTCAGGTACCAGACAGGATTTTCTTCTTGCCAAATCCAATTAAAAAGCTGTTGAATATCACCAAGAAAAGACTGCCAGCATGGCACTTTTTGAGTAATTGTACCATGATAGTCATTGTTGTAATTCATGTTAATTTAATCATTTTCTTTTTCTTGCCTTAATTCTCAGGCTGAGAAATTAAGCACTATATTAAATAAAAGTAACGAGAGTATAAACCTTTGTCTAGTTAATTATTTTGGGGGAAATGCTTTTGTTTTTCTACATTTACTACAAATATTGACTATTTTAATCTTATGTATATTTTTATATTCTATTAATTCTTTGATAATTCCATCAATTGAATTTTGATCATAATATCATAATATAATCCCCTTAGCTTTTAAATTAATTAAATTCACCACTTCCTACCTTCATACCCCTCATAAAATCATAACTGGTCAAAGTACTGGTTAAAAAAGGTGGTCAAGGAGAGTTAGTAACCTGGAGTGCTCAGCCACAAGTGGGACATCTTTACCGTACCCTGCTCCCTGTCTCATGGAGTGTAACTATGAAGGAAACGGCAAGAGAGAGAGATCTGTAAGACTGGAGCCAAAGGAGGTCTTCTGAGCAATGACAGGACCACTGCACTCACTAGTTCATCGAAACTGTAGTTGTCTAAACTGCACAAGATCAAGCCAGGCAGCAATGTCTAGTCTTTAATATGCTGGTACTCTAGATTCATCTGAACTTAATATTTGTCTATTTTTACTATGTATATTTGTGCCTTTCTTTACTTATTTGCACATATGCCTATGAAGACCAGAAAGGAGCCTATGACACCCTGGAGCTGGAGTTCCAGATAATAGTGGGTTTGACAACATGGGAGTTTATCTTGTGTCCTTTGCAATATTGGCAGTTTTAACTGCTGACTCATCTCACTAGTCCCTTAACAGACCTTCTTCTTATTAATTTAATTTTTGAGAATTTTGTATATGAGTAATAAACATTATTCTATACATCCAACTCCTCCTAAGTTTTCCCTACTCTATCTAAAATTTATAACCTCTTCTTTAATTATTATTATGTACACATATTTGTATATAATTTTTATTGAAAACATACTAAATTGTGTCAAATCATTTTGCTTACATCTTTTGATCTGCAGAAAAATGAAAACCCTTATGTTAAAGGAAATAAGAATATAAAAGGCAAATTGTCATGTGATCTTTTATGCTTAGAATCTAGATCCATCCCAAATGACATTCATGGTATTGGAAGGTCTTCTGCATGTTTTGGGGGTCAAAAAGTAGTCAATAATGTCACCAAGCTGTGAACAATGTTAGATATCTAACTGCCCTGACAACAAACTCTATGGAAGTAACCAAAAGCTTTATGACTAGATTTAATGCCTACTTTCACAAGGCAGAACTCATACCAGGTACCATTAACTGGAGCCAAAACTAGTAGTTAGCTAGGTCAGGATTCTAGGAGAGAACCTAATACTGTATTACTGCTTAATAAATTATTATGCATTCCATCTCAAAGTTCTTATCTTTCTAATCATTGGTTAGTTCATCTCTCACCCCTCATCAGAGAAGCTTCTTTTTAGAGTAAACAGATGGCAATTATATAAAGACCTACAACTGACCAATGTACAGAGAGAAAAGACTGTAGAGGGGACATTGGTGTCAAACTCCCCACTCGAACTCATGGATCATCATGGGAGATGACTGTAAGAACCAGAGGTACTAATCACCAGTGTGGAGCCTAGCAGCAGTGAGGCAGTAATCACCAGTGTGGAGCCTAGCAGCAGTGAGGTACTAACCACCAGTGTGGAGCCTAGCTGCAGAGAGGCAGTAATCACCAGTGTGGAGCCTAGCTGCAGTGAGGCAGTAATCACCAGTGTGGAGCCTAGCTGCAGTGAGACAGTAATCACCAGTGTGAAGCCTAGCTGCAGTGAGGCAGTAATCACCAGTGTGGAGCCTAGCTGCAGTGAGGCAGTAATCACCAGTGTGGAGCCTAGCTGCAGTGAGACAGTAATCACCAGTGTGAAGCCTAGCTGCAGTGAGGCAGTAATCACCAGTGTGGAGCCTAGCTGCAGTGAGGCAGTAATCACCAGTGTGGAGCCCAGCTGCAGTGAGGCAGTAATCACCAGTGTGGAGCCCAGCTGCAGTGAGGCAGTAATCACCAGTGTGGAGCCTAGCTGCAGTGAGGCAGTAATCACCAGTGTGGAGCCCAGCTGCAGTGAGGTCACTGCACACATGGCATCATAGCAGCTCATAGCACACATGACTACATGCACAAGACCTACACAGAATCAAGGCAGTCAAAATACAAAGCATGGATCTGGGAAGAGCTTTTGACATATTAACACAATCTGAGGAACTATTGCCAATGAGGAGTTTGTTTAAGACTCAGTCTAAGAGAAGCTGGTCATGGTCCAATTTGATATTCCTACCTCATGCATACATGTAACCCCAAGTGAACTCATTGGGCTTAATGACAGGCACATGAAGTTCAGGTCTAAAATTAGAGGAGAGTAATTGGGAGTTAGAATTTACCGAGACTAATTATGTCTGTATGAAAATCTCAAACAAAATGTACTACAATAAATGTCTAAAAATGTTATTAGACAGTAAGTCAAATTGAACACATATTCTTCTTTTTTAAAAATAATGAACTTGTAAAGTTCATTAAATTTACACTTGTTTTTATTTATTTCTTAATGTGCATCAATAAAATTTTTATACTACCCACTAAAATGAACTTTCCTAAACAGATAATGTGTAACATTTTTGAATTTTCAATAAATAATTTATATTTAAATCCAACTTTACCCTTAATTGATTTATTGATAACTAAGTTATTCTGTAATTTATTTGGAAGAAGACATCTGTCACCATTTATGGTGAAATTAAGGCATTTGGGGAAAATAGAAATTGTTAGTCATTTTAATCTAGTAAAGTTGCTCAGCAGTTCTCCTGCAGATATTCCTGAAGGCAATAACCCAATCAGAAGATACATATATTTAAACAAAATAATTGTTTTGTCTTCTCTATTTTAATTATAAATAAACTGCATTAAAGAGTATAAAATGTTCTTCCCTTTAAAGCATTTTATTATATTCCAATATGTAAAGAACTTTGAGATTGTCTTTCTGTTGTGAATAATAAAATCTGAAGAAACTGAAAAGTTGACACTTCTCCTTAATTTTCTTTTACATTTTACATTCTGAGATGATAATATAATTATAACCTTTCTCCCCCCAAAATTACAGAAGTTGTTCATTCACTATCCCCTTTATCATTCTCTATTAGTTGATTGGAAATCAATAGTTTTCTTTTTACCTCTATTCAATACAGTCTTTTTGTTTTACATTATTTCAGTTAGAATCAAAACAGTGGGTGTTATAAAGGCATATGTATGTATGTATGTATGTGTATGTATATATTCATGTTATATATGTCTGTATATATAAAATGCATCACATTATGTTCACCACCCCAAACACATATCTCTTCTGTCAGCCTCCTCCCCTTTACTGCTTTCTTTGTCTCATAATATTGAGTTTGTTGCAGTTTACTCTTGGACTATTTCAGTTTTTGACAATGAGAAGCACACAGTCATTGTAGTGATCATGTTTATGGAAACAAGTAATAAGACTGCAACTGATGTTTTGATTTATTTTGTGAGTCTTGCAGTTGTATACCATGTGTCACAAAACAAGTATAGAATTATTGAACATCCTTCCCACCTTCATTATACTGTCAATAAAATGTGTCATCAATTCTTATTTCATAAATTAGAAAAAAACAAAATGACTTTTTAAGATTGTTTTCATAGATGTTGAGATTAGAATAGTGGTCACAAGAGGCTGAAGAATTTATAAAGACACAATAATGTGAAGAAATATTTCCATGGGATCAGAGTTACAATTGTACAAGGATATAGTTCAGATGTCTCATTACAAAGGAGGATAAATCTAGTCAACAATAGTGAGTTGTGTATTTGAAAAAAAAACTAGAAGAGAATATTTTGAATGTTTTCCCCAAGAAAAAGATAACTGTTTTAGATAAAGAAAGTGTTAATTATCTTCTTTGACCATTAGTCAATCCATAAAAATATTTAACCATCATAGTATATCCCATATTATTCTGTTATTAAATCAAAAAGATAAAAATACAATTGATCAAAATGCATAATTCAACTAAATGTTTTGCTGCAATGACATAGCATATAATGCCTTTTTTATAGGAAAATTACTTGATGTAATGGACAAACGTGTTCTATTTAAGTAATATATGTAAAATGCATTCTTAGACTATTTTATCATTATCACCTTTAACTATAAAACATATATTTTTGCATATCTACTGATATTTCAGGTCATGAACAAATACCAAAAGGATATTCAGTCCTCTTTCTTATGATACTTTTACTAGTTCCTTAATTTTCTTTAGCATGACATTTTGTCTTTCTCTGCTGTCTGCTGATCATCAGTTTGCTGCTTAGGTTCTACCTTGAATTCCCCTTAAGTTCTTTTCATAATTGTATATAAATGAGAAATTCAGAAAGTAAAGAATACACAATGAAATGGGCACCACACTGTATTACTACTGGAACAGCTCTCTGTATTTGACTTACAAGCTAGCTACTACTCAATTTATTATGTTGAAGACTGCTGAGACACTTGGCATTCTTTTCTTTTTTTCTTCTTTTGTTTTTGTTGAGACAAGGTTTCTCTGTGGCTTTGGAGATTGTTCTGGCACTAGCTCTGTAGACTAGGCTGGCCTCGAACACACAGAGATCTGCCTGCCTCTGCCTCCTGAATCATGGAATTAAAGGCATGTGCCACTACCACCTGGCGACTACTGAGAGTCTTTAAACATAAGCTTGCCTCTAAGGAGACTTGATTGAAATTGTTTCTATTCTTATATCATTAAAAAAATTGTTTTTTTCTCTGTGATAAAATAAAGTTTAAAAGAGTAGCTATATTATCTTTGAAATTTCTATTGAACAATAGAAAAAAATAGTAAAGTCCTAAAAATGTTTATAGTTTGACTTGTGGTCACCTAGCATTTAATCTTAAATTGTTGTGCACTTACAAAAAGTCTTTTTCAGCACATTATTTATCCATTCAATCTTTATTAAGCAAATATTAAACAAATGCCTAAAAAAAGCATTTATAGGAAAGGATGTACATTGAAGAGGCAAATAATTGTGCCAAAAATATTACGTCTAATTATATACTTTCAAAATGTTTCTCTCTCAAAAAATTATAAACCTGAGCAGTATTCTGCTTGCCACTTATTTTTCTTGAACTCTAGTAAAAAATAAATTTTATTCAGTAAAGATTCAGCTACAATAAAGTCTATCATATCAGTCATAATTAATACACAAAATGCAAACTGTAGCTCTATGTTTTGATACCCATGGGAGTAGATTCAGTGATCCTGGGTATCTCTAATGTTTGCTCCACCAGACCGGAAGATGCGCAGAATCCTCAGTCGGATCTGCTTAGTCTTTATGGTATAAACAACCGGATTAAGCACTGGAGGAATGAGAAAGTGAAGATAAGAGAGCAACACACGACTGCATGGGGAAGCCCGCTTGCCAAATCGGTGGATCATGGACAGGCCAATCATAGGTGTGTAGAAGAGCAGGACAGAACAGATGTGGGAGACACAAGTGTTGAGGGCTTTGAGGCGCTCAGTCTTGGAGGCAATTGACAACACTGTGTGGAGGATCAGCCCATAGGAGAGAACAATGAGCACAGAGTCCACACCCAGGGTGGAGAGAACCACAAACAGGCCATAGATACTGTTGATGTGGGTGTCAGCACAAGCCAGCTTCATAACATCTGGGTGCAGGCAGTAAGAGTGGGAAAGTTGGCGCTTCTGGCAGTAAGGCAGTTTTTTCAGCATGATGGGGGCAGGAATGTGGAGACCAATGCTGCGAACCACAATGACCAGGCCCAAGCCGGCAATCCGAGGGTTGGTGAGGATGGTGCCATAGCGCAGAGGACTGCTGATGGCCACAACACGATCAAAGGCCATGGTCAGTAGCACAGAGGACTCCATGATGGAGAAAGTATGAATGAAGAAAAGCTGGGCAAGACACATGTCTAAAGTAACCTCCCTGACACCCATCATGTAGATTGTGAGCATGGTGGGCAGTGTGGAAGCAGACAGGCCCAGGTCCATCACTGCTAGCATGGATAGGAAGTAGTACATAGGCTGGTGCAGGGAGGGCTCTGACTTTACAACCCACAGGATCAAGCTATTCCCTGCAAGAGAAGCAATGGACACGATGCACAGGGGAATGGAGAGCCAGACATACACAGCCTCAAGGCCCGGGAGTCCAGTCAGAAAGAAGGAGGTGCTGGAATGGTTGGAGTGGGCCATGACATTTGCCTGGGAAGACTCCAAAATCAAGTGTAATCCCAGGACCTGAGTCCAGAGAGTTGTTAGAACTTCTGAGAGCTGGGATCTGATGGAGACTCTTCAAAATGTTGCTCTCACAACCAAGGCTTCTAATTTATTTTCTTTTAGTTCATAATTAGGGAGTTCTTTAAAGAGATGAATTTGTTTAATTGTTAGAAGAAAGTTTTTGTACAAATTAAGACCACATAATGTAAATATATTTAATGCTTAAATTGGAATTTAGCGTATGTCCTTATAATGGAGCTAAAGAATATTGGTTCCAAGTCTGTACTACAATTATTGCATTCAAACTACCTTCTAATATAGCTGTTATATCACACTTGGTCTAGATTTAAAGTCCTCCTTTCTGTTAATTTCTTCACATTCCTCTACTTTTCAAAAATGATAATTATGATGGATTTTGCCATTTTTTCTTTCACATATGAAAATATACTGGTAGAATTCATTATCCATGTCTTTCACTTAATCTACTTTGTGAAACAATTTTATATGCACGATTCACATTATTTTTAAATCTATTTTCTTGTATTTTATTTGCATAAATATTTTGCATGCCTGTATGCATGTACACCATGTGTGTTTCTGGTGCCTGCAAAAGTCTGAAGAGGGCCTTAGGTCCTCTGAAATATTGGGTATAATCTATCATATATGTGTTAAGAATCAAACCCTGGTCTTCTGCAAGAACAATAAGCACTCTACACCAATGAGAAATCTCCCAACCCTATCTTGGGGCAGGACAGATTGGGTGTGTGGGAGGATGGATGGAGGGAGAGAGTACATGGAGGGGTGGCTGGAATTGTTGGCATTTGGGTGTGTGAAAAATCTAGTGCCATGGAAACATCCTGGAATCTATGAGAGTAACCGTAGTGAGGACTCCTAGTAATAGAGGATACAGAGTCTGCATTGGCCATGATTTGTCGCCAAGCAAAGCTTC
This sequence comes from Myodes glareolus, assembly GCF_982192425.1. Taxonomy (NCBI): domain Eukaryota; kingdom Metazoa; phylum Chordata; class Mammalia; order Rodentia; family Cricetidae; genus Myodes; species Myodes glareolus. Next base: position 101,117,179 of record NC_142032.1, on the reverse strand, counting down.
AGGCTGTGGTTACACTTCAGCTGAGTCATTGGCTGAGGAGGTCCTTTGGAGATCTCTAAACAACCTAGGCTTATGCTAGGACAGAAGGTCGCTCTCTGAGAACAGACAGTAGGGCCCCATTCCCTAGGAAAACTACCACAGAGCTCATGGTACATTGAGATGTCATGTTTGGTCTCCTTGGAGCCTTCATCCCTGTGCCCTAGTCTCTTAGGCCAGAGAACGTACTGTGCAGGCTAAGAAAAGAGAAACCTGGACACAAAACCCTGCACCTCCAGTCTGTCCTAAGACTGTGATGTGCTAGCACTTGTGGGAGTGGCCAACCAATATTTGACATCACTTCAAAGTCAGCCACAAGAAGCAGCTTCAGGTCTGTACTGCCTTGATGGCCAGAAAACTGACTGTGTAGTCCAGAGTCCTAGACTAGAACCAAATGTGACCGGCAAAGAAAGAAACAAAGAGAGGAAGAGAAGAAATAAAAAAAAAAGTCAGGAAATAAAACCTAGTGAAATGGTTCCCACTGATGTGGGCTATACTCCTAGGTTTGTGCCTTGTCTAGTAGTCAACAGGAAGTTTTCCTCTGGCAGTAGATGGAAGCAGATGCCAAGACTGACAGACAGACATTATGTGGAGAGAATCTGTGTTGGAGGTTTTCACTAGGTCCCTTACCTCAGAGATCGGGAACTCAGAAGAGAGGGAGCTAAGACTGTAGGAGTCAGAGGGGACAGTGAACACCAGGAGAACTTGGCCCACCATATCAGCTAGGGGGCTCATATGGATTCACACAGCAGCAAGCAGGGGCCTTCATGGGTCTGCACCTCTGCATTCATATTTTGGTTGTTTGTTAGCTTGGGGTTTTGGGGGACTCCTAACAGTGGGAATGGGTCTCTCTCTGACTCTTGCCTACTCTTGGGACTCTTTTCCTTCTCTTGGGTTGCCTTGTCCAGCCTCTTTATGGGGCTTTTTACCTTGTCCTAGTGTGTCTTGTTTTGTCCTGTTTGGATGTTACCACTTGGAGTTTCTTTTTTCTGAGGAGGAAACAGGGGGTGTATCTGGGTAAAAGAAAGGTGTGGAGGAAGCTGAGAGGACTGGGGAGAGGGAAAACTGTGGTCAGGTTATATTGTATAAGAGAAGAATCTGTTTTCCATTTATAAGAAAAAGAAAGAAGAAAGAATTGGATCTATAATTTCATCTTTTGGTCTGTCAAAGGAGGATCCTAGACTAGAAATAATTTTGAGTGACCTCCGGTTTTGAATTCTAATGAATATACTGTAATATTCACAAAACCTATTATTTTTAAATATTTATTTTTATTGTTTAATTTTGCATGTGTGTGCATGTGGTTTTGTGCTTATCAGGCTTAAATTCTCGTGAATTCTTTTGTGTTATTGTTCTTTTTCTTAAATTGTTTTCCTCTTATAACTTGCCTTCTTGTCCCTCAATTGGATGTTTGTGAATTCACACAGTAGTGAAGCTATGTCAGGTACTGCTTTAGATGCATAGATTAGAGCTCTAACATGTTCACATAAAGGTCAAAGAAGCACCACAAGCAATATTATTCTAATATGTGGAGAAAATAAAACGAAGGGGAACGAGAAGGAAGTATCATACTAGATTAAGAATTGGAGAACTTGGAAGAACCATTCACGGTGAGAGGACTCAGTTTACTGCAGTCAATTCAGTCCCTATAGGAAACTTCATGTCACCCAGCAGAATAAGTGCCAGCTCTCTAGTGTACTAAACGTGTGTCTGTTTGCTCTAGAAATGGAGATGCAGTACTGGTAGTTTTAGTATAAATGGCAACCTGTAAATCACGCAGTATTTTAGGTCTCTCTCAATTCCCAGTTAGGCAGTGTTTTCCTGGATTGAAGCCTTGCCCTTGGTTTCAGCAGTGCCTCTAGATGACTGTGCTGTATTTTACAGCCTGAACTGCCACCATCATTAGGTGTGGGATGAGAGTGGAGACAGCTAATGGCGATTGTCAAAGTCCCACCGACACAGATCTGGGAGAGAAATCAGAATACTCGCTGACACAGAAAGTGTGATCCATGGTTCAGAAAACACATTGATGTATTAAACTCAAACATCATTAATATTAATAATTAAGCACCAGAATTGTGATTATAATAAATAATTGTGCCAAGAGTTTCCCAAGCATTTGCCATGAAAAGAAGCAAGTTTTCACTCAGGTAATCTGCTAGGGTATTGGAAGCTAATGGAAGTGTGAAATAAGACATACATATTTGGGGAAACTGACCAGAATAAACTGGACATTCGAACACTTCTATAATGGAATAATTCTCATATTCAACCTGCAGAGTTTCTTTAAATTGGAGAGAAATAGTTTTTTAACAAGCTTAAAGGGTCTCCTCTTACCTCTAAATCACAGTTACATAGGCATAAGTACAATTTTGTTTTATTATATTTCAGAAAGAAATGGAACGTGAAAATAAACTGGCACCAGAATATTTTTCTGTTTCTGTATATATTAAGTTTGGATGCTGCCTAGAAAAAAAATGTGATTGTATATACTCATTTTCTTCTGTTTTAATTATTCTTACATACTTTGTAGAAGGAAACAATTTAAAAATAAGCAGAGGAATATTGTTGAGAATTTCTGGTGTTGGCTTCAACACAAAGACATGAGGATAAATTTGAAGATTGATAAAAATAGCACTTAATCATGAGGTATTTCTCTAAAAATGTCAAGAAGGTACTATGGGATTCCTTCTTTGGAGAAATTCTACATCTGGCTGGCTAAAAGAGTTTTAGTTATCCCAAGTAGGATAGGAATAGCAAAACCAGAAAGCCATGCTGGAATTTCCAACATGGCAACTTTACAATTAGAACAGTAAATCTTCCCCTTCCAAACTATAATAAGAAAATTATACAAACAAAATTTTCATGTCCAAAAATATTTTCATGTATATTACATATTAATATATATTTGCATATTTTGTACCATGTAGACTTTATCTTGATGCAAAGGCAAATTGGTATTGTATCACTTCTTATAGAATTAATATGTTTGTGTGTATAAATTTAAAAAGGAGAATGAATATTCTGTTGCATTCTGTAGTGTTAGAAATTAGATAATGATTGTTAATATTTGTCTTATTTTCTATGTTCTCACCTTAAAGGATACAAGGTGTCTTTCAAAGATGATTATTCAAAAATATGGAAAGAACTGCAGTCAACAGGGATCAGCATGGATTTATTCATTCAGATCATAGTTTTTTTTAACCTTTCACCTTAAAAGAAGAAAAAGAAATTAAACTACTTCCCAAATCAGCAACTCTACATAATAATTCTGTTTCTAAAAATCTTCCCAGTTTTAGTTCAGACCTGAGGAGGTACACATATTAAGACTTCTCCCTAGTTTTAGTTCAGATCTGCAGAGGTACACATATTAAGACTTCTGGATCTTCACAGCCATTAACATTATAATTCATTTAAGGTGAGGAATTATTGCTAGTGAGTTATCAATCTATCTAACAGCTTTGCATTTAATTGACTTTATTTGCTACAAAAGGACATTTGGAAAATTCAATAAGAACCTACCCATCAGCTCCACGAAACAAAGAAGTGAAAAGGTCCTTTTCTTTACTCTTAGCAGTCAATAGTTTACTTGATATTCCTAATTCAAATTTGGCCCTTTTATTTTTCAAAACCCATATGCAAACAAGGACAGAGAACTCATCTCTTTCTCAGGAGCCCGGTGGCAGGGAATGCTCAGTGAAGACTAATTCTACAGCAAATTAGTCAATGCAAATTAGTTATACCCTGATGAATACAACAGGGACCATGGGCCTGGTAGCAGCCAATGACTTTACCGTTGTCATTAAAAACAAGTCTTACATGTTCCAATGAGACACTATTGTGATTGTTAGTCAAGTGATTCTTCAGCAATCTGAGTTTTTATTGCTGCCAGAGACTCCTTAAAGAAGAACTAAAACCTGCCTCATCAAGACATGAACTAAAATTTATCTCTATTTGCTTGCATTATTTTTTAGTGACTCAATTTTTGAGCCTTTTTATGTCTTTAGAGATGTATATTTGGTTAATAGCAATCATCTGAGGTGAAACTGTGTTTGGAATTCAACACAAAACTTTTGCATAATTGCATATTTTATTTTAACCTCTGAGCCATTCCAATGAAATAGCAGAAAACATTAAGAAAATTGCATTGAGGAGTAAATGGCATTTTCTGTTTAAAAACTGAGAAAACTTGCAATTCTGAATCAATAGCTATGATTCTATTATTTACTAATAATATTGGAATATATAATATAACTATGCTTGGAAATCATTTTCTAAATATTTTTAAATAATTTATTAGGCAGCTAATTATTATCATTAAATCCAAACAAAAAAAGAGTTTTCTACCTTTGCATTAATAATAAAAGTTCCAGAAAATGAAATGCCCAAATTTGAAGAGTTAGCTCTGAAGTTGGACAGAAAGTAGAAAATTACTAAACCCAAAACAAGATAACTAATTGTGTTGCCCCAATAAAACTTTTCTAAATAATATATTTCACAATATAAGTATAAGAAAAAAGCAAAGATCTCAATCTTAGTCACAGGTGTACTTATTTGGCCACTCCATGATGTACATCAAGACCGAAATTTATGACATCACTGGAGCAGCAGCAGAAAGACTTTTCCTGGGGCAACCAATAGCTCTCTTGATTGGATTTGAGGACTTCTCCACATAAACGACCTGCAAACATGATCAACACCCATGAACTGGAAGATCTTAGACCCTAGGGAGGAAATCAGTGCTACTGTTTTTCTAAATAGTCATCTACTATATTGCCTTCTAAATATTTAATTTATATGCATGGATATATGCTGCTCTCAACTGTTGAGCTCATAAGCTCAATAACAGATATAGTTACCTGTCCAACAAGTGCACAAGACCAAGACAGTTTAAAATAAACAATATGATAGATATAAAATTATCTCAGCAGCTAAGTGCACTTGTTCATGTAGAGGACCTGCCTTTCGTTCCCAGCACTCAGATAGCAGCTCAAAACCCTTCAGAACTCCATATTTGAGTCTGCTCCCTTTCAGGCATACACATGGTGAATATACATACATGTATCCAAAACATACAAACAGCATAAAATTAAGTAAATATATAATTTGTTAAAATTCCATCATACAGTGGCTAGGGTCTCCTAAGGCCCTATCCATAGCTAAGGGGATATTAACAGCTAATGGTACTAAGGAAGGAGGATCACTTTCCTTTGCTGGAGTAACCACTAATAGCTTGTTCACCTCCTGGTTTGTGAGCACATACCACTGAGTGTACTGGCAGTATCAGTTGAACGTGATAGGTTAAATATTTATATGTATTCTGTCAAGGTCTCTATGAGTTCATATGTGTATCAACCCTATTATGTCTGGAAGACACTGTTTCCTGGCTCTCATTCATCACCTATTAGCTCTTAAAGTCTTTTCTGTATCTACTTGCACATAGATTTCTAAGATTTGGGGGTAGGGGTTTGATGATGACATCCCATTTAGGGATGAATGTGCCATTGCTTCTCATATTTACACATTGTCCAGTTGTGTATCTCTGTGATGATTATCATCTACTATAAGAAGAAGTTCCTCTGATGAGGGTTGTGAGATGTACACATAAGACTTGCACAAGTTCAAAACAGTCAAAGATTTCAGCACGGAGAAAGGGAAGTGTAAAGAAAGTCACAACCCTAACCAAGAGGCTATTTGCAATTGGTACCTTATTGGAAAGGGACAATGAAGTGACACTGGGTATATCAACCACACTCCAAGGTAGGGCTCTATGCTAAAGAATAGTTGGCCAAATGCTGTGTATTATTTGCCCCCCCACCGCAGGAGTGTGTGTGTGTGTGTGTGTGTGTGTGTGTGTGTGTGTGTGTGTGTATGAAAGAGAGAGAGAGAGAGAGAAGGAAGAGAAAGAAGAGAGAGAGAGAAGAGAGAGAAGGATTATGAGGTTTGATAGGAAGGGAGATGGAGAGAAGCTGGCAGGAGTTGGGAAAGGAAAATATAATCAAAATACACTGTATTAAAATTTTAATAATAAAAAGATTAAAATTAAACAAACTTAAAAAAATGAAGTTGGAGGGATCCATGGGGGGCTGGAGCAAAGGAGAGTGGGTATGGACATGTTCCATATATATGAACTTCTTAAATAAAGAAATAGAAATATGATATTTTTAACAGCAACAATGCACTAGAACAAAGGAATAGAGTTCTCATTTCAGAGCAACAACTGGATAGGAAGAAATTGCAGAAAAGCATGTCCAAAGAAATTGCTTAGATGTCCACTTGAGTCCTTACCAAGTTCTAACGTGAAAATTCACAGCAAAGATGCAATGATCGTCAACAGAGAGTGTCACTGGGAGAAACGAGTACGGAACGAGTGCAATGGAGACTGAAGTTCTTGCAACAATGGAAAACACCAAGATTAGAGTGCAGATATCTTTTTGAATATCTCAGATATCTGGATGATAATGCTATGTATGGTAAGGTTCAAAGTTAAAAATATAAAACTAGCAATAAAAGCATACATTACCTCATTATCAGAAGTCAATCTCATTGTATTTGGGAACCACAAGCTAAAGCATGAAAAGAATTGTACATTTTACCTGAGTTGGTAAATTTATATCTGATAAAAATTTAGATCTGCTGTTTCAAATCTATGAGTTATGGCCTGATGAAAAATACACTGCAAAAAATAGGATCCAGACTTCTTGCTGCTGCAGAAAATTGCATATATATATATATATATATATATATATATATATATATATGAAAATAAATAATTTTTTCTGAGACAGGGTCTCTCTATAGCTTTGGAGCCTGTCCTGGAACTCACACTGTAGACCAAGATGACCTTGAACTCACAGAGATCCTCCTGTCTCTGCCTCCAGAGCGAATGCTGGGATTAAAGGCATGCACCACCACCGCATGGCATAAGATGATATATTTGTAAAGCTGCATGAAAAAGACAGGAATTCTGAAACTTATAAATCTAACAATTAAATATTTTTCATCATTAAGGAAGTGCTGTAAGGTTAGACAATATATACATGATGTCTGTATATCTATGCTAATGTAAACTTAATGATATAATACTAAATATCCATAATGAAGAATTTATTTATATCATTAATTTATGTATCCATAAAGTGAAATATAATATTGTTCAAAAATAGAAGAAAATAATATACAAACCACATCTACTTAGTAAAAGAAACTAGGGCAAAATAAAAATAAAAACAAACCTTTTTATCGATTGTAAGGATGGGACAATATAACTCAAGAATTAATAATTTTATTTCTTTAAATATCCATAGCATACTTTGGGACATTTATTCAGTTACATTTTTCCTAGGTCACGTCCACTTTATAGTTATTATATCATCAAAAGTAAGATATAGTGTGATTGAAGATGTTTACCACTGTTTCTGAAAGTATAACTAAAGCCCTTCCGAGCTTAAGTTTTCAGAATTCTAGGATTTTATCAGGAAAAGACTTTTGACTTTGCAAACGTCAACTCTTTCATTTTGTTCACTTTTGCACATCAGTGTATATATACTCTTGAGACACAGCAGATTCTCTGGTAATAAGGCTTTAAAAAATAGTAAGAATTATGATTTTTCCCATGGATCAGTTATGGTTTTGATGTAAGGAGGAATTCACACTGTATTCCTGTTGATATGTCTGAAAAATTAGTTGACTGATGATCTGGCAAAAGCGACACTCTGCTGTATTGTTGGGGTGTGCTCAGTCAGTCAGCTTTTACCTAGGATTGAGGTGTTGTACAATGAAATTTCAGTGTTTCTTTCGATGTAGCATCTTTAAAATGCGAACCCGAATCTCTTTGGTTTTGACACTGTAGACAATTGGGTTGAGAACTGGAGGCATAAGAAAGTGGAGATAAGAGAGAAGCATATATACCAGAGCTGGTAGTTTCCTTTTCCCAAAGCGATGGATCATGGACAGACTCACGAGCGGGGTATAAAACAGAAGAACAGCACAGATGTGGGATATGCAGGTGTTGAAGGCTTTCAACCGTTCGGCATTAGAAGCAATGCTCAAGACTGTCTTCAAAATCAGCCCGTAGGAAAGGAGAATGAGCACAGCATCCATCCCCAGCGTAGAGAGCATGACAAAGAGCCCAAAGCCACTGTTGACGACTGTACTGGAACGGGACAGTCTTAGAACATCGGGATGAACGCAGTAAGAATGAGACAGAGCACTGACAGGCTGGAATGTCAGCCTTCCCAGGAGCACAGGCAAAGGCAGATGAAGCACAGCACTGCGGACCACCACGGCCAGTCCAATGGCTCCAATACGTCTTGTTGTAAGGATGGTAGCATAGCGCAAAGGTTCTCTGATGGCCACACAGCGGTCAAAAGCCATGGCCAAGAGCACAGCTGACTCAATGACTGAAAACGTGTGGATGAAGAAGAGTTGCATGAAACAGGTTGCAGTTCCTATCATTCTCTGGCCGAGGAGAAAAACAGCTACCATTGAAGGCAATGTGGAAGCTGAGAGGCCCAGATCGGCCATTGAGAGCATGGAAAGGAAAAGGTACATAGGTGTGTGGAGGCTGGACACAGACTTGACTATGTGCATTATGGTTATGTTGCCCAGCACAGAAAGAATGTAAATTAAACAGATGGGAATTGCTGTCCAATGATGAGAAGCCTCCAGTCCAGGAAGATCCATCAATACGAAAAAGAAGCTGCTGGCATTGCTATGCTTAGAAACAGCCATAACTCCGGAAAAAGGTTGCCCTGGAAAACTGTAATGGAAGCAAAGTGCTGTTTATTCTTAGCACTGTCTTTGCAAGCTGTCTTCAGTGGCATTGTTGTCTGACTGCAGAGTAGAGGTGCTCACACCGCTCTATCCCATTCTCTCAGTGGTTTCTACTCTCAAACAAGGCAGACTCACTTCTTTTTTTCCTATTGATTTTATTGAGCTCTACATTTTTCTCCACTCCCCTCATTTGCCCTCCCTTTCCTTTCAACTTTCTCCCATGGTCCCCATGCTTCTACATTTACTAAAGAGATCTTATCTCTTTCTACTTCCCAAGTAGATTAGATCCATGTATATCTGAACACGCCTGATCCTGTGGATCTCAGAAGCTAAGCACGGTGGGGCCTGGTTAGAACTTGCATAACAGACTCACTTCTTAACAACCATTTTATTTTAAGCAGCACATTGGAATCATTAACATGAAAAAAACCTCTCTTTTCACCTTGAAGGTTCTTCAACATTTGAAATTTAAGGACAAATCTGTGTTTAAGGCATAGGGCCCAAACACATGAGATACCTTATTTCTAATAGCAGAATACAGGCGTGATTTTAACGGAAGGAAGATATAGACAATTGTGCTGAATGAGTGTGTGGAGTATAAATTACAAGCTAAATTATATTATCAGATAAAACTTTTGTTCTGAACTGGCCCTAAGGCACTATGAATAAAAGAAATATCAAAAAATATATTTGAAAAAGTTTGACTTCACGTGCTCATTGGCTTAATTTAAATACTTCCTCAGTCATTATCCATGGTATTCATTGAAGTTTAGAATAGCTGGTGTGAATATGCAACACAGAGATATAAAAAATGCATATTTGTAAAAAAATGTATTTTGGTGGAATCAAAAATCAAAGCTCCTCTCTTGTAAATATCGATAATAACAGCAGGTAATATATACTTTCTACATTTGAAGGTCCAATAACTTGCTATCAATACAGAACATGTATAAACTAGACCAAGAAAGCACTGATTTAGATAGATTAAATGTATCAAGTAACAATTTTTACCCTTTCCTCCATGCTCGCAGATTCCAAGTTCTGTCAAGGACACTTATCAAAGAGGAGAATAGCCTGGAATCTGAAGATGTAAAATACAATTTGATTCAACCTTAATCAAATATCAAAACCATACATTAAATGTTATTTTCTCAACTGAACATCCTAAGTAATTTTCTTTAAAGATGGAGACTTTGAAATGTTTTTGAGAGCTACATTATGCAGCATGTTTGAATAATAGGGCAATTGTGATATTCTAATTTTTGTCTATCAGTTGATCCTAGTGGTGTGCCATATTGCAAGAAAAGTCATCTGTGTAACCAGCAATCCACTCACCAGCTGTTGACCTCAGGGATGCCTAGAGTAGCATTTCTATGAAGGTTAAATAATGATGCTCCATTTGAAGTAGCATATAAAATGAACACTAGACATGTTTGATAACAAATATAGGACAAATGATAGAAGAAGCAATAAGAGTTGTTCATAAAAAATCAAAGTTATAGCTGACTTATCCTACTGGGAAAAGAAGGGGACTAGTTTGTGTGACTACACCTCTGGAGAGGCTGAGGGGAGTTAGTTCCTAAGGATCATCTAAGATGCACTGAGAAAACTCTAAATATTGATGGCAGAAGAGATGGAAACAAAGAGGATGCTTTTATTGATCTGTCTCTGACAAAGGTTATCTGTGGTGTGCTAACCACAGAGTGCTTCCAAGAACAGAGAAAAATCACATCCTTTCCCCTTCGAAATTGTTTGCCAATACACTGAAATTTTTGCAAATGTGGAAAACTTGCAATTACAACCATTAAAACCAAAACACTTAAACTTTAGTAGCCCTGAGTGAATTTTAACATCCAATTTAACTTACTTGTCTAGTATTTTCATGAAGCATAATCAGATAGGCAAATATGACTTGTTAGAAATCAAAGTTCTATAGAACAGCTCCACAAATAAGTGTCAATGTGGCAAACACCCAACAGACGGGCTAGGTATACAGGGATGTCTATGTTCTGTCTTCACCTTTTAACAGATATTAGGAAAGAGAACTCAATGCTCTAAAACCCGTGAAATTAGTTGCAGAGTATAGATTCAACCCATGCTTATGAGTCAACCTAGGGACAGATATTAAACTGCACGAGGAACTGATCACACTGCAAACCCATGCTATCTCTATATAAGAAGCTTTCCAAAGTGTTATATATGAATGGACAGATAAATGCAGAGGGACGAAGTGTCAGCCAATCACCTACGATAGAAAAGCTGGAAAAGAATTATAATAAGAATGGTTAGTGTACTAAATTTCTTCAGTATAAGGTCATGTTCATTGCATTCAGATATGGCTCAATTCTAGAGGGTGATAAGGGCTTATGAAAGGCCACCCTTGGGCAGAATAAAGTATTTATGATTATAGGACTGACTTGTGAGGATTGTTAAAGCCAGGTTTTAAGAGACAAATGTTCTTTGGAGACCTAGTCATGATACTGAGCATGCAAGGACTCAGTAGATAGTTCCCAGTTTGCAAGTCTGTTCACCTATCTGTTCACAGTATTTCTTAATTTTGTGTGGGAGACGAAGAGGAAATTATTCCTCTTACATGAACTTTTGGCAAGAATATTTCCAGTCACAAATTGAGCAATGAAAGGCTATAGACTTCATTTGACATGTGCCAAAAACAAAAGAAGAGAAGTATGTTTTACCTTTCAAAGTCAATAATGCAGCATTGGATAAATTGACTTTTTAATATCCTTTATCACGAAAGTAAAACTAAATGCTTTAAAAAGGCAATTAATTAAATTGTGACATTTAGATAGTTACAGAATTCTATGTTCCTGTAAAGGCTTTTGTTCATGTTAGAAAAATGTTCTGAGCCATTAATTAAGATTTTAGTACCCAGATATTAATTTTGAGAAGGCATTTTAACCTGATTTTTGGTATACTGCATTGAACCAATATTATTTTTATTTCCAAGTTTTAAAGAAATGTGTATGTGTGTCATTCAGAGCCATGATCTATACATAGAGAAAAGTTACACATTACAGAATGCTGAGGTTAGTTCAAGTTTATGTGTTAACAACAGAGGGCTTATTAAGGAAGAGAAATAAAGAAAACTAAGAATAAATGGAAACAAGAGTTTGTATGCAAATCTTGATAAACATACCTTTTCATCATGACTCTCATATACCTAAAAAAAAATGAGAGCTAGACCTTTATTGAAAGGTGTCTGGTATTTAAGGAATATTTATTACCTTTTTAAGAATCTTAACTTGTTTTATAATAACCTATTTAATGAAGCTCAAGTTTCTGTACTGCTTATATACGAACAGGTGATGTTCATTGTGCTGAGAAGCATAGGATCTTCAGAGAGGAGATGCAGAATTAATGTATTTTCCCAAAGGAATGTTATAAGAAAAACACTACAAGCATCCTCTTCATCTGTTACATGCAAGATAAAGCCTTCTAATCTTTATCGTGACAATCTCTTAGTGGCCAAGTTGAATATCTATATTACAAAGCTCTGTGAGAATTGGAAGGCACATTTCTTGTTTTCCTTCCTATTTCCTTTCTTTGTTCTATCATAAAAATTTCTTGGCAATTCCAGTATTCAGCAGACATAAGTTCAACTTGATTTATATTAGATTTTAAACTCTAAGAGAAACAGGTGAATGATTGACAAGTGAGGAAAGGGGTCAGAGATCTAAATTCACTCCCTAAAATTACTATCATATGCATCAATTAGTAGAACTGAGCACCTCCAACAAGTGTCCTTTCTGCCTCAAAGATCTTCACAGTTTTAATCCATTATGTGGCACAGCCTCTGCCTCCCATTCCAGGTACCATATGACATTATTTGATCTAACCTAGATCCAAGTATTTCTGCCACTCACCTGACTCCAGGAGAGAGTCACTAGCCCTACAGTGCCTCCAGTGGCTCCCTGTCTTAAGCGCAATGCCAGCTTAGGCTTATAAAGCTCCAACTCATGCTTTCCCAGGAGGCCCACAGCTCATTCCCATCCCCACACATGTTAATGAGTGCTGATCCTTGTGAACTGTCCAGAGTAACACTGAGAACTTACAACTTGCTGTAGTTCAGTTTTCTTTTTGTCTGTTCTCAGTCTAAAGCCATGCTAGTCCTACGCAAGCCCCACTGTGGGCCTATGCTGGTTCTCGCACTGTCTTGCTGAATATCAGTAACTCCCAACAGAAAAATCACCTACACATTTCAGAGTATTCCTATTTTTTTTTCTGTTCCAGAAAACAAAAACCCTTAAGTTATATGCATGTTGGGGCTGGAGTAGAATATCTTTAGCACTATGCTCAACCTAAAGATATCGGTAAAAGATGTCTAGTCCAATTTATCCCATAAAGAACATTAGGCATGCTTTTCTATGATTTTCTCCCTTTATATTTTCAGACTGTGTTCTTTTCATTTTCTTGGGAGTTATTTTAAAGAAGAAGGGAGGTCAAACTAATTTAGAAGAGGTAGACTGGAGTATTTCCGTGAAGTCCAGAAAATGGAACTATAAATGTGCAAATGTTGCAGTAGGTATAGGGCTACTGTACAATTGAGACAGAGGCCACATTAGGAATAAGACCCACGGGATCTGAGAGTATGCACAGTAATTCATCAGTCCACTAGAAGGAGTCATAGGATGCAATATAAAAATGTACTCATGGATAAGACTTAACACACAAAGGACGTGTCACTCTATCAGAAGCAAAAGAACACAGGCAAAGCATAGCCCGGCTCAGGTGTTTATTTCTTCTTTCTTCCATTAGTCATTTGAGCCACAAACCCCAATGAAACATGAGAGAAAGTCCTGTCTGTACAGTGTGTTTGTATTTTGAAGCCCAGAGTCCTTTCAGGAGCTAGCAACAATGGTACACAGCATTGCAAACCCCATACTTGATTCCAAAAGTCTGCAGCAATTTCCATGTTCCTTCCCATGTGCTGTTGATGTGGTTAATCCTGGGAGGCTGTTCTGGGGAAGATGATAGCATCATTACTCAGTAACTTTCTTGATATTACTCAGACTGAGTCTTGGAGTCTCTCAAAGGATATTAGCATGGATATAATGATAACCAAGAACTTATAGAATAGATCCATTGCAGAAACTCTGCTACTAGAGGTACCTTGTCATCTTCAAGAAAATGTCATATCCTCCATTAGATATGTGTTGGAAATATTTCCATTTGATATGTTTAAAATATGATTAGTTCCTGACCTTGGAGTGTCTGAATCTAGTGGTGAAAATATGCTAATTATATACACATAAAAAATAAATAAGAGAGGTACAGGTTGGATAATCAATAAACATTATTTGTGCCAGTATATTTGTAGATCTGGTTTGGAATTTATTATATTTATATATATATACTTTCAAAGTATGCATAATATTATATATATGTATACTTTCAAACTATTAACTTTAAAAATTCTGACTCTAGTGCATACATACACACAGGTGTATGTAGGTGTTTATTATTTAATTGTATCTTGTATGCTAATAAACATGCAAATATGGAAAGGAGCTATTTCACAGAGCTCCAGCCACTGGCAAAGAAACTAATTAAGTAAGGAATCAACTCCCAAGAGTAGGAAAAATAGTATTAGCAGAAGAAGAGCCCTCCAATTGGTTATCCAGTATCACATGATCAGCCTTCAACAAGCAGCACTATATGGACTGAGAAGGTTGTATTTGTATATTTTTGCTAGGCAAGCAAATGTGCCTTCATGCATGTGTGTGTGTGTGGATGTGTGAGTATATAACAATAACAACTAAAGAACAAGAGGCCACAGTTTTGAGAGGGAGAATGTTGGGGGTAGATTGGAGAAGTTGAATGGAGGAACAAGAAGGGGAAATGATGTAATTTATTTTAATTGAAAATAAAAAACTTATACAAATGTATACACATATATGTACATATATACATATAAATATACATACACACAATCTTATGTTAGAGTACAATATTGGTTAACCCAATATGTTATCTAAAAGGTTAACTCAATGTCAAAATAGTTTTTATTTTATTTCATGGTTAAAGCAATATGGAATGTGAAAATGCCTTCTAAGTCATAGGAGAGGATACTGGTTTGAAGCAGATGTGTCTAGGGGATAGTTACCATTATTTGAGATATATCTGGGGATACATCTAGAGAACCAACATTGCAGTCAGTACTGGGCTGTCAACGTTGAGAAAGGAATTGAGCTGGAGATAACTAATTTGCGGTCATTTTCCTGTGAGGATTCTAGTGTCCTTATAAAGTGCAGGAGTAAGAACTTAAACCAATTCCAAAGTCTCGTGTATAGTATAAACCTATAAAGTAAGGCATGGATAGTCAGAGTTCTTTGAAAAAATATGTACTCATAAGTACACGCTAAAAATGAAATGATTGTGGTTATTATAGAATTATAATATATTTGAGAGACTGTGAATTTCAAAATTCAGACTTAAGTTACAGAATAACATGCAATTTGTAGATCGTAAGGATATTGCAGCATAAAATATAGGAAAAGTTTGTTATTTTATACTTTACAATTTGAAGAATATAATGTATTTTGATCATGTTTTTTGCATTCCCTCTTACATAATTTCCCCTCCCATCAAAAGTCACCTCCCCAAAAGTTCCCCTCTTACTTTCCTATATTTTGCATTTTTGTCGACCACTGAACTTAATAGTGACTTTCTGCAAGAATGGGGTTAGTCACTAGAGTAAGGACAGCATCCTAGTGGCTACACTCCCCTTCCTTCAGCAACCATTGACTGCATGAAGATATTCAGAGGGATGGAGCCTTATGAGACAATATCATCTATAACTGAATGTCGACTGATACAGTCTTGTGCAAGAATTGTGCACATCACAACTTCTGCTGAGTTCATAGGTTTGACAGACATGCCATTTCAAGAAGACAGTTTGCACAAGACTCCTTTCTTTCTTCTGGTTCTTATGTTCTTTGTAAGGGGTGACAGAGACACCCCATTTACAGGTGTGCACTCAATAGTCACTTGCTTTAGGCAGTTTTTGATAACACATAGTTATTGCTGTACAGTTATTTTCAGTTCCAGGTTATAGATACGTGTTTGCTTATTGATTTCTTTTTTTGTTGTTGTCCCTACAACAACATCAGCAAGAAAAGCATATACAAATCTAGCCTGGAGGAACGTGTTTTTTTTTTTTTTTAACATCAGCAATAAGCAGCAGAAGGCTGAAGAAGGAGCTATGTGTTTTCAAAGTCAGCATAGGGGAAGTAGTAAGACTTTATCTCTAAAAATAAAAACTAGCCAGGCAACAGTGGTGCACGCCTTTAATTCCATCACTCAGGAGGCAGAAGCAGGAGGATCTCTGTGAGTTCAAGGCCAGCCTGGTTTACAGAGAAAGTTCCAGGACAGGCATCAAACATACACAGAGAAACCCTGTCTCAGAAAAAAATATTAAAACTGACAAGAGAAAGAAGGAAAACTGAATGAAGAAAAGCAGCAATGGGAAAAATAAATGAGGAAGAAAGAGAAGCTACTCTGACAGAAATGTTTGTTTAATTCATAGTATTTCTCCAAATAATAAAATAGAGCAGAATTAGAACCATTCTACTGAAACATATGTAAGTGATACAAAAATCAATTTTTTTCCTGTCACAAGATGAACCGTAGTATTTCCTGGCTAAAATATGGAACCTGAAACAAAAATAATACATTTGATTGTTTCAAAATTTGAATTTACTCAGGATACCTGTGACAGAAATGGTCTTGTAGTTCACCCACACTATCACTTAATCCAGAAATTAGCGATTGAACAGAGCTCAAGGAATTTGAGGAAGAATCCTAATTTTTAGAATAAACCTATTAGAAATCCGGGGGTGAGATGCCTCATTCAACCTTGATGCAGAGGGTGGAGTTTGGTCCTGCCTCAACTTGATATGCCATGCTTTGTTGACTCCCTTGGGAGGCAAGAGGAGGAGACACATGAGGAGAAAAGAGGTGGGAGGAGGGAATGAGAGGAGATGAGGGGGTGTGATTGGTATGTAAAATGAATTTTAAAATTTAATGAAAGAAAAGACACCAAAAAGAAACCTGGAACATCATAATTATATATATGCTCAGAGCAAGTATTTCATACATCAGTGTGGTAGCCAACCTTAAAATGAGGCATTTGTGCATGATGATACTGGAATGAGGTAGAAAGAGTAGCTCTCAGTGTTGCTGCTAAGGAGAGATACAAAGCACCACGGTGCCAGTGGTTAAGGGAGTCACTAAGTTGTCAAACTGATTATATTGATGGCAGAAGTAACATTACATATGAGACTATATTTATTTTTTCTTTTACCTGTGATGTATATTGGAATACAATCCTCTTTTTTTGTTTTAATAAAAATAATGCATTGACTATTTTGAATAAAAGGTAGCATAAAGAAGGTCTCTTTAATGAATGTTAAGCAGAAAGACTGTGATAAATATAGGTAAAATTAAAAGGAGGAAATTAAATTGAGTACAGCAAATGCAAAATATCAAAGCATATAAATATCACAGTAGATGTATTCAAAGTCAAACAAATGCTCACATACACGCATGCGCGCGCGCGCGCACACACACACACACACATACACAGATGTACATCTTAAAGTAAACTATACTCACTACTTCATGATTAATAAAGAAGTTTTAAATTAAGGAATATCTTGCACTGAATTAAGCCAAAATGCCTATCATTTCCAGTGTATTTGAGTCATCTAACTAAGAAGACATTAGCATGATATCATCATTACATATAAATGAAATCTATTTGTTGTAAACCTACCAATAAACTTAATTAATTTATATGGGTGATAAAGAACTTTTTTCTTCTTTTTTCTATTTTTTATTTAAAATGTATTTTTTTTCCATTTTACATACCAACCACAGTTCCCCCTCCGTCCCTTCCTCCTGTTACCCTCATCTTCCTCTTACCTAAGACCTCATCCACTCCTCAGAAAGCATAAGGCTTCTCATAGGAAGTCAGCAAAGACTGGCATATCAACCAGAACTTATCCCTAGTGCAATACCTGGCTTTTAGGACCCCATTTCCTATGGAGGGAGACCTTGCTCAGCCTGGATACAGGGGAAGGGCTCAGTTGTGTCTCAAATTGATAAAGAACTTTTTGCAGGCATTTACAAAATTTAATTTAATGGCAGATGAAGGACTTTACTGATATTTCTACTCATGCATAAGATTCACATAGCCAATCATTTGACTTTATTAATAATTTAGCAAATAGTTTTCTGTTATCTTTATTTGCTTCAATAACACCTGAGAAACTCTACCATTTTCTGAAATGTGTTAGTTATCAGTGAACTTACAATAATTAATTATCCAAGCTTTATTTTATCTGATTCAATTTAAAAGGTCCTTATCTCTTTCTCACCTTCCTAGTTCAATCTATTTTGCTATATTAGTTAGTACAACTTATTAGGTGTAAAGAACTAAGACAAGGCAATGAAGACCAGGCTGTTGCTGTATTCTAAGTATTCTAAGTATCTATGAGACAAACAGTCAGTTGTATTTAAATACTGAACAAAATAACAGGAAGATTAATTAAGGGTTTACCCTCTAGAAGAGAAGAGTGAACAATCAATATCTTGTTTGTGAAGCAAATTTACTAGAACATGATGTAGAGGGATGGCTCAGAAGTTAAGGATTGCTCTTGTAGAAGACCCAAGTTCAGTTCCCAGTACCTATATCAAGTAATTAAAAACCATCTGTAACTCTAGCTCTAAGGAACCCCGGATCTGACATCCTTTTCTGACCTTCATGAGCACCTACGCATTAGAGCATGCACATACACACATACACACAATTAATAAAGTTTAAAAACTATTGGAAAAGTTCTGAGAACATTAAATTCACATTATTTCATAAGGAACTATGAGATAATAAAGGTATTTACATGTTATCTTTAAACATCTGGATGATGTGTTCAAATAAGTGGTTAGAAACAATAGGATATGGAAGAAAAGGTTTAAACTTCTGTGGAATTTGAATGAAATACAGCATGACTTTGTATTTATTGGTTTTTATATCTGTATAAAGTTCAGTAAAAAGCAACAATTTAACAGGAAATATTGCAGGCACCGGTTTCCACCTACTCCTTCAAGCTTCCCATTACTTCCTTTCTCCCCAAGGTTCAGTCCCCTTCTGTTTGCCCTTCAGAAAAGAGCAGGCCTCCAAAAGATGACAGTCAAAGAGAAAATGACAAAATACAATAAGATAAGGCAATCCAATAGGAGGAAAAGAGTCCCAAAAGAAGGCCGAAAAGTCAGAGAAATACCTATTCCCACTGTTAAGAATCCCACAGAAATTCCACATTAACAGCCATAAAATGTAAAGACCTGGTGTATGTAGGCATGTTTAACATTACATAAATTTTCATAATTTATGTTATAGATGTGACGTGAGCTTTTTTTGTTGTTTTTATAATGAAGAACTTCTTAATTTTGTCTCGGATCTGCTTGGTTTTTACCACATAGACAATAGGGTTCATCACAGGAGGAATTAGGAAGTGCATATTGGCCAGAGTCACATAGACATGTGAGGGAAGCCTCGGGCCAAAACGGTGGAGCATGGACAGACAGATCATGGGTGTGAAGAAGAGAACCACAGCACATAGGTGAGAGATGCAGGTGTTGAGAGCCTTGAGGCGGCCGCTGTGGGAAGCCATCCTCAGCACTGTTCTCAGAATCAACACATAGGAGAGGAGGATGAGGAGAAAGTCAAGTCCCATGGTGGAGAGCACTACAAACAGCCCAAAGATACTGTTGACCCTAGTATTGGAGCAGGAGAGCTTTATGATGTCAGGATGCAAGCAGTAGGAATGAGAAAGTACATTGGAGCAACAAAAGTGCAGCCTCCTCAAGAGGATGGGGAGAGGCAGCTGAACAGTTAGGGTTCGGACAACGATAGCCAATCCTATTCTGGCAATCACAGTGCTTGTGAGAATGGAGTGATAGTGAAGTGGGTGTGAAATGGCCACATACCTGTCAAAGGCCATGGCCAGAATGACAGCTGATTCAAGGTCTTGGAAAGTGTGAATAAAGAACATTTGGGTGAAACAAACAGAGGGTGTCATCTCTCTAGCAGCAAGCAAGAAGATCCTCAACATACTGGGGAAGGTAAAGAGAGAGAGACCCAGATCAGAGGCAGCTAACATGGCCAAGAAAAGATACATAGGAACATGGAGAGTCTGCTCCCGCCAGATAACAATTATGATGATCATGTTGCCCACCATGGTAATGAGAAACATGGCGCAGAATGGTATGGATATCCAGATGTACAGAGCCTCCAGTCCTGGGATGCCAGTAACCAAGAAGGTGAAGACGACAGAGTTGGTGCTGTTGACAGGAAGCATACCTCTCCTGTAGGATCTCTTGTCTTAGAACAGATGCTGAACCCTGTCTCTATAAGTTTTGTCCATTGAGTATGCATTCCCTTGAACCCATCCTCATGAAGTCATGAATTTCCCTTATTGTTTTGTGTAATAAAAGATTTTATGACATTTCCTATTGCTCAAGTTGAAGACTAATTCTTTTGTTGAACAACTTCTCCAGGTGTGATAAATTACTGAAGGAAAAAAATAAAAATGCTTTTAGTTAACTAAAAGTCAAGTCATAACACTGCTACAATGACATTTTAAAATGAAGAACTCAGAACTTATCAATCACTAAATTCCCACTCCATAATCAAAATGCACACTCTAATGAAAGTAGTGCACTATTCTGTGTGGTTTCTACAGTCCTGGTGATAATTAACAAATGATAGATCAGCTGATTAGTTGTTCATAGAATTATAGAACTTTTATGGAATTGGGATTTAAATCAGTATTTTAGGTATAACAGGCAAAATTTTACCAACTAAGCAGGGAACCAAGCACCAAATCTGATAGTTACCATTGTTTTTTTAACCTGTTTATAAGTTTTTTGCTGATTTAAGTGCAAAAACTAAAAAGACAAAAGTTTAAATATTTTTATTCATGTTAATATAGTTATCCTTTCTTTTCCCTCATGAGCTTGCCTCTCTTTTAGGATGTATTCTTGCTTTTAGACCAATTCTTTTTTACTTGGTTTTTTAATGGATTTACAAAATAGTTTATGATAGACTTGGACTTTCTTATTGTCATCTTCCCATCACCAATTTTAAGAAGTGCTGTGACAAGTGTCATATCATTCCTTAATATAAACATGGTTTCTAAAATCACTTATCATGAAAAATAAGACACAAATATTTCTATATAATTCAAAATGTACTTATAATTGAAGATTCTATGTACTCATTCATATAACATATAGCCTAATTTCATAGTGAAATTTTTAGTTTTGCAGTTATCAATGTACATATTTTTCACAGGGACTATTGAATGTGATAATAAGTTCAATTATCACCAGTGTGCCAAAGCAAATTATACTGTGACTGCTTTACAGATGCTGTTCAGTATTGATCATTTACTCTTTATTCAGGACAATAATACATATGTTTTTCAGCCACATGCTTAATTCTAAAATATATTTTGTGCTAATGGCAAAAGTTAAACTTGGTTTCATTAAATTGGTAATTAAGTACCAATGTAAAGTAAATCACTATCACTGTCACTATCTTCGTTAACAACAATGTATTTAATTTAGAAAAAAGTTCTGGACATATTTAATTCTTCTCAAGTTTTTAAAACATATATCTTCTCTCTTCCCATCTTACATCTCTTTCCATGTTTCTAAAGTTAAACACACAATGTACATCTGGTGTTCCTGTCCATAAGCATTGATACAGTGAACAATAAACTCTAGACATCTGATTCTCCTGTCCACCAGCCATCATTGTCCCTGCTGATACTTTTGTTATTATTTTGAGAAGTCTTTATTCTGTGAATGAGAGCATACACTTCCATTTTACCCTCTTAGTTTTCCTACGACTCGTTTAAAGTCCCTTTTGCGTCCAGGTTCTGATGTAGAAAGAGCATTAAGGAAAACCATAGAAACAAGACTCAAATTCTAAATTTCTTTTTTCTGATATTAGTTATGAAATATTTCATGGGCCTGCTGACTGATTTCTCTATTCATTTATACACTTCACAGATCAAAATATCAACCTGCATCAGTTTAGATGACATTCAGAAGTGATTGATGTGATTAAATTTTATTTTAGAAGCTCTCTGGAAAGTAAATGGTCAGAGACGAAATCCAACAATAGCCTCAGAAAATAGGTGGCCACTGCTCTTTTAATGGAGAATGGCGCTGTATCAGGGAACAGAGGCTAGAAATAGCCTCCCAAGTTTGATAAGAATATACCCAGCCAAGTCTCATACTTGCAAGTGGCCCTTATAATTAAGCCTCTCTTGCATCTAAATTCTAACTGATATTTTCTTTTGCTTAGATTTCGTTTTGAGAAGACTTTCTGCATCTGTGCTTGCTGGTATAAAAGCAGTCTTACATTTAGTAAGGAGCTGAGGCCCGTGGTCAGCATTACCATGTGGACAGACCTCCACTTCTCCATTTCAGGAATAGCTGCCTCATTCTATTTGTTGTGCTATCATTACTTAAACATCTCAGATATTTGATATAATCAACTATGGATGGTTTTCCTAAAGACCCCTTCTCCAGGTCCCGATTATTTCTCCTACTTAATTGGATAGTTCTGCACTCATTACTTTATCCATAGTCTCGTTGATCTACATTTCATTTTCAGAGCACACTCAGTTTTCCTCTCACCTGGCATCTGAAAGTGACATGCTCCCCAGGGTTCTGAAAGGACAGCTTTCCCTTCTGTGTTGAAGATCACTAACACTCATGATCTGATTTCAGATGCCTTATTATGTGTTCAGCTCTCCCCTGAGACTTAAAATCTCCCTAGACCCCCTTTTACTTAATGGGAGAGTCAACATTTGCTTTCTTACTCCCCAGAGACGCTACTACAAGAATGGCCCAGGCACCAAGTGGGTCTTTTTTTGCATCATTAAGTGATTGTTGTTACCAAGGTTATATTAGCTCAATTCTGTTAGAAGTCAGTTTACCAATGAATTGTATATTACAGTACAATTCAAATTTTCTATAACACATAAAAGCTCTGGAAAATTTATTTAATTGAAAATTTTCCATTGAAATCTTCATTGTACTTTGTTTCATTTGAACAGTTTCAGTCAAAACAGTATTTTGTTCTCCTAGAAGATTCAGAAGCAATTCACTCCTTTTGCCTCTGTCTCCCTTCTTTAGACCATATACTTTTTACAAACGGCAATGCCAGCGGATCTTTTTTACATAGTATTTTAAGTGTCTCTAAGGATAGTTTCTGTAACTTCCTGTAACTTTATGTGAACCCAGACTAAAGAAAATGCAAACTTTGAAACAACTAATATGACAATATCATATTCCTGGAAGTGGAGAATCTCTCTGAAGTGATATGGACTGGGCAATCTTAAGAAGCATTATTTTCTGGATGAGGCTTCTATGGATGAGGCTTGTCCTCAGTCTAGTCATAGGGGAAGCCAATCTATTGCTTAGATTCTTATCTGGAAGCATCCTTGTGAATTCCTGAGAATTTTCCTAATGCCATATTTCCTGTTAGCCCCATAATAGCTCCTTCAATCAAGACACCTCTTTGTTTGTTCTCTCCCTCTTTCCTTACCCCAACTTGACGTTTCTGGTCCCTCTTTTTTTCCTCCTGCCTCTTCTTCTCTCCTGTTCACCCTGTTATCACCCTCCTTCTCCCCCCCCACACTCCCAGTTTACTCAGGAGATATTGTCTATTTCCACTTCCCAGGAGGATCTATGTGTGTCTTTCTTAGGGTTCTCTTTGATACCTAGTTTCTCTGAGGTTGTGGTCGGTAGGCTGGTTATCCTTTGCTTTATGTCTGATTTTCACTTATGAGTGAATACATACTATATTTGCCTTTTTGAATCTGGATTACTTCACTCAAGATAGTTTTTCTAGTTCCATCCATTTGCCTGAAAATTTGAAGAGCAGATCCAGAGACTCATGGCTAACCACTGGGCTGAGCTCCCAAGGTACAACCAAAGAGAGGGAGAAAAAAAATAATATGAACAAAGGGGTCAAGACCATGATGGGAAAACCCACAGAATCAGCTGACCTGAACTAGTGGGAGCTCACTGATTCAGAACTGATAATTGGGGAACCTGCATAAGACCAGACTAGGTCCCATGAAGGCAGGTGATAATAGTGGGACTTGGGCAGTATTTAGCAGTAGGACCAGGATCTAACCCTAGTACATGAACTGACTTTGTGGAGCCCATTTGCTGTGGACAGATACCTTGCTCAGCATGGGGGAAGGACCTTGGCTCTGCCACAAGAAGATGATGGGACAAATTTAGTTGAGTTCCTAGGGATGAGTGGATAGAGGGTGGGGTGGGGGCAGAAGGAGAAGAGGAGAGAGGGATAACTGGAATTGGTATATTAAATAAGCAAATAAACTAATAGATACAGGAATAAAAATAAATAAATTTTTTTAAAAACATTAATTTTGGGCTGAAGAGATGGCTAAGAGGTTAAAAGCACTGACTGCTCTTTCAGAGATTATGAGTTCAAATACCAACAACCACATGGTGGCTTACACCAATATCCAATATCCAGGAGGATAACTACATGCTTTTGTTTGGATTCACCTTCCTATTTAGCTTCTCTATGATCAAGAATTATAAGCACAATGTCCTTTATTAATGTCTAGAATCCACTAATGAGTGAGTACATACCATATTCATCTTTTTGGGTCTGGGTTACCTCACTCAGGATAGTGTTTTCTATTTCCATCTATTTGCATGCAAAATTCAAGATGTCATTGTTTCTTACCACTGAGTAGTACTCTAATGCGTATATATTCCACACTTTCTTTATCCATTCTTCCATTGAGGGGCATCTAGATTGCTTCCAGGTTCTGGTTATTACAAATAATGCTGCTATGAACATAGTTGAACAAATGTTTTTGTAGTATGATAGGGTATCTCTTGGGTATATTCCCAAGAGTGGTATTGCTGGATCCTGGGGTAGGGTGATCCCGAATTTCCTGAGAAACCGCCACACTGATTTACAAAGTGGCTGCACAAGTTTGTATTCCCACCAACAATGGATGAGTGTTCCCCTTATTCCACATCCTCTCCAGCAAAGGCTATTATTGGTGTTTTTGATTTTAGCCATTCTGACAGGTGTAAGATGGTATCTCAAAGTTGTTTTGATTTGCATTTCCCTGATCACTAGGGAGGTTGAGCATGACCTTAAGTGTCTTTTGGCCATTTGAACTTCTTTAGTTGAGAATTCTTTGTTCAGTTCAGAGCCCCATTTTTTAAATGGGTTAATTAGCATTTTAAAGTCTAGTTTCTTGAGTTCTTTATATATTTTGGAGATCAGACCTTTGTCTGATGCAGGGTTGGTGAAGATCTTCTCCCAATCAATAGGTAGCATTTTTGTCTTACTGACAGTGTCCTTTGCTTTACAGAAGCTTCTCAGTTTCAGGAGGTCCCATTTATTCAATGTTGCCCTTATTGTCTGTGCTACTGGGGTTATACGTAGAAGTGATCTCCTGTGCCCACATGTTGTAGACTACTTCCCACTTTCTCTTCTATCAGGTTCAGTGTGTTCAGATTGATATTGAGGTCTTTAATCCACTTGGACTTGAGTTTTGTGCATGGTGATAGGTATGTATCTATTTTTATTCTTCTACAGTTGACATCCAATTATGCCAACACCATTTGTTGAAGATGCATTCTTTCTTCCATTGTATAGTTTTAGCTCCTTTGTCAATAATCAGGTGTTCATAGGTTTGTGGGATAATATCTGGGTCTTCTATTCAATTCCATTGGTCGACTTCTCTGTTGTTATGCCACTACCAAGTTGTTTTCATTACTGTAGCTCTGTAATAGAGTTTGAAGTCAGGGATGGTAATGCCTCCAGAAGTTCCTTTATTGTATAAGATTGTTTTGGCTATCCTGGGTTTTTTGTTTTTCCATATAAAGTTGATTATTGTTTTCTCAAGGACTGTGAAGAAGTTTGGTAGGATTTTGATGGGGATTGCATTGAATCTATAGATTGTTCTTGGTAGAATTGTCATTTTTATTATGTTGATCCTCCCAATCCAAGAGCAAGGGAGATCTTTCCATTTTCTGGTATCCTCTTCAATTTCTTTCTTCAAAGACTTAAAGTTCTTGTCAAATAAATCTTTCACTTCCTTGGTTAAGTTGCCCCACGATATTTTATGTTATTTGTGGCTATCGTGAAAGGTGATGTTTCTCTGATTTCCCTCTCTGTTTCTTTATCCTTTGTGTATAGGAGGGCAAGTGATTTTTTGGAGTTGATCTTGTATCCTGCCACATTACTAAAGGTGTTTATCAGCTGTAGGAATTCTCTGGTACAGTTTTTGGGGTCGCTTATGTACACTATCATATCATCTGCAAATAACAAAAGTTTAACTTCATCCTTTCCAATTCGAATCCCCTCGATCCCCTTATGTTGTCTTATTGGTATTGCTAGAACTTCAAGCACTATATTGAAGAGGTATGAAGAGAGTGGACAGCCTTGTCATGTTCCTGATTTTAGTGGAATGGCTTTGAGTTTCTCTCCATTCAGTTTGATGTTAGCTGTCGACTTGCTGTAAATTGCTTTTATTATATTTAGGTATGATCCTTGTATCCCCAATAGCTCAAACACCTTTATCATAAGGGGGTGTTGAATTTTGCTAAATGCTTTTTCAAAATCCAATGAAATGATCATATGGTTTTATCTTTCAGTTTATTTGTATGACGGATTACATTGATAGATTTGCATATGTTGAAACAGCCCTGCATCTCTGGGATGAAGTCGATTTGATCATAATGGATAATTTTTCTAATGTGTTCTTGGATCCAGTTTGCCAGTATTTTATTGGGAATTTTCACGTCAATGTTCATGAGTGGGATTGGCCTGTAATTCTCTTTCTTGGTTGTGTCTTTGTGTGGTTTTGGTATCAGAGTAACTGTAGCTTCATAAAAAGAGTTTGGCAATGACTCTTCTTTTTCTATATTGTGGAATACATTAAGGAGTATAGGTATTAGCTCTTCCTGGAAGTTCTGATAGAATTCTGCATTGAAACCATTTGGTCCTGGGCTTTTTTTGGTAGGGAGATTTTTGATAACAGCTTCTAATTTTTCACGACTAACAAGTCTATTTAGATTGTTCACCTGTTCCTGGTTCAACTTTGGTATATGGTACTTATATAAAAAATATCCATTTCTTTTACATTTTCCAATTTTGTGGCATACAGGCTTTTGTAGTAAGATCTAATGATTCTCTGAACTTCCTCTGTGTCTGTGGTTATGTCCCCCTTTTCATTTCTGATCTTATTAATTTGCATGTTCTCTCTCTGCCGTTTGATTTGTTTGGATAAGGGTTTGTCGATCTTGTTGATTTTCTCCAAGAACCAACTTTGTTTCATTGATTCTTTGGATTGTTTTCTGTGTTTCTATTTTGTTGATTTCAGCCCTCAGTCTGATTATTTCCAGTCTTCTACTCCTCCTGGGTGAATCTGCTTCTTTTTTTTCTAGAGCTTTCATGTGTGCTGTTAAGTCTCCAATGTGTGCTTTCTCCATTTTCATTAATTGGGCACTTAGTTCTATGAACTTTCCTCTTAGCACTGCTTTCATAGTGTCCCATAGGTTTGAGTATGTTGTGTCTTTATTTTCATCAAATTCAAGGAAGACTTTAATTTCTTTATTTATTTCTTGCTTGACCCAGGGGTGATTCAGTAGTTGACTGTTCAGCTTCCATGAGTTTGTTGGCTTCCTGGGGGTAGCACTGTTGTTGAATTCTAACTTTAATCCATGGTGATCTGACAAGACACAGGTGGTTACTAATATTTTTTTGTATTTGTGGAAGCTTGCTTTGTTACCGAGTATGTGGTCAATTTTCAAGAAAGTTCCATGAGCTGCAGAGAAGAAGGTATATTCTTTCCTATTTGAGTGGAATGTTTTATAGATGTCTGTTAAGTCCATTTGATTCAATACCTCCAATAAATCTCTTATTTCTCTGTTAGGTTTCTGTCTTATTGACCTGTCCATTGGTGAGAGAGGTGTGTTGAAGTCTCCTACTATTAGTGTGTGTGGTTTGATGACTGCCTTGAGTTCTAGAAGTGTTTCTTTTACATAAGTGGGTGCCTTTATATTAGGTCCATAGATATTCAGTATTGAGACTTCCTCTTGATGAATTGTTTCTGTTATGAGTATCAAATGTCCATCTCCATCTCTTCTGATTGATTTTAGTTTGAAGTCAATTTTGTTGGATATTAGAATGGCCACACCCGCTTGTTTCTTAGGTCCGTTTGCTTGGAAAACCTTTTCCCAACCCTTTACTCTGAGTAGGTGTCTGTCTTTGTGGTTGAGGTGTGTTTCTTGTAAACAGCAGAATGTTGGATCCAGTTTTTGTATCCAATCTCTAAGTCTGTGCCTTTTTATAGGTGAATTGAGTCCATTGATATTAAGTGATATTAATGACCAGTGGTTGTTGACTCCGGCTATTTTCCTTTATCAGCTGTAGGAGTTCTTTGGTAGAGGTTTCGAGGTTTAGAGTTTGGTAGAGGTTTAGAGGTGTTATCATATCTTCATATCATATCATCTGCAAATAACGAAAGCTTAACTTCTTCCTTTCCGATTTGAATCCCCTTGATCTCCTTATGTTGTCTTATTGCTATTGCTAGAACTTCAAATATATGTTGAAGAGATATGGTAAGAGTGGACAGCCTTGTCTTCTTCCTGATTTTAGTGGAAAGGCTTTGAGTTTTTCTCCATGTAATTTGATATTAGCTGTTGGCTTGCTATATATTAGGGGGGCATAACAACAGACACGGAGGAAATTCAGAAAATCATTAGGTCTTACTACAAAAGTTTATATTCCACAAAGTTGGAAAATGTAAATGAAATGGACTTGTTTTTAGATAAGTACCATTTGCCAAAATTAAATCAAGACCATGCGAACAATTTAAATAGTCCTATAAGTCATGAGGAAATGGAAGCTGTCATAAGAAGGCTCCCAACCCAAAAAAAAAAAAAAAAGCCCAGGATCTGATGGTTTTAATGCTGAATTTTATCTGAACTTCCAAGAAGAGCTGATACCTATGCTCCTTAATGTTTTTCACTTAATAGAATCAGAAGAGTCATTGCCAAACTCTTTTTATGAAGCTACAGTCACCCTGATTCCAAAATCACACAAAGACCCAACCAAGAAAGAGAATTACAGACCAATCTCACTCATGAACATCGATGCAAAAATCCTCGATAAAATTCTGGCAAACAGAATCCAAGAACACATTAAAAAAATTATCCATTACGATCAAGTAGGTTTCATCCCTGAGATGCAGGGTTGTTTAAACATACGAAAATCTATCAATGTAATCCATCATATAAATAAACTGAAAGAAAAAAACATATGATCATTTCATTAGATGTGGAAATAGCATTTGACAAAATTCAACACCCCTTTATGATAAAAGTTTTGGAGAGGATAGGAATACTAGGATCATACCTAAATACAGCTCTAGCTTCTTAATGGCTAACTCTTACATAATAATTTAACCTATTTCTATTAAACTGTATATCACCACGAGGTCATGGCCTACCAGCAAAATTTCAGCACATCTATCTCTCGTGGTGGCTCTATGGTGTCCCTCTGACTTTGCCCTTCTTTCTCCCAGCATTCAGCCTAGCATTCCCTGCTTATCTAAGTTCTGCCTTGCTATAGGTTTAAAGCAGTTTCTTCATTCATTAATGGTAATCACAGCACACAGAGGGGACTTGCACATCACATTATCATTGTACCTAGCCTACTACATGCAGTAGCATATCTGAACTTGTTTCCATCTGCACACAGTAGTTCTCCTTCTATCAGATGTTCTTATGCAAACATATGGATTGATCACTTCCAAAAATTAAGTAAGGCTATTGTCCTTCTTACATCACTGTGGTCAAGTTCAACAACAAGACACTGATATAAATGTGTCTTAAGCAATTATGTGTATGGGTGTTCACATTTTCCCTTGAGACACAGCAAATAACTGATGTATTAAAAGCCTTACAGGATTCAGGAAAAAACTTAAATTTGCAAGGTCATTTCCCAATTGGAACAAACAGTGAACATCTAAATATAGTTTGAAATATACCTTCTAGTCCCAGAAACAGAAATGATAAGCTATAGATCTCATGAATTGTTTATATATTAACTGTGGAACCAAACTATTTCTATCCATTCTTCATTTGCTCAGAGAAATTTCCTCAGAGAGAAAGCCATCAATAAGCAATAAAGTCACTAACTGTTTCATTATGGTTTTGAGTATAAAGTTGTTCCATCAGTATGCCTTCTAGAGAAACGAGAGTTTGTTTTTTATCATTTTAGAAAAACTTCACTGTAAAATTTCAAACATCTTAGTTAACTTATCATGCAAAAATTTTTACTTAATAAGACTGCATGCTGATTTTTTTTCTTTTATAATGTAGTCTCCTCCAAGTCTGAACTATGACTTGGTTCTTTTTTTATTTATTATTTGTTACTGTCACAGCATGAACTTGACAGTTGTGTGTAAAACACAACTCTATCTCTGGAAATCCCTATGACAATGTTTTCTTGTGATTTAGAAACCTTCTTACAGAAAACAAAAACAATTATATTCTGAAAAGTGTTACCTGACACGCAAGACCCCTTGCAGGTTATACTTATTTTTCTCTCACCTCGGGTTTCTGTCCCACTTCATTAAATATTCTATATACTCTGGTTAAAGACATATAGGTCCCTACAGATTGCATGTTATTGTTGAGGTAGGAGTGTTCTCAATTTAACTGTGTGGCTGTATTCTGTTACTTTCATCAATTTGTCCTTTTCTCAATATCCACTTTTAGCTCCATGCTCATTACGTCCATCTTATTAGGGGTTCTATGTGACACGGAATCTCTCCCCATGCAGTACTTTCCATTAACTCCAGGGACTATGATACACGTCACACCCATGGCCCCCAAAAGAATGAATGAGATCATGACGGTACCAAGTCCACTATACACACAAATGCCTGTGGTATAGTTTAGTTTATCCATTAACTGCAGTCAGAGATCAACAACAACCATTAGCGAATGTTATGACAAGACAGAGTAATAAAAGCAGTGACCCTGCCCCTGTCACATGCTCATAACATTAACTGGACTCAGTGGGTTCAAAGCAGATGCCAAGAAGTTGGGAGGGAGATGTGGGAGTGTCTGGGAGGATTTGGCAGGGAAGAGTGGAGGTGCCTGGGGGAGTTGACAGAGAAGTGTGGGGTGTTATGATCAAAATATGTTGTATAAACTTATGAAACTCTCAAAGAATAAATAAAAAACTTGCACTGAAAAAATAAAAATAAAATAAAAAGCAATCTTTTCATATTCAATTGAACTAAGAGGGTTTCCCTCAGTGAACCTGTAGAAATGTGTATCTCTCTATGCCAATGATTAAAATCAGTGAATCTGTAATAGAATGTCATAAGGAAGAGAACAGAAACAAGGGAAGATGGCCATCATGGATTCATATTAAGTCCTGTCATTAGAAGATCAGCCAAGTTTGTCCATTCAGCCCTTTGACATTGCAAGACGATGTAAGCACCTATGGAGCTCACACTAGTCACAATATGATTGAAAAATTCCCTCAAGACATTTTTATGGAAATTTGTGGTTTTGTGTTGAACCACATTCAAAGCTATCTTGTGCCGTGTGTGATCTGTGGGACTCAGGTAGGAACAGCTCTCCACAAGGGAGGATTTCATTTTCAGTTATTTGCTATCAGTCTTGTGGGAATTTTCCTCAGCTTTGTCTTTTCTCCAAGGAGAGCCTAGTCAACAAGTAAGTTCTTTTCCAAGTATTTTATATTCTACAAATCAAATATTTACTGAATCCAACATTGAGATAGCCAGTGATTTTCTTAAAGAGCGAATACCTCAGCTATGCAAGCAATGAAACGTCCCGAATGCTATCAAACAGTTTTTGTTTCATTTGTGTGCCCATTTGGGACATAATGTGTTCTATGGCTTAGCAACACAGTGGCTGCAGTTTGTGCAGTTGCTGCCCAAGTTAAGTAGGCACAGGAAACATAATTCAGAATTAAATCAGCTTCTTATAAAACATTCCACAACTAAATAAGTTTTATTCATGTGAGTAAAAAAAGATAAATATGACCTTCTGACTTGTATAAGAAAACTTTCAAAATATTTTTCATTGTGCTATAAGAATAGAACATGTTATAGTTTACATTAATCTATATAATTGTATATACTAATTTGAGTCTATGATATTATTATTTAGTATTTTTGCATATTTATAAATAGCAACAATCTCATAAATCAATAGAAGCATCAGTTGAAAAAACAATCATTCCTTTTATGTTTATTAATTTAGTTTGTTGCTAATTTTATATTATACAGCTTGTTCTGGTATTCTCTCCTTCACCTTCATTTATCTTCCTTCTATTCCCATCACCCCAAAACCCATCCCACACTATACTCCCTATTCTAGACTCCTTCCCAGATTTATAACTTTTGGGTTGTTTTGGGACCTGTTTGTTTTTAGTGAGGGCCATCTGTGAAACTTTTCCATTATAGATATTTATTAGAGCTTGGTGGGAGCCCCACTAGACACAAAACTGAAGGCGTTATCCTCACTTTATATTATTCTCTCAGTAGAAAAAGTGCAGCTAAAGCCTCACTGATATCCATAAGACCCTGCCAACGAACAGTAGGTAATGAATAGTCAGAGGTTAGGCTCAGGGTACAATCAACCATTATTATTATTGTTGTTGTTGTTGTTAATTTTTTTGAGATTATAATTAAATTGTTTCCTCTTTGCCTTCCTTTCTTCCAGTCCCATCCATATACCCCTACTTACTCCATTTCAAATTCATGGCCTCTTTTCCACCAATTTCTGTTACATGCATATATGTTTATGTTCATACACATATAAATACATAAATTCATATTCATGTATCATTTATACTTTTGAATAACCAATTAGTGTGTTCTTTACATTAGTAGGAATTTTACTTAAACACTTAAGAGGAGCTGGACCATGGTTGTGCATGCGATTAACCCCAGCACTCAGGAGGCAGAGGTTGGTGGATATCTGTGAATTTGAGGTCAGTCTGGTCCACAAAGTGAGTTCTAGGATAGCCAGGACTGTTTCACAGAAAAACCCTGTCTTGAGGGCATGGGGTGGGGGAGGAGAACCTTAAATGGAAAATGTAATGATGTTTGAGTGACGTAAATTCTGAATTTATAAGACACAGATAATGAACAAAAATGACTTGATGTTGAGAAAGATCACTGGAGGGATATGCAAGATGCTTCTGTGATATTACCATGTGGGATAGTGAAGGAAAAAGCTGAGGACAGAGTAAGTGTAGGTATTTTTCACATTTACAGAAAACTCAAAAGTAATGGTTTTAGGCTTTTTAAAAATGTTTTGTGAATGTCCATAAACTGTAAGATAACAGATAAATTATCTAAGGCTTTTTATAAGGAGAAATTCTAAAATTCAAATAGAAAAAATAAATCTTGTAATTCAGCTAGGTGATTTAAAGTGGTATACTTAATATTAAATATATTAAATTCAAGACATTTTTCTTTGTTACTCTCAGAGAGGAGAAACAGATAAGTGTGCTTCAAAATCACTTGAAATAGTCATGCATTTTTGACACTGAATGTCATATACTCACATATTTTTAGTAAAACTTCTCCTAAGCAATCTCTTTATCTATTTAAAAGCTCACAATCCTAGATACTTGACCTCATCTATGAATACATAGAACCTTTACACATTTTCACTTCAACTTGCCTATCATACAATAAAGGAAGAAATTGGCCAGAT
The DNA here is from genome assembly GCF_982192425.1 of Myodes glareolus. Taxonomy (NCBI): domain Eukaryota; kingdom Metazoa; phylum Chordata; class Mammalia; order Rodentia; family Cricetidae; genus Myodes; species Myodes glareolus. The sequence goes on along the minus strand of NC_142032.1, from coordinate 101,083,501 downwards.
CTTCATTTTCTACTAAAATGATACTTATCCCTCTCTCCAGTACAATAGCTTACTAAGAAGGTCTGTAAGAAAAGCAGTCTTCTCCTCAAATCCCCTGGAACAAAGATAAATTTAATGGGTTTTTGCCTAGGTATAGTTAGAAATTCCCTGAACTTTTAAAGTCTCAGTAGAGCTTGTCAGGCACCTGGGAGACCCTGAGTCTATAAATCAGTAATAAACCCTTGAGGTAAGATTCTTCCTCTCAACTTTGAGTGAAGAACTTCCTGACTCAAGGAGGAGAACCCTGTAACAGATGCTTCTGAACAAGAGAAGGCTGGCTACTACCACACAGTGAGTGAATATTCAGGGAAGAAGTGATATCTGCTACTGAGCTCTAGAAAGTCACTCAAACAGTGCTGTATGAAACAACCACTTCTTATTTAATTCAGTGACTAAATTAAAAAAAAAACCACCAGTAATTTGTTTTCCATGACAAAAATGATCAAAACTAAAGGGATTGTATTGTTGAGTTATAAAATGTTTGGTTTGAAAATTATACTAGAGAATTTGATGTTTGAGTAAATAATTAGAATTATATTATTGATTAGTTGCATTTTCTATGTACTATTTATTGTCTTTGCCAATACCTGAAGAGTCAGTGCTCTGAGTTCACACTGTTTTTTAGAAAGCTGAATGGGCACTGTGGTTTTTGGCTTTGCTTTATTTTGTTTTGTTTGACATCTTTTCTGAGAGTCAGTTCTTCAAGCATGCATGAGATTTATATAGATCATTATTCCAATTCATGTGGTACAGTAGATAATGCCACATGCTTAGGGAGAAGCCTCCTCACTCAGCAGTTAACCCAAGAAAGCACTTTCTTTCATACAAATATTTCACTCATGCTTTCTAATGATACCTGTTATTTTATTCACAAATTTAAAGATATTCAAATATTCAAATTGTAACCAGGACTATGCCAAGCCAGATTAAAACTACCAGTTTAAGAAGCTGGGATTTATCTGGGTAGGGAGCTCTTCCGTGACTTGATAGTCAATTTCAACCTTGCATACATGCCTTTGTTTAAACATTTTCATAAAGTTGATAATTTGTCTATAACAGGTGACTTCTCACTCAAAGGATGAGTGAGAACCTGTGTAATATTATAATTTGTCTTTGAGGAGGAAAAGCTGTATAGCTCTATAAATAATATTTTATTTAGTATCTACATATCTTTATCCCTTAGGTTTATACACACAAACTATCAATCGTATATACTTAGTCTATGTGTCTATAGAAACCACATTACTATGATCAAGTAAATGTGTTGCAACTTTACCACTGGAATATGGAGCTAGATAAATCAATTAACACAGTGTTTTAATTAATGTATTTTTAACTGAAAATTTTATTCTTACTTTTTTCTTTTTTATTTCCAAATGTGTCTCTGAGTATTTCTTCAGTATTTGTTTATTTATATTGCCATTTTCTTTCACCCATTATTTTTAAGCTAAAATTAGTGACCAGGAACAGGATAAAATTAAGCTAATTTTTGTACAATACTCTCAAAAATATGAATGATGCATAAAGATTATTTATATATTTTATATGTTATATATGCATGTGTATGGATACATATATTTACATATATATCCACATGTCTATATATAGAATCTAACTCATACACAATTCACAGTTGTATCTTATGGATCATCTTAATGAGTTCATGTATATGTATACATATATAGTTTTAATCATATCTTATGCTTAGGATATACACAGTTTTTTTCTGATTTACAAAAATTACATAGAATTTTATTTACAATATCTGAAATTTACCTAGAAAGTTTGTGTTAAACTGAATTCTATGGCAGAACAGAAAGGATTGCTAATTGATTAACCTTTAGAAAGTGCACCAATTTCTTTTTCACTCTCATTTCATAGAATTAATCCACATAACAACATTAAAATATAGCACTATCATTGCAACTTTAGCTAACAGAAAAAAATATTGCTGAAATAAGCTTACTAAGTTCAATCATTTGAATTAGGTCAAATTTATATACATTTATAAAAAATATCATTGATAGTAATCACACATATATTTCAGAAAATGTGTCAAAAACACCCAAACAGTTGTAGAAACAGATAATTTAGTATGAGTAAGTGGGGAGGAACCTAATGAGAATCCAGCTCTGATGTGAGTATAGAACTGAGGGCTGCTAATCCTGCCAGATGGTGAGACGATGTTCTTTGGAGGAGATAAAATTGTGGGGTTTTTTTAATAAATTAATAATATTTAAACAGTATTTCACTCAATGAGTATGAAAGATACAAAGAAAAGATGGTCCACCTACAGCATTGGGCTTGAGGGAATGGGTAAACTAACAAACTTGGAAAAGAATATAAATTTAGATTTTATAAACAATGAATTTATCAGTATTAATCTCGACAAAAGTAATTTATTCTGCTATTTCTGATTTCAAGAATACATGAATCAAATTACAATAGTCTCATTCAAACATGAAAATCAGCATAAAAAGGTAACTAAAGACAAACCTCTCATGCATTGCAAATAATAATTCAAATTCATTACAATTCTTCCTCACTTCTTATCCTCATAACCACAAAGCAAATAATCAGGCGTTTCATGGATGACCAGCTCACTCATTTTTCTGAAAAAATACAAAAAGTCTATGCAGATTTATAAGGGTAAAATAACTAAAAAATAAACTATGTATTGTACAATGTATATGCAAAGAGATCTTCGAGTGTGGCAAGAGTGGAAGTATACATCAGGGATTTAGGACTCGGAACAGAAAATGTTGAAAATATATTTAAACAAATGTGTCGGTGAGATCTCCGAGCTCTGTTAGTTCAGTCAGTATGGTGAGGGCGATCTACAAGGGTCTAATAGTTGAGAGTGTAAGACACAGAAGCCTGAGCTTTGTTCTTGACATTAGAAAGTTCTGAACTCAGACTCTAGTAGTTTCACAAACATACAGGCATTTCCTTTAAGAATCAGTTAAAGGACAGGATTATGGAAGAAAGCACACACTTTTCCTAACGGCTCACCAGTGGTTAATGTGCATAGCCAGCCACATTCCTTACAACCTGTTACTCCCAGTCTCTCTAATCAGCTGTCCTTGAATTTGTTGCTTTATTTCTTCATGTATATTAGATCAGGCAGCATTCATATTTTTTCCCTCTTTGTTTGCATAGTGAATAATTCCTTCTGTTTTGTCTTTTAGTGATTTCTTCCTTTGAAAATTTAAATTATTTGGATCTTTTGTAGCTTATTTTTCATTTAACAATGAATGTATATTTTCTATATTTGGCTATCATAAATAGTGCATAGTAATAATTCTATATATGTCTTTTATTAACATGTTTTTTAATTCTATTAAAAAATTCAAAGTAATGCAATCACTGGGTAAATAATCAGAAAATCGTAAATCTGTGTTTTACTTTAAAAGAGACTGTCAAATCATTTTCCATAAAGACTGTACAATTTTATATCATTTCAGTACTTTCTAAGAATTCTAATTGTTCTGCAGTCTCTGCCTATAACTGGATGACAAAGTTTGAAATCCACGTGCTTCAATTTTGCTATTCCACGTAAAAAATTTCTATTTTACTTTTTACTGCGTTTTAAAGTTCTCTGATTCAATTTCTCTTTTGTAGATCTGTGAGTGTCCTGAATTGCAATCCCATCTACATCTCGCCATGTCAGGTCCGAGTAATACATCGGATTGGCCCACCTTTTCCTTCATTGGGATTCCTGGTCTAGAGGCTGCACATATGTGGATCTCCATCCCTTTTTGTCTCCTTTACCTGGTAGCACTTGGGGGCAATATTCTATTACTCCTTCTAGTTAGAGCAGAGCAGAGCCTTCATGAACCCCAGTTTTATTTTTTGGCTATGCTAGCCCTTACTGATCTAGGCCTTTCATTGTCAACAATGCCTAGTGTCTTGGCAATCTTCTGGTTTGATATCCATGATGTCGGTTTGGATGCCTGTCTGACTCAAATGTTCTTTATCCACACTCTCTCCTCTGTCGAATCAGGTGTTCTGGTGGCCATGGCTTTTGACCGCTTAGTGGCTATCTGTGCTCCACTAAACTATACAAGAATCCTGACTCACCAAACTGTTGTCTGCCTTAGTGGTGCTGCCCTCATACGTGGAGCCACGCTGTTGGCCCCACTGCCTTTTTTTCTCAGGACATTTCCTTTCTGTGGAGCCAACATCCTCTCACACTCCTACTGCTACTACCCAGATATGCTGAACTTGGCTTGTGGAGATGTCACGATCAGTAGCGTCTACGGATTGGTCTGTGTACTTTGTACATTTGCAGTGGATGCAGTCTTTATTGTAGTCTCATACGTGAAGATCTTAGGCACTGTGATGAAATTAGATCGAAACTGGAAATCCTTGCAAACCTGTGCCTGTCACCTCTGCACAGTGCTGGTGTTCTACTTGCCTCTCATCAGCCTAGCAGTGCTGCATCGATACACGCAGGAAACTTCTCCACTTCTCTATACCACCATGAGCAATGCCTACCTCCTCATGACCCCACTGCTAAACCCTCTGGTATATAGTCTCAAATCCAGGCAGATCCAAGCTGCCCTCAGTAAGCGATTTGGGGTGCAACGTGTTGTTGCTGGTGAATGAGAGTTTTCTAAATATGAGAGACTGCAGAGATCTTCAAAATATTACTCAGGCTCTATTATGTGCCAAACCGTATTATAAGCACCATGAATTTTAACACTAAAAGGACTCATTTCCATAATCAGGAAAGTAAGGAGGAGAGGAGGAACAGAAAGCTTTTAAAAGAGCACAAATATGATTGCTTGTTGATGAATGGTGGTCATTTGGAATTAAATCAGTAGGGCAAATCAGTAAGTGTCTGAGTTGAAAGCTCCTGGTTTGTGGACTGACTGAAATAATACTACCATGACTGAGAAGTTGACGGATCAAACTCTGTGTGGTATATAAACCATGAAAGTCTGATTACATAGAGAAACCACCACATAATTACCAGACTGAGAAGGTCATATTTAGGAATATATATGTGTACACATATGCATATATACATGTAACAATGATTAGTGAAAAAAGAGACTATGAATTTGAAAAAGAGTAAGGAGAACTAGATGGGAAAGTTCAGAAGGAGGAATGGGAAGGGTAAATTATTAATTATAATGTGAAAATTAAAAGAGTTAATAAAAATGAAGAGAAAAATTTAAATGAGTTTCTAAAGAATAACTGAAGTCATTGATCACAATACTTTTAGCATCTGTTTGACACATGCAGTGTGTGTCAGACAAAGAAGACACAATTGTCAAGCATCTTCCACTCAAGCATGACAATTAGGACAAAACCTACAATGAAGTGTCAGTGGCACCTGAGTTTGGTTTGACTTGGTATATAAAGTGGAAGGTGTCATGGGGAGACAGTGAGAATTGGGGTCAAGAGATTCTTAGAAGATAGAGAATTCCATGAATAAGATATTGAAGGGTTGATATTGTTCCCAGTTCCAAAAACATTTACCTGGTTCTGCTCTGCCAAATATTTACTGACTAGAGGAGGTGTTCTGACAAGCACTGGGTGTGGCCTTCTTTTTGAGAAAGGGATCATGTGAGAAGCAGAAGAGTCACAGATTATAGAAAGTTCTATCTAGAACAGCTTTACCATCTTATGGTTCAATCATGATGCTTTTCGACTTGATGCAGAAGCTTCATGGCTCCAACTTCCCAAACAAAAGCAAAGAGAACTGCAATAAGCTATCCGTAGTCACCGAGGGTTTGAAGACATGAGACAGTTTTTCTTTGGGGATTTCTTGCTTGTTTGTAGAATGTATGTGGTATCTCTACAGTCAACATTCTATCAACTCTTTTCCTGGGCTATCATCGCAAAGATTTTAAACTAGAATATGAATTCACATTTTATACTAGAATTTTTCAGTGACAGACATGTTCCTTTCCATATGAATTGTGACAAACAAAAGATACAAAGCAACTTCTTGTATTCACTTTTCCTTGTGATTTAGAAACTATTGTCAGACTAAATAATAAAAAGATAATAATAAGACAAAGTGGAAGTGGATGTGGGAGGTGATTCAGAAAGAAGAGGCCTAGAAGCAATGAATCGTTAGCCATCCTTATATTTGGATTCACAATGTTATTGTGAATGCCTGACACATCACTGTTATTTAACTTACAAAAGGAGTAATAGGACAGTGTAAGGAAATGAATTATTGATTTAACAGTATTTTACAATAGGACAGATTTATTCATATCTCATCTCATTTACTATGAGGACACTGTTTTCCTGATATATCTGACCTGAAGAATTGACATGAGGTTAATTCTTGCAATTGTTGGGCTTAGAACAAAAGAGAAGAAGCAAATGTGAGGAACAGGTAACAAACAAGGAATCATAATCACTACATCAACAAATTAGATTTGTGAATAAATGTCTGTATTATGTGATTAGAAATGAATGAAATAATGGTATTTGGTTCTGGCCTAGGACAATTCAATTATAGGTGGCAACATTATGAATACTGAATATGATACCTGACTCTGATATGCAATTACAGTGTTGAACAGGAAAAGGGTATTTGAAATAAAGAATTACAACATGTATAAAGCTAACTTTACAACTGCTTTTAAATAGATATTTCATGGAAAAACAACATAACTATGAAAGTAAAGCACTGTTTTACCTGGAAAATTACTGTTATTAATCTCATAGCTTCAGTATTTCACCACACAACTAGCCTACAGAGTTACTATTTTATATTTATTATTAAATTCTAACATGGTCTTTGTCTTAATATATTTTGACTTAGAATTATTACTCTTCATTGAATTTTTATTATTTATCAGATAGTGTTAGAAAGGCTGCACAAGAGCCTGAAGAAATGTTTGGGGCTTAAAATTGTTTGCCACTCTTCCAGTAGACCCTGGTTAAGACCAGAACCTGTTGTGGAATACAGGTTGTATACTGTAAAGATTTATATACTCTTGTATACTGTAAAGATTTGTCATTTGAATTGGTTTAATAAAATGCTGATTGGCCAGTATCCAGGCAGAAAGTTAGGAGAGGTGACCAAACTAAGGAAGGAGAAGGGCAAAGTCAGGAGTCACCAGCCAGATGCAGAGGGAGCAGGAGAAGGATGTTCCTTGCTAATAAAAGTACTGTCAAGTGGCAGAGTGGAAATAAGAAATGTGGGTTAACTTAAAATTTAAGAGCTAGTTGGTAATAAACCTGAGCTATTAGTCAAGCATTTACAATTAATATAAGCCTCTGAGTGATTATTTGGGACCAGGCAGTCAGGACAGAAAATGTCCATTTATAAAAACCAACATTCAGTAGCTCATAACCACTTGTTACTCAATCTTAAGTAGAGTGAATGCTTCTTCTGACTTCCACAGGCACCTACACACAAGTAACATATAATCACAGAAAAATGTGTATGTGTATGCATGTGCAGACTTAGGCATACATGTAGAAACACACATAATAAATAAAAATAAAACAAATCTTAAAAATAAAATTTATTGTACAAATATTTTCCTCTCACAATCCTTACATAGAGGATACCATTAGTAACTCTCAACTGAGGAAACACTCAGGCACAGACAGGGCCACATGCTTTCCTCAATAACATATCATATAAGTTTGAAGACACTTTAAAATTACTCACTATATTCTTGATTTTAACCAAATGTGAAATGCAATTTAATATATTCTAAAGATGTCTAATACCTACTATTTAGTTGGCAAGGTATAATAACTCACTATTGCACCTTTGTTTTATTTTCTTGTTAAATCCATATATTAGAAAAGCTTAGATCAGGATGGGTTTGCAATAAGAGCTCTAAAATACATCACATAAACTTTATAAATGAACCCTACTTCCTAATGTTTGGAACATTTCCTCTAAAAGTGTCATTACATTTCTCAAATTTCCCAACAGCAGTATACCTTTGTTTAACAATCTAAATAATTCATTTTAGTAAAATTTGAGCCATATTTTAAATTTAAAATTTGAGTACATAAGGAGCTCACAAAAAGAGCTGTTTGTATCTAAGTGGGTCATAGGGATCGAACATCATTTCCAGGAATGACACACTTATTGGGTTTAGGAATGCCTTTCTTGGTCATTTATTTTAAACAAAAAAGAAACCCTACTTTCTAAAAGAAGTATAGTAATGCTATACATATATATAGTCTGCCCACAAGGAAAGTATCTCAGCACATACTAGTATATGTGCATACTAGCATATCTAGTAGCACAGTTGACTAGAACTGAATGAAAGGTTCATGCTCCTCTGTTTTCAACATCCCTGCTGCCTTTCCTCCTACCTTAAATGCAAACAGTTTACAAGGCATACTTCCAATTATTTGTTTCCCTGCTTTGAAGTCTTATACTGAATGCACTGGTGACCGGTGTGAGAAAAGGATCAACACTGGGCACACGTCTCCATTGTGAACAACTTGCTGGGGAGATGGAACAAACAAGTTAGGAATGTTTGTTAATATGAACTTCCCTGGTATCATCTCAAGGCTGAGGAGGATCTACAGGGGTCTTCAGTAGTTAGACTTTCTTCCCCATGGCAAAGATAGGAAGCAAGGTATCTTTTGCCTTTCTAAATATTTATCTTGCTTGCTTGTAGGCAGAGGGCAGAAACTGTCCCTGGTTATTCCCCACCCCTCCTACTCCCTGCTTTATCTGATATGGTCTTACTGTGTTGTCCTGCCTACCTCTTCTTCTGCAATGCTAAGATTTCTGGTATCATTCTTAACCACCCCGGCCTTCCTTCCTTCCTTCCTTCCTTTCTTCCTTCCTTCCTTCCTTCCTTCCTTCCTTCCTTTCTTTCTTTCTTTCTTTCTTTCTTCTTTTTTTTGAAACAGGGTTTCTCTATAGCTTGTAGATCAGGTCCCATGTATTTCTTATGAAAATAAAATAGAATTTAGCTGAGAGACTCAGTGACTTTTTAAACTTAGTGTTTTGTTCTTACACCCCATCTACAGTTTCCTCTCCTCCTTATCCCTCCTTTAGTCAATCCTCCCTCCTCATCTACTCCTCCTCCCCCTTTCTCTTCAGAAAAGAACAGGACTCCTGTGGCCATAAGCTAACCATGGTATATCAAGTTGCTGTAAGACTAGGCACCTTCTCTCCTATTAAGGAAGGACAAAGCAGTCCAATAGGAAGAAAAGGTTCCAAAAGCAGGCAGCAGAGTCAGAGACAGCCCTGCTTCCACTTTTGGGAATCTCACAAGAAGGTCAAGTTGCACAACTGTAACATATGCAGATTGCCTGGGTCAATCCCATGCAGGCTCCCTGGTTGTCATATCTCTGTGAGACCCTATGAACTCAGATGAGTTGATTCTGTGGGTTTTCTTGTGATGTCCTTGACCCCACTGGTTTCTATAAATCTGCCTCTTCCACAAGGCTCCCTGAGCTCTGCCTAGTGTTTGCTGGGGGTCTTCACATCTGTTTCCACCACCAGTTGCTGGGTGAAGCCTTTCTGACAACAGTTAGCCTAGGCACCAATCTATGAATATAGCAGAATCATTTCATTGACTTTCATAACAACATAGTACTAGATTTTTTTCAAAATATATAGCATATAATTTGTTTGATGTATTTATTGGTCGTTAAATTCATTGTGTTTTAGGAAATCTTATATTTTGATATTTTTGAAAAATTAACATCACTTAAAATGTTTCTTGAGCTTCTCGCTGAAACACCGCCGACATGGTGTTCAGGCGTTTCATGGAGGTTGACCGGGTGGCCTACGTCTCCTTTGGACCTCATGCTGGAAAGCTGGTCGTGATTGTAGATGTTATTGATCAGAACCGGGCTCTGATGGATGGACCTTGCACTTGGGTGAGGAGACAGGCCATGCCTTTCAAATGCATGCAGCTCCCTGACTTCATCCTCAAGTTCCCACACGGTGCCCGACACAAGTGTGTGCGGAAAGCTTGGGAGAAGACGGGTATCAATACGAAACGGGAAGCCACAGGATGGGCCACGAAGATTGGTGCCAGGGAAAAGAAAGCCAAGATGACAGATTTTGATCGTTTCAAAGTCATGAAGGCAAAGAAAATGAGGAACAGAATCATCAAGACTGAAGTCAAGAAACTTCAGAGAGCAGCTATCCTGAAAGCCTCTCCCAAAAAGGCGCCTGTTGCAAAGGCTGCCATTGCAGCTGCGGCTGCTGCTAATGGTAAAGTTCCACCCAAAATGGCGACAGGACCCGCCAAGAAGGCTGCAGGCCAGAAGGCAGTACCTACTGATAAAGGTCAGAAGGGTCAGAAGACCCCAGCCCAGAAAGCCCCTGCTTCAAAGACAGCTGGCAAGAAAGCATGAGGCTGTATAAAGGAATAAAGGATTTTTTTTTGACGTGTTGGCAAAAAAAAAAACAAAAAACAAAACAAAAAACCCACAAATGTTTCTTGACAGAGACCATGCATGGGAAAGAAAGTCTTAGAGGATATTTATGTTGAGGGAATACTTACTTTGTATCTGACTTAGCAATCATATGATAGCATTTATTAAAATGCTTTTAAGAACCCTATTTCTTAACTATCCTTTGAATTTTATTATCATCATTATACATCTACGATAATTAAAAATTAATGAGTATTTTTAAAATATCATTATGTATTTGTGTTAGTAACTTAATTTTTAAAAGAAGCACTTGTTTTCATTTTATGATAAGCATTTATTTTGCCTGCATTTACATATGTACACTATATGAGTTTCTGGATTCCACAGTAGCCAGAAGAGGGCATCCAATTCCCTGAAATTGAAGACACAGATGGTTGTGAGGCACAGCATGGGTGCTGAGAAACAAACCTGGATCCTATGTAAGTACATATTCTTAAACATTAAAAAAAAAAAAACCTCTTTGATCTTGGCCATTTCTTACAGGTGTAAGATGGAATCTCAGAGTTGTTTTGATTTGCATTTCTCTGATTACTAAGGATGTTGAATATTTCCTTAAGAGTCTTTCAGCATTTTAGAATTCTCTATTGAGAATTCTCTGTTTAGGTCTGTACTCCATTTTTTTTTATTGGATTATATGTTCTTTTAGTGACCAATTTCTTGAGTTCTTTGTATATTTTGGAGATCAGACCTCTGTCTGAGGTGGGGTTAGTGAAGATCTTTTCCCATTCTGTATGCTGTTGTTTTGTCTTGTTGATTGTGTCCTTTGCTTTACAGAAGCTTTTTAGCTTCAGGAGGTCCCATTTATTAATTGTTTCTCTCAGTGTCTGTAAGTGTCTGCTGAGGTTATATTAGGAAGTGATCTCCTGTGCCAGTGTGTTCAAGTGTACTTCTTACTTTCTCTTCTATAAGGTTCAGTGTGGTTGACTTTATAACAGTGATGACAACTTATGCTGGAGAGGTTGTGGGGAAAAGGGAACACTTCTACACTGCTGGTGGGAATGCAAGCTAGTACAGCCCCTTTGGATGTCAGTGCGGGGATTTCTCAAAAATTAAGAAACAACCTTCCTCAAGACCCAGTAGTACAACTTTTGTGTATGTATCCAAAGGATGCTCAATCATACCACAAGGACATCTGCTCAACTATGTTCATAGGAGCATTGTTTGTCATAGCCAGAACCTGGAAAGAGCCTAAATACCCCTTGCCCCTCGACCGAAGAATGGATAAAGAAAATGTGGTACATTTATACAAAGGCATATTACACAGCAGAAAAAAAAATAATGGCATCTTGAATTTTGCAGAAAAATGGATGAAGCTAGAAAATATAATTTTGAGTGAGGTAACCCAGATACAGAAAGACAATTATCACACATACTCATTAATAGGTGGTTTTTAAATATAAACCAAAGAAAACCAGCCTACAAACCACAATCCCAGAGAACTTAGACAACAATGAGGACACTAAGAGAGACTTACATAGATCTAATCTACATGGGAAGTAGAAAAAGACAAAATCTCCTGAGTAAATTGGGAGCGTGGAAACCTTGGGGGAGGGTTGAAGAAGGGAGGGGAGAGGCAGGGAGGGAAGCAGAGAAAAATGTAAAGCTCAATAAAAATCAATAATAAAAATGAAAATCTCTTCAATACTAGCGATGTGTATTAATGTCACAAAAGTTCATTTAAATATATTGAATCCATATTGACTCTTTTCAAAGAAACTCTTGGAATTAGTCTACTCTATAATAATAAGCAAGGTTGAGAAACTTCATACTTCATATTTTTAACTAATTTATTTTACATCCCAACTACAATTTTCTCTCCTTCCTCTCTTCTCAGTCCCTCCTCCACCTCACCTCTGTGCCCCACCACTACCAATCCACTCCTCTTTCATTTCTGTTTGGAAAAGGACAAGCCTCCCATGGATATAAAGAAAGCATGGCATATAAAGTTGCAGTAAGACTAAACACCTCCCATGTATTAAGGCTGGACAAAGTGATCCAGTATGAGGATTTGGGTTCCAAACTTCTTAACCATTAATAATAGGCTAGGAATCCCTTGTGGGTATAGATCTTACTGAGGATGCCCAAGGCACTGGATTGTTGTTGGAAGGCCACTTGTTCACTTCCTGGCTGCACAGACTCCTGAAAATAATCACAAAGACACTATATTATTTAAATCACTCTTTGGCCAATCACTTAAGCATCTTGTTAGCTGGCTTTTATATCTTTGGTAACCCATTTCTATTATTTTAGATTTTGCCACGAGACTTGTGGTCTACCAGCAAGTTTCCAGATGGCAATTCACATCTTTCCTCTCTGGCAGCTTCATAGTGTCTCCTAACTCCAACTTCTTCCTCCCAGCATTCAATTTAGTTTTCCCATCTACCTCTATTCTGCCCTGCCAGGTCCAAGACAGCTTCCTTATTCATTAACCAATAAAAGCAACACATATATAGAAGGACTTCCCATACCACTGGATAGATCACCAGTAGCCCTGCAAAACAAGACAAATGAGCACTTCTACATATAGTTCTACATATAGAACAGTTCTAATATAGTTCAAAATGTGAGGTGATTGGTGTTTTTAGATGTAGTTCTTGATAAGAAATTTGAAAAAGAAAATAGGAAAAAGAATTTTATTCGATATTTGGGGCTTCATTCTATTGGAAAGTATAAAATTGTCATGGAACTAATGTAATTAATAAAAAGGAAGAAAATTCATTAAAATAAAATAATAATAGCTAAAGAAATTTTGCCAGTTGTTATTTTTATTGAAAATGTCCCACTCATGTTTTCATTATTGATATAATTTATATAATTTCAAGAAATTTTTTAGTGCATGATTATCTTCATTTTATTAACTATCTTTATCAAAAACAAAACTACTCCAAATATTTATAATATTTTATAAAATAAAATAAAAGTTTTGTTATTTTTAATATCCACAATTACGACTTGGGAGTTATCTCTTGGTGTTAAATTAACATTCTTTTTTTTCTGCAAGAATATTGTGTTTTATCAGCAAGATTTGGTGCAAAGATAAGGTTTGACCATTCTGTTGTATTTTGAAAATTATTAAGTTTATTTGATTATTTATTTATTCTGTGTATGTGGAGGTCAGAGAATAACATGCAGAACTTGTTTTTTTCCTTTCAGCATTTGGGTCTCAGTAGTAGAAACCGCACCTTCAGACTCTGAAGGAAGTATCTTCATCACCTAAGATATCTTGCCTTTCTGCATCCAGTTGTCTTGATATCACTCTTCAGAAAGGAAGCTACATATCTCTGTTTGTACATTAACCAATTGAACTGCTCCAATGATCTACCTGAGTAGACTTATGCCACTATCTCAATTTCAACTGAAAAGCCACATTAGAAAAATCACATACTTGAGGATTTTTCTAAGCTTATAGTTTTCTCCCCAGATTCCTTGCCTTTCTCATGAACTACAGATACATTATAATATCTAGCAAATAATTGATAGTCTGTTTTGATCCCCAATTAATGATTAAAAATTATTTTTATTACTCATCTCTGGAAACAATATCTATTTTAACCTTGACTGTTTTTTTTTACTATCATTACTAATAAAATTACAGTCTTTTGATATAAATGTTTGCCTTATATTAATTCAGTAGTATCAGAAAATAATTAGTTTTTTTATTTGATGATCCTGTTGAACACTCTTAACTGACTCTTATCATATATCACCATTTATTCTGAAAACCGACAGAAAAAGTAGCTGTGTGTGTGTGTGTGTGTGTGTGTGTGTGTGAGATCATAAGCATATTTCATTAATGAATGAAATGGTAAGTGGAAAGAGAAAGAAAGAGAAAGCTAGGAAAAGAAAGGTTGCCATATAATACCTTTGGGAACATCAGACAAAGCAATAAATGCTGCATTGTCCGTTCAGACAGAACTGCAGTACCAGACTCACTCAACAACTTCAGCCATAATCACTGAGGTAAACCTAAATATTGGAGTGCTTGGAATTCTAGCTAGGATATGGATGGAGAATAGGCAATAAGAAAATGTAATATAACTATAATGGTAAGAATTTTTCCCTTTACACTGAAGAGCTCTTTTACATTAAGGCATAGCATTGCTATATTGGTCTTAATCTATTCTGAGCAAAATTTATATGCTCTTACAGGAAATGACTTACACATTACTGGACAAAATTTTTAGACACATTATGAGAATTTGATGCTGTACCAAGGATTTAAAAAAGTCACACTGAAACTAATCAAAATACAGGTTGAGATCTTTCACTTGTAGTCATGTAAGAAAAAATACTCTATTCCTGGTTCTTCCTTGGGAGATTAAAATAAGCTTAAAATGTATGTCTTTTCATCTATTTTCTCCCTTCTGGGTGATTTTCTAAAGACCACGAAGAATGGATTTGTAAAAATGAAAATGAGGTCACATCACTGACTTTACTTTAAAATCTTTGGTAACTGAAAAGTTTGTTATAATATTGTCTTTGAAAAGAGTGTCTTTCATCGCCATTACCATTTCAGCACTCTCTCCTCCTCTGAGCCTCTCTCTCCCGCTCAGTTGAGATACCTTTCAGATATTCTCTCCCACATACACCGGAGATCAGCCTTTTGGCCTTTGGTTGTTTGGATTTCTATTCTCTGTGTATGTGCCTTATAACTCTTATGACTCCTGTTTTCATTATCAATTACACACTTGTACTCACACCCTCAGCTCTTAGTATACTTTAAGACAATAATCACATGTAAATGGTAATATAGTGTTTAAATTTTTCTTAAGTTTAATTTTTTCTTCAAAGATTTTGAAATCTTTTATGATATGGTTGAGAATAGGTTGTTTGGTTCACCTTTAAAAATGTTGATATGATGTGAAAAGATTTGTGGGAACATGAGAAAGCTATTAAAATACCCAACACAGTGGAATATGCAAATACTATTTACCATAAAATTTTGGTATTCATAGAGATGTGGAATTTAACAAATAATGGACTGTCAAGTTAGCTCAGTAACTACAGAAGCCTGTCTCACAAGCTGTTTGATCCTGGGATCTAATGAGTGGGAGAAAACAGTTCCAAAAAGTTGTCTTCTAACTTCCACCCATGCTCTGTCAAGTGTACCTTCTTCTGCCTCCCACATAAATAATTGTAATTTTTCTAAAAAAATTGTTCATATGATTATACAGTTATATGTAATGGCAAGTTTTAAAATTAATATGACTTACATTGCAAACAAAAAATATTTTATAGGTGTACCCTAAAACCAAAAACCATAGAAAAGTGCCTCTGAAGGGTTTGTTCATGAAATATGTAATTAACTACTGAATTAATGAATCAATGGATTTTAAAGGACAGCAGTCAATTAGAAAGTGACCTTTAGGGAAGTTGGTTTTAGACTGCCGTTTTTATGACATCTCTCCTACATAGTTCCTTTAATATCCCTGAAGAAGAGACATAAGCCTCCCTCTTTCCATTCTAAATGGGTCTAGGTAAGTAGACAGAAGAGGACACACAGGAAGGAAGAAATGAAAGCCACTCCAGTTGGAGTCATCTTTAAGGGACAGAATTTTAAGTACTTCAACTCTGACTCCATTTTCTCTTCTTGTTCTCCACAGTTTTGTGTATTCCTGACTGAACTTGGGAACTCTGTGGTTCTGTGAAACAAAAAGCTTATATGTTAATGGAAATTTTGCCATGGGTATTGGACAGTTGCTTTTATCTCTTACCTACTTCTCCTTTGTTGTAGAAAAGAGTAAAATTTACTCTTTGAATGAATGGACACTTTTTTTTGACATTTTAGTGTATGTTTAATTGATTTTCATCTACTGAAAATGTGAAGGGAAAATCAACATTTATCTGTAGTTAAAGAAGAGATTAAAACGGAGACAAAAATTTTCATATAGATGGTTTTCTTGAAATTTTATCTTCTATACTATTATTTTAAAATATATTTAATATTTTTATTTGAAGTTATAGATTTTATTTATCCAGGTCAATACTTTTGAGAAGTAAAACTGTTACCTAGTTAAAACTGGGCAGCTTTTAAAATAACATCATAAAATTATTTTTTCTTATTAAAATTTCCTGGATTATTCCTAAATTTCTTCACCTTTTCTCCTTCTTCCCAGATGTCTTTTTTAATTGATAATAGCTTTTGTTCTCAGACAATACCTTCTAACCTCAGTTTCCCCTCCTACTCTTCCAGTTCCAACCCCTAACTCTCTATCTCCCCATCCCCTAACTATACCCCTGTCCCTGTCTCTTCTCTCTTCTAGATTCACTCCCCTCTGTCTCTCTTTAAAAAAGAACAGGTCTCCAAGAACAACCAAGCATGACAAAGCAAAATACAATAAAGACAAGGCAACAGCCCTCACACTGATACTGGCCAAGGCAACCCAGCAGGAAGAAGAGCCCCAGGAGCATACAAAAGAGTCAGAGGCACTCCTACTCCCACTGTTAGGAGTTCCACAAAACACCAAGCTTACAACCATGGCATATACCTGGTGTGGACCCATACAAGCTCAGTGCTTGCTGCTTCAGTCTCTGTGAGCCTATAAGTGCACTGCTTAGTTGATTCAGTGCTGTTTCTTTCTTTCTTAAGTTCTGTTCATTTATTATTTAATTAAAAGAGTAGAAGGTCAAGATCAATTAAACGACATATATTTTTATATAAAAATCAAAATTTCTGGGCGGTGGTGGTACATGCCTTTAAGCCCAGCACTCAGAAGGCAGAGGCAAACAGATCTCTGTGAATTCAAAGCCAGCCTGGTCTACAAGAACTAGTTCCAGGACAGCTGTGTCTGTTGCACAGAGAAACATGTTTCAAAAAAGCAAAAAAACAAAAACATAACCAAATAAAAATTCAAAATAAACAAAAATAGTACATATGTACCCTAAAATAATTAAATTACTGTATTAATTATTATAGGTGTATATATTCTGATGCATTTAAATATATTTATATAAAATTTAATGAATACTCACAACATGCTTTTGGAATGTGAATTCAGGTCTATGATGAAGTAATTTTTGTCTATATTTTAGAATGTAAATAACTTAAGCTGTGTAAAAAGAACTTGATTAATTCATTAAAGAGAAGAGTCAAACAATAGGTCAAAAATGAAATAGTCAACAGAGTTACATTTCAGCATTGGTTGAATAAATTGGAAAAATGATTGTATCTCAAAACACAAATATGTGTTCACACACACACACACACCTGTGTGTATGATTGTGTGTATGTGTGTGTGTGTGAGAGAGAGAGAGAGACAGAGACAGAGACAGAGACAAAGAGATAGAGACAGAGAATAGAAGTACTGGGTACTCTGCTATCCAGGGTAACTTTTTCTGTTTTTTTTTCTATTGTATGTGTAGCCATGAACATACATGTTCATGCACTATACACAAGTATACACATAGAGAATATTGAGGATGGTATTATCTATCCTGCTTCATACTCTCCACCAAATTCCTTTGAGACAAGGTCTCTCTCAGAACCTGAAGATGCCCTGTAGCCAGTAAGTCCCACTTACCTGCCTTCTCTCTGCCAACATGCTGAGGTTACTGAAGCCTGTCACTGTGCTTTGCTTTTTGCATGGATCTGGGTATTTGTGATGAGGTCCTTATGTGAGCACAGCAACTGCTCTTGCCCACTGAGCCATTACTCCAGCCCATGCTAGTTTGTTACCTGTTCAGACTTTGAAGCAATTCTTTTAAAAAGTGCTTCTACTTGTGTTTGCTGTCTCATCGTTCTCATCCTAAGGTCTTGGCTCTAGCTGGTTTGGGAATGGGCTGAACAGCAAATGTACTATTCATTTTCATTGCCGTCTTAACTGGCTCGTTTCTACATGGAGATTAGTAATAAAAAGGATTGTCTATCTTCAAGGTAGTCTTCAGGAGAACATTTGTTTCTTGGTATAACTGTTAAGTTATACCAACTTCCTAATTCAAATTCCTGAATTTGATGTCTAACTTTTGCTTTTTTTCTAGGTTTCCATGTCGAAGAAACTCTTTGCACAGTGATTCTCACAGTATCCCATGTCTGAATTCAATACCACATTTCAACCTTCTCTCTTCATTCTAACTGGTCTCAGAGGGCTGGTGGGTGCCCGTCTGTGGCTAGGACCACTTCTAAGCCTGATGTATGTAACCACAATGGCAGGAAACTGTACTGTAATTTACTTAGTGAGGACAGAACGGAGTCTGCAGGAGCCCCAGTACCATTTTTTGTCTATGTTGGCCGGAGCTGACATTGTCTTGTCTGTTTCCACACTTTTCTCAGTGTTAAAAGTCTTTATCTTTGACCTCTATGAAATTGCATTTGATAGTTGCCTTGCTCAGTTGTTTTTCATCCATACATCCTCCTCCATGGGCTCAGGAATCCTGTTGGCTATGGCTTTTGACCGCTTTGTGGCCATCAGTCACCCCTTGCAATACACCACAATACTTACCAACTCACGAGTCACCAAGATGGGACTGGCAGCCTTTCTGAGGGGTGTAGCACTTATGACTCCCTTACCTATTCTGCTCAAGAGGCTCCCATTTTGCAAGGGGCAGATGTTGTCTTATTCCTATTGTATCCACCCAAATGTCATGAAACTAGCTTGTGGCCAAGTCAAAATCAATATTTTCTATGGACTTGTTCTGGTTATATTTTCCTTTGGGGTAGACTTTCTGCTCATAGCCATTTCTTATGCTCTGATATTCCATGCAGTCATGGGGATTGCTTCCAGAGAAGGTCAGATGAAGGCACTCAACACGTGTTTGTCTCATATATTTATTGTCTTTATTTACTATGGCCCTTTGCTGGCAATAACAGTAATGCATCGAATCAGTCACAAGAGTTCTCCAATAGCACATGCAGTCCTGGGAAATATCTACCTCTTTATGCCCCCGATGCTTAACCCAATTGTATATAGCCTGAAGACCAAGCAGATACGTTCTGCACTAAGAAAGTCTTGGAAGATTCAGATAAGATGACCAATTTGAAAAGTTAATGTAGATAGTTTCAGTGAAGGAATGTACAGTTCTCAATTTCACAGATAACATGCTGTTTATTTTGTTGTATTTTTACATCCAAAATGTGTATATAGATACAAAAGTGAGATATAGCTTTTATGAATAAGTATGTTGTATTTAAATACTCAAAAATATATTTTCTCCTATATTTTGTAGGGTGTGATTTTATAGACTTCATAAACTAACCAGTAAAAAAAGAATGTTTCTTTGATGGATATTTTATGTTAGCATCTATCCATGGATAAGATCACTTTATTTTTATAGTTGCAAAATGAGTTATAATTAAAGAACTTTAAAAATCAAAACCATTAAATATTCGATCCTATTATTTTGCTATCTGCTTTGTTCTCTTTCCTCGTGTATTTGCTAAAATATCTCCCTTTTTTCTTGTACTATCTCCATGACAACAAAGGTTCACATGCATTTCCTAGACCTTTTTGAATTCCCCTCCTCTGGAGTGTGTAGGTCATAGCAGTCAATTAGAAAAATATTTTGTTTCTATTTCCCAAAACACACTCTCACTTACATCCTTTAGAAGAAAAAAAAAATGTTCTGCTTTTCTGTAGATCACACCATTGCTAACCAGTTTTGTATCTTTGATATACTTCATAGTTACAGAACACCTGTATAATCATTTTGAGAGGCTTGCTTCTGATCTTCAGATGGGTGTTCACCCATGAATATATTATTTGTAACTATAGTCTTCAAATCCATGAAAACCAAAGTGAAATTCATGAACTTCTTCAAATGCATCTTCCTCTCAAATCCCCAAATTCCCTCTGTATACAGTGACTCTATTTTTATGTTTCCAGAGTGATCTCTTCATATCTCTTAAATTTCTTCTTCATTGATTTCATTCACTCATATCTCCTGAATTTATCTTAAATGCTTTCACTTTTCTACATCTCAACATCAACTCCACTAATTTAAGCATTCTAGATGCTTCTTTTTATGTAATATGGAGTTGAATTCCAAATATCTAACCTTACTTGGAGTTTAAACTGACATTTACAGTGTTCTTAAAAGTGTTTTTAAACAAACCTGATTGTGCCAAATCTTTATTTCCAAATTAGTAACACAATGCCTGTTTGTTTGGACAAGTTTAAACTACTGTGTATGTGATTTCTACTCTAATCTTGCCAAATAATCTTAGGTTCTCAGAACAGTACTAGAATTCAAGACATTTTTTTTGCCTGCTTCTATTTACGACTGGTAGTATAAGTTTTTTCCTTAATAAAGTACCTAATTGCTATTTAAGATTGAACTAATGGTAGTTAGACTTCTGTAACTGCCAAGAGTTCAATCAAAATTCCAATGATTAGAATTTCATTGTTTGCCCAGTGGCCCCTAAATAGGAATAGTCATATAAGATTTAGCTCTTAACTATTTGTGCCTGATGCTCTCTCAGTAGATAATATCAGAATTTAATTAAATCAAAGGACACTCAACTAATGTTCACTGGAAAAGTACCCACTTTTTATTGGGAAACATATATCAGATATCAGAATTTTAATGCCTCATTAAATGATGCTCTAAGTATTGGAGAAACTAGTTTGGTTGGGTTTTCCTTATATTCTCTGATCATGAGCATGGTGTGTGAGAGAAAATAAAAAGGAGAAGAATATTTACAAAAAAAACCATCTATATGAGATGTTAAATACAAAACTCTAACAATAGCCACTGGATAATTTCAAGTTATGTACATGGAGTTATTTCTTAAAATATCATCAGAATAACTATGTTGCAAGAGTGCTATCAGAATGAGAGCATTGTCCATCTGGAGCAAAGTACTACAATGGCTTGGAATAGCAATCTTAGTAGATTCAGCATACAAAGCAAAGCTGATGTACATTCGGGGTCCACTCTTTTACTGACCCTTGTCATGCTTCCCCAGAATAACTTCTATTATTATACTCTACTTCCTCCAAGTATAATATTCTGTCCTACTCCCACATCTCCGAATGTGCTGCTGTCTTTCATTCTTTACAATGATAACTCAAATTTAGAAGAACAATTTTATTTGCAATGTTTTATATTAAGTTTAAAAAATACATTAAAAATCAAAAACTGACACTTCTCCCATTACATTAGCTAAGCTTGCTTTTGTTTTCAAACAATGAATAGCATTTACTTAGTTTTCATACTCCTTCAAATTTTGTATATCCATGTGTTTCTTTGAAAGAAGTAACTAAACAAAATGTGTACATATCCCATACTGAATCTCAACATTTACTCTCATTTCACAAAGTAGTAGATCAATATTTCTTTTTCAATGTTAGTCAAATTACCACCCTCTTCTTGGAAGTCAATAACATCTCAGTTCTTACAATATTATACCTTGAAATAAAAGCATGTTCCTGAGAAGCAGACAGATGACAGGGCAGAGAAGTGGGGCGTCTCTTTCTCTACGGCCATGTGTGACTATTTGAGCAAGTTTCTTCTGTTTTTGAATACTTTACACACTGCATTTCTTATCTGCTTGGTTTTTAAGCTGTATACCAAGGGATTCAGAACAGGAGTCAAGAAGAGGAAGAGATTGGCCATGGTGACATGGAGCAGTGGGGATGTAAAGGTACCAAACCTGTGAATTAAGGCCAGGACAATGAGTGGCACATAAAATATAAAGACGGTGAAGATGTGGGAGACACAGGTGTTGAGCGCCTTTAGTTGACCGTCACCCGAGGCAATACCCAACACTGTTTTTAAAATCAAGACATAAGAGATGACAATTAATACAGAATCAGCTGCAAAGGAACAGATTGACTAGAGACAATCCATAGATGATATTGACCCTGACAGGACCGCAGGCCAGCTTCATGATATCAGGATGGTAGCAGTAGCAATGGGATAGGATGACACCCTTACAAAATGGCAACCTTTTGAGCAGAATGGGCAAGGGTATCATTAACATCACACCCCTAACAACAGCTGCAAGTCCCATTCTGATAATCCGAGGGGTTGTTAAAACCACAGTATAGTGTAATGGATTACGAATAGCAAAGAAACGGTCAAAAGCCATGGCCAGTAGGATGACTGACTCCATGGAAGAGAAGGTATGAATGAAGAACATCTGTGTCAAGCAAGAGTGGAACTCAATTTCTCTGTGATCCAGGAGGAAGACGTTCAATACTGTAGGCAGAGTTGATACAGACAGACACATGTCTGTAGCTGCCAGCATAGATAGGAAGATGTACTGAGGCTCATGCAGGATGGAGGTGGCTTTGATAACAAAGAGGATGGTGCAGTTTCCAAGAAGGGCAATTAGGTACATGACACATAGGGGGATAGAGAACCATATCTGCACATCTTCTAGTCCAGGGATGCCTGTAAGAAGAAGGGTAGTGGGTTGGAACCAGCTACTGTTTGTATTCTCCATGATGATATCCCTAATCCAGCCTATGTCAGCTTCCAAAGGTTTTTACTGTAAAGACAAAATTGGGAGATTTTAAGATAAGACATAATTCATATTGTTCTTTTGAGTCAACACTAGTTCTGACATATTTATATGAAGAAAGCCAGGTTTCCAAACCTATTTAAAGAACTGTCTGCAGCTTGGAAAAATGATAACTGCTATTACATGTAGGAAGTAATATGATTCCCTTAACTTAGCACACTCAATCTAATGACAATGATTAAGTATAAATGAAAATTAAGGGCATAATTTATTGTGTCTCTCAACAGTAATATCAAAGAAGTCTCAAAATCACAATTTGATGTTATGTATTTATGTTTCTGTCTACTTCATTTACACTAAACTTATCAGAGCTCTCAAAATAATTCTTTTACCTTCCCACATATCAGCATCCTACTTGGCAACACTCCAGTCTATAGTAACATGAACACTTTTTCTGATATTTCTTCTGAATAAATAAAATGCAGGGTTAATTTAATAACTATCATAATATATTGGTCATTGACCAATTTCATTTACTGACTCTCATTCTTCCAGTGACCTTCTATGACATTTGATATTTTCTTCTAGAATGATAGGCCTATTCTTTCAGAAGAGGATGTTGATCAAAATAAGAAGTGATAAAATAACTAAAACAGTGACTGTTAGCTTCCTCAGCCAGGGATAGAACAGGATTAGACACCAACAAATAGTTTCTTAGAAGAAATGAAAATATCTATTTGCCAAAATACAAATAATGTATTAGTGAACAAATAATAATACTTTATTAAATATTTGGTAAACATTTCAAATAAGCACCATTGAAGGAAAAGGGGTTATTTTATATCTTTAATTTTAAAGATGTAGAAACAGGATAGAAAAGAAGTGAATTTACATAAGTGCTTTTTATAAAATGATACTAAAAATAAAAATGATTAAATATTTTTATATATGTAAATATTTATATAGCTCAAATGCTTATATATTTCATTGACCCAAGAATAATTGAAATAGAAAGAAATAAGGTATTCTTTCTCAGGGTAAAGATCATAGGAAAGAGACGTGGATAACTGGGAGATGGCTTGGCCAGTGAAGTGTTTTCTGTGAGAGTGTGTGTATATATATACTGTATATATATGTATAGATATGGGATATATGGGAGATATATATGAGATATATGTATATATACGTGTGTGTGTGTGTGTGTGTGTGTGTGTGTGTGTGTGTGTATCCCATCAACCTTGAAAAGAAAGCGGGATATACAGAGTGTGGGAATGCCAAGTGCTAAGATGAAGATAGACCCCTGGCAAATCTCATTGACCAATCAGTTTAGTGACTAATAGTTTTCTAGGTTCAGTGGGAATAAAGAGGTGAGAGTAAATAAGAAACTAAACATCAACTGTCTCCAAAAGTAGGCACACATGTACACACATAGAGACTCATTACATTCTTGCATCACAGAGAGAGACAGAGAGAGAGGGGCACTGAGTGGCAGAGGCAGAGAGACAGAGATAGACAGATGCAAAAACAAATACACAAAGACTAGGACAAGAAATTGCATTTTCCCTTAGCAAGATCAGAATTCTGAATGTTTTTCATATATGTAAATATAAAAACATCACAGATGTTATTTTTTAAAAGTGAAACTATGTCTTTGAAGAGAGGTTCATCAGGAATAATGATATGTATCTACTGTATGTTGACCTCTGCTACATTGACCTGCATCTGATGGCACCCTTACCATTTTTATGGGTAATGAGGTTTATAAAGCCTGTCTGTTCTTATGATACAGCTACAAGGAACATATAGCCCCAAAGAATAAGGCTCTCTGAGGACCTAAGACACTAAGAACAAGATTATCTTAATGCAACATTCTCATTAGTTTACTTAAAATGCCAGATTAATTGAAATAAGTATTTTTAAAGGCATAGTGCATACTGTACAAGAACATCCAATCCCATGACAAATCAATCATGCTCAGCCATTCATGTCACCGAGTCTCACCACACTAAAACAAGGTACTTTCTTACAAACCACACAACACTGCTATTTTCCATCAATACAAATGCATATAACTCCATACCTCCAGGCTCCTATCCAAACGTGTACTGTTAGTCTCTCTGTTTGTTTTAATTTTCTTCCTAAACATGTTGGAATTCACTATCTATATTTCCCTTTCTTTTCTATGCTTAGCCCTGACCAGATCTCAGTCACTAGACGCTAAGATCACCATCTACACCCTTGCAATGTTTTGTGTAAAACTCACCAAATTCTTAATCTATATCCTAGTCTGTTTCATCTGTTTCATTCATTTCAACTGATCTGATTAGTTTAGTTATCTTGGAGTCTTGGATGCTTTAATCTACTAGACACAGCTTACTCATTCTTACAGTAGATGTTTTGACGGCCATTGATTATGTGCTCATAAACTGTGTTTTAGCTCCACTGACAGTAATTAAATCAATTCATTAATGCTTAGTTTCCATGCAGCCTTCTACTGCATAGAATATTAGTAGAATATTTATAGATATTTTGGATCATGAGAATTGCTCTGGCCATTAAATTCCCACCAAATGTCAAGTGTTGCCCCTAAAGCTACCACTAGCACAATTGATTTAATGTCTTCTTCTCAATGTTACCTAGAAAAATTTTTCTTCCCTGATAGACTTTTAGTGTCATTAATGTTGAGATTCTAAATTCCTCATAGTTTTTGAAGACAGCTATGTTTTGTTTATGCATACAAGTGGCATAATGAATACTGCTTAAATAAATACATAAATTGAAAATGTGTACATTCCTATTGTACCCAGCAGAGACATAAATTCACCAGTAACACAAAACCTTTTTTAAGTTCTAGTGTGTAAAATGTTTTGGGGGAATTATAAGCTGGTAGGGGGCATTAAAACTGAAGAGAAAGTTCCAGAAAACTAAAATAAGGAGTAGGTGGTTGTCATCTGAAAGGTAACATTTTAGAGCTGTAGACTTACTCAGCGTCTGACTTCCTGGTTGATGTGCCCTGGTTTCCATGTTTCTTTATGATGAATTTCCCATACTAGCCAAAACATTATTCTTCAGTTTCTACTTGAAGATTCAGAAGTTGTTACAACTTTCCAATTGTTATTACTCACTTCCAGCCTTCCTCAAAACCTTTTGTAACATCTCCTTCCTCTAGATTTCTTTCAAGTTCCCAATCAAGAACTTAATCTGCCATTTCTCTTTTATGACATCTCATCAATTGAACCATTAACTACTGCGATGTTTTTCTCAGTTCTTCTATTAGTTGTCTCTGTTTACACCATTGCAAAGCTCTATTTCCTCTCTTTCACTAAGGATTCCAAGTTTCATTCTAAAATGGAACAAAACTTCAGTTAGGAAAATCCTGAAGAAAAGGCTTCATTTCTACTGTACCAATAAACACACCGTGGGATCATCATGCCATAAAACCGAGCTCTCTGATTAACAATGCATCTTTCTCTTCTCTTTCCGGCTTACCCACCTAGGGATGGGTAGAGTATATATGAATTCTTAAGGACATGCTCAAAACCTCTACTAGGGAGAGCTACTTGGCAAGAGAGTTATTTACTACAATACATGAAGAAACAGACAGAAGGTTCCAGAGGGAGGCTATCAAAATATTCCCATGGGAGCGTGTCTTCAGCATGGCACACATGAGATGACACGTAATAAATTACTTGGAACTGAGGCCTTTCTAACTTTTCTCAGTATCTCAGAGTCTTTCCAATCTGTCACATAATCAGTGAAGAAACTCTTGTCTATTGCTAACATGCCACAAGCTTTACATTATAGTTGATGAATTTCTCACAAGTGATATTTTGGTGTCTAATCTTACTTTGAATAATCTTTCAATGTAACTTTTCATTTTCTTTCTGAGAAAATAGAGGTTACAATCCCTATATTCATCAGTACCTATTCTTTCACAACATTGTGATATTTTTTGTAGATTTATATCCATTTAAACTGAGCTAATGGTCTCATTATAAGTGTTGTTTTTCTCTTTTTATTCTTCCCATTAAAATATTACCTGTCTTTTCCACCAATTCATATCTATCTATCTATCTGTCTATCTATCTATCTATCTATCTATGCAACTAACTCCAAAATATTGGTATATAGATGTACATCTCTTATGGTTCTAGGTTTTTATTCTTTTTTCAAAGTTGTATTCTTTACTTCCTAATAACAATAAACTATGAATATAAAAGGTTATAATAAGTACAACTCAGTCACAAAACCTTCTACTGACAATCTGTTCTGTCTGCCAGATGTGTTGGGGCAATAGAGGTGCAGAACTTGTGAAGAGTAGCCAAAGTCTGGCTTAATTTGAGACCTACGCCACCAGATGGAACCCAGGTCTAATACTGCCTAGATTGTCAGATACCAGAGACTGGATAGCCCAAAGTCCTAGGGGAAAATCAAAAAAACTGTGGAAAAAAAGTTGATATAGATAAGTGCCTTGTGCAGTAATCATCAGAAAGACTTTCTCTGGCAGTAGTGGGAAACAGGCATTATACGGAAAGAGAGACAATCTAAACTGAGTATGTCCATTGAGTACCTTCTCTCAGAAATCCATGATCATCATTTAAGAGGGGGTAGAAAGATTGTAGAAATCAGAGGGAGTGGAGGACACAAGGAGAACATGGCCCACCAAATCAACTAAAAAAGGCTCACAGGGGCATAGAGCTACTGAAGTGGCAAGCATGGGGCCTGGATGGGTCTGTAGCACAAGGACTTCTGCATATATGTTATTGTCGTTAGCTTGGTGGTATTGTGGGATTCTGAACCATGGGAGCAGACATATCTCTGACTCTTTTGCATACAGCTAGGTCTCTGTTCTTCCTGTTAGGTTGGCTTGTGCAGCCTCAATTTGAGGGCTTTTACCTTGTCTTGTCATATCTTATTTTGTTGTGTTTGGCTGTAGTATCTGGGAGGCCTGCTCTTTTCTGAAGGGATAGAGATGGGGAGTGGATTTGGAGGAAAGAGGAAGGCAGATTGTAGTGGGGTTGTATAGGAATCTATTTTCAATTAAAAATTTTAAATTAAAACATACACTTGAACAAAGAGTAGTGAATGGATGGAATACTTTATATTTGCACAAAAATAAAGGGGTTTCATTTATCTTCTTACCTAATAAACTTTAAAAGAATTATGAGACAATCATCTGTCAAAAATAAAGAAAACAACAAATTCTTTTAATTGATGCTGATGTGGCTGTTAAAAATGAACTAGCTAATCCATCACTGATACTCACCACTGTCCAGAGAATCTTCTTCCTTAACCTTCACATTTACAAGGAAAGGAGGCAGAAGATCAAAGCAAAAGCTTCACTTGTGCAGTGTGGAAACCAAGCCAGTTGTATGGACTTTGTGTTGAAAGTACTTGTCAGTTCATGAGCACAAACAAAACTCCTCCCACAAGAAGATACTACCAATTTTTGTACACTGTTTCAATGTATTCAAGGTATAAAAACTAAACATTTATTTGTTCATTTTCAAAACATCTGCTGCCATAATTTTGTAGAAATCTGAAACTTGCATTTGGAAAACATGTATTAATGAAGTTATTGCACTGAATATGTTTTCTGAAAATGTGAAGTTGATTTTAATATCAAATAATTTGTGGCATCAGGCAAATAGCCAGTTTACAAAATATAAATTTACATTTTAGGAGCAAATAGGGTCTAGTGAAAAAATCTTGGTTCATTTTCCTTTGTATTATGTTGCAATTATATAAGATGGATCTATTCTTAAAAGAAGTCAATCTATCTTAGTTGCTTACAGCTTTCATGTTCTTTAAAAGACTGGCAATTTTAATTAAAAATCTCAGCCACTGCTCCGTATTATCACCAACTGTAAGAATCTGTGGATAAGCTTGCACATATTCAGGCATCATTATCTCTTCCCTGTCAAATCATCATCCTTACTTTTAATCTCTGCTTGTATTTCAGTTGCCTGTTTCAGTGACTATTGAGTCTTGTCCTTTTAGCATAAGGAAAACCTATTGATAATACTAATCTATTTAACCCTATACAATTTAATAGTATTTCATAAACATGAAATGACACACCTGACACATTAATACTTTAGTGTGGTTCTATTATTGTATTAAAGGACAATTTCCAATCATATTTGTTATTCTCAATTTTTTTTTACTGTCAACTGTGTCACCTTGTCCAAACAATGTTATTTGGCACACAGTTCCACATTTACTTTAAAGTTAGGGAAGAATCATTTGTACTGATGAATTATTTTGCTCATGTTTGAGCTCTGATGTCAGCAATTAACCAATAGAAAAATAATACTAAAAAGGATATATATGGACTTAAATAATGGTATATGAAAGTGTGTTATAACTGGTAAGTGCTATAGATATGAGAATTGATTTTAAAGTAATTTTTCTACATATATGTCTCATCTTATATATGACAGTATTAACAGTCTCTGTAGGTGAAACTGTTCTGTAGAAAAATATTTGACTAACATACACAAGAAACTGGTTTTGCCTCAACATCACGCCATATGGCCAGGATGGGCAGAACTCAGCTAAATGCACCAACCAGGAGGCGCCAGGCAATTGGGCACTTGGCTCTCTCTGCCTCTCTCCAATTTTAAAACGGTGAAAGCACCATCAGTGGTAGCTCTGGGACAGCCAGTAAGGAGCTGCAGTCAGCAGTCCAATCCCAAGAATGAGCGTGCAGCACATAAACCCTTTTTATTTGAATTACAGCCAAGCAGAGCACTGCGCAGCCTAAAAACATCTCTCTGTCTGGTGGCGGGAATCCACCACGCTCTCTCGCCTGCCCAAGCCTAGTAGACCTGATCCTGCTGTCTGCCCAAAGCAGGAAGAGCCGAGCTACGGACATGGTCTCAGCTACTTTCCTCTTGACCCCAGAGGACACACAAACACCCTACAAATGCCATTGAAATGCTTCATAGCTGGAATTCGCACTGGCAAAATGGCCCAGGAAGCAGCGTT
The DNA here is from genome assembly GCF_982192425.1 of Myodes glareolus. NCBI lineage: Eukaryota > Metazoa > Chordata > Mammalia > Rodentia > Cricetidae > Myodes > Myodes glareolus. The sequence goes on along the minus strand of NC_142032.1, from coordinate 101,053,671 downwards.
TTAAAACCTTAAATCTGTGCAGCTTTTTTCCTGCTATGGCTGAATAAGAAAAATCTCTCTCAAAGGAGCAAGCAAACAGCAAAAATCTGTGTTAAGCTGTATTTTTGTGTTTAAAATTAAGCTCTTAAATGTTTTTAATTGGATTTAATCCATCATGTTGGCACTAATTGTTGCAAGGGAGAGGGTCACTTGTTTGTCCTGGCTGTCCGGCTAGCTTATACCCGAAATAACCATTCAGAAACTGTATTAATTAAAACACTGTTTAGTCATTACCTCTAACTTCTTATTGGATAACTCTTACATATTAATTTAACCCATCTCCGTTAATCTGTGTATCGCTATGTGGCAGAGGCTTACCAGAAATTCTAACCAGCATCCATCTCAGGCAGAGGATTCATGGCTTCTCTCTGACTCTGCTTTTTAGCTCCCAGCATTCAGTTCTGTCTTCTCCACCTACCTAAGTTCCACCCTATCAACTAGGCCAAGGAAGTTTCTTTATTAATTAACCAATGAAAGTAACACACAATCAGAAGGACATCGTACACCAAGGAATCATGGCACAGACCAGGGTCATGGTGACCCGAGTAGACAAGGAAACCCACATGTGGGTCTGGGAATGTCTGCCTTGGGCTCCAAAGAGAAAACACAAGCTGCCTTGTACCTTATGACAGCAGCCAGATGGGTACTATTAGAGTGAGCAAAGGTATGGGATAATATGGTATAGGAGAAAGAGAGAGAGAAAGAGAGACAGAGACAGAAAGAAAGGCAGAGAGAGAGAGAGAGAGAGAGAGAGAGAGAGAGAGAGAATAGAATGTTTCAAGTTCTGTGGACAGAGGCATGTCTGAAGAGAAGAGAGGAAGGGAGTGGGCTGATATGGTGAGGAAGCTGATCCCTTGACCAGCACAACACACAGGAAAGTAATCCCTATACTTTGTCTAGGCAGCACAGCCAAGAAGGTTCTGTTTGAGAGCACAGGTTAGCCAACCTTGAGGACAGGAACTTGGGGCAGGTGGGAGAGCTGGCCTGTGTTCATAAGAAAGGTCCTGCACCGTTTGAGTAGAGGTGTGGATAAGTCAGCCTGAAGTCATGAGCATGGGAGAGCTCTTCCCATTTTACATCTGTCCTATGGTGGCATGGGCAGGGAAGAGTTGCCTCCCCATAATGCCTGAGGCAGGTGAGAGTGCTAGCTTTGTAGTCACAAGAGCAAGGGAGCTAACCATGACCCCCTTCAGCTACAACACTTAGAAGAGTAGGCCCTATACTTCACCAGGGCAGCCAACCCCACTGGCACAGGTACGGGAGAGCCAGTCCTGAGATTGTGAGCGTGGGAGAACTATCTCTGTTACCCATCTATCTTAGGCAACAAAGGGTGGAGAAGAGAGGCTGCCCCCTGCCCATCCACTCCAGAAGCAGGTGGGAGAGCTGTCCCTGTGGTCATAGAAATAGGAGAGCTGTCCCTGACCCTACCAACTGTAACATTCTGGAAAGCAGGCCCTGAACCTAACCTAATAAAACCAACCCAGTTGGTGAAAGTGTGGATGAGCCAGCCCCAAATAGTGAGTGCCGGAGACCTAGCCCCACCTCTCATATTGCAGCATGGACTAGAGATTTCCTGCTCGCCATAATGCTGAGGTAGGCGAGAGAGCTGGCCCTGTGGTCAAAAGGGTAGGAGAGCTATCCCTGACTGCCACCAGCTGCAGCACTTGGGAGAGCAGGCCCTGCTCCTAGCCAGGGCAGCACAGAAGAGGCAGCCCTGTTGGTGGAGCTGTGCATGAGCCAGTCCTGAAGTAGTGAATAAGGGTGAGCTGTCTCCATTACTCATCTGTCTTGAGGAGGCATGGGCAGGGAAAAGTGACACTCTCCTCCTTCCTCTCCCTGCCTATCAATGCCTGGGCAGATAGGAGAGCTGTCCCTGACCCTTGCTAGCTGTAACACTCGGGATAGCAGGCCTGTACCTTGCCAGGACAGCATAATAGAGCCAACCCTGTTAGTGGGGATATGGATAAGTCTGCCCCAAAGTTATGAACATGGGAGAATTGTCCACATCATTCATCTGTCTTGTGGTGACATAGATGGGAGAGAGTTGACCTCCTGCCTCCCCACCCCCACTCCTGTCATCAACACCTGAGGCAGATGGGAGAATTGGCCCTGTGCTCATCAGAACTGGAGAGCTTTCCCTGATCCCGACAGCTACAACGCTCTGGAGAACAGACCCCGCCCACTGCCTGGGCAACACAATGGAGCCAAACCTGTTGGCACAGGTGAGGGAGCCATCCCCAAAGTTGTAAGAGTAGGTGAGTTGTCCCCACTATTCATTTGTCAAATGACAATGTGGGGAGGGTCAGAGGATGCCCTCCCTTACCCCTTGCCACCTGCAACAGGGAGAGACTTGATCCTCTCCCTTACCAGCTGCCACACTCAGGAAATGGGCCCTGCACCTCATACATGTTCAAAGGTGAGGGTCACCCAGGCCAGATGTTATGAGCAAATGAGATCTGTCCCTATTACTCTAGCATGTGGTGGATTGGGCAGAGAAGAGATGTCCTCCCCAAAGCCCCAACAAATAAACACATGAGACAGGTGAAGGAGCTGGCCCTGGGGTCATAAGAGAAGGAGGGTTGCTCCTGCCCCTCACCTGTTGAAGCACTCAGGAGAGTAGCCCCTGTGCCTCACCTGGGTAACACAATGAAGCTGGCCCTGGTGGTGTAGGTGGGGAAGAGTTGATTCTGAGGGTGTGAAAGCAGGAGAACTGGCCCCACCTCTCACTCATTGCTGCAAGGCTGAATTAGCCAGGGCGATGCTGGAGAGATCACCCTGATGATGAGGACAGGGGAGAACTGACAGGCAGACCAACCCTGCAGTTGCCCATGCCCTGAACCAGGGTTATGACTTGACCTGCCTAATATTCACCCCATCCATGATTCACTAGGACATGTGAAGGGGCCTGACCCACAGTCACAAAGCTTGAGGATCTCCACAACACAGGGCAACAACAGGATATCCAAGAAGAGTATCAGTGAGGTCCCAGCAGCAATGGTATGGAAACCAGAGGCCTCAACCCAGACCAAGGACTCTATAATGAACACCTGGAAGTAAAGAAAAAGATATAGAGACAAAGGGGTTGACTGGTTTACTCACTGTATCTTATTGCAGCTTCCATGACAAGACTTTTGATTTTTTCCCTTTTCTCACTCTTAAATGTTGTTTATCCTTTTTTGGGGGGAAGGGGGCAGGGAAAGGATGATAGGTACAAAGGGACAGAGAAATGAATGGGATCAAGATATATGATGTAAAAGAGACATCAAATAAATAAAATAAAGTTAAAAAAGAAGCTAGTTTTAAGACACAAAGAAAACAAACAGTACTAAATTGTGCTTCACTTCTTTTCCATAGATTCTGAGCTAACATTCAAAAGAAATCAAGTCCTAAGGCAATGGCTGGTAAAACTGACCAGTGGCAAAGAGGAATCCCTGTTCTTCTTGGGACCTCAAGTCCAATTCCAAGCACTTGCATCCAATTTCTCACAATCATTTTTAGCTCAAGTCCTAAGGCATCCAACATTCTTTTGGGGGCTCACTGGAATCTTACAGATATGTTGTATATACTCACACAGATACACATACACATATGTAAAAAGTTAAAAACAATTTTAAAAATTTAGAACAAAATTTCAATGAATTATTTATAAATCCCTAAGAAGTACATGGATGGAGTAAAATTTAGGCTCAAGTACCTGACAACCACATTCTTACAGCATTCATTTTTTAAATTATTTCTGCCAAAACAGTTATAGTGTATGTTGTGCGTTATAATGGGTTTCATTAAACTCTCAGAACTGTCTCAGAGAGATGATCTTTCTGAGTTTGATTATTTAATATAATGGATCTTTAGGTTATGTGTTGCTTTGCTTTGGTTTGGGTTTTCTTACCTAAGGACCTGGGCCTCAGAAGATCACAGACATCTTCTGGGATCCCTCAATTCTATGGAGTCCTATGTCTCTCAGGATTGAGGAACTTACACCAGTCTCTGTATGAGCAGCAGGACGTAACTAGTGGGGCACAACCCACCTTGCTGACCACCATGGAGTCTGCAGCTGTAGCAGAGGAGGCAACAACAGCTGTTATTAGAAATCAGAGAATTCATAGTGCTCTCTGCAGACCGCGTCCTCTAGTGTGAAGTGTGAGATTATAAGATAGTCCTGATTCCTCGGAAAGGGATGATGACAACTTCCCAGCTATTCTTGTCCCAGGTAAGGCACTTGTTCAAACCATGGCTTTAGCTATTTTAAAGTTGAGGATGGAAGCAGGTTTTCTGTAACTGAACACCTGAAACAACAGGGAATTATTGTTTCAGTTTTACAAGTCTTACAAGAGCTCATTGACAAATAAATTATATCTCTTGATAGGCAATTACCACTATGGAAAATTTCTCCAGAATGTGGATCATGAGTTTTTATTTTTCCTAAAGTAGGAATAAGCCAGAAAATAACAGGGTATTTTTTTCACTACAATGTAGTCAATTAAAAGTTAGGTTTCCTACAAATGAAGAAAAATCCATGCTATGGTTTAAGATTCTGACTCAGAGGTGTTTTCAAATATTACAGGCATCAAAAGTTTGTCTCATGTTATTCAAACCAGAAATGAAGGAACACAGTAACGAATGAAGCATTAGTAGGGTAGGTGAGGACATATGATTCTCAAAACAAAGAGTTGGATTTGCTGGAGTATCTCGTGGTAAGTTTCATTTCCTGCTTTGTTTAGATTCTCTTGACACGCTTGATGTGACACTGTGTATTGAGTTCCACACTAGGCAAATTTCTGAACACAGTAGAAAAGAAGAAATAGCACGTAATTCAGAATTAAAGCATTTGGGTGTGATGTAGTTAGGAATGAAAAGGAAAAATAACTCAAATAAGAACAAAAATTAACATGAGTTTAACAAATATATGAGCAACAAACTGCACAGGGACCTTAGCACTTTTACGAATTTCTTCCAAGGAAGGAAAACCAATCCAGGTCAATCCTCTCTTTCAAAAGAAAGCTTACTAATGTTATTTGATTTTCAGTGACTGAATTTTTCTTTGAGTGACTGTTCCCTTGACAGCCACCAACCACAGTGACTTTATGCTGTGATGTACTCAACTTCTCTAGCTCCTTGCAATGTCTCCAGACACGACATTTACTAACTCTTTGTAATTTCAATAAACACTGGTGATGATCTAAGGTTTTTATTTCAAGTCTTATTCTCAACACCAAATTTTACCCAGCACAATGGATAGTTATATGTCTAACAATAATAAGAGTATAATGGTGGAAAAGTTTTCCAATAGCTCTGCAAGAAGAGCTATGAGAACTTAATAGCATCAATAGGAAGATAACATAACTACCTCAAGAAGGCCAGAAGTAGAGGCAGTTGGGGAAGGGGGGGTTGTTGCTATGTAAATAGCCAATGATGGGTTATGTTAAGGACAGGAGCTGAGTTTTTGGTACTTTTGGTCTTAGAGTTCCAAAAATCGGATTTCAAATGTTTTTAAATAGGATGATATATAAGCTGGTTATACTTCAGTTGTTATAGGCATAGAGGTCAGAATAAGGCATGTCTCGTTCAAGATCATGGTTGAATGGGAAGAGACACTCAAAGACATTCAGTTGTCTTTCTAGTATACAATACACATTTGATACACTTCCAGATTGATTCACTGACTTTTTGTAGGCATACAAAATACTTGCCTATTATGTACAAACAGAAATACAATTTGAGAGACAGACACTATATTACTTCTTATTATATTATATTCCCTAAAAAATGGTTTTCTAATGAGACATAAATGGGATGGATTGAACTGGCGGGAGAGCTCTAGAGAAATGAGGAGGATTGTAGCAAGAGGGAAAACCATAATTATTATATACTGTGTGAAAAAATAAAATTTCAATAAGAAAAATAGTAACTATACACATATAAGCATTCTTTGTATATACATATATATTGCTTGCAAGTTTTTTAAGAGTCATTTAACTGGATGTTTCCTGTTTGTATTTCCTCCAATCTGCTTTATGTCCTTTGTTTGTATAGGATAGAGGAATTCGTCAAGAATAGTCCTAGGGTGATTTCCGAGCCTTCAAAAACACAAATGATCTTGCTTCTGATAAAAAATGACAGGATGAAATCTGGCATATGGGTTGGTTTCTAATTTCTCTATCTGGTACAATACATGAATCAGTTATAGAAATAGTTACTAATTGAGCAACTGTGTGAGTGATGCTGTTCTTTCTCCCTCAACAGTCAGCCTCATTTAATCCTATGCCAATGTGACAACATAACCATTGTCCCACCTCACTTCGATACACTCATATATACAGATGAGACTTTAAGGCTGGAACAACAGTGCAGTCAGACTCTGAAGTCCAAGATCCTACTTAACCTTTCTTAGTATTCTTCACAGTGTAATTCATGTGCTGTGCAAATAATGTGAACACCATAAATATCCATTAAAAAACAATTTATATAGGCAGCTGATTAACTTATATGACCTTAAAAGGTTTCAGTATACTCATGCAGGTGACAGTGTATAAAATGAAAAGATACTTTTGTTTATCAACAAAATTAGAGAAACCTAACAATTCTTTTAAAAGCACAACTTACTTTACAAATTACTCCTTTAAATTCTTGATTTCCTTCTATGTTAATTAATGACATCATTGCATTTTTCCAACTTGTGTCAAAATAACTTCTGAGCTTTATTCATCACACTTTTTTAATCTATTGCAAAGAAATCTCTATTTTATGCATTTGTGTACACACACAATTACCAAAGCAGTGTTGATAGCAATGCCATAGTTCTGTTTATGTTTTATCTCTTGAGCAACCCCTAATTGCTAATGGGAAGCAATAACAGAAATTCTATCTTCCTTTCCTTCAGTTGGGATAATACTTTACTCAACAAAAATTTGTTATACTATAATGATGAAAATAAGCTCATTACTATTATTATATCTAAGACTGAATTGATGAAATAAAGTGTAAACTTTTTATTTTGACATATAAATACATCAGTACGTACTTGAAAAAGAGCAAAAAGAATAACATAGTCCCTTTGAAAACATAACTTTGAAATGATAAAATATTTATATTGTATCATAATATATAAATACATATATTGCATTTCATCAAGGTTTAATAAATTATTCTCAGCATTGAGGTTTAAATCAAAAGCCATACACTCTGCCATCTATCTGAAGCTTAAAGTTACAATCTATGTGTCCAGTCCTATGTCTCATTTTGCTTAGTTAGATGTGTTTGCTAGACGGCTTGAAATGTGTGCAGTTATATGTATTTATTATCTGAGCTTTTGATTTGACTTTCTTCTTCCCAAAGACAAGCTTTTGCTTTGTAACTCAGAAGTGTCACTGATAAACAGATTTAATGACAATATTTTCAAGAATCTTTACTGTATTTTTATAAACATACTATTATGTTAATGACACATTGAATGTCTCCAAGTTTTTCTATCTTGACCTATTTTGAGAGATGGTTATTTGTCCATGCTTTGAGTTCTCTGAAAGTAATAAAATAATTCTAATTCAATATATTTATGATCTATATCTTATCATCTCTTTAACATAGTACCATACTAGAATGAATTTAAGATTTTTATTTTGATTCCTTGATTTGTTTACAATTCAACAATTTATTTATTTTCAATGAGCCCTTTTCTCCATTATCATTGAAATTTGTTTATAAAATAAATAAAGAAAAGAAGAAGCCTGAAATATAAACAGAAACAGAGACATATGTGTGAACAAGAGTCAAGACAGGTGAGGAGAGAGAGAAGGTAAGCGGTGTGTGAAGGAGGATATATCCTGACTTCTATTAGTGTAACGTAAGTGCTCAGGCAGCGCTGTGCTGGTTATAGGTGTGCCTAAAACATGGTCCTAAGCTGCAGATAGCCATGCACAGCTGTGACTGTGGTCCAGTTGGCACTCGTACATTTACTTAAAACACTGTGAGAGTGTTTTGTGTGTGATTTTATTATAACTTGATAGCACAGTACTTTAAGCATGAACTTTGTAGGTCACAATGTGGTCCAGAGAAGACAAAATGTCAGATGCCGGGTTAAGCTGGAGCTTTGCGCACTGCATTCATGCCAAGAAAAGCACAGATCCAGCATCAAAACACAAAACTGATTTATCATTCTTCAAAACAAGGATTTCCCATGTTCTTATATCCTTGGTTTGTTAAATAAATGGCTTACATAAGGAAAAAGACAATTCTTTACTAAACGTTTTGAATTAAAATAGTACGTAGGCAATGGCTAACATTTATTCAATAGCTATGAGCTCCCCAAAGGAAGCAGATTTCTGAAAACTGCATCTCTAGAACTTGAAGAAGAGAATTGTGTTTGAACATCATAAGTGACAATAGGGGAAATCAATGATGCTAGGCAAAGACTGTCAGAGTTTCACAGGTCTGAAGGAAAGGAAGCAAAATGAAAGCATTTTATGGTGTGGTCTCAATTTCAAGCCAAATTTGCCACTGTATTAACATTGTTAGAGTTCCAGTTAGCAAAGCTTTATAAAGCATTGGTTACTCTCCTGCTAAGGAAATCTGTACATCTCATTACATATAAATTGCAAGAGATTAACATTTTCATAAGAAAATAAACTTAGCCAATGGTGAGTGTTAACATTTAATTTAATTTAAAAAACACCATGATTCTTTCTTTTTGTTTTACTTTTGTTTTTTTCTGTTGTTGTTGCTGTTGTGCTTTGACAGGTCCACAATTAGTGGATAAAATAAACATGAAAACATTTTCAACCACTTTAAATCACACCAGTCTCAGAGACATCTGGTATACCATGATTGGGATCCCAGGACTAGAAGATGCACACATATGGATCTCCATCCCCATCTGTTCAATGTATATAGTGGCCATTGCAGGCAATGTACTGCTATTATTTCTGATCTTCACTGAACGGAGCCTACATGAACCCATGTACTTTTTCCTCTCCATGTTGGCCCTGGCTGATATCTTTCTGTCCACAGTCACAACACCGAAAATGTTAGCAATCTTTTGGTTCCAAGCTGGAGGCATTTCTTTTGCCAGTTGTGTGTCTCAGATGTTTTTCCTCCACTTCATCTTTGTGGCAGAGTCTGCCATACTGCTGGCTATGGCCTTTGACCGTTATGTGGCCATCTGTTACCCACTAAGATACACCAATATTCTAACACCATCTATCATCATAAAAATGGGCATTGCATCTGTGACTCGAAGCTTCTTCATCTGCTTCCCCCTGATCTTCCTTGTTTATCGGCTCACCTACTGTGGAAGGAACATCATTCAACACTCCTACTGTGAACACATGGGCATTGCCAGGTTGGCCTGTGACAGCATCAAGGTCAATATTTACTATGGGGTAATAGTAGCTCTATTTTCCACCTGCCTAGACGTGGTACTTATCATTGTCTCATATGCTCTTATACTCTGTGCTGTGTTTAGAATTCCTTCTCGGGATGCCCGACTCAAGGCTCTGGGTACATGTGGTTCCCATGTCTGTGTAATTCTCTTGTTCTATACACCAGCTTTTTTCTCTTTCTTTGCTCACCGTTTTGGTGGTCATAGTATACCACTGCATGTGCACATTCTCCTTGCTAACCTCTATGTGGTTGTACCACCCACAGTCAATCCCATCATTTATGGCGTGAAGACTAAGCAAATTCAAGAGAGAGTTATCCAAGTCTTGTCTTTGGGCAAGACATTTCGTTGATTTAATCTAAGCAGCCTAGGCCAGTTCTTTATAATTTTCCATGAACTATAGAACTCAAGAGTATCTGAAGCTACAATAGAAATGTTAAGTCAAGACATCATTAGTGATGGTTATCATTGCAATTTTTGCAATCTAGGTAAGAGTGATTTCTACTCAACATATATCTTGTTCAGAACAATACTAGGAGAAGGACACATTATTTTCTGCACTATTTTCATCTTTGTTACAACATACATATTCATAACAGTTTAAAAAATTCAATATTTGTTAACACATAAAACAGGAAAATGAACAATATGGCTCTATTTCATACACCAAACAAATCAAGCCAGAATCCTATATAATTTTGTCAAATCCATTCATTTTCTAAAACTGAGAAATAAAGAGTGCTACATGTCAAGACATTATTCCTTGCGGTTATCACACTAACTCAGTCATTTGGATTTCAAGTTCAAGTTTCATATTTAAGATGTTTGATTTTGGCCAAGAATATTTAAACTTCTTGCATTTGTATACATATATCTCCAATTTTCATTGATAGATGGATAGATAGACAGACAGAGAGATAGACAGAGAGATGGAAAGAGAGGAATGACCTACAGGAAACTCCTAAACTAGTGCCAGGTATGATATTAAAATAATAATTTTGTCTATTATTTATTACTAGCAATTAAAGAGTATATATTTGACAATCTGAGAGACTTGATTCCTTTTTATTGCACTTCTTCTCTCACAGAAAATAATCCTGTAGCATGTAAATGTTATCTTCACTGTACATATAAAAAGACTACCAGATAGATATTTTAAACAATCCTTCATTTTACATACCAATCCCAGTTCTCCTTTCCTCCAATCCTCCCACTCCCCACACCTTCTACCTATTCCATCCCCAATCCATTTCTCAGAGAGGGTAAGTGCTCCTCTGGGGAGTCAAAATGTCTGTCATATCAACTTAAGGAAAGAACAAATTTCAACCCCCTGTCTCTAGGCTGAGTAAGGAAGCCCTAAACAGGGAATGGGCTCCAAAAAGCCAGTTCATACACTAGGGATAAATCTTCAACCCCTACCAGTGGCCCCACAAACAGCCAAGCCATACAACTGTCACCCCCGTTCAGAGAATCTAATTAGGTCCTGTGCTGGTTTCCCAGCTGTCGTCTAGTCAATGAACTCCCACTATCTCATGTCTGTGGGTTTCTCCTTCATGGTCTTGATCCCTTTGCTCATATTATTTCTCCTCCCTTGCTTCAACTGGACTTGAGGAGTATTGTAGAGGCTGCTCATTTGTTTCCAGCTGCCCAGACCCGAAATAATCACTCAGAAACTATATTATTTGCAAAACTGTTTTGCCAAATAGCTTAAGCGTTTTATAACAGCTAGCTTTTATATCTTAAATTAACCCATTTCATTTATTTATTTATTTATTTATTTATTTGTTTGTTTGTTTATTATTTTAACAAGAGACTTCTGGCCTAAGAGCAAGGTTCTGGCTAGTGGACCATGTCTTTCTCCTCTGGTAGCTACAAGGCATATCTTGGCTCTGCCTACTTTCTTCCAGCATTCAGTTTAGTTTTCCCACCTAGCTCTATTCTGCCCTATCACAGGCCAAAGCAAATTCTTTACCTATTAACCAATAAAAGCAACACATACACAGAAGTTCTTTCCACACCACAGGCCAGTGCTTAGCTGTGGGTCTCTGCATCAGTTTCCATCATTTACTGGATAAAAGTTCATTGATGACAGTTAAGGTAGTCATCCATCTGGCAATTACAGGGTTGGCCAGTTCAGCACCAGAGAGTGATCTTAACCACATTAACACATGTATTAATTACAACAGTTGAAACAGAACAACGTTCCTAATATTCTCTGTGAATAAATGTGAAGAAAGCAGCCAACTTGGCCATTATTGAAGGCGCTGTAAACCAAGAAAAAAAGAAAGAAAGAAAAAAAGAAAGAAAGAAAGGAAGGGAGGGAGGGAGGGAGGAAGGGAAGGAGGAAGGAAGGAAGAAAGGAAGGAAGGAAGGAAGGAAGGAAGGAAGGAAGGAAGGAAGGAAGGAAGGAAGGAAAAAAGAAAGACTTTCATTTTGCAGAAAAATGAAAAGTGAAAGATATGGTAATGGCTGTTTGCCAATGTCTATCACCAGGTAACTGTTACCAATGGGGGAGGAAACTATATACATAGCTATAGAATTATTAAATCACAATGTATATTTTTCAAAATTCAGGAAATATACTTTCAAAACATTTCCCTAACTTTACAAATCAAATGCTGTGTGCCTACTGAAGTGTGTCAATAAAGCTAACATCTACTAAGAAATTCCTTGGGATTGATAAAAACTAGAGAGAATAAAAGTTCTATAGTCATCACTATCATTGCAGAGAATTTAAAAATACCTAAACATGGAGGATGTAAGAATGGAGGAAATGGACTGTTCCAAAAGAGGAATCTGTGTATTACCCCAGTTCTCAGGATGCTAGTTCTGGTATGTGTATGAGCAAATGACAAGAGGGCCATGACACCAAGTCGTCACCATATGAGAAGAAAAAAAAAAGAGCTCAACATGACCTGAATAACTTATTTTTTTCTCAGCCAAATTGAAACATTTTATAATTCACAGGAGATGCAATAAACTTTATAGAAAATAATGATGCTCTTATGGGAAGTAATTTAATTAGTTATTCTCTGATTATACATAATAAACGTTAAAAGACATAAATGAAATATCTTACAGGCCAATTATGGTTTTTGTTTGTTTGTTTGTTTGAAGGGGGTTTGGCTTTTTTGGTTTGTGGTTATTATTTATTTATTTATTTATTTTTGGTTTTTTTCAAGACAGGGTTTCTCTGTTTAACATTCTGGATGTCCTGGAACTAACTCTTGTAGATCAGGCTGGCCTTGAACTCACAGAGTTCTGCCTGCCTCTGCCTCATAAGTGCTGGAATTAAAGGAATGTACCACCACTGCCTGGCAAAAACCTAGTTGTTTTTATGTCAACATCAGAATAAAAATAAGAAATCTAAGGAGTAAGTAAAAATTACAAGTTGGCAACATTTCAGTGGTTAAGACTGAGCTCAGAATTCTGTAATCAGAGCTGAGAAGAATCAAGAGGGTGCCCTCTACACCATCATCATCATCATCATCACCATCATCATAATCACCATTATCATCATCACCACCAATTCCCCACCCAGTAATGCTTAAGCATACATAGGTAGTCCATTTATTGCAGTTCTCCAATTGTTCCTAGCCAGGGAAGTCCTAGATGCTTGTGTTATTGTCATACCCAAGGTTCCACAGTCTTCCTTTATGATGTCTACCCAGTGTTCCTTTTGCCTTCCTCTTCATCTTATCCCGTGTAATTCTTCAAGCAGTGCTATCTTTGTGGAATCTGTTGTCATTAACTCTCATAACATGGGCAAAGTATCTCAAGCACCATTGCCATATCCTGTAGTTTGTTTCCTTCCTTAGTTGGAGATGTTTCTTAATGTCATCGTTGTATGGTCTATCCCTTCATGTGACACTTAGAATCGTCCTCTGAGCCTTCCTGGGCACAACACACAGTAAACTCACCATGCTCTGTGCAGTGCTCTGAGGATAACTGGGTACACTAAGAGCACAACAGCAACTTCAAGCAAAATGATCAACACCTAAGTTTATGACAAAATTAGTCATGGAAATTTTGAGTTGAAGTTAAATAACAATGTTGAAATGTTATTCCTTTGCAGAATTAAGAATTCCTGAAGATTGAGTTTATCCTTGTCCATCCAGACAAGAAGTATGAGTTGTCAGGTTACATAAATAAGCTCTCTTTTCAAGCTAAATCAAATTTCTCAGTGTAGAATGTTGTTCATAATTTTCTGCTACTTTTCTATGAACATATTAAAGACTGTTCTATTCAGTCCTTGCTTTTCACCTAAATATTTCATTTAATGAATGTCTGGATGAAGAAAAAATACTTCAGACTACATTTTTATTCCATGCATCATGAAACAAAGTCAACACTGAATTTCAGTGTTATGGTTTTTGACCAATCATAATATATAAGATACTGTCATTGACTTTCTTTTAACCTTGGATCTTTGAATTTTTATTTATTATGTGGGATTGCATTAAGACATTACTAAAGAACAATGTCATCTATGCAGCTGTTATATCATGGCTAAAATCCTTCACCTTTATCTTGGCATTTCTCTCCTGCAGACATTGAACTCTGCTTTACCGTAAATATCATATGCCATTTCCTAAGAAACCAAACCTACACTGTTCTACTACAGAGTAGCATATCTATTATCATAAAGAAAATTCTCCATGATATTTTTAATCATGTTTTTTTTAGTATCTTGTTTACTGCAGAAGACCATCATGCTGACGTTTTTATTAAATATTCTTCTTGGATTTTCAGATTTAGGAAAAATCATTGTGAGAACCTGAGTCATACCCTGGGTTACACACTGTTGTGTTTTATACTTTATCCTTACTGTATGTATCTCAAATGCAGACAAAAGGAGGTCTTCAATTTGCAGATTAAAAAAAATGAGAACATCGAGATTCTAAGATTTCTCTATACCTAAGTAAACTTAGTATAACTTTCCAATAATCTCACCCTATTCCATTTTCCATGAAGAAAAGAATTCAAGCATATTTCAGGCATCTCTATTTGATCTTGGTATATGGAAAAATATCCATTGGCATTATACAATCCTAAGGATAAATAATACTGAAATATATACTTTTATTTGTGATTCTGGTTCATGCATGATATCCTGTTGTCTTCATCATCTATCATTAGCAAAACTCATCAATCATAATCCATGTGATAATATATGATTAGGTATTGCATATAGAAAACAATATACTGAACTTTTTAAATGTCAGATAACTGGCTTTATTACTATACTAAATGGTGTGGAAGAATTGTCTGTATTCTGTCAATCATGTTTTAAATAAACGCTGATTGGCCAGGCAGGAGGTATAGGTAGGGAAACCAGACAGAAAGTGGAAATGATGCAAGAAGAGCAGGAGAATTCTGGGGAGGAGGAAGTTGATTCCTCCCACTCCTGCCCAGATCAATTAAGCAGCAGGATGTGAGCTGCCCCACTAAAAAAGGTACTGAGCCACATGGCTAACATAGATCAGAAAAATGGGTTAATCAAGATATGAGAGTTAGCCAGTGGGAAGCCTGACCTAATGGGTCAATCAGCATTTTAACTTAAAGAGATCTGGTTGTGATTTTTCTCTGAGACTAAATAGCTGGGGGGCCGGGTGGGACAGAAAACCCCCAACAAGCAGGCCTTCTCATGTTACATAATGGCCCTCATGTTACAACTAAAGAAGTAATTTCTATTTTATTCATCACTCTAAATAATAATTGAATCCAACGTTGCCTTGCACAAATACTATTCCACAAAGTGATGTGCATAGATTTCAATTTGCTTACTTGCTATTTGAACAGGTGAAATATGAGCCATGAATTTCTAATAACATTACCTACTTTGCAGAAAAATAATAACACTGGCTATTTTATGGGTTTAAATAGCTGATATATAGGAATATATTTTAAACTAAGATGTGCTAAGGGCATTCAGATGGATAGTGCAGGGTCTTTTCCTACATATCTGTTCTTAAACTAAATTATGAACAGGAAAAACATTAGTTAGGCATGTATATAGAAATAGTTGACTCAGATTTAACACAAGAAAGAATCATTAAAATTCCTGGATGGTGAATATTTGTGTGATTGAAAGCACAGCACTTGCCTTTAGGCAATCAACTCTCAGATTAGTTCTTACACAAAAAAGGAGACAGATGATGATAAATTATATAATATTTCCACCTCAGTGGGTAATTAATTTTTTTCAGGAGGCTGAAAATTAGTACACTGTAGATTTATAACACAATAAAATAAGCACATTCTCACAAAACTCAAACATCTTATAAGTTGCTGCTGCAACAAATTCTGGTCTTTCTTTGTATTTCCATTTAAAGCTGCTATAGTGTGGGTTGCTGCCTTTGATAGAGTTTTTGTTAGTCTGTTCATGTTGTCTCAGAATAATGCTCTTCTCACTCTATTTATACACTCAATGTGTCTTTAGTTTTCAGTCAGTTTGTTCATTTGCTTGACTATTTTGCTTTAATTAAAGTACTCGCGGGACTGTATATCCTTTCTTGTATTCCTCAACTCCACTGAGTCTTGAATCTCTTGGGATTGTAAAAGCTGTATGACCAGCCCCTGGACTAAGGAGAGAAAACCTATCACACAGAACATCTGGGAGACCAGAGCTGCAGCTTAGAGGAGGTAACAACAAACTCTTCTCCATACTTGAGAGTTGATGGCTGCTGCCTTCAGAAGATATCTTCTGATTACTTGTTTCAGACTGAGTGCATCCTAATTCAGATGGGAGAGGCTATGGGTCTGCCATATCATGCCTGTTGTTTTAGTTGACCCAAGGTTGGGGAATGAAGTCTATCTTCAGTTATTGAAATAATATGAGCTATCAATAGTTGTAGTTGAACAGATTGAATCAATACTCTTTGATCCAACCCAAGTTTCCTTGAAAAGTGTTTTATATCATTCTAAATGAATAACTTTGATGAGGGAGAATTAGCTCAGAATATGAATGATGTGCCGTTTCCAATATGGAGATAAACATACAGAAAGCAAGCATAATGTTACCTATCAATCTTCCATTCATTAGTACTCAGTCCCTGGAAGGTAACCTACAAATGAGGAAGGATACCTGACAATGTTGTAGGTTTCTTTTTCCTTTCAGCTTTCTTATTTAAGTCCACCTTAGAAATGAAGTGAAGCAGGAGTTTGCTTCACTTGGTTATGGCAGAAATGAAAGAAAAACACATAAGGAGCCTTGGTGTAGTGGGCAAGGAAAGTAAGAGTTGTGATTGCAAAAATTTCTCATGGTACATTGTACTTGATTAAAAAAATCCAATGGCAATGCAATGTTTAAAGATAGGGAAGAGATTTTATGAGAGTTTAAAAGCAAAGTAATACATAAAACAGAAATAAAGAGCTTAGAAGTGATGTAATTAGAAATATACATCATATAATTGATGTAATTAAAAGTAAAAAATGAGTCTAAAGGAAGATACTACCTCAGAAAAGACAAACTTCTGTATCGTATATTCTAGATCTTTCAGTACTAATAGATAAAGATTTATTAATATATATTTTTACTCTACAACACTTTTTAAAATCGATTTTATCTCTTTTTGAGGCCATAAAATATTCAGACATCTTTGAAGCTAATATTTGCTTTTGTTTTATTAAAAGATCTAGATCTACTATGAAGTTTCTTAAAATCTTCTATATGGTCCTTTGCTTTCTGGATTTTGTTTTTTCTCAATAGATATAGAAAGCCACTTTCTTTGATTTCACTTGCCATAATATAATTTTAATTCTATAAGTGTCTGTTCACCATTGTTCCTGCAAAATCACAAATAACTCATTTCTCTAATCCAAGCCAAGAAAAAGGAAATTTCCCAAGATCCTTTGATTCTGTCCAGTTCTGCTTTCCTATACTTGAGTGATGATGCTCTTCAAGTCTCTTGTTTGGTAACTGTGTGTTCTTTAAAACCTCACATTATCAGTACTTGTTGACATAAGATTACTTGTGCCTCATTAATTCTTTCACATGTTACTCTCGGTGGCTTTAATAGTTTTAATTCAACTCCAATTCAACACAACAATACTGAAGACACATTGATTAATGATGGTGATAATAATACTAATAGCAAGGAAATATTTTAACATTAAGAAAAAATTTCAAATCAACAGTAAAATAAAAACACATACGAGAATGCACAAAAGAGATTTACAAACGAGATATGAGGGACATGTGGTACAAGTATGACGTTTGCAAGAGAGGAAAACAAGGTGTATTGCTAGAAGGTACCCTACAAATGAGGAATGATACCTGACAATGTTATAATTTCCTTTTTCCTTTCAACTTTCAAATTTACAATCCGCCTTAGAAATGAAGTCCAACAGGAGTTTGCCTCACTTTGTTATGGCAGAAATGAAAAAAAAAAAACACTAAGGAGCCTTGGTGTAGTGGTCAAGGAAAACAAGAGCTGTGATTGCAAAAATTTATCATGATACATTGTATTTGATTTAAAAAATCTTCTGGTAATGCAATATTTGGAGATAGGGTAGAGATTTTATGAGAGTTTAAAAGCAATGTAATATGTAAAACAGAAATAAAGAGCTTAGAATTGATGTAATTAGAAATATACGTCATATAATTGATGTAATTAGAAGTAAAAAATGAACTTTACTCATTTTAAGTAACAAATTCATATACAATAGACTGCAGAGAATACCACAGGTTTCCTAACAGTTATTTACTTTTGCCTTCTCTTGCCTGGTTGAAGATGAACATAGTCCCAAATCCTGTTGTGAATCATTTTCATGATCAGGGTAAGCATTAATTATTACAGAGAAAAGTGATAAGATGTAATTTGTAGTTTATTAGTGATATTTAAGTCATGGCTAATGACTGAGGTAAGGAATTAAGCCGAAATTAAGCACTGTGAGTATCACGCCATCTCTGCTTCTTTTAATTAAGGGTTGTCTGAGACATTCTCTATTATCAAAATGTCTTTTTCTCTCTGAGATACATATGAATACAGATTAATAAAAATATAATACGTCAAATATAAATTACTAGGGTGAACACAAGACATGACAGTATGACCTCAGAATCTTAACTGTGGATCATAGAAAGAACAGATTGTAAGTATTGAGACAAAGAATAATGTACCTAACTTGTATCACGTGAACAGGAACAAAGTGTGCTCTAAGCAAGTCTGCTATCTCACGTGTATTGCACCATCTTGCAGAGTGATTTGCTAGCACACCTGGCATGCACTTTAACTGTAGGAGAGCTGTCGTTTTCTGTTCTGAGAGCTATTATCACTACACTGGACTGTTCCTGCATCCTGAAGGGAGCAATCATTGAAGCAGGAAAACTGCTGACATTTAGATGAACCTATATAATCTGTTGAAAGGTCCTCAGTTATATTTTTTAAAAATCCTTCTCAGACTGTGTACTCTTGCAAACACCATAATCTCAGCATTTGGAAAGTGACTCCAAGGCAGTCTTGGGTCTAAAGGAAGACACTACCCAGAAAAGACAAACTTCTGTATCACGTATTCTACATCTTTCACTACTAATAGATAAAGATTTATTAATATATATTTTGTACTCTAAAACTCTTTTTAAAATCGATTTTATATATTTTTGAATCCATATTATTTTCAAACCTATTTGAAGTTGATATTTGCTTTTGTTTTATTAAAAGATCTAGATCTAATATGAAGTTTTTTAAATCTTCTATATGGTCTTTTGCTTTCTGGATTTTATTTTGTCTCAATAGACACAGAAAACCACTTTCTTTGATTTCACTTACCATAATATAATTTTAATTCTTTAAGTGTCTGCTCACCATTGTTTCTGCAAAATCACAAATAACTCATTTCTTTGGTCCAAGCCAAGAAAAGGGAAATTTCCCAAGATCATGGGATTCTGTCCAGTTCTACTTTTCTATGCTTGAAAGATGATGCTCTTCAAGTTTTGTGCTTGGTAACTTTCTATTCTTTAAAACCTCACATTGCCAGTACTTATCGACATAAGATAGCTTGTGCCTCATTAATTCTTTCACATGTTACTCACGGTGGCTTTGATAGTTTTAATTCAACTCCAATTCAACACAACAACACTGAAGACATTGATAGATGATGGTGATAATAATACAAATAGAAAGGAAATATTATAACATTAAGAAAAATAAAATCTCATACGGGAATGCACAAAAAAGATTTAAAAACGGGATATGAGGGACATGTGGTACAAGTACGACATTTGCAAGAGAGGAAAACAAGGGGAACTGCTAGAATAGGATTAGCGGGTGTTTACCAGAAAGACATGCAGATTGCAACCATGAGAAACAAATCTATAGTAGTAAAATCACATCACAACGCTATGCTAATGCAGCATTGCACGCAGTGAGTGTACCTACAGTCTTGGTTTTCTTTCATTCCACACAAATTGCTAAAGAAAAGAAAGAGCAACTCCTTGATGAAATGTTTCCTATTAAAATGTGGAGGTTGGCTGTCATTGACTAAGTAGTCTTAATATCCAAAAGGACATGACTTATTATATCAGAATAGCCAAATGATCTAAGGCACCAGTCTCAAGCTCATCTTCCCAATGACCAGATAGTAGTGCCTGACTACTTTCCAAAACTACAGAAAAGAGAATAATGATGAATCACTAGAAATCATCAATCAGATAAAAGCCTTTCAGAGACTTTCATTTTCATAAAGTGTTGAGAACAGTTTCTAGAATCCATGTTAAGTATGTGTAAATTTTCTACAAATATTGCAGATTTCACCATTGCCAGTAATACAAATGTTATAAAATTTCAGTTTATTTCTTTGGTCATAAAATGTTCCTGTTTTATTATCTGCTATGAATGATTTTAAAATCATTTCCATTTTTTTATTTTTCTTTTTTGATAATTCTTTCTCAGGCAATTTCTAAATTACTTTCTCAATAAATTAAGCAAAAAACTAACCGTGGTTCATGATTTTTTTCCATCACTCTCTCCAGTATTAAACAGCAGAGTAAAGGATGACATCTTCAATGTCTTTAAATTACACCAATCTCAGAGACATCTGGTACACCATGATTGGGATCCCAGGACTCGAAGATGCACACATTTGGCTCTCCATCCCCATCTGTTCAATGTACATAGTAGCTGTTGCAGGCAATATATTGCTAATATTGCTGATCTCCACTGAGCGTAGTCTTCACGAACCCATGTACTTTTTCCTTTCAATGTTGGCCCTGGCAGATGTCTTCCTGTCCACAGTAACTGTTCCAAAGGTATTAGCAATCTTCTGGTTTCAGGCTGGGGGCATTTCTTTTGCTAGCTGTGTGTCCCAGATGTTTTTTCTTCACTTCATCTTTGTGACAGAGTCTGGTATATTGCTCGCCATGGCCTTTGACCGTTATGTGGCTATCTGCTATCCACTAAGATACACCAACATCCTAACCTCATCTGTCATCAACAGAATGGGCATTGCATCTGTGACTAGAAGCTTCTTCATCTGCTTCCCCCTGATCTTCCTTGTTTATCGGCTCACCTACTGTGGGAGGAACATCATTCAACACTCCTACTGTGAACACATGGGCATTGCCAGGTTGGCCTGTGACAGCATCAAGGTCAATATTTACTATGGGATTGTTGTGGCTCTGTTTTCCATATGCCTAGATGTGGTACTTATCATTGTCTCATATGTCCTTATCCTTCGTGCTGTCTTTAGAATTCCTTCTCAGGATGCCCGACTCAAGGCTCTGGGTACATGTGGTTCCCATGTCTGTGTAATTCTCTTGTTCTATACACCAGCTTTTTTCTCTTTCCTTGCTCACCGTTTTGGTGGTCACAGTATACCACTGCATGTGCACATTCTCCTTGCTAACCTCTATGTGGTTGTACCACCCACAGTCAATCCCATCATTTATGGCGTGAAGACTAAGCAAATTCAAGAGAGAGTTATCCAAATCTTGTCTTTAGACAAGACCCTTCATTAACATAATATAAGCAGCTTAGGCCAGTTCTTTATAATTTTCCCATGAACTAGAGAACTCATAAGTATCTGAAGCTACAATGGAAATGTTAAGTCAAGACATCTTTAGTGATGGTTATCATTGCAATTTTTGCAATCAAGGTAATGGTGAATTCTACTCAGCATATATCTTTTTCAGAACAATACTAGAATAAGGACACAGTATTTTCTGCACTATTTTCATCTTTGTTACAACATATATATTCATAACAGTTAAAAAACATTCAATTATATGTTAATACATAAAACAGGAAGATAAACGATATGATCCTTGTTCATACAACAAACAAATAGAGCCAGACTTCTATATAATTATATCAATTCAGCACATTTTTCTAAAACTGAGAAATAAAGAATGCTACATGTCAATATATTATTCCTTGTGGTTATCACACTAATTCAGTCATTTGGGTTCCAAGGCGAAGTTTCATATTTAAGATGTCTGATTTTGATCAAGAATATTTAAACTTCTTGCATTTGTATACATATATCTCCAATTTTCTCTGATAAATGGATGGATAAATACACAGAGAGATAGACAGAGAGGAATACCCTATAGAAAACACCTAAACTGGTGCCAGGTATGATATGAAAATAATTTTTCTCTTATGATTAGTAGCAATTGAAAAAGAAAGAATCTGACAGTCTGAGAGATTAGATTTCCTTTTTATTGCATTTCTTCTCTCACCAGAAATAATCCTGTAACATGTAAATATTAAGTATCTTCACTGTACATATAAAAAAGAGTACCAGAGAGTTTTTTTAAATAATATTTTATCTTCCATACCAGTCCCAGTTCTCCTTCCCTCCCATCCTCCCACTCCCCATGCCTTATAACATTCCACCCCCAATCCACTTCTCAGAGAGTGTAATCTTCCCATGGGAGTCAGCAAAGTCTGTCACATCAACTTAAAGAAAAACTAGTCCCTTCCCCCTGTATCTAGGCTGAGTAAGGTATCCCTCGACAGGGAATGGGCTCCAAAAAGCAAGTTCATACACTAGGGATGAATCTTCAGGCCACTGCCAGTGGGCCCACAAACTTCCCAAGCCATACCGTCACCAGGATTCAGAGGACCTAATTAGGTCCCAGCTGTCGTCCAGTCAATGAACTCCCACTATCTCATGTCTGTGGGTTTTTCCATCACGGTCCTGATCACTTTGTTCATATTATTGCTCCTCCCTTGCTTCAGCTGGACTTGAGGAGTGTTATAGAGGCTGCTCATTTGTATCCAGCTGCCCATACCCGAAATAGTCACTCGGAAACTATATTATTTGGAATACTGTTTTGCCAAATACCTTAAGCGTATTACTAGCTAGCTCTTACAGCTTAAATTAATCCATTCCTATTATTTTTTATTTTAATAAGAGACTACCAGCAAAGTTCTGGCTCGTGGCTTGCGTTTTTCTACTCTGGTAGCTACAAGGCATCTCTTTGACTCTGCCTAATCCTAATTTCTTCCAGCATTCAGTTTAGCTTTCCCACCTAGCTCTATTCTGCTTTCATAGGCCAAAGCAGATTTTTTATTTATTAAAAATAAAAATAACGCATACACAAAAGGACTTCCCACACCACAGGCCCAGTGCTTAGCTGTGGGTTTCTACATCTGTTTCCATCATTTACTGGATAAAAGTTCTATGATGACAGTTAAGGTAGTCATCCATCTGACAATTACAGGGTTGGCCAGTTCAGGACCAGAGTCTTAACCACATTAACCACATTAACACATGTATTAACTACAACAGTTGAAATAAAACAAAGACCCTAATTTTCTCTGTAAATAAATGTGAAGACAGCAGCTATCCATCTTGGCCATTATTTGAAGGCACCGTAAACTACAGGATATTCATAGAGCAATAATTACAATTAGTAGCAAAAATAACAGATATTTAATTTACCAGAGAGAAAGTATGATGGGATATTAAATAACATTTGAAAGCAATAGGCAATTGAACACAGAGAAGCTCCACATACTCACTTGAACAAATACGTTAGCAAATTCACTAGTCCATGTGTTTGACACTGAAAATGAACATGAACTAAAAATATAAAAGTTCATAATAAATTTGTTGGAATATAATTACATTGAACCATAGCAGAATAAAACTGTTATAATATTAATTATTATCTAAGTGTGCACAAGGAAATAAATTTTTTTCAGAAAAACAAGAGACTATAGATAAATACTGTATATAGGAGTGCATATATCTTTCTGAAACAATGTGTTTATTTTATTTGCACAAAATAAGGAAGAATAGCTTTCCACGCTGCCCCGGAACAGGTCCATATGGCGTTGTTCTTGGTTCCCGACGTAACTTAAAAGGGAAACTTACACAATGTCCAGAGCCCTTGATGTCCTGCAGATGAAGGAGGAGGATGTACTCAAACTCCTCGCTGAAGGCACCCACTTATTTTTTTTCCTGTTTTTTTTTATTAATTTATAAAAATTTCCACTTTCTCCCCTCCTCCCAATACCCTCCCACTCCCCCGCTCCCTCTACTCCTCCCTCTCCAGTCCTAAGAGCAGTCAGGGTTTCCTGTCCTGTGGGAAGTTCAAGTTCCTCCCCCCTCCCTCCAGGTCTAGGAAGGTGAGCATCCAAACAGACTAGGATCCCAAAAAGGCAGTACATGCAGATGAAACAAGTCCCAGTGCCATTATCAATGGCTTCTTAGACAACCCCATGTCAGCCACATTCAGAGAATCCGGTTTGATCACATGCTCGTTCAGTCCCTGTCCAGCTGGCCTTGGTGAGCTCTCATTAGATCAGTTCCCTTGTGGCCTGAACGCACCCCTCGCGGTCCTGACTTTCTTGTTCATGTTCTCCCTCCTTCTGCTCCTCATTTGGACCTTGGGGGCTCAGTCCAGTGCTCCAATGTGGGTCTCTGTCTCAATCTCCATCCATCGGCGGATGAAGGTTCCCTCTGATCCTGACTTCCTTGTTCATGTTTTCCCTCCTTCTGCTTCTCATTTGGACCTAGGGAGTTAAGTCCTGTGTTCATAGCAGCACTATTTGTAATAACCAGAACCTGGAAACAACCTAGGTGCCCCTCAATAAAAGAATGGTTAAAAAAGGTGTGGAACATATACACATTAGAGTTTTACTCAGCGGTAAAAAACAATGACATCTTGAATTTTGCATGCAAATGGATGGAAATAGAAAACGCTTTACTGAGTGAGGTAACCCAGACCCAAAAAGAGGAATATGGTATGTACTCACTCATAAGTGGATTCTAGTCATAATTAAAGGTCTTTGAGCCTGTAATTCGTGATCCTAGAGAATCTAAATAAGAATGCAGGCACCCACTTATGTGGCACCAACCTCAACTTTCAGATGGAGCAGTACATCTACAAAAGGAAAAGCGATGGCATCTACATCATCAATCGGAAGAGGACCTGGGAGAAGCTGTTGCTTGCAGCTCGGGCTATTGTTGCCGTTGAGAACCCTGCTGATGTCAGCGTCATCTCCAGGAACCCCGGGCAGCGAGCAGTGTTGAAATTTGCTGCTGCCACTGGAGCCACTCCGATCGCTGGCCGTTTCACCCAAGGGATCTTCACTAACCAGATCCAGGCAGCCTTCAGGGACCGATCCTGAACTCACCCAGATACAGGTTATATAGCATTGCCATTCCCAAGACATCTAAACCTCAGTAGAACTGAAGTATCTAGGAAAATTACAGTGGTCTGATGAGCTCTGGATCCTTTATTAAGCCTAAATACCCAACCAACCAACCAAAACCCAAAAGTCATGCAAAAAACAAAAACAAAACATGCAAAAAAATACTATGTGGTATAAATCCAGATCCAGGCTTCTAGTGGTGACCGATCCCAGGACTGACCATCAGCCCCTCACAGAGGCGTCTTACGTGAATCTGCTCACCATTGCCCTGTGTAACACAAACTCACCTCTGCGCTACGTGGACATCGTCATCCAGTGCAACAATAAGGTAGCTCAGTCAGTGGGCCTGATGTGGTGGATGCTGGCCCAGGAAGTACTCCGCATATGTGGCACTGTCTCCTGTGAGCACCCATGGGAGGTTATGCCTGACCTTTACTTCAACAGAGACCCAGAGGAGATTGAGAAGGAAGAACAGGCTGCTGCTGAGAAGGCCGTGACCAAGGAGGAATTTCAGGGCGAATGGACTGCACCAGCTCCTGAGTTCACTGCTGCTCAGCCAGAGGTGGCTGACTGGTCTGAGGGTGTGCAGGTGCCCTCGGTGCCCACCCAGCAGTTCCCTACTGAAGACTGGAGTGTTCAGCTCAGCCGCTGAGGATTGGTCAGCAGTTCCCACAGCGCAGGCCACAGAGTGGGTTGGAGCCACCACTGAGTGGTCTTGAGCAAAGGGAAAACAGGTGGAAGGAAAATAAAGTTCCTACAGGCTGTCAAAAAAAAAAAAGGAAGAATAAATACAATTTCACTGCTAATTTAGAAATTTAAGGAAACATTTTAGTGAAAAGTAAGTTTAATACTTTAAGCTCTATGCATTCCCTCCTTTACATAATAAATACCTAGTGTTAATATCACACTATGCCACCAGACTTTAGATACTCCTGCTGTTTTCCTTCACATTTTAGAATCTCATATACACTAGTTGTCATATTCTCTCATTCTTCTCAAATATCTAATCACCTAATATTTTATTCAAGATATTATTTTCTGACTTTTTGTATATCAAAATTATGTTTTAAATATTTACTTGGAATTGCTACTCACTGAAAAGGTGATAATTGAGGATTGTTGATTTTTGTGAAAAACAGCCAAAGAATGCCCCCTGTGGGCATTCCCTATGATGAAAGGCATTTCCTATATTTTGCCTTTTAGAGGCTAGAAATAAAGTTTGGAGTGGATAAGCTTTAGAAACACAAATCTTGTCCAGCAGTATCGTAGCTGAGGATCTAAGCACAAATCACTGTGCTCAGAAGGAGAAAAAAAGGAATCTGCACTACATTGTGCTGCTATTTTAAGACACGGAATCTTTGCATGTGTGTAAGAAAATTACCAGGAACTACAGTACTTACCACTCCACGGTTATAAGGAGAAAAATGCTGAGCTCTACATGACATTTATAAGAAAGTTTTCCCAGCAGGATTGACGTACAAGTGACAAGACACACAATAGTTTGCAGAAACAACAGGGGTGAGACTTTTTTAAAGGTCCCCGATGTGAGAAATATTTAGGAAATAGTCATTGACCAATTGTTCTCTGGTTATCCATGATAAATATTAAAAGAAGCATATTTTAGATGAACCTGTTTCTACATCATTCTGTGAGAAAGGCCGCAGCATGACTTGCTGGTCCTGGTAGGATTTTTATGTTAATCCCTGAAGACTGCATATGAATGACCATTTTCCTCTGAACCTAATACACCACATAGTATTTTTTTGCATGTTTTGTTTTTGTTTTTTGCATGACTTTTGGGTTTTGGTTGGCTGGGTGGGTATTTAGGCTTAATAAAGGATCCAGAGCTCATCAGACCACTGTAATTTTCCTAGATACTTCAGTTCTACTGAGGTTTATATGTCTTGGGAATGACAATGCTATATAACCTGTGTCTGGGTGAGTTCATGCACCTAAATCCAGGAGGGACAACCTGTCTCACATAGCATCAGAAAGCAAATAGCTGCCAAGTTAAATAAAAAGGTAAGCACATCTAGAATCTCATATTAGAGAGATGAATACTACTTTTAGACAGTGTCCCATGTATGTCAAGTTTCAAGAAAACTACACTCCTGATTGTCTATGAAAAGAAATGACTTTTTTTTCAGCCATGCCTGCTCAGATTATGGCATTTATTCAAGAAAGTTCCTGTATCTGCACCAGGATAAGGAAGAGGAGCATGGCTCACCCTCATGCAATGGTTTCTAGTATAGATAGTGGTGGCAGAACACCGGGCCAGACTCTGTTCTTTCAATGAAGTGAAGGTTTCATTGAAATATGTTTGTTTTTGTAACCCACACTATCCTAAGAGAAAGTTTACCTAAATTCAATAATGAATTGTTCCTAAATGGGAAACTATAGAGGGAAAATTGGAATCTTCCGTTTCAACTATAGACAATCATCATCTGGGTTTGCTATAAATACAGAGAACTACATGATCGTAAGTCTTTGTTAGATTTTGTTTATTACATTCAGTTTTATAATATAAGATTTCAGATTTTTTTTGAAATTTAAAAGGAAATGTTTTTCCCCTTTATCAAAAATAAAAGCAAAAGTCACAAAAGAAGTGCTGATGCAATAAGGAAGCCTGATTCTCCAGATAGGCAAAGCTGAATTTCTAAGAGACTGTCATGTTGATTTTTATCTATTGTGTTGATTTGTTATGCTTTTACTTGCTTGTTTGTGTAACTTCATACACATCATATTTGTTTCAAAGTAGCAAAGAATTGTTATGGTAGCTGGAAAGACAAAATATGACACAAAATAAAAGCAACTGATGTGGAAGTGTAATTAGCAATAATGTAACACAGGAGGAGAAAAACTTTAAGTGCAATTTCATTCTAAAAAATACAAGATCATGAGTGAAAGACTGATGTGCCTATCAGTGGGAGGTGGATTAGAGATATATAAAAGGAGTTGCCTGTGATTATCCTTATTATTAACCTTCAGTGAGCAAAGCAGTAACCCAAGGAGAAGGAGAAGTGATGTAAATTACCATAGAAGCATGGGTATGCTGGATAGTACTTAGATCTGCATGAAATGACTGGAGGTGAATAGAGCCTGAGGTTAGGACAGACACTCTCCACGATCAATTCATTCCTGCACTCCCAGTAGTTTCATTGTAGAATTTTGACAGACATTCACTTAAAAGCAAGATTCTCAGTACATCTGAGAGGAAGGTACTAGAGTGCGATAAGAGCTGAAGCTCTAAGTAAGGAGACTTGACTATAAATGAGAGTAAGCAAATTGGAAGGAGTGAAAACAGAACCCCTTACCTTACCAGTATCAAGTTTGTAGGGTAAAATGTCTCCTTGACCAAAGGCACACTTTTGTATTTGACTTCTGGGCATCTTTGCCATCTTGGAGAATCAGAGAATCACTGACCATACGCACATATATCACTATTCTATACATAATTATATTCTTCCTGTGGAGGAGCCTCTCCCTCCCTCTGCTGAATTGTCCCTTGATCCTGGATTATTTGATTACATACCAATGTACTATTTCAGAAAAATAAAACAAAATTATCTTTTTGTCATCTCATGGATCCCTCTTTTCTAACAGATAATTGTTTTACTACACAACACTTTTTCTCATTTAGATTTCTTTCAGAAGCATTGGATATTTCAGTATTTATTTATATACCTAAAATTTTTCTGTGATTTGTTTTATCACATTCTTTACCCAATCCAAACTATTCCTAGATCCTTCCCGTATCTCTATCCATCAAAATTCATGTTCTCTCTCTCTCTCTCTCTCTCTCTCTCTCTCTCTCTCTCTCTCTCTCTCAGAAACAAAACACAGCATGAAAATCAACAAAGACAAAA
The DNA here is from genome assembly GCF_982192425.1 of Myodes glareolus. Lineage (NCBI taxonomy): Eukaryota > Metazoa > Chordata > Mammalia > Rodentia > Cricetidae > Myodes > Myodes glareolus. The sequence continues at coordinate 101,024,785 of NC_142032.1, read as the reverse complement.
AGGCAAAAAAAGCCACACCCAAAGAAAATGAAGTTCAAAAACTAAATGAAACTATGAGTACATAAAGTTAAATGTAGTTCATTTTGTGTTGGCCAACTTCTGTACAAGAGGCCTGCCCTAAAGTATGGTTGACATACTCAGTGTCATTCTCTTGGAGAAAACTGATTTTCCTGTTCCCAGCAGATATAAATTGCAAACAGTTTCTTGCATATGGGTAGAACTTTGGGTCCATTTGCCCTTCTCAGTTCTGTAATTTCCTCTGATTTTAACTCATGCAGGTTTGTGTATCCTCTTATAGTCTCTATGAGTTCATATGTGCATTGGTCCTATTGTATCTGGAAAATAAAGGTTTTTTGGAGTCATCTATCACCTCTAGTTCTTAAAATCCTTACAACTGTACTTCTTCGTGGATTCCTGAGCCTTGAATTGGTGGTTTTATAAAAACATCTATTTAGGTCTGAATACTACAGAGTCTCTTACTGTCTGAACATTTCCCAGTTGTGGATCTCTGTGTTGACTACCATCTACTGAAAGAAGAAGCATTTCTGATGTAGGTTTAATAAAGTACTGACCTATAGGTAGAGCAGCATGTCTTTAGGAGTCATTTTATTGCTATGTTATTTCAGCAGAATAATAGTAGCACATTTTGCCCTAGGGTTCATAATCTATCTAGTCTCAAGTTCTTGGATACTTCAGAAATATCAGATATGGGTTCCATCTCATTGAGTGTGCCAATCAAACATGTTTGGCTACTCCCACATCACATGTGCCAATATCACACTTATATATCTTGCAGCAGGTCACTACTGCTGGTCATATTGTAGCTAGGTGCTATTTGTGATTACATTTTTACCATAGTAGCATGCATAGTACCCTCAGCAGCAAGAAAACGAGTCAGTAGGGTTGGTGATCCCTATCGGGTACCAGCTAATTTCTCCATGTTAGATGACATAAGCTAGTAGCATTTTCAGGAAATAGGCATTGCTGTTAGGTTGTAGAGGGTAACCAATGGTCTGGGCAATAACCTGTGAGGGTTATTATGTCACTGGGAATCTTATTTGGTGGCATAAGATGTCTAATTGGATCACTATATAACCCATTATATGGTGACCTTACTTAAATTTTACTATATATATATATATATATATATGAAGTTTCTGCATTGTTATGGATATATCATTCTTAGTATCAGCTGTCCCTCGCAATATTCCCTTCATTACCCGGTACTGACATCTCCTCTCCATTTAATTTTTCTATTGTAGTTTCCTCTTTATAAAAAGGATGTTTTCCCTTTTTTTGGAAGATTCCCTTCTCAACTCTGGTTCCTTATTTGTGATCTAACATCTTTGTTATTTTTTTGAAACACACATATCTAAAGATTTTAAAAGATAATAACCACATAAAGGAGAAAACATGCAATATTTATCTTTTGTAGTTATACAAAAAGTGAAAGGATATACCTCACTCAGGATAATTGATTCTAGCTTTGTCTGTTTACTTGAAAATTTCACAATTTCATTTTTCTAAACAGCTGAATAATAACACACCATTGTGTAATGTAGCACATTTTTATTTTCTTTTAACAGTTGATGGACACCTAAACTGTTTCCAATCTGACTACTCTGGATAGAACAGCAATTAACAAGGATTATCAAATATCTCCATGTAGAGTCCATTGGATATATGCCTAAGAATAGTATAGCAATAGTATAGTTGGGTCTTGTGGTAGACCAATTTTAAGCTATTATTCATATGAGGTTTAGAACACATAAGAATTGACTTTTATAATAAAGATGTGTTTCAAATGTAGTGTTTCCAAAAATGTCACTCGTGAACCTGACTATTTCCCCGTGTTTCATTTTGTTTCAATTAAGGAAGTAGAATACCCAAATTCATTGAATTGTCTTTCATCTTAGTATATTTTAATTCCAAAATATGTCTGTTCAGATCCTTCTTCAAATTCTTTTTTTTTCTTTTTTTTTTTTAGTAAATTTTATTAAATTATAAAAGTTTCCATTTCCGCCCCCCCTCCCAACACCCTCCCACTCCCCCCACTCCCCCCCTCCTTCCCCTCCGTCCCCCAGGGCAGTCAGGGTTTCCTGCCCTGTGGGAAGCTCCAGCTCCCTCCCCCTCCCTCCAGGTCCAGGAAGGCGAGCGTCCAAACAGACTGGATCCCCCAAATCCAGCATATGCAGAGGAAACAGGTCCCAGTGTCATAGTCAATGGCTTTTCAGAAAGACCCCGGGCCAGCCACAGTCAGAGAATCCGGCCAAATTCCGAGAATCTGGCTAGATCACGTACTCGTTCAGTCCCAGTCCGACTGGCCCTGGTAAATTCTCATCAGATCCGTTCCCTTGTATCAGTGGGTGATAGCATCCCTCGCAGTACTGATTTCGTCTTTCATGTTCCTCCTCCTTCCGCTCCCCCTCCGGACCTCGGGGGGCTCAATCCGTTGCTCCAATGTGGGCCTCCGACTGCATAGCCGTCCTTCGCCAGACGAAGGATCTATGGTGATAAGCAAAATATACATCAGTATGGTCATGGGTCACGGCCGATTCAGGCACCCTCTCCTCTGTCCAGAGAGCAATCTGGGGGATTTCTCCTTGGACCTGGGATCCCATATATAATCAAGTCTCCTGTAAACCCTAAAATGGCTCCCTTAGTTGAAATATATTGTTCCCTGATCCCATATTCATCCTACCTCCCTCCCCCCCCATCCCCGGCCACCAAGCTTTCCCCGTTCCTCCCCTACTCCCTTCTCTCTAGCCCTCTCCCCCTCCATCGACCCTCCCACCCCCCCATGCACCCGAGGTTACCTGGGACTCTTGTCTATTTCCTACCTCCTGGTGGATAGCTAAATAATCTTCATCAGGTTCATCTTCTTATTTAGCTTCTCTAGGATCACGAATAATAGGCTCAAAGACCTTTAATTATGGTTAGAATCCACTTATGAGTGAATACATACCGTGTTCCTCTTTTTGGGTCTGGCTTACCTCACTCAGTAAAGCGTTTTCTATTTCCATCCATTTGCATGCAAAATTCAAGATGTCATTGTTTTTAACCGCCGAGTAAAACTCTAATGTATATATGTTCCACACCTTTTTTAACCATTCTTCTATTGAGGGGCACCTAGGTTGTTTCCATGTTCTGGCTATTACAAATAGTGCAGCTATGAACATAGTTGAACAAATGCTTTTGTAGTATGTTAGGGAATCTTTAGGGTATATTCCCAAGAGTGGTATTGCTGGGTCCTGAGGGAGGTTGACTCCCAGTTTCCTGAGAAACCGCCACACTGATTTCCACAGTGGCTGCACGAGTTTGCATTCCCACCAACAATGGATGAGTGTTCCCCTCACCCCACATCCTCTCCAGCATAGGCTATCCTTGGTGTTTTTGACTTTAGCTATTCTGACAGGTGTAAGATGGTATCTCAAAGTGGTTTTGATTTGCATTTCCCTGATCGCTAAGGAGGTTGAGCATGACCTTAAGTGTCTTCTGGCCATTCGAAGTTCATCTGTTGTGAATTCTCTGTTAAGTTCAGTACCCCATTTTTTAATTGGGTTAATTAGAGTTTTAGTGCCTAGTTTCTTGAGTTCTTTGTATATTTTGGAGATCAGACCTTTGTCTGATGAGGGGTTGGTGAAGATCTTCTCCCAGTCAGAAGGCAGACTTTTTGTCCTACTGACAGTGTCCTTTGCTTTACAGAAGCTTCCCAGTTTCAGTAGATCCCATTTATTCATTGTTTCTCTTATTGTCTGTGCTGCTGGGGTCCTACTTAGAAAGAGGCCTCCTGTGCCTAAATCTTGTAGACTACTTCCCACTTTCTCTTCTATCAGGTTCAAAGTGGACGGATTAATGTTGATGTCTTTAATCCATTTGGACTTGATTTTTGTGCATGGTGATAGATATGGATCTACTTTCATTTTTTTACAGGTTGACATCCAGTTATGCCAGCACCATTTGTTAAAGATGCTTTCCTTCTTCCATTGTATACCTTTAGCTCCCTTGTCGAAAATTAGGTGTTCATAAGTTTGTGGGTTAATATCTGGGTCTTCTATTTGATTCCATAGGTCGACTTCTCTGTTCTTATGCCAATACCAAGCTGTTTTCAATACTGTAGCTCTATAATAGAGTTTGAAGTCAGGGATGGTAATGCCTCCAGAAGTTCTTTTATTGTATAAGATTGTTTTGGCTATCCTGGGTTTTTTGTTTTGCCATATAAACTTGATTATTGTTCTCTCAAGGTCTGTGAAGAAGTTTGATGGGATTTTGATGGGGATTGCATTGAATCTATAGATTGCTTTTGGTAGAATTGCCATTTTTACTATGTTGATTCTCCCAATCCAAGAGCAGGGGAGGTCTTTCCATTTTCTGGTATCCTCCTCAATTTCTTTCTTCAAAGACTTAAAGTTTTTGTCAAATAGGTCGTTCACTTCCTTGGTTAGAGTAACCCCAAGATATTTTATGCTATTTGTGGCTATCATGAAAGGTGATGCTTCTCTGATTTCCCTCTCTGCTTCTTTATCCTTTGTGTATAGGAGGGCCACTGATTTTTTGGAGTTGATCTTGTATCCTGCCACGTTACTAAAGGTGTTTATCAGCTGTAGGAGTTCTTTGGTAGAGTTTTTGGGGTCGCTTATGTACACTATCATATCGTCAGCAAATAACGAAAGTTTAACTTCATCCTTTCCAATTCGAATCCCCGTGATCCCCTTATGTTGTCTTATTGCTATTGCTAGAACTTCAAGCACTATATTGAAGAGGTATGGAGAGAGTGGACAGCCTTGTCGCGTTCCTGATTTTAGTGGAAAGGCTTTGAGTTTCTCTCCATTCAGTTTGATGTTAGCTGTCGGCTTGGTGTATATTGCTTTTGTTATATTTAGGTATGATCCTTGTATCCCCAGTCTCTCCAACACCTTTATCATAAATGGGTGTTGAATTTTGTCAAATGCTTTTTCAGCATCTAGTGAGATGATCATATGGTTTTTTTCTTTCAGTTTATTTATATGATGGATTACATTGATAGATTTGCGTATGTTGAACCAGCCCTGCATCTCTGGAATGAAGCCGACTTGATCATAATGGATAATTTTTCTAATGTGCTCTTGGATTCGGTTTGCCAGTATTTTATTGAGAATTTTCGCGTCGATGTTCATGAGTGAGATTGGCCTGTAATTCTCTTTCTTGGTTGTGTCTTTGTGTGGTTTTGGTATTAGGGTAACTGTAGCTTCATAAAAGGAGTTAGGCAGTGACTCTTCTGTTTCTATATTGTGGAATACGTTAAGGAGTATAGGTATTAGCTCTTCCTGGAAGTTCTGGTAGAATTCTGCATTGAAACCATCTGGTCCTGGGCTTTTTTTGGTAGGGAGATTTTTGATAACAGCTTCTAACTCTTCACGACTAACAGGTCTATTTAGATTGTTCACCTGTTCTTGGTTCAACTTTGGTATATGGTATTTATCTAAAAAAATGTCCATTTCTTTTACATTTTCCAACTTTGTGGCATATAAACTTTCATAGTAAGATCTAATGATTCTCTGAATTTCCTCTGTGTCTGTGGTTATGTCCCCCTTTTCATTTCTGATCTTATTAATTTGCATGTTCTCTCTCTGCCGTTTGATTAACTTGGATAGGGGTTTGTCAATCTTGTTGATTTTCTCCAAGAACCAGCTTTTTGATTCATTGATTCTTTGGATTGCTTTCTCTGTTTCTATTTTGTTGATTTCAGCCCTCAGTTTGATTATTTCCAGTCTTCTAGACCTCCTGGGTGAATCAGCTTCTTTTTTTTCTAGATCTTTCAAGTGTGCTGTTAAGTCTCCAATGTGTGCTTTCTCCGTTTTCTTTAATTGGGCACTTAGTGCTATGAACTTTCCTCTTAGCACTGCTTTCATAGTGTCCCATAGGTTTGAGTATGTTGTGTCTTTGTTTTCATTAAATTCAAGGAAGAGATTAATTTCTTTCTTTATTTCTTCCTTGACCCAGGGGTGATTTAGTAGTTGACTGTTCAGTTTCCATGAGTTTGTTGACTTCCTGGGGGGAGCATTGTTGTTGAATTCTAATTTTAGTCCATGGTGATCTGACAAGACACAGGTAGTTACTAATATTTTTCTGTATCTGTGGAAGTTTGCTTTGTTACCGAGTATGTGGTCAATTTTCGAGAAGGTTCCATGAGCTGCAGAGAAAAAGGTATATTCTTTCCTATTTGGGTGGAGTGTTCTATAGATGTCTGTTAAGTCCATTTGATTCAATACCTCCAATAGGTCTCTCAATTCTCTGTTTGGTTTCTGTCTGATTGACCTGTCCATTGGTGAGAGAGGAGTGTTGAAGTCTCCTACTATTAGTGTGTGTGGTTTGATGACCGCCTTGAGTTCTAGAAGAGTTTCTTTTACATATGTGGGTGCCTTTATATTAGGAGCATAGATATTCAGGATTGAGACTTCCTCCTGATGAATTGTTCCAGTTATGAGTATGAAATGTCCATCTCCATTTCTTCTGATTGATTTTAGTTTGAAGTCGATTTTGTTAGATATTAGAATGGCCACGCCCGCTTGTTTCTTAGGTCCATTTGCTTGGAAAACCTTTTCCCAACCCTTTACTCTGAGTAAGTGTCTGTCTTTGTGGTTGAGGTGTGTTTCTTGTAAACAGCAGAATTTTGGATCCTGTTTTCGTATCCAATCTCTAAGTCTGTGCCTCTTTATAGGTGAATTGAGTCCATTGATATTAAGTGATATTAATGACCAGTGGTTGTTGACTCCGGTCATTTTTTTTTTAAGTAGTAGAGTGTATGTGTTTTTCTTCTTTGATTTGTGCTTGTGAATGGTCGCTAGATGTTCGAGTTATTGTAGATCGTGTTGGGAATGTTGGATTCCTTCGGTAGTGATTTTCCTTCTAATATTCTCTGTAAGGCTGGATTAGTAGCTACGTATTGTTTAAATTTGTTTTTATCCTGGAATATTTTGTTTTCTCCGTTGATAGTGAACAATAGCTTGGCTGGGTATAGTAGTCTGGGTTTGCATCCATGGTCTCTTAGTTTCTGCAGTACCTCTATCCAGGATCTTCTGGCTCTCATGGTTTCCATAGAGAAATCCGGTGTAAGCCTGATAGGTTTACCTTTATAAGTTACTTGACCTTTTTCCTTTGCAGCTCTTAAAATTTTTTCTTTAATATTTATGTTTTGTGTTTTGATTATTATATGGCGCGGGGATGTTTTTTTCTGATCCAATCTATTCGGTGTTCTGTATGCTTCTTGAACCTTCATAGGAATATCGTTCTTTAGGTTGGGAAAGTTTTCTTCTATAATTTTGTTGAATATATTTTCTGGGCCTTCGATCTGCAGTTCTTCTCCTTCTTCAATCCCTATTATTCTTAGATTTGGTTTTTTTATTGTGTCCCAGATTTCCTGAATGTTTTGTGAAGAGAATTTGTTGGATTTGCAGTTTTCTCTGACCAGAGCATTTATTTTCTCTATGGTATCTTCAGAATCTGAGATTCGTTCTTCTATCTCTTGTATTCTATTGGTTATGCTTGATTCTGTAGTCTCCGCTCGTTTACCTAGGTTTTCCATATCCAGCCGGTTCTCGTTTTGTGTTTTCTTCATTGCCTCCATTTCAGTTTTCAATTCTTGAACTGTTTCCTTTACTTGTTTGATTGTTTTTTCTTGGTTTCTCAGGGTATCACTCACGGATTTACTTATTTCTTCAAACTTTTTGTTATATTTCTCATCCATTTCTATACTCATTTCTTCAAACTTTTTGTTATACTTCTCGACCAGTTCCTTAAGGGAGTTATTCATATCCTGTTTAAGGGACTCTATTGCTTTCATAATGGCACTTTTTTCCACTTCATCTGGGTTAGAGTGTTCAAATCCTTCTGTTGTAGGGTCATTGGGATCTGATATTTTCATGTTGTTTTTCAGATTGTTGGAGGAGGTCTTGCCTTGGCGTCTGCCCATCTCTTCGATCAAATGCTCTCTATTGGAACTTCTGGTATCGGGTCAGGTTCCCTTGTTGGGCAGGGAGTTCACTGATAGAATGCCTACCTTTCCCCAAGCAGGGTATTGAACCACAGGCACTGCCTCTTTCCGGGATGCCCCTATAGAGCAGGCCCAGTGTGCAAGGCAGCTGAGCTGGGGAAATTTTATGGGCTCAGTGGGAGGGGAGAAATATAGAAATTTGTACCTGGATGGAAGCTGGGATGGCAGGTGGGAGAGCCTAGCAGGGTGGAAACAGCACTGCAGGCTGACCTGGGAGTCTATGGGGTCGGGGAGAGTCCTAGCTCCCCCTCGCCGGGCCCCTGTCGTGGGCCCGAATCAACTCACCACTCCGAAGGCCCTCTGGATGGAAGCTGGGATGGCTGGCGGGGAAGCTAGCAGGGTGGAGCCAGCAGAGCAGGCTGACCTGGGAGTCTATGGGGTCGGGGAGAGTCCTAGCTTCCCCTCGCAGGGCCCCTGTTGTGGGCCCGAATCAACTCACCCCTCCGAAGGCCCTCTGGATGGAAGCTGGGATGGCTGGCGGGGAAGCTAGCAGGGTGGAGCCAGCAGAGCAGGCTGACCTGGGAGTCTATGGGGTCGCGGAGAGTCCTAGCTCCCCCTCGCTGGGCCCGCGGGGACCCGAATCAACTCACCACTCCGAAGGCCCTCTGGATAGAAGCTGGGATGGCTGGCAGGGAAGCTAGCAGGGTGGAGCCAGCAGAGCAGGCTAACCTGGGAGTCTATGGGGTCGGGGAGAGTCCTAGCTCCCCCTCGCTGGGCCCGCGGGGACCCGAATCAACTCACCACTCCGAAGGCCCTCTGGATAGAAGCTCGACCTTCAAATTCTTTATCACTTAATTCTTCTGACATAAACTAATCTGAGACTCTCATCTCATTTGCATTTAAAAACAAAACTCCCAGTATTTTTTAAGCCTTTCTTACTGGAATGGTTATCTTCCCACTATCACCATCCTGGAGACTTACTGTTGTCATGCTTGCAACCTTTCCAATTCCTTTTTTGTTGATTTTTATTGAGCTCCCCATTTTTCTCTGTGCCCCTTCCTGCCTCTCCCCTCTGCTTCAACTCCCCGCCAAGGTTCCCATGCTCTAAATTTACTCAGGAGGTCTTGGTTTTTTTCTATTTCCCATGTAGATTAGATCTATGTAAGTCTCTCTTAGTGTCCTCATTGTCATCTGAGTTCTCTGGGATTGTGATTTGTGGGCTGGTTTTCTTTGCTTTATGTTTAAAAACCACTTATGAGTGAGAACACGTGATATTGTCTTTCTGGGTCTGGGTTACCTCATTCAAAATAATCTCTTCTAGCTCCATCCATTTGTCTGCAAAATTCAAGATGTCATTATGTTTTTCTTCTGTGTAGTACTCCACTGTATTAATGTACCACATTTTCCTTATCCATTCTTCAGTTGAAAGGCATTTATGTTGTTTCCAGGTTCTAGCTATGACAAACAAAGCTGCTGCTGAACATAGTTGAGCACATGTCCTTGTGGCATGATTGAGCATTTTTTGGATATACATTGGTATTACAGGGTCTTTAGGAAGGTTGTTTCTTAATTTTCTGAGAAATCACTACATTGACATCCAAAGGGGCTTTACCAGCTTGCATTTCCAGCAGCAATTCAGAAGTGTTCCCTTTACCCCACAACCTCTCCAGCATAAGCTGTCATCAATGTTTTTGATCTTGGCCATTCTTACAGGTGTAACATGGAATCTCAGAGTTGTTTTGATTTGCATTTCTCTGATGATGAAGGATGTTGAACATTTCCTTAAGTGTCTTTTAGACATTTTAGATTCCTTTGTTGAGAGTTCTCTGTTTAGGTCTCTACTCCATTTTTTATTGGATTATTTGTTCTTTTGATGACCAATTTCTTGAGTTATTGTATATTTTGGAGATCATACTTCTGTCTGATATTGGGTCAGTGAAGAGCTTTTCCCTTTCTGTAGGCTGTTGTTTTGTCTTGTTGACCGTGTCCTTTGCTTTACAGAAGGCTTTCAGTTTCAGGAGGTTCCATTTATTAATTTTTTCTTTCAGTGTCCTTTTTGCTAGGGTTATATTTTGGAAGTGGTCTCCTGTGCCAATGCGTTCAAGTATACTCTTTATAGTGCAGAAAATCTTGACCTAATCAATCCTTTGAAAGTTTTATAAACACTACCATGGTTTAATAGTTTCCCCTCATTGTTATTTTCAATGCAATTATTTAGAAGATATATCTAATAATGATTGATTATGATGACAAAGATGGTAATAGTAATGTAATAGCAAAACTAAGAGCAGAAACACTACAAGATAGAACTGTAGGGATATATTAGGAAGGCACAATCAACAGTGATGGTGTCATAAAAGTCAGAGATGGATACAGTTAAGAGAGGGTCCCCTTTTTTCCTCCCCTTTCCCTTTCTACACTCTCCCAAAACCCATGCTCCCAATTCACTCAGGAGATCTTGTCTTTTTCTCCTTCCTATTTAGATTCATGTATGCCTCTCTTAGGGTCCTCTTTGTTTTCTAGGTTCTCTGGGATTGTGGATTGTAGGCTGCTTTTTCTTTGCTTTGTGTCTAAGAGTCATTTATGAGTGAATTTAAATTTCATTTGTCTTTCTGGGTCTGAGTTACCTAACTCAATATATTTTTTTCTAGGTCCATCCATTTGTCTGCAAATTTCAAGATGTCACTCTTTTCTATTGCTGAGTAGTACTCCATTGTGTAAAAATATACCACATTATCTTTATCCATTCTTTGGTTGAGGGACATCTAGGTTGTTTCCAGGTCTGGCTATTATGAACAATATTGCTGTGAACATAGCTGTGCAGATGTCCTTGTGATATGAATCAAAATTATAGACTTTCTTATGTGATGATTTACCTAACACACAAATCCATCATTTTATGTGACTATATAGACTCACTCTTCTGCCCTGTAGTATTGGTGATGTCAAGATTTTTATTCTGCTTAGCTTTAGTCTATCTAGCAACTCCTCTTATGAAAAAGCAATAAATGTCAGTCACTTTATCAATGCTGACTGATGCTTTTTTACTCAAAGGAAAAAGTGACATGCTGAAAACACACTTGTGTCATGATTTATCAATATTTATTGATGAAGAACAAAATATAGTTTAGGAATTGTATCAGCATGTGATTGGGAAGGCAAGGGATAAGAAAAAGGAATTATTTCCATTAGAAAAGATTTAATTTATGTAAAAGGAATGGGGCTACATGTCTTTAATCCCAGCACTCAGAAAAAAGAAACATGTGAATCTACATAGCAAGTGTCAGGCCTGAGGGATATAGATAGTGTGACCTGCCTCAATGGAAAAAAAGAGGCTTCTGTGAAATGATAAAACATAATAAACTCATCATAAAATATTCTAAAATAATAATTTAATTAATTAACATAGAAAACTAAACAAACAGAACAACCTTGATCTTCCAGATCTACTCTGAAACTTTAAGTTCACAATTTAGTTATCAATTTGATACTTGTTTCTCAAAGCTCTGTCTCGATGTGCACAGTGATGTATACTCTTGATAGAAGCCTGTTACTCATCTCTCTTATTCTATCCAGATTTAACCTTTCATCTGTAAACCATTTTTCACAACAAACACATAATATAAAAACATGGCCATTACCCTTGGTAAAGATTATATATTTACAGTTCTGTTATGAATGCAGAAATGAATATATCCCACCATTCCCATCCTAGCCTAATTAGAAGTGTACTTGTTTATATTCATGTATTTAAATTCTTCCATGCAGAAAGATACAAGTGCAATTTATGTATAATATTTGATTATTAATTTAGCATAAGATGATCTCAGTTTGATCAAAAATTGCTTTCATTATTATTTTAATTATTTTGTCACTTTGTTGTCTTTGAGATAAGTTCTCCCTTTCTCTGTTTTTATGTTCGATCAAAAATGGAAGTAAAGGAGAAATATAAAAATTTAAACACAGTGTAGAAGATGTAATGGGTGAAAAAGAATCAATGTGGGTAGGGCACTGGGGGAAAAACATGGCACCTAGACAATGAGGAGACAGCGTATATTGAGTTAGTTCTGAAGAAATGCTGATGTTGCATAGTGCTGCTCATGCTGCATGGTGCTGCTCATGCTGCATGGTGCTGCTCATGCTGCATAGTGATGCACGGTGCTGCTCATGCTGCATAGTGATGCATGGTGCTGCTCATGCTGCATAGTGATGCATGGTGCTGCTCATGCTGCATAGAGATGCATGGTGCTGTTCATGGTGTATAATGCTGTTCATGCGGCATGGTGCTGCTAAGCTGAAACAAGTGTGGACTGTGGTCACGGAAAACAAGAACATTCCCATCTTACACTTAGTATATACAAGACTGTGATAATCAATTATTTCATATATTTGCATTACTTTCTAAAAATGCATTGCTAGGATAAGGAAAAACACAACCACTTTATGGAAGTGTTTGCATTAGAGCACAGGCATGATGGTTAGCACAGAGCTCAGTAGTGCTGTGCTTCTCGTAAGACAATAAGGACTAACCTGAAAACTGCAATTCTGGAACTTCAGCAAAGAGTATGCAAAATGATATGCAAAACCTTTCACCCATGTATAAATTTGTATGCTTAGTTTCTAAGCCTCACTTCACCATTTAAATTTTGGTTCTATTCATTTTAAGCATCACTTTTGTCAAGCCCTTACAAGTTTCTATTTTCCTGTTAATGAACAATATTTGGCCAACAATCACTGAATCGTGTATGTCAACCCATTTTTATTGTAGTAAGTTTTTCAAAGTGATATTTCATGATAATCTAATAAAAATACACATAGGTTTTGTAATTTCTATTTTTTTTTCAGTTCCAAGCTCTAGTATCTGAGGACTGAGAAGAGATGGCAATGTCTTCCAATCACACCAACCTCAGAGACATCTGGTACACCATGATTGGGATCCCAGGACTCGAAGATGCACACATTTGGCTCTCCATCCCAATTTGCTCAATGTACATAGTGGCCATTGCAGGCAATACCCTATTAATATTCCTGATCTTCACCGATCATAGTCTTCATGAACCCATGTACATTTTTCTCTCCATGTTGGCCCTGGCTGATATCATTCTATCTACAGTGACCACACCAAAGGTCCTTGCCATCTTTTGGTTTCAAGCTGGAGGCATTTCTTTTGCCAGCTGTGTGTCTCAGATGTTTTTTCTCCACTTTATGTTTGTGACAGAGTCTGCCATACTGCTGGCTATGGCCTTTGACCGTTATGTGGCCATCTGCTTTCCATTGAGGTACACCACCATTCTAACCCCATCAGTCATAGGCAGAATGGGCATCGCATCTGTAGCTAGAAGCTTCCTCATCTGTTTCCCCTTGGTCTTTCTAGTCTATCGGCTCACCTATTGTGGCAGAAACATCATTCATCACTCCTACTGTGAACACATGGGCATTGCCAGGTTGGCCTGTGACAATATCAAAGTCAATATTTACTATGGGATGACTGTGCCTTTGTTTTCCATAGGCCTAGACATTATGCTTGTCATCATCTCTTACACCCTTATACTCCGTTCAGTGTTTAGAATTCCTTCTCGAGATGCACGACTCAAGGCTCTGGGCACATGTGGCTCCCACGTCTGTGTCATCCTTCTGTTCTATACGCCTTCTCTCTTCACCTTTTTTGCTCATCGTTTTGGGGGTCAGAGCATACCCCGTCACATGCACATTCTCTTTGCTAACCTCTATGTGGTGGTACCTCCTACCCTCAACCCCATCATTTACGGAGTAAAGACAAAACAAATTCAACAGAAAGTGTTTTCTTTCAGTAAAGCATGTTTTTGATATAAGCAGAGAAGTATGAACTTAATGTTTTTTTTCTTAGAAATTACATAACTAAAGAACATCTAAAGTTGCTCCTAATTGTTTTTTTTTGAGACAGGGTTTCTCTGTAGTTTTTGGTGCCTGTCCTGGAACTAGCTCTTGTAGACCAGGCTGGCCTCGAACTCACAGGGATTCGCCTGCCTCTGCCTCCCGAGTGCTGGGATTAAAGCTGTGTGCCACCACCGCCCGGCTCCTAAAATCTTACATTATGGCAACATTGTAAGTGAGAAAGACAGTTATGTTGAAGTAGGATAGACAGTGTTGAATTCTCATTGATTATTTGTCCCTTGCTTAGAGCAAAACTAGTCTGATGACAGCTTAATTTCTGTTCCATATTCAGCTCATTTAAAATATCCCCAGAAGAACTAAGGATAGGGCCCATATGCACAAATCAAGCAATTTGAATACAAAAGTCTATTATCAACCTGTCAGATATTTGCCCTCTATTTTTATATAATAGGGAAATATTATAATACAATATTTTACAGAATGTTTAAGTAACACATTAGCAGTGTGGCTTAGTCACTGAGTTTTACACTCTGACTTCAAGACTAGTGTTTCAGATGTTCAATTTCATTCATTACTCTTCATGGGATCTTGAATATCTAGCTTCAAAAGTACCAAGCATGAAATAAAAGTAATCAATGTATAATTTTGCTCTCAACTGAAAAACTAGTCAGTATCTCATGAATACTAAATTTTCCAGACAGAATGAAACATTTGTTTCTCTCCCTTTCTCAGGCATTCATAGAACTGGCAACATTGAAATATTTGAGAATAAAAACATAAGTTTCCAATAGAGAGAATACAACCTTATTAATGTATTGTTAATTAAACTATTGACATTAATCAAAATTATTTCCTCATAAACAAATGAAAAAACAATCCCCAGTCTCCCTCGTGGTTATTATGACAGAGTGGACTAAAGAATTCCCACCGTTGTGCATATTTTGTTAATAACAGTGGTAACAAGTATTCCTTAGAAAGTAAATGCAATAATAGAACATCAGAACACAAAACAAACTTAAGTGAATAAATAGAGAGTATCTCAAATATTTACCCCTATGCACACATAACTATCTAGCATGGATGCATGTTCACAGCACTGAAAGTGAGGATGAACAAAAGAAATTTCATGAATATGCTGGGTTTGTGTTCTAAGACATTTCTTAAAACAGTAATATATTGGATTGTCACAGGAGTTGGTCCTAAGCACTTTTATGGAAATGAGCTTCAGAACTTTTACAGAGAAATGAGGCAATGTAAAATGATACATTTTACAGGATTTCAAGTACAAGAATGCATCAACTCAAGCAAATATAGATCCATAAGCATTGTATTTGTGCAAAATTATAGGAAAATTCAGCTCATTTTTCTAAAACTGAGAAATAAAGAGTGCTACATGTCCAAGACATTATTCCTGTGCAGTTATCACACTAATTCAGTCATTTGGGTTCCAAGTTCAAGTTTCATATTTAAGAAGTATGATTTTGGTCAAGAATATTTAAACTTCTTGCATTTGTATACACACATCTCCAATTTTCACTGATGGGTGGATAGATAGATAGAGAGATAGACAGAGAGATTGACAGAGGGGAATGACCTACAGAAAACTCCTAAACTAGTGCCAGGTATGATATTAAAATAATTATTTATTACTTGCAATTAAAAAAGAGTATAAATTTGACAATCTGAGAGACTTGACTCCTTTTTATTGTAGTTCTTCTCTCACAGGAAATAATCCTGTAGCATGTGAATGTTATCTTCACTGTGCATATAAAAAAAGAATACCAGAGAGATTTTTAAACAATCTTTTATTTTCCATACCAATCGCAGTTCTTCTTCCCTCCCATCCTCCCACTTCCCCCACATTCTCCCTATTTTATCCCAATACACTTTTCAGAGAGGGTAAGTCCTCCCGTGGGGAGTCAAAATATCTGTCACATAAACTTAAGAAAGGACCAAGCTTCTCCCCCTGTATCTAGGCCGTGTAAGGTATCCCTCAACAGGGAATAGGCTCCAAAAAGCAAGTTCATACACTAAGAATAAATCTTCAACTCCCTACCAGTGGCCCCACAAACTGCCCAAGCCATACAACTGTCACCTATATTCAGAGGACCTGATAAGGGCCTGTGCAGGTCCCAGCTGTCGTCTACTCAATGAACTCCCACTATCTCATGTCTGTGGGTTTCTCCTTCATGGTCTTGATCCCTTTGCTCATATTATTGCTCCACCCTTGCTTCAACTGGACTTGAGGAGTGTTGTAGAGGCTGCTCATTTGTTTCCAGCTGCCCAGACCGGAAATAATCACTCAGAACTATATTATTTGGAATACTGTTTTGCCAAATAGCTTAAGCATTTTATAATAGCTAGCTCTTACACCTTAAATTAACCTATTTCTATTATTTTGCTTTTTAACATGAGACTCGTGGTCTACCAGCAAGGTTCTGGCTAGTGGCTCATGTCTTTCTCCACTGGTAGCAAGGCATATCTTGGCTCTGCCTACATTCATCCAGCATTCAGTTTAGTTTTACCACCTAGCTCTATCCTGCCCTATTACAGGCCAAAGCAACTTCTTTATTCATTAACCAATAAAAGCAACACATACATAGAAGTTCTTTCCACACCACAGGCCAGTGCTTAGCTGTGGGTTGCAACATCTGCTTCCATCATTTACTGGAAAAAAGTTCTATGATGACAGTTAAGGTAGTCATCCATCTGGCAATTACAGGGTTGGCCAGTTCAGGACCAGAGAGTGATCTTAACCACATTAACACATGTATTAATTACAACAGTTGAAATAGAACAAAGTCCTAATTTTTTCTGTTAATTAAATGTGAACACAGTAGCTATCCATCTTGGTCATTATTTGAAGGCACTATAAACCAAGAAAAAGAAAGAAAGAAGAAAAAAAGAAAGACTTCCATTTTGCAGAAAAATGAAAATAGAATGGTATGGCGATGACTACTTACCAATATCGATCACCAGGTAACTGTTAGTCATGGGGGAGGAAACTGTATGTGTAGCAATAGAATTATTAAATCACAATGTATATATTTCAAAATTTCGGACATATACTTTCAAAACATTTCCATAATTCTACAAATCAAATGCTGTGTGCCTACTGAAGTGTGTCAATAAAGCTAACATCTACTAAGAAATTCCTTGGGATTTATAAAAACTAGAAAGAATACAAGTCCTATAGTCATCACTACCATTGTTGAGAATTTAAAAATACCTAAACATGGAGGATGTAGAATGAAGGAAATGGGTTGTTCCAAAAGAGGAATCTATGCATTCTCAGGACGCTAATTCTGGTATGTGCATGAGCAAATGACAAGAGGGCCATGACACCAAGTTGCCACCGTATGAGAAGAAAAAAAAAGAGCTCAACATGACCTGAATAATTTACTTTTTCTCAGCCAAATTGAAACATTTTATAATTCACAGGAGATACAATAAAGTTTATAGAAAAAAAAATGAGGCTCTTATGGGAAGTAATTTAATTACTTATTCTGTGCTTATATATAATAAAAGACATAAATGAAATATCTTACGGGCCAATTCTAGGGTTTTTTTGGGTTTTTGTTTGTTTGGAGTGGGTTGGCTTGTTTGGTTTGGTCTTTTTTTTTTTTTGGTTTTTTTCAAGACATTCTGGATGTCCTGAAACTAACTCTTGTAGATCAGGCTGGCCTTGAACTCACAGAGTTCTGCCTGTCTCTGCCTCATAAGTGGTGGGATTAAAGGCATGTGTCACCGGCAACTAGTTCAAATCCAGTTCTTTTAATCTCAACATCAGAATAAAGATAAGAAACCTAAGGAGTAAAGTAAAAAGAACAAGTCAGAAGCATTTCAGTGGTTAAGACTAAGGTCAGCACTCTGTAATCAGAGCTGAGAAGAATCCAGAGGGTACCCTCTACACCATCATCATCATCATCATCATCATTATCATCATCATCACCAATACCCCAGTAATGCTTAAGCATACATAGGCAGTCCATTTATTGCGGTTTCCAGTTCTTTCTAGCCAGGGCAGTCCTAGATGCTTGTGTTATTGTCATACCCAAGGTTCCATAGTCTTCCTTTATGGTGTCTACCCAGTGTTACTTTTGCCTTCCTCTTCATCTTATCCCATGCACTTCTCCAAGCAGTGCTATCTTTGGGGAATCTGCTGTCATTCACTCTCATAACATGGCCAAAATTATCTCAAGCACAATTGCCATATCCTGTAGTTTGCTTCCTTCGATAGATGGAGATGTTTCTTAATATCATCATTGTATGGTCTATCTCTTCATGTGACACTTAGAACCTCTGAGCCTTCCTGGGCACAACACACGGTAAACTCACCATGCTCTGTGCAGTGCTCTGAAGATAACTGGGTACACTAAGAGCACAACAGCAAATTCAAGCAAAAGGATCAACACCCAAGTTTATGACAAAATTAGTCATGGAAATTTTGAGTTGAAGTTAAATATCAATGTTGAAATGTTATTCCTTTGCAGAATTAAGAATCCCTAAAGATTGAGTTTATCCTTGTCCATATATGCAAGAAGTATGAGTTGTCAGTTTCCATAAATAATCTCTCTTTTCAAGCTGAATCAAATTTCTCAGTGTGTAAAGTTGCTCATATTTTTCTGCTGCCATTCTATGAATGTATTAAAGACTGTTTTGTTCAGTCATTGCTTTTCACTTAAATCTTTCATTTCAATGAATGTCAGGGTGAAGACAAAATACTTCAGACTACATTTTCTTTCCATGAATCATGAAACAAAATCAACGCTGAATTTCTGTTTTATGGTTTCTGCCCAATCATAATATATATGATGCTGTCAATGACTTTCTTTGAACCTTGGCTCTTTGAATTTTTGTTTATTATGTGGGATTGCATTAAAGCATTGGTAAAAACAATGCCATCTATGCAGCTGTTATATCTTGGCTCTAAAACCCTTCACCTTTATCTTGGCATTCCTCTTCTGTCAGCATTGAACTCTACTTTAGCGTAAATGTCATATACCATTTCCTAAGAAACCAAACCTACACTGTTCTACCACAGAGTAGCATATCTATTATCATAAAGAAAACTCTCCATGATATTTTTAAAATCATGTTTTTTAGTATGTTGTTTACTGCAGAAGTCCATTATGCTGACGTTTTTATTATATATTCTTCGTTGATTTTCAGATTTAGGAAAAAATCATTGTGAGAACCTGGGTCATACCTGGGGTGACACACTGTTGTGTTTTATACTTTATCCTTACTGTATGCATCTTAAATGCAGACGAAAGGGGGTCTTCAACTTACAGATTAAAAAAAAAGACATTGATATTCTAAGATTCTCCATACCTAAGTAAACTTAATATAGCTTTCCAATAATCTCTCCCTATCCCATTCTCCATAGAGAAAATAATTCAAGCATACCTCAGGCATTGAATTTGATCATGGTATATGGAAAATCAACCATTGGCATTATTCACTCCTAAGGTTAAAAAATCCTGAAGGATATACTTTTATTTGTGATTCTGGATCATGCATGATACTCTGTTGTCTCTTCCTCATCTATCTTGAGTAAAACTCATCAATCATAATCCATATGATAATATATGAATAGGTATCACATATAAGAAATAATGTACTGAACACTTTTAAATGTCAAATAAGTGGCTTTATTACTATACTAAAGAACTAATTTCTATTTTATTCATCACTCCAAATTATAATTGATTTCAGCGTTGCCTTGCACACATATTATTCAACAAAGTGATGTTCATAGATTTCAGTTGGCTAACTTGCTATTTGTGCAGGTGAATTATGTGCCATGAATTTCTAATACTAGTACCTACTTTTTAGAATAGTAATAACACTGGTTATTTTATGGGTTTAAATAACTGATATATGGGGATATTCTTTAAACTAAGATGTGCTAAGAGCATTCAGATGGATAGTGTAGGTTCTTTTCCTACTTATCTGTACTTAAACTAAATTATGAACAGGAAAAACATTAGGTAGGTATGTATATAGATGCAGTTGACTCAGATTTAATACAATAAGTATCTTTAAAATTCCTGGATGATGAATATTTGTGTGCGTGGTGGCATAACACTTGCATTTAGGCAATAAACTCTCACATTGATTCTTAAACAACAAAGAAGACAGATGATGATAAATTATACAATATTTCCACCTCAGTGGGTTATTAATTTTTTTCAGGATGTTGAAAATTAGTACACTGTAGATTTCTAACACAATAAAATAAGCCCATTTCCACAAAACTCATGCATCTTATAAGCGACTGCTGCAACATTATCTGGTCTTTCTTTGTATTTCCATTTAAAGCTGCCATAGTGTGGGTTCCTGCATTTGATAGAGTTTTTGTTAGTCTGTCCATGTTGTCTCAGAATAATGCTCTTCTCACTCTATTTATACACTCAATGTCCCTTTAGTTTTCAGTTAGTTTGTTCATTTTCTTGACTATTTTGCTTTAATTAAAGTACTCGCGGGACTGTATATCCTTTCTTGTATTCCTCAACTCCACTGAGTCTTAAATCTCTTGGGATTGTAAAGCTGTATGACCAGCCCCTGGACCAAGGAGAGAAAACCTATCTCACAGAACATCTGGGAAACCAGAGCTGCAGCTTAGAGGAGGTAACAACAAACTCTTTTCCATACTTGAGAGTTGATGGCTACTGCCTTCAGAAGATATCTTCTGATTACTTGTTTCAGACTGAGTGCATCCTAATTCAGATGGGAGAGGCTATGGGTCTGCCATATCATGCCTGCTATTTTAGTTGACCCAAGGTTGAGGAAGGAAGTCTATCTTCAGTTATTGAAATAACATGAGCTATCAATAGTTGTAGTTGAACAGATTGAATCAATACTCTTTGATCCAACCCAAATTTCCTTGAAAAGTGTTTTATATCATTCTAAATGAATAACTTTGATGAGGGAGAATTAGCTCAGAATATGAATGATGTGCAGCTTCCAATATGGAGATAAACATGCAGAAAACAAGGATATGCTTACCTATCAATCATCCATTCATCAGTACTCAGTCCCTGGAAGGTAACCTACAAATGAGGAAGGATACCTGACAATGTTATACTTTCCTTTTTCCTTTCAGCTTTCAAATTTACAATCCGCCTTAGAAATGAAGTCCAACAGGAGTTTGCCTCACTTTGTTATGGCAGAAATGAAAAAAAAAAACACTAAGGAGCCTTGGTGTAGTGGTCAAGGAAAACAAGAGCTGTGATTGCAAAAATTTATCATGGTACATTGTATTTTATTTAAAAAAATCTTCTGGTAATGCAATATTTGGAGATAAGGTAGAGATTTTATGAGAGTTTAAAAGCAAAGTAATATGTAAAAAAATAAAGAGCTTAGAATTGATGTAATTAGAAATATACATCATATAATTGATGTAATTAGAAGTAAAAAATAAACTTTATTCATTTTAAGTAACAAATTCATATACAATAGACTGCAGAGTATATCACAGTTTTGCTAACAGTTATTTACTTATGCCTTCTCTTGCCTGGTTGAAGATGAATATAGTCCAAAACCTGTTGTGATCATTTTCATGATCAGGGTAAGCATTAATTATTACATAGAAAAGTAATATGATGTAAATTGTAGTTCATTAGTGATATTTAAGTCATGGCTAATGACTGAGGTGATGAATGAAGCTGAAATTAAGCACTGTGAGTATCACGCCATCTCTGCTTCTTTTAATTAAGGATTGTCTGAGACATTCTCTATTATCAAAATGTCTTTTTCTCTCTGAGATACATATGAATACAGATTAATAGAAATATAATACGTCAAATATAAATTACTAGGGTGAACATAAGACATGACAGTATGACCACAGAATCTTAACTGTGGATCATAGAAAGAACAGATTGTAAGTATTGAGACAAAGAATAATGTACCTAACTTGTATCACGTGAACAGGAACAAAGTGTGCTCTAAGCAAGTCTGCTATCTCACGTGTATTGCACCATCTTGCAGAGTGATTTGCTAGCACACCTGGCATGCACTTTAACTCTAGGAGAGCTGTCGTTTTCTGTTCTGAGAGCCATTATCACTACACTGGACTGTTCCTGCATCCTGAAGGGAGCAATCATTCAAGCAGGAAATCTGCTGACATTTGGATGAACCTGTATAATCTCTCTTTCTGCTGAAAGATCCTCAGTTATACTTTTTTAAATTCCTTCTCAGACTGTGTACTCTTGCAAACTCCATAATCTCAGCATTTGGAAAGCCACTTCAAGGCAGTCTTGGGTCTAAAGGATGATACCACCTCAGAAAAGACAAACTTCTGTATCAAGCATTCTAGATCTTTCACTACTAATAGATAAAGATTTATTAATGTATATTTTGTACTCTACAACACTTTTTAAAATCGATTTTATCTCTTTTTGAAGCCATATTATTTTCAAACTTATTTGAATTGATATTTGCTTTTGTTTTGTTAAAAGATCTAGATCTAATATGAAGTTTTTTAAATCTTCTATATGGTCTTTTGCTTTCTGGATTTTGTTTTGTCTCAATAGACACAGAAAATCACTTTCTTTGATTTCACTTACCATAATATAATTTTAATTCTATAAGTGTCTGTTCACCATTGTTCCTGCAAAATCACAAATGACTCATTTCTTTGGTCCAAGCCAAGAAAAGGGAAATTTCCCAAGATCATGGGATTCTGTCCAGTTCTGCTTTTCTATAATTGAAAGATGATGCTCTTCAAGTTTCATGTTTGGTAACTTTCTATTCTTTAAAACCTCACATTTCCAGTACTTGTCGACATATGATGACTTGTGCCTCATTAATTCTTTCACATGTTACTCATGGTGGCTTTGATAGTTTTAATTCAACTCCAATTCAACACAACAATACTGAAGACACATTGATTAATGATGGTGATAATGATACAAATAGCAAAGAAATATAACATTAAAAATTTTCATATCAACAGTAAAATAAAATCACATACGGGAATGCACAAAGGAGATTTAAAAACGGGATATGAGGGACATGTGGTACAAGTATGACATTTGCAAGAGAGGAAAACAAGGTGAACTGCTAGAATAGGATTAGTGGGTGTTTACCAGAAAGACATGCAGATTGCAACCATAAGAAACAAATCTATAGTAGTAAAATCACATCACAACGCTATGCTAATGCAGCATTGCACGCAGTGAATGTACCTACAGTCTTGGTTTTCTTTCATTCCACACAAATTGCTAAAGGAAAGAAAGAGCAACTGATTGATTAAATATTTCCTATTAAAATGTGGAGGTTGGCTGTCATTGACTAAGTAGTCTTAATATCCAAAAGGACATGACTTATTATATCAGAATAGCCAAATGATCTAAGGCACCAGTCTCAAGCTCATCTTCCCAATGACCAGATAGTAGTGCCTGACTACTTTCCAAAACTACAGAAAAGAGAAAAATGATGAATCACTAGAAATCATCAATCAGATAAAAGCCTTTCAGAGACTTTCATTTTCATAAAGTGTTGAGAACAGTTTCTAGAATCCACGTTAAATATGTGTTAATTTTCTACAAATATTACAGATTTTACCATTGCCAGTAATACAAATATTATAAAATTTCAGTTTATTTCTTTGGTCATAAAATGTTCCTGTTTTATTATCTGCTATGAATGATTTTAAAATCATTTCCATTTTTTTATTTTTCTTTTTTGATAATTCTTTCTCAAGTAATTTCTAAATTACTTTCTCAATAAATTAAGCAAAAAATTAACCGTGGTTCATGATTTTTTTCTCACTCTTCAGTATCAAACAGTGTCAAGCAGAGTAAAAGTTGACATCTTCAATGTCTTTAAATTACACCAATCTCAGAGACATCTGGTACACCATGATTGGGATCCCAGGACTCGAAGATGCACACATTTGGCTCTCCATCCCCATCTGTTCAATGTACATAGTAGCTGTTGCAGGCAATATATTGCTAATATTGCTGATCTCCACTGAGCGTAGTCTTCACGAACCCATGTACTTTTTCCTTTCAATGTTGGCCCTGGCAGATGTCTTCCTGTCCACAGTAACTATTCCAAAGGTATTAGCAATCTTCTGGTTTCAGGCTGGGGGCATTTCTTTTGCTAGCTGTGTGTCCCAGATGTTTTTTCTTCACTTCATCTTTGTGACAGAGTCTGGTATATTGCTCGCCATGGCCTTTGACCGTTATGTGGCTATCTGCTATCCACTAAGATACACCAACATCCTAACCTCATCTGTCATCAACAGAATGGGCATTGCATCTGTGACTAGAAGCTTCTTCATCTGCTTCCCCCTGATCTTCCTTGTTTATCGGCTCACCTACTGTGGGAGGAACATCATTCAACACTCCTACTGTGAACACATGGGCATTGCCAGGTTGGCCTGTGACAGCATCAAGGTCAATATTTACTATGGGATGGTTGTGGCTCTGTTTTCCATATGCCTAGACGTACTGCTTATCATTGTCTCATATGTCCTTATCCTTCGTGCTGTCTTTAGAATTCCTTCTCAGGATGCCCGACTCAAGGCCCTTAGTACGTGTGGCTCCCATGTCTGTGTTATCTTATTGTTTTATACACCAGTTTTCTTTTCTTCTCTTGCTCACCGTTTTGGAGGTCACAGCATACCACTGCATGTGCACATCCTTCTTGCAAACCTCTATGTGGTTCTTCCACCCTCCCTCAACCCTATTATTTATGGAGTGAAGACCAAGCAAATTAAGGAAAGAATTGTTCAGGTCCTTTCTTTTAACAAAGCACTTTGTTGACATAAAAGCATGCAACTTATTTTTTAGTTTTCCCAAAGAACTATAGAATTTAAGGGCATCTGAAAATATAGTAGAAATATTTTGGGAACATTAAGAATAACAATTTTTATTTTTGGTTGTAAACCTAGCCTTTAATGGTTGAGCCATCTATCCAAAGCTACAGAGAAACCCTGTGTCAAAAACAAAATAAAATAACAACAAAAAAAGATTAACAATTATTAGTAAAACAAAAGACAATGTTAACTTCCTAAAGATTATGTGTATTTGGTTAAAGTCAGTATTATATTATTTGTTATATATAATTATGATCAAGTAATTAATAGCTTGATAAATTATCCAAAATTTATATTATAAAGTCAAAATAGCTTTGATCACATCTACTTATATCTAATACATTTTCCTCCATAAAATTGTTTAAATTATTTGTTATGTATGTGGGTTACCTTCTCTTAGTTTCTCTTTTATTGTAAAATGCAAAATACATACATCGAGAAATGTTTAATTTGTTCAGCCTAGCCCACAATGGCATTCTCTTTCATACAGAGTCATTTAACCTGTCAGTAAATGTACTTCTATGTTTTTATATTTGATTTCAGTAAAAACAAATTTTAAAGTCAAAATTATTTTAATATTATGTTTGATCTATTCAAAATTAATTTCATAGATAAGTGCTATCAAGTAAATTTTCAAATCAAACAAGGATAATATATTTATCATGACATTCTAGTATGAGGCTTTAGAATAAGAAATATCCTGTTTTCAGAATATAGTGCATGACATTATGCCATGTTTTACCCGTCATAACCCTGAGGTTTTAGTGAAAAACACTGAAATAGTATATCAACTAAAAGGCCCAATATTCACAAATTTGGGAAATACAACTTAAATTTTGTTCTAATATTCACAGTAAAAGTGAGAAAATATCCATACAGTGACTGTCTTAGTTTTACATACCAATTGATCAGTTTTGGTTTATATGTTTCCCTGACACTTAGGTTTTTGTTTTCAATTTTGCTCTTGAATACCCATGTTAATTTAGTTTCAGGTACACACCCAGAGGTTAAGGACAAGGTGCAAAAGTTGGGAGCACTTTCTCTTCTTGCTGAAGACTGAAGTTGGATTCTCAGTACACATGCTAGATGATTAAAAACTAATTCTCAGGATTCCAGCATCTTTTTCTAGGCTCATCCCGTAAGCACATACACACGGGATATATACATACATACATATAGATAAAAATAAAATAAGTCTTGTTTAAAAGTGAAAACTTATGTTTACAAAAACAGGTTTCAGCAACAAACATTTTTTTAAAAAGAAAAACTAGCTACCTTCAAAGCAATTACATGGACAGAGTCAGATACAAATGAGTGATCTTTTTCTTTTGTTTTGTTTTTTGCATGAATTCTTTTTGTTTGTTTGTTTGTTTATTTTTATTGAGCTCTACATTTTTCTCTGCTACACTCCCTGCCTCTCCCCTCACCTTTAACCATCCTCCAAGATCCCCATGCTCCAGATTTATTCAGGAGATCTTGTCTTTTTCTACTTCCCACATAGATTAGATCTATGAATGTCTCTCTTAGGGTTCTCATTGTTGTCTAAGTTCTCTGGGATTTATGATTGGTTTTCTTTGCTTTATGTTTAAAAAACACTTATGAGTGAGTACAAGTGATAATTGTCTTTCTGGGTCTGGGTTACCTCACTCAAAATGTTTTCTAACTCCATTCATTTGCATGCAAAACTCAAGATGTCATTATGTTTTCCTGCTGTGTAGTATTCCATTGTATAAATGTACCACATTTTCCTTTTTCATTCTTCGGTGAGGGGCATTTAGGTTGTTTCCAGGTTCTGGTTATGACAAACAATGCGGCTATGAATATAGTTGAGCACATGGCCTTGTGGCATGATCCTTTGGGTATATACCCAAAAGTGGTATTACAGGGACTTGAGGAAGGTTGTTTTCTAATTTTTTAAGAAATCACCACACTGACATCCAAAGGGACTGTATCAGCTTGCATTTCCGCCAGCAATGCAGAAGTGTTCCCTTTATCCCACAACCTCTTTAGCATAAGTTGTCATTGGTATTTTTGATCTTAGCCATTCTTAGAGGTGTAAGATGGAATCTCAGAGTTGTTTTGATTTGCATTTCTCTGATGACTAAGAATGTTGAACAAGCAGATATTAATCCACACACCTTCAAACACCTCATTTTTGACAAAGATGCAAAGCATATCAAATAAAAAAGAAAGCATATTTAACAAGTTGTGGTGGAATAACTGGATAACAACATGTAGAAGAATGAAAATAGACCCATATCTATCACCATGCACAAAACTCAGGTCCAAATGGATCAGAGACATCAACATAAAGCCAGCCACAATGAAGCTTATAGAAGAGAAAGTGGGAAACACACTTGAACACATTAGCACAGGAGACCACTTCCTAAATACAATCCCAGCAGCACAGACACTGCGATGAACAATTAATAAATGGGACCTCCTAAAACTGAAAAGCTTCTGTAACGCAAAAGACACAGTTAACAAGACAAAATGATAGTCTACAGAATGGGAAAAGATCTTCACTAAGCCCACATCAGACAGAGGTCTGATCTTCAAAATATACAAAGAACTCAAGAAATTGGTCATCAAAACAACAAATAATCCAAGAAAAAAAAATGGAGTACAGACCTAAACAAAGAACTCTCAACAGAGGAATCTAAAATGGCTGAAAGATACTTAAGGAGATGTTCAACATCCTTAGTCACCAAATGGGTGATCTTGATTCCAGTACAAGAAGGGGCTTGAGAGTTAATGTCTGAATGGTTCAGTAGGATCCCAGACAAAGAGAATGCAGTCTCTCTCTCTCTCTCTCTCTCTCTCTCTCTCTCTCTCTCTCTCTCTCTCTCTCTTTCTCTGTGTGTGTGTGTGTATGTGTGTGTGTGTATGCATGCTTGCATGTGTGTGCGTACTGTAGTCTTTTGTGTTGTTCATTGACTTTCATTTATTCAAAGTTGAAAAGAGTAAGCTCTAAGAAGCCAGCATGAAGTGGTCTCTTGTGCCAATGCATTCATGTGTACTTCCGACTTCCTCTTCTATACAGTTCAGTGTGGCTGTCTTTATGTTGAGGTCTTTGATCCATTTGTACTTGAGTTTTCAAAAGAACAAATAATCCAAGAAAATAAAAAAAAAAACACAACAGAGTACAGACCTAAACAGAGAACCTAGAGTTAACATTGTAGAGAGTGAACAAGTTCTATTTAGGAATATATGTATGCATGTATATACATGCATACATATATAATACACATATAATATATATGGTTTAATATAAATATATATTTATTTATATATTTATTATATATATTAAATATATTTATTATATATTTATATATAAATATATAAAAAGAGGTCATGAATTTGAAAGAGAGCAAGGAGGGGTATATAAGAGGAAAGTTGGAGGGAGAAAGGGAAAGGAAAATGATATCATAATCTCAAAAATAAAATAAACAATAAAGATGTCTTAGCTTTAATTTATAAATAATAATTTGTCATAAATAATGTAATGTACCATAATCATCGCTGTGGGTAAAAGCAGACTTTGTTCACATTTATATGCATTATGTATAAGCTTGATACACATTCCATGTACTTTTTAATTGTAAATATATTTTGATCTTTGAAAGGAATTAGCTTTCCTTTCCTGTTTCTAGAGTCCTGCTGTCTTTAGCTGTTGTCACTGCAATCAAAGCTGGAACAGGAATAGTGAGCAAACTGATGTGGAGAACAAAAAGAAAGGCAATTAAGGAGAATCTTTTTGTCATGAAAAGATGCAAGGAGACACAGATGCAGAAAGCTAATAGAGACAATACATTCAATTTCTAAGGTTTGACTTCACATTTTATTGTTGTTGTTTACATTGTTGGACTGTGAAAAGATAGACATTCAATGTGCATCAAACATATAGATTTAGTAATATTCTAATTTCCACTTAACTAGGTAAAGGAAATCCGCTGGCATGCCATATCAGCCATGGCAGAGAGGCAATGTAGGGCTGATGCCCAAGTAGCATGGCTAGTCTGGGAAAGGGTGAAAGAAACCTGCATTTCTTCTCTCCTTTCAAAGTATGAGGAACCTGCAGGAAGCTAGCAAAGCATGGGAACTTCCCATTCCTGAATGTGCCAAGGCTGTTAGGACTTTGAGTAGGAGTGTGCTTAGACAATGATCCTGATACATATGTCAGTGTTCAAAAAGTAAGCGAAAGTGGGTTTCAAGGCTTGAGAAGGATCAAAGTTACCAATGAGTCACTAAATACAGGAGAAAAAAATCTACTGATGCTCAGCAGAGGTCACAGAAATGTTCACTTCCCCAAGGAGAGAAGCAAGGTGTAAATGTCAACTAGGTAAGCTAGGCAGCATCGTACTGAAGATGCAGGCTTCACTGGTCCTCTCATAGGATCCTAAAAGAGAGAGATCATCTTTTATTTTGGTGCTCATGACAAGATATGCATGTGGGATTGAGTTAAAGAGACCTTTGAAGAAAAGTAATTCTTTAGCACAAATTATTAACTTCTGCTGGACAGAAAGGTCATTTAACTAATTTAGATTATTATTGTATCTTGTTATGTGTGTTTGGTTGATGACCCTGGGTGGTCGGCCCTTTTATGAAGGTACTCAGAGGAGTGGATCTGGAGGCCTAAAACGGGGGTGAAGGAGATAATGGAAAGAGAGGAGAGGGGAAATTGCAGTCAGGACGTAATGTATGAGGGAAGAATACATTATTTTCTTTTTAAAAAAGACATCCTTTAATTTTAAAAGTACGGCTAAGTCTTAGAGGGAAAGTTGGAATTCTAAACAATATTTCATTTAAACAGAATAATGATGAACAGTTAACAATACAAGAGCAAATAGGAAACAGAAAGGCCTTCCCAGAAAACTATAGATAATAAAATGAAAATATTACTACAGCAGAATTGGTTATGTTGCAATATATGCTCAAAAATAATGGTCCCAAATTGCTTTCTATTTATAGGTTTCTTAACAATTTTAAATTTTTTAATCTGAAACATGAAAAACATAAAGTACAAGCATAATAAGAACATAACTATGCAGTAATCTATAATATCAGCTGTAGCAGAATGCTAATTTCAGACCAAATGGTTTTGAATAACTTTAAACTCCTTTTCTTAATGATTTCATGTAGAGATGTTGAGAGTTATGATTTACTAGCCATAGCATTGCTCTGAAGATTAAGACTAAGAATTATGCTACATTTCTAAGAAGTTGGTTTTGTAGATTTTATTATGAAGAATATAATTTTATTCCTTTAGTGTGGCTGTTTTCATTCATAATAGTGAAGTTATAAATATTGAAAATCAGAGCTGTCAGTTAGTAGGAGTGGGTCATAACTACCTGAGGAATGCTGCTGTACATGAAGTGAAGGGTGAAGAACAAGTTAGACTGGTACAGTGTAATCTATAGGACTTATCAAAGCTGTAAGACAGAAATAGGTGTGGCTACGAATGTGAGAGAGTGCACTAGCAGGTGGGAAACACTGGAATTTGGCAGAAATCTTGGCTATGATAAAATATTCATGATAGTAAATAATTTTCTAAATGTATTCCTACATACTCATTCAAGTTTTATATCTACATTTCATAATAATCAGGTTGTTTTTAATTATATCTTAATAATCCTGTTTAAAGTTATTTGATACATGTTATATTAACATTTTATAATGTTTTAACTAAATAATATAAATATTTTAAGGAAGGTTTACATTAACAAAGGGATGTTTCATGCATTATCATATTGGTTCATTTTGGTATTTGTAGATTCTGCTTTTTATTCAATGTTTTATAGCAACTTTCAGACCAGTTTGAACTAAAAGAAGCACACAAGGGAACCAGGAAGGCGTGATCATGTGACTTGAAAATAAACAAAGTATAAATTATATCCAACTCTTCTCATAAAATGCACCCTAGAATTTGACATGACTGATTGAAAATCCACTTACAGAATAAAGAATAATATCTACCTCGGAATTTTTAAGAAGATGTTAAGTTAAATGATTATTCCTTTTAAATAGTCACAGTAATGTTGTAACTATTACTGGAGACTCAAGACACAGAAAATATGAATCAAAGAATATTTTTACATGATTTAAATAGTCTTCCTATAGCAGTCACTGTTTGTATTGTGATGCGTGTCTGTTACCATCTATAGGGTGGGGACCTGGGAAGCTGTGGGTATGGACAAAACACTGAAATTGATTCTTTGGTTTATTTAACTATAGTTAAGTGACCAGACAGTTCAAGTTTATATGCTGCTTATTTATTACATGCTAAGTTAACGAAGTATAAATATGTTCCTTAGATGAACAAAAAAGATTAAGATAATGACTGCTCTATAACAATCATTAAAGGCATTTAAAACCAAAAATATAAGCTTCATAATGGATGTAAGCATGTGCAATTGACCACAAAGATATGGATTTTATGAGCAAATCAACTTGATGCAAAAAAGTAATGTGGAAATAATTTAAATGTTTAATTAAAATTTTAAAAACTTAAAAAAGGATTTAAAAGACAATTCTGAATATATATTCTTTGTATATTCTAGTTTGAAAAGTTAACTGCAACATGATAGAAGTCAATCTCACTTGCTTAAAAACAACTATGAGAAAATGAGAGGATTTGCAGCATGAAAAGACAGTTAGTACATCTAGTTACGATGCTTACGGAATCTCATGCTTGTTTCCTCTGCAAGTTGACTTTCAAATATTCACAGCAGATCTAAGATCCTAGGTTCCCTTCAGGAACAATCTCTGAACCCTCACTCGTATCTGCTGAGTCTTGATACTGTATATGATGGGGTTCATCAAGGGTGGGAAAAGGATGTAGATGTTGCCCATGAGAACATGAACCAGTGGAGAGAGGTGTTTCCCAAAGCGGTGCACCATGGTCAGACCAATGATGGGGATGTAGAAAACCAAAACAGCAGAGATGTGAGAAACACAAGTCTGCAAAGACTTCATTCTCTCCTCCCGGGAAGCAATGGCTAGAACTGTGTGCAGGATCATAATATATGACATTAATATGAGTACTGAATCCAGCAATAGGTTGCTGATTACCAGGGCTAAACCGTAGATGCTATTGAAACGAATGTCACCACAGGCCATTCGAATTAAGTCTTGGTGCAGGCAGAAAGAGTGAGAGAGGAAATGAGGCCGGCAGTACTTTAAGAACTTCAGGCGGATGATGACTGGAGGAATGAGCATAGAACTCCTACATATGATGGCCACTCCAATTTTCACGATTTTGGCATTGGTTAGGATGGAGGAATAGCGTAGAGGGTTGCAAATGGCAATGTAGCGGTCAAAGGACATGGAAAGGAGGACAGAGGACTCCATGAAGGACAAACCATGAATAAAATAAGCCTGTGCAATGCAGGCATCGAGGTTGATATCTTGGATGAGGCCCCAAAAGATGCCCAGCACCGTGTGTACAGTGGACAGCCCCATGCACAGGTCTGTAAGGGCTAACATGGCCAGGAAATAGAACATGGGCTGGTGCAGGCTTGGCTCAGTCCGGATCACATGCAGTATCATACAGTTTCCCAGGAATACTGTTGCATAGATGATGGAGAAGGGAATAGAGAGCCAGAGGTAATAAATCTCTAAACCAGGGAACCCAGTCAAAGCAAACCTGGAGCTACTGGAGTTGGTGACAGAGGGGGCAGACATTGGTAGAAGAGTGAAAATATCTTTGGAAAGATTTTGTGAATCACACAAATTTCCAGTGCTATAATTTCTGATAATGTCTACCTGCTTTCTGAAAGAAAACAAAATAAGGTACAATTTCCATAAATAGTAAGATACATTCGTAGTTCTTTCTTGTTTATCATCACAAACCCCGTTGTCTTGCCGCAGACCTTGCAGTGCATATGCTGAGGGATGCCAGGACAGTGGGAGTTTTGTGCACAACCAGCAGCACCCATGGGCTCAGGGGATTTAGACCCTGGGAGTCTGCTGAGATTCTGCTCAGTCCTGAAGGAGGACCGTCTCAGTCACTTGTTTGTTTTGACCCTCAGGAGAATTCTCCTGTCTGGTGTGACATCTGGGCCTTCCCTTTCTTCCAAGGTTCAGGTGATCACGAGAGAACAGGACTGTTGAAAGTATTGCGTCTTTAAATGATATAAACAGTCATGTGTAAATAGTAAGATTTCAGGTGATCTGCACTTTCTGACTGTGCCACCATGGTCACATCTTTAATTTCTCATCTACATAGAATTTATTTCTTTTTTCATAAAATTACTTCTTTTTTCAGGCAACTCTTCTCTATGAGACTTTTGCCTTTTCTGAATATCATGGTATTTTCATTTGTTAATTTTTCACATGTAGGACAACCTTATTGACTCAAATTTTAAACTGTATATTCTGAAACAACCATTTTACAATATACATATTAGCTGTGTCTTTGTTACCTATTAAGGGACAAAATACATATATTCTTAAAATAATGTAACCATAATAGAAAACAAAACAGCAACAGTAGAAACACCAGTTTGTACCTGGCCTTCTATTTTGTTTCCCATATTAACCACAGGGAAGAGCATGAATACATACAATTATTCGGTTATGCATGTTTATGAGTAAACTCACATAATATTCTTTGATAAGAAATTTTCTAAGTTGCTACAACTTAAAAAATAATTTAAGATATCAGAGTACAATAGAAGCTTCATAGAAAAAAATATTTCTATTATTGTGAAAGTAAAAAATTTCTAAGAAATTTCACTTTTAAATTTTTGAAGATGTTCAACATTATGTGTGTGTCTAGGTGTGTGTGTGTGTGTGTGTATGTGTGTGTGTTAGAAGCAAGGTTTCTCTCTGAGTAGCTCTAGCTTTCCTGGAACTCACTTGTAGAACACACTGGCCTCAAACTCACAGAGATCCACCCGCCTTTGCCACCAAATGCTGGATTAAAGATGGGAGCCACCATCACCAAACCAATTTTTTAACTTGAAATTATTTATTTAAAAATTTTTTCTTATTTTACATAATAATCTTGTTTCTTCTCCCTTTACTACTCCTGACCCTTTCCTCCTCCCATCCTAGAGCTTATTTGAAGAGAGAGAAGGGGTCCTACAAACAAGAAGGATCAAGATCGTGATTGGGAAAACCACAGACAACTAACCCAAGTTAATGGGAGCTCCTGGACTTTGGACTAAAGCTTGGCATCTAATATTTTGAAGAAGTAAGAAATTTTTAAATCTTGCTTTCACCTCAACCTTCAGGATAAAGATCATTATGTAGATAATACCTTTGAGAAACGATAACTTATAAATACAATAAAAGTAACAATGAAAACCAAGTTTATTTATGTATTCTCTTAACAGAGAGCCAGTCAAAATATCAATGGCAGCTCCTGAATCCCATCCCAGCCTTTATCCAGCTCAATCACATTCCTGGCCAGCAAGAGAGAGTGAACTTCTAGCAGACTTCCATTGGAAGAGTGGTGAGTTTTCTCCTGGCCAGAGGGCTTCTGCTAGGAGGAATTCAGCCTTTCCCCGCACCCCTCGACAATCTGGTCACCAGGCAGAGGCGACTCCTCCCTGCGGAGCTCTCCTGAATCCTGTCCCAGCCTTTATCCAGGAGAGAGGGAACTTCTAGCAGACTCCCATTGGAGGAGGGGTGAGTTTTCTCCTGGCTAGAGGGCTTCCTCTAGGAGGAATTCAGCCTTTCCCTGCCCCCCTCGACAATCTGGTCACCAGGCAGAGGCGACTCCTCCCTGCGGAGCTCTCCTGAATCCCGTCCCAGCCTTTATCCAGGTACACCTTCCTCTCTTCCCCCCTACCCTCTGGGGCCACAAGATCTCCCCAGAGCAACTCCCTTGCTCGCTGGGCCTGGGCTGTGAGTGCAACCCGGTAGTAGGGAGTGCCTGTGTTTCAATAGACTGCCTGAGGAAAGGTAGGCCTTCTGTCAGTGAATTCCCTGCCCAACAAGGGAACCTGACCTGGTACTAGAAGATCCAGTAGAGAGCATTTGAAGGAAGAGATGGGCAGACGCCAAGGCAAGAACTCCTCCAACAATCTAAAAAGCAACATGAAAACACCAGAACCCAATGACCCGACAATAGAAGGACTTGAACCTCTTAATTCAGAAGAAGCGGGAAAAAATGCCCTTATGAAAGCAATAGAGTCCCTTAAACAGGATATGAATAACTCCCTTAAAGAACTGGATGAGAAGTATAACAAAAAGATTGAAGAAATGAGTAAAGAAATGGATGAAAAATATAAAAAAAACATCGAAGAAATGAGTACATCCATGAATGATATACTGGGAAACCAAGAAAAAACAATCAAACAGGTAATGGAAACAGTTCAAGAATTGAAAACTGAAATGGAGGCAATGAAGAAATCACAAAATGAGGGCCGGCTGAATATGGAAAATCTAGGTAAACGAACAGAGACTACAGAATCAAGCATAACCAACAGGATACAAGAGATGGAAGAACAAATCTCAGAGTCTGAAGATACCATAGAGAAAATAAATGCTCTGATCAAAGAAAACTGCAAATCCAACAAATTCTCATCACAAAACATTCAAGAAATCTGGGACACAATAAAAAAACCAAATCTAAGAATAATAGGGATTGAAGAAGGAGAAGAACTGCAGATCAAAGGACCAGAAAATATATTCAACAAAATTATAGAAGAAAACTTTCCCAATCTAAAGAATGATATCCCTATGAAGGTTCAAGAAGCATACAGAACACCGAATAGGCTTGATCAAAAAAAAACATCCCCTCGCCATATAATAATCAAAACACAAAACATACAGATTAAAGAAAGAATATTAAGAGCTGCAAAGGAAAAAGGGCAAGTAACTTATAAAGGTAAACCTATCAGACTTACACTGGACTTCTCTATGGAAACCATGAAAGCCAGAAGGTCCTGGATAGAGGTACTGCAGAAACTAAGAGACCATGGATGCAAGCCCAGACTAATATACCCAGCCAAGCTATCATTCACTATCAATGGAGAAAACAAAATATTCCAGGATAAGAACAAATTTAAACAATTCGCAGCCACAAACCCAGCCTTACAGAAAGTAATAGAAGGAAAATCGCAACCCAAGGAGTCCAACATTGCCAGCACTGCTTACAATAACTCAGACATCTAGCGACCCTTCACGAGCTTAACTCAAAGAAGGGACACATACAAACTCTATTAATCAAACAAACAAAAAGTAATAATAACCGGAGTCAACAACCACTGGTCATTAATATCACTTAATATTAATGGACTCAATTCACAGACTAAGAGACTGGATACGAAAACAGGATCCAACATTCTGCTGTTTACAAGAAACACACCTCAACCACAAAGACAGACATTTACTCAGAGTAAAGGGTTGGGAAAAGGTTTTTCAAGCAAACGGACCTAAGAAACAAGCAGGTGTGGCCATTCTAATCTCCAACAAAATTGACTTCAAACTAAAATCAATCAGAAGAGATGGAGATGGACATTTTATACTCATAACAGGAACAATTCATCAGGAGGAAGTCTCAATCCTGAATATCTACGCCCCTAATATAAAGCCTCCTACTTATGTAAAAGAAACACTTCTAGAACTCAAGGCAGTCATCAAACCACACACACTAATAGTAGGAGACTTCAACACTCCTCTCTCACCAATGGACAGGTCAATCAGACAGAAACCTAACAGAGAAATAAGAGAATTATTGGAGGTATTGAATCAAATGGACTTAACAGACATCTATAGAACATTCCACCCAAATAGGAAAGAATATACCTTCTTCTCTGCAGCTCATGGAACCTTCTCGAAAATTGACCACATACTCGGTAACAAAGCAAACTTCCACAGATACAAAAAAATATTAGTAACCACCTGTGTCTTGTCAGATCACCATGGATTAAAGTTAGAATTCAAGAACAGTGCTACCCCCAGGAAGCCATCAAATTCATGGAAGTTGAACAGTCAACTACTGAATCAATTGACTTCCTGGGTCAAGGAAGAAATAAAGAAAGAAATTAAAGTCTTCCTTGAATTTAATGAAAATAAAGATACAACATACTCAAACCTATGGGACACTATGAAAGCAGTGCTAAGAGGAAAGTTCATAGCACTAAGTGCCCAATTAAAGAAAACGGAGAAAGCACACATTGGAAACTTAACAGGACACTTGCAAGCTCTCGAAAAAAAGAAGCTGATTCACCCAGGAGGAGTAGAAGACTGGAAATAATCAAACTGAGGGCTGAAATCAACAAAATAGAAACACAGAAAACAATCCAAAGAATCAATGAATCAAAAAGCTGGTTCTTGGAGAAAATCAACAAGATCGACAAACCCCTATCCAAATTAATCAAACGGCAGAGAGAGAACATGCAAATTAATAAGATCAGAAATGAAAAGGGGGACATAACCACAGACACAGAGGAAATCCAGAGAATCATTAGATCTTACTACGAAAATTTATATGCCACAAAGTTGGAAAATGTAAAAGAAATGGACATTTTTTTTAGATAAGTACCATATACCAAAGTTGAACCAAGAACAGGTGAGCAATCTAAATATACCTGTCAGTCGTGAAGAATTAGAAGCTGTTATTAAAAATCTCCCTACCAAAAAAAGCCCAGGACCAGATGGTTTCAATGCAGAATTCTACCAGAACTTCCAGGAAGAGCTAATACCTATACTCCTTAATGTATTTCACAATATAGAAACAGAAGAATCGCTGCCAAACTCTTTTTATGAAGCTACAGTTACCCTGATACCAAAACCACACAAAGACACAACCAGGAAAGAGAATTACAGACCAATATCACTCATGAACATTGACGCAAAAATACTCAATAAAATACTGGCAAACCGAATCCAAGAATACATTAGAAAAGTTATCCAATATGATCAAGTGGGCTTCATCCCAGAGATGCAGGGTTGGTTCAACATACGCAAATCTATCAATGTAATCCATCATATAAATAAACTGAAAGATAAAAACCATATGATCATTGCATTGGTTGCTGAAAAAGCATTTGACAAAATTCAACACCCATTTATGATAAAGGTGTTGGAGAGAATAGGGATACAAGGATCATACCTAAATATAATAAAAGCAATATACAGCAAGCCGTCAGCTAACATCAAATTGAATGGAGAGAAACTCAAAGCCTTTCCACTAAAATCAGGAACACGACAAGGCTGTCCACTCTCACCATTCCTCTTCAATATAGTGCTTGAAGTTCTAGCAATAGCAATAAGACAACATAAGGGGATCAAGGGGATTCAAATTGGAAAAGATGAAGTTAAACTTTCGTTATTTGCAGACGATATGATAGTGTACATCAGTGACCCCAAAGACTCTACCAAAGAACTCCTACAGTTGATAAACACCTTTAGTAATGTGGCAGGATACAAGATCAACTCCAAAAAATCAGTAGCCCTCCTATACACAAAGGATAAAGAAGCAGAGAGGGAAATCAGAGAAACATCACCTTTCATGATAGCCACAAATAGCATAAAATATCTTGGGGTAACTCTATCCAAGGAAGTGAAAGACCTATTTGACAAGAACTTTAAGTCTTTGAAGAAAGAAATTGAGGAGGATACCAGAAAATGGAAAGACCTTCCCTGCTCTTGGATTGGGAGAATCAACATAGTAAAAATGGCAATTCTACCAAAAGCAATCTATAGATTCAATGCAATTCCCATCAAAATCCCATCAAACTTCTTCACAGACCTTGAGAGAACAATAATCAAGTTTATATGGCAAAACAAAAAACCCAGGATAGCCAAAACAATCTTATACAATAAAGGAACCTCTGGAGGCATTACCATCCCTGACTTCAAACTCTATTACAGAGCAACAGTATTGAAAACAGCTTGGTATTGGCATAACAACAGAGAAGTCGACCTATGGAATCAAATAGAAGACCCGGGTATTAACCCACAAACTTATGAACACCTGATTTTTGACAAGGGAGCTAAAGCTATACAATGGAAGAAAGATAGCATCTTTAACAAATGGTGCTGGCATAACTGGATGTCAACCTGTAGAAGAATGAAAATAGATCCATATCTATCACCATGCACAAAACTCAGGTCCAAATGGATTAAAGACATCAACATTAATCCGACCACTTTGAACCTGATAGAAGAGAAAGTGGGAAGTAGTCTACAAGATATAGGCACAGGAGACCACTTCCTAAGCAGAACCCCAGGAGTGCAGACAATAAGAGAAACAATAAATAAATGGGACCTACTGAAACTGAGAAGCTTCTGTAAAGCAAAGGACACTGTCAGTAAGACAAAAAGGCTACCTTCTGACTGGGAAAAGATCTTCACAAACCCTTCAACAGATAAAGGTCTGATCTCCAAAATATACAAAGAACTCAAGAAACTAGACACTAAAACTCTAATTAACCCAATTAAAAAATGGGGTACTGAACTTAACAGAGAATTCACAACAGATGAACTTCGAATGGCTAAAAAGCAGTTAAGGTCATGCTCAACCTCCTTAGCGATCAGGGAAATGCAAATCAAAACAACTTTGAGATATCATCTTACACCTGTCAGAATAGCCAAACTCAAAAACTCCAATGATAGCCTATGCTGGAGAGGATGTGGAATGAGGGGAACACTCATCCATTGTTGGTGGGAATGCAAACTTGTGCAGCCACTGTGGAAATCAGTGTGGCGGTTTCTCAGGAAACTGGGAGTCAACCTCCCTCAGGACCCAGCAATTCCACTCTTGGGAATATACCCTAGAGATTCCCTAACATACTACAAAAGTATTTGTTCTACTATGTTCATAGCAGCACTATTTATAATAGCCAGAACCTGGAAACAGCCTAGGTGCCCCTCAATAGAAGAATGGTTAAAAAAGGTGTGGAACATATACACATTAGAGTTTTACTCAGCGGTAAAAAACAATGACATCTTGAATTTTGCATGCAAATGGATGGAAATAGAAAACGCTTTACTGAGTGAGGTAAGCCAGACCCAAAAAGAGGAACACGGTATGTATTCACTCATAAGTGGATTCTAACCATAATTAAAGGTCTTAGAGCCTATTATTCGTGATCTTAGAGAAGCTAAATGAGAAGATGAACCTGATGAAGATTATATAGCTACCCGCCAGGAGGTAGGAAATAGACAAGAGTCCCAGGTAACCTAGGGTGCATGGGGGGGTGGGAGGGTTGTCGGAAAGGGAGAGGGTTAGAGAGAAGGGAGTAGGGGAGGTTGGGGAAAGATCGGGGGACTGGGATGGGGGGGGAGGGAGGAAGGATGGATATGGGATCAGGCAAGTATATACCTCAACTAAGGGAATCATTTTAGGGTTTTCAAGAGACTTGATTATAAAGGGGATCCCCAGTCCAAGGAGAGATCCCCAGATTGTTCTCTGGACAGAGGAGAGGGTGCCTGAACCGGCCTTGGCCCACAACCATACTGATGAATATTTTGCATGTCACCATAGAACCCTCATCTGGAGATGGATGGAGATGGAGGCGGAGAACCACGTTGGAACACTGGACCTAGCTCCCTAGGTCCAAATGAGAGGCAGAAGGAAAGAGATCGTGAGCAAAGAAGGCAAGGGCACAGGAAACCTTCATCCGACGTTGGATGGCGATACAGATGGAGACCCATATTGGAACACCGAACTGAGCACTCCACAGTCCAAATGAGGAACAGAAGGATGAAGAAAATAAAAAAAGTAATCAGGACTTCGAGGGATGCGAGCACCCACTGATACAAGGGGACTGATATAATGAGAGTTCACCAAGGCCTGTTGGACTGGGACTGAACGAGGACGTGATCCAACCAGATTCTCTGAATGTGGCTGGCCCGGACCCTTTTTGAAAAGCCATTGACAATGACACTGGGACTTGCTTCCTCTGCATATACTGGATTTTGGCGCTCCAGTCTGTTTGGACTTTCATCTTCCCTGGACCTGGAGGGAGGGGGGATGAACTTGAACTTCCCACAGGGCAGGAAACCCTGACTGCTCTAGGGGATGGAGAGGGAGGAGGAGAGGGAGTGGGGGGAGTGGGAAGGTGTTGGGAGGAGGGGCTGAAATGGAAACTTTTATAATTTAATAAAAAAAATATCAATGGCAAATACAATGGTTTTTTTTCAGTTATAAAGTTAAGTAAATATGATCACAAAATTAGATATTCTAAAAGAAGCTGAAATTATACAAGGGAAAAAAGAAAACATCTTCAACAAATGATGCTGTCATAACTGAATACCTGCATGTAGACGAATGCAAATAGATCCAATCTACTGTCGTGCACAAAACCCAAGTTCATGTAGATCAAAGACTTCAACTTAAATCCAGTTACACTAAACCTGATAGAAGAGAAAGTGGGAGTAGCCTTGTATGTATTGGCACAGGAGACAACTTCCTGAATGTAACCACAGCAGCACAGACGCTGAGAGCAACAATAATAAATGGGACCTCCTGAAATTGAAAAGCCTCTAGAAGGCAAAGGACACACTCAACTAGACAAAAAAGCAGCCTACAGAATGAGAAAAAGTCTTTGCCCATGCCTCATCTGACAGAGGATTGAAATCTAAAATGTATAAAGAACTCAAGAAACTAGACAACAAAATACAAAATAATTCGACTAAAAAATGGGGTATAGATTTAAACAGAATTCTCAACAGAAGACTCTCTAATGGCTGAAAGACCTTTGAGGAAGGTCAGCATTCATAGTATTCAGGAAAAAGTGAATCAAAACAACTCTGAAATCCCATCTTACACCAGTCAAATGGATAAAATCAAAACCTCTGATGACAGCCGATGTGGAGAAGGATGTGCAATAAGAAAAACAGTTC
Source organism: Myodes glareolus (assembly GCF_982192425.1). Taxonomy (NCBI): domain Eukaryota; kingdom Metazoa; phylum Chordata; class Mammalia; order Rodentia; family Cricetidae; genus Myodes; species Myodes glareolus. The sequence goes on along the minus strand of NC_142032.1, from coordinate 100,983,305 downwards.
TTCGTTTTTGTTGAGACTGCAAACTTACGTAGGCACTTTGGAAAGCAGTATGGCAATTTCTCAGAAAATTGGGAATCAATCTCCCTAAAGAGCCAGCATTAGCACTCTTGGGCATATACCCAAAGGATGCACAATCATACCACAGGGGTACTTAATCAACTATGCTCATAGAAGCATTATTCGTAATAGCTAGAACCTGGAAAAACTTAGATTTCCCTCAACTGAAGATTGGATAAAAAAAATGATGTACATTTATAAAATGTCATGTATTACTCGGCTGTGAAAAACAGTGACATCATGAGTTGTAGGAGGACGCATGTTTCTTCCATATTGCTCAGCCCTGAAATAACCACACAGAAGCTGTATTAATTAATCAGTGCTTGGCCTATTAGCTCTAGCTTCTTATTGGCTAGCTCTTACATCTTAATTTAACCCATTTCTATTATTCTGTGTATCGCCATGTGGTTGTGGCCTACTGGCAAGGTTCCTTCCGGCATCTGTCTCTGGTGGGGCTACATTGCTTTACTCGACTCTGCCTTCTTTATATCTGCATTCAGTTTAGTGTTCCTTGCCTAGTTCTACTCTGCCCTATCACAGGCCCAAAACAGTTTCTTTATTAATCAATGATATTCACAGCATATAGAGTGAAATCCCACATCAATCATGAAATTTGCAGGCAAATGGATAGAACCAGAGAAAAGTTATCTTAAGTGAGGTAACTCAGACCCAGAAAGACAAATATGATATGTACTCATTCATAAGTGATTATTAGTTATAATGTTAAGGACAGCCAGACTACAATTCACGGTCCCAAAAGGGATAGATAACAAAAATGGCCTAAAGAGTGACTCATGGATTTCCTTAGGAAGGGAAAATAGAAGAGATAGATCTCCTGGGTAAAATGGGGGCTGGGGTAGGGGAGGTTGAGGGATTGGGGATGGGATGGAAGGGAAGAAAAATGAAAGATATGGCTTGATTTGGGGGAGCACTTTGGGATTTGGGAGAAATCTGTTAACAGAGAAGGTCCCAGGAATATATAAGGATGACCCAGCTAAGAAAACTAGCAATGGTGGAGAGGGTTTGTAAACTGACCTATGCCAGTAATCATAGTGGTGACTACTCTGATTGTTATCAGAGAGCCTCCATCTAGTAAAAGATGGAAGCGGATGCAGATATCCACAGTGAAGCACTGGACCAAGCTCCTGGAGTCCTGAGGTAGAAAAGGAGGAGAGATAAGAAGAACCAGGGTAGTCAATGTCATGATGGGAGAACCCAGAGAGACAGGTGACCTGATCTCATGAACTCTGGACCAACCTTTAATGAGTCTGTTTGGGACCAACCTAGGCCCTTGGCATGTATGTGAGAGTTGTGTAACTTGGTCTGTTTGTAAGACTCCTAGAAGTGAGATCAGAATCAGTACCTAGCACATGAACTGGCTTTTGTGTACCTATTCCCCATGCTAGGCTGATTTATATGGAGTTGGGGAGAGCTCAGTCCTGACTCAGATAAATGTGCCATGCTTTGTTTTATCTCTGGAAGGCCTGCCCCTCCCTGAATGGAGAGAGAGGAGGAGTGGATGGGGATGGGGCTAGATGTGTGACCTGGGACAGGAGGGAAAGGGAGAAAAGGAGGGGAGAAACTGTGGTTGGTGTGCAAAATAAATGAAAAAATAAATTAATATTTAAAAAGGTGTAGTAGACAAAAAATGTGAAGATTTTCCAAATTATTTTGTTATAATGAAAGCAGAGTAAACATATGTTGTACAATGAAGAAACAAAACAAAAAAGAAAAGATATGATGTTAGTTTGCTTATTTAATTGAGCTATGATAAAAATACACAGTCCAGAAAGGTTTATATCTTACTTTAAGATATAAACATAACGACACATTTTAAACTAGGCTACACACAAGTGGATACTTGTTTACTAGTGGAGAATTTGTTCGTTCAGGCTTGCTGTGAGCCACTGTGTTATTATTTGGGGAATTGTCTGTTTATGCAGATCATGAGCACACAGCCTCTGAGCTACTGGTAGTGTTCAGCTTTCTGCTTCAGACTATCTTTCATAGCTAGTGCTTTCCCAGGCTTTACCCTGCCTAATTTTTTTTCTGTTGAATACTAGTTTTATCAATTGACATATTATCTTTCCACGATTATGTTTAAAAGATTGAACATGTATTTTTTTGACTTGATTAAAAACTTGGATTTTTCAAAAAAGTTTTTAGATAGTCTGAAGCATGAGAGAAAAGTCACCTTTTTCTACAAAGCTTTTTCCCAACACCAGTGGAACCATGAATCTTTAATTCTTCCCATGCTTTGTTCATGTTTCTAAGAGAAACGTTATTCTATAAGGGACAGGTATCTGTCAGGACAGTGTGTCTTTTTGATACATTGTAAACTCTTTTATTTTGGCGGATTTTGTATTTATTCCTATTCTAATAAAATGAATAATAGAAGTGTATCTGTGATACTGAACAACTATATCAATTAGAGTATGATTATAATATTTGATTTTAATCTCTTATTAAATTTTCTGGGTCAAACAAATTTATAAAACTATAAATCATTTTATATTTATTCTAATTTTAAATAGAATCCCCAAATTCATTTGTTATAATGTCTACAAATTCCTCAAAATATTGACAATATGTCTATCAGTTTGTTCCATAAATTCCACTTTGTAATTCATATTAGCAGTAAAGAAATTTAAATCTCAAAAAGTTATTTTTGCAACCATTTTTATGTAGTGGTATTCACAAACACCTTGACATGGAAATACAGTGACTCAGATAAAGAAAATAATATTTTCCAGCAAAATTTACCATTATTCAGGCTGAAGATAGATAAATATTGCCCTGTGTGAATAAAACAAACTCACTAGCTTTTGGTGCTGGTGGAGTAAGCCAGGCAAAGAAAGACAAATGCTTCTTGGTATCATTTAAACTATGAATTATACAACATTGGCTTTGGGTAAAAGGAGGAAAAGTAGATATGAATGGAGTGTAGAATAAAGAAATTAGGAAAAAGATTTTTAAAAATTACAATTCTCAAGCCATGGGTATTTTGTATGCAGATGGATGGAAATAGAAAACACTTTACTGAATGAGATAACCCAGACCCAAAAATATGAATATGGTATGTACTCACTCATAAGTGGATTCTAGCCATAAATAAAGGACATTGAGCCAATAATTCGTGATCCTAGAGAAGCTAAATAAGAAGGTGAACCCAAAGGAAAGCATATAGTTATCCTCCTGGATATTGGAAGTAGACAAGATTGTCAGACAAAAGATGGGAGCATGTGGGTGGGGATGGGGAGGGGGTAAGGAGAAGGGAGAAGGGGAAGATTGAGGAAAGCATGGGGGAATGGGATGGTTGAGATGGAGGAAGGGTGGATATGGGAGCAGGGAAGTAGATATCTTAATTAAAGGATCCATTTTAGGGTTGGCAAGAAGCTTGACTCTAGAGGAGCGGGATCCCAGGTGACCAAGGAGATGTACCCAGCTTGTTCTTTGGGCAGCAGAGGAGAGGGTGCCTGAACTGGCCTTATCCTATAGCCACACTGATGAATATCTTGCATGTCACCATAGAACCTTTATGCAGTGATGGATGCAGATAGAGAAAGAGGCACATTGGAGCACTGGACTGAGCTCCCAAGGTCCAAACAAAGAGAAGAAGGAGGTAGAACATGAGCAAGGAAGTCAGGACCGCAAGGGATGCGTCCATCCATGGAGACTGTGGGACTGATCTAATGGGAGCTCACCAAGGCCAGCTGGACTGGGACTGATGGAGCATGTGATCAAACCGGACTCTCTGAATGTGTCTGACAATGAGGGCTGATTGAAAAGTCAAGGACATTGGCACTGGGTTTTGATTCTACTGCATGGACTGGCCTTGTGGGAGCCTGGTCTGTTTGGATGCTCTCCTTCCTAGACCTGGATGGAGGGGGGAGGACCTTGGACTTCCCACAGAGCAGGGAACCCTGACTGCTCTTAGTACTGAGGAGGAAGGGGGAGGGGGAGTGGGGGGATGGAAATGGGAGAAGTGGGAGGGAAATGGGAGGAGGGGAGGAAGTGGAAATTTTTAATAAATAAATTATGATATACAAATGTTTATCAAGTCTTTATCAAAAATACAATGATGAATAAAATATAGATTGGCATTGAATGAAAATTTCTTTATTTACTAGTTCAATGCAATATTAAGAGAATGGCATTTTAAAAATATGAAACAATACACAGTATAAATAATCTCAAAAGCATTATTGAATGAAAAAATATTCATTTAAGTAAAGAGATCTAGTCTATTTGCATTTGTATAGTGATTAAGAATGCCAAATCTACACGATAGATATGAGATACCTGGTGGTCAGGAGTTTGAGTTTGTGGAAGCTAATGACCCAAAATTACCACAAGGGGGCTTACAACTTGGTATAATATACTATGTTTTCATTATGATAGTGACTACATCAACCTAAGTAGTTTTCAAAGTTCACCACAGCATGAATTCCATCAAACAAGGATAAATTACTGTTGGTGATTCTGTCTCAGTATACCCACCACCTAAGATCAGTTAATAATATTTGAATGAAATTTATGCAAGTAGGAACTTCTGCAACATTTCTTCTTCTAGTTACTGTATATTTTATTTATTACTTGAATATTATTCTAAGCATGTGAGTGCTTGAATACATGTACTTAAGTGTACCACATACACGGATGGTGGCAATAGAGGCCAAAATCTAACATTGGATGTTCTGGAACCGGAGTCAAAAGAACTAAGGCACAGTGTCAGTGCTGGGAAAGAAACCCAGGTCAACTGAAAGGGCACCAAGTGTTTATAACTTCTAAGCCATCGCTCCAGTTCCTTTACTACAGATTTTACATTGGTCACCCATCCATCTCAAATTTGTTTTAAACAAGGACAATGGAAAGTAGGAAATGAGCATGATTTGCCTGAAAACAAAACAGACAATAGATGCAAAACTCACCATAAAATATTTCATAAAATCTAGCATTTCATGACACCCTTGCATTTCAAAATCAAACAACACAAAATAAAATGCTATCTACAGCAAAAAGCTGGCAGAAATATTACTTTAGAAACATATAAACATTTTAGTACTATATACACCAGAACTTCGAGGTCTACACTAATTTTGTAACATATAAATATTTTAATGAAAAAATCATCCAGGTACTTTAATACACAATTTTAAATGAAATGAGACAGAGATCTGAATTAAAGAAAAACTTGTTCAGGTCACTCAAATCTTCCTCTATCACAGTCACTATTTATGTCACTGTTCATTATTGTTAAACATGGTAATTACAAACGTGCACCCTACTGTACTCTAAGTCACAATGATTTAAGCAGTGAGTTATATTTTCAATATTCTTACTGTTCATATGGTAGAATTAGGTAGATTTGGACTGAAAAACACATCAACAGCAAGACATCTATTGGTTTTTATTGCATTGTGTTTTAACTGACTAAAATGGTCAATCTCTCAAAATGAAGAGCTGGCTCAGCTATCAGCAGCCATGTCCAGCTACTCACAACCTCCTCTAACTCCAGCTTCAGAGAGACCTGATGATTCTGGCTTCAGCAGGCACCTGTCTCATGTGAGCATATCCTCCGACACACACATACTTAATTAAAATTAAAGTAAAACTTTTTTAAAAGCCCAACATCCTCATGATACTTACTCTCTTTGATATCATTTGAATAACTTGGGAAGAAGAGATTATGCATGTGAAATAAATAGTTGACTGGAGTAATAAGAATGAAAAAGAAAATTTAGTAATATCATGAAAGGATATATTTATGAAATTTTACTTTTCTCTGAAATAAGAAGAAATAAATGCATCATTAATCCACTGATCAGAGTTTGAGAAGAAATTTCCAAGTCAAAACCATCATGAGTTCAATCAAACTCATCTTCTAATATAATTGTCAGTGCTTTATAACTTCACATTCTGATTTATATAATGGTCATAAATTTTAAATAAGCCAGTGCCAATGATTCAGGCTTCCTGTGTCTAGAAGTAGGAGAAAGTCTTGTAAAACGTAAACTGTCAGTAAATGATGAGTTAGTCAAGTTCCAGGTCTGACAGTCTTCCTTTGTGAATGTACTCCTTTACTTTTAAACACAAGTTACCTGAAGACTTAGGTTCCTTTCAAGGAAAACAGTCTCTGGATTCTCACTCGTATCTGCTGAGTCTTGATACTGTATATGATGGGGTTCATCAAGGGTGGGAAAAGGATGTAGATGTTGCCCATGAGGACCTGAACCAGTGGAGAGAGGTGCTGCCCAAATCTGTGCACCATGGTCAGACCAATGATGGGGATGTAGAAAACCAAAACAGCAGAGATGTGAGAAACACAAGTCTGCAAAGACTTCATTCTCTCCTCCCGGGAAGCAATGGCTAGAACTGTGTACAGGATCATGACATACGAGGCAAGAATGAGCATTGCATCCAACAATAAGGTGCAAATTACTAGAGCCAGAGCATAGAAGCTGTTGAAGCGAATATCTGAACATGCCAGTCGAATTAAGTCTTGGTGCAGGCAGAAAGAGTGAGAGAGGAAATGAGGCCGGCAGTACTTTAAGAACTTCAAACGGATGATGCCTGGAAGAATGAGCATAGAACTCCTACATATGATGGCCACTCCAATTTTCACGATTTTGGCATTGGTTAGGATGGAGGAATAGCGTAGAGGGTTGCAAATGGCAATGTAGCGGTCAAAGGACATGGCAAGGAGGACAGCGGACTCCAAGCAGGACAAAGCATGAATGAAATAAGCCTGTGCAATGCAGGCATCAAGGCCGATATCTTGAACGAAGCCCCAAAGGATGCCCAGCACTGTGTGTACAGTGGACAGCCCCATGCACAGGTCTGTAAGGGCTAACATGGCCAGGAAATAGAACATGGGCTGGTGCAGGCTTGGCTCAGTCCGGATCACATGCAGTATCATGCAGTTTCCCAGGAATACCGTTGCATAGATGGTTGAGAAAGGAATGGCAAACACAATATAGTAAACTTCTAGGCCAGTAAATCCAGTGAGAACAAATCTAGAATTAGTTACGTTTGGCATCAAGATAATAGACATCATTAAAAATATAAAATATTTCTGCAGGAGTATTCTATATTACATATACCATTTCTCATTTAATATTGATCTTTTGTTTAAGAAGAGTTTCTGCAAGCAGAAAAGTAGATACCTGACAGTTGCTGATCATCACAGAGACCTCTTGTCTAGACATCATTTACACCTAGTATTAACAGATACCAGGGAAACAGGGAGTTTTAGGTTGATACAATAATGTCTGTGGACCTTTGGGACTTAGATTGTATTCTTCACTTCTCAGAGTCAGTCCTAGAGGATTACAATGCTTAGTTGCAGGTTCACAGTGATGTCATGGTTGTTATGCCCCTCAAGAGGACGTTAAATGCATGGACAGTTTTCCTCTCTGGTACATTTTACTTCCCTCAAGTCATAAAGGATCCCTATGGAAACAGATTGGTTGATGTAACACATCTTTTATTATTATTATTATTATTATTATTATTATTATTATTATTATTATTATTATTATGGGTTCTTGGGAAAAGAGAAAGGAAGCAATCTTAGTGGAAGATTAATGTTTTGTTGGGCATAACAGTACTTCTCTCTTGTCTGAATTATTCATATATATAAATTATACTTTGCATTTCTTCTCAATCTACAGGAGATTTAAGTTTTTTCCAAATTAATATTATTGTTAATTTTTGTGTTTTCACTTATAGCATGACTTCAGATCGGGTGATTCTAAAAACCTACAGTGTTTTTATTATCTGAGTGATATGTATTTTAAATAAATTGGGAATTAGAGAATGTGACACACATTGAACAATATAGCAGTAATAAAGAAAGCGTATCTGGGTCTTGCCTCATATATGTCTACATCCACTACTGTATCTCTGAGAAACTCCATATAATAGTTAAAGAACTTTCAATCCTGCCTAATCTGTCTACAACATGACAGCCTGAATATGAGTTAAACAATAACCATGAAAATAGACGTGGGAAAAGTCCAGGGGCCCTCAACCCGTCACAAAGAACTACAGGCCATTAAAAAAAATACCTAAAACATGAGAAATTGTCCTCCTCCCCAGAGAAGAGCACACTGATTGGTTATTAGATACTAAATTGTCAGCAATAAACCATAAATACATATAATATTACTTCTATTCAAAAAGTTTACTAATACGATTGTAAAAATATATAATGACAGCAGTTAATGTAAAAGGAGAGCATGAATTCCATAAAGATGAATGAGGTCTATTTGTCAGGGTTTAGAGGGAAAAATGAAAGGGGAGAGATGAATATTATAATCTCAAAAATGAAAGAAATGATTTTAAAGAGAAAACATAAGAATGCGGAATAATGTTCGAAAAGGGTTTTCAGAAACCAACAACATCGGTTCATACTAATAAATTAACACATGACATCTTATTTTAATGCTATTCATAATCCCCAAGTGACAAATATCCATAATGTTCAGTTGAGAAAAGCAGTTTCCCCACCTGCTGAGGGACATTACTGAGGAAATATATTCTATATTAATTGCAGCTTTGACGTTGGTTTCAACATCACATAAAATGTCTTTGTCTTCAGATCAGACACATTGTTTTAATTGAAACTGTATCTCTGTAAGTAGATCTATTTCTGTATGTTTTAGAGGATACATGTAAGTCTACCAAAGACATTCATTTTGGAAAGATTTGCCTCTATGCTCGGAAAAATATCAGAATAAATGATTGCAGGTTAATTTTAAAAGAAATTCTATAAAGACTTAAAAAGGAGGATTAGGCAGCATATAGCTCAGGAGTAGACTGCATGTTTAGTGTGAACTGTGGATCAGTTCCCAGCACCACCACCAAAATAAAAGTGAAGATTGGTACATTTCCTCATAGCTTTGTTTCAAACAATCAGTGGATTTTAAATTCTGAATTGTTCAGAATTGTTTAAAATTCTCTCTCTCTCTCTCTCTCTCTCTCTCTCTCTCTCTCTCTCTCTCTCTGAAACCCTCCCCCTTTCCCTCACCTCTCTCTCTTTCTCTTTAGTAGAAAGATAGTGAGGAATTGAAAGAGGGAAAAACATGACAAAAATGTATTGTATAAAAATATTTTAATTCATCACAATTTAATAGCTCAGTGGGTGAAATCACTGGCAATGCAAATTGCCAACCTGAGTTTGACCCCTGGGTCACATGACAGAAGAAAAAAATAGACTCCTGAAAGCCATCCACTGATTCTCACTTGAGTTATGTAACATGTACACACATGCCGATAAATAAATTTTGAAATTTAATGAGTTTCCAGATAGTCTATATTTACTTGAACAATACATATTCTATTGTTGTTGGATAGAGTATTTGATCAATATTAATTTGATTTTGTTTGCTGATTGTGTTTTTCAAAAATAACATGTGCTTGTTGGTATTCTGGTTGTTGGTCTCTCAAATGCAGAGAAAGAAAAGATGAAATTCATTCCCTTAATTGTGCCCGTATATAGTTCCTCTTTCTCTGTAGTCTCTCTTTTGAAGATTTCCTTTCAGGTGAGTAGTTCTTCATATTTTAATGAAGTGATCTTGTTTTCATTGTGAAATTTGCACATCAACCCTGTCAAAGTCATTTAATATAAAAAATCTGTTTATCCTAAACATAGCTGCTCAGAGTTGTTTGTTGCTTTTGTGTTTAGGTGCAAGAAGGAATAAGCATTTTTTCCTGTACTCAATTTTAACCCATATGTGTTTTTACACTTAAAGTACATTTCTGTAAAGTGAGATAGAGTTGGGTTTGTTTTCAGTTGTTTAGATTATTAATAACTGTGACCATTAATATAGTTGCTTTACAGATTTGCTTGTTTTCATTCTTTTCCATTTTTTGTTATCTTTCCTTTACTTAATGACCCTATTTTAAAAACAACTTGGATTCTTCATTCAAAATACACAACCTGTACTGGATTTTATTCAGTCTGAAAAATCTATCTTTACAGGTATATTTAGAAAATTCACTTTCACTGTGACTAATTTTTTTTTGATATTTTTTAAATTTTAATAGATTTTATTGAGCTATATATTTTTCTCTGTTCCCCTTCCTTCCTTTCTCCTTTTCTTCAACCTTCTCTCATGGTCCCCATGGTCCCAATTTATTATTTAAATCCAACAAACTCTTAACACAAAACACCTGGGAAACCTGGGACACCATGAAAAGATCAAATCGAAGAATAATAAGGATAGAAGAAGGAGAAGAAATCTTGCTCAAAGGCACAGAAAATATATTCAACTAAATTATAGAAGAAAATTTTCCCAATCTAATGAAGGATATCCCTAGAAAGGTTAAGTAACATACAACAGCAGACCTACCAGAATTACACCTGACTTCTCAGTTAAAATCATGAAAGCCAGAAGGTCCTGGACAGATTGTGGCAGACACTACAAGATCAAGGATTTAAGCCCACAATACCCAGAAAAGCGCTCCTTCACTATCAGTTGAGAAAACAAGATCTTCCATGGTAAAATCAAATTTAAATAATACCCATTCATAAATCCAGCCCTACAGAAAGTACTTGAAGGAAAATTCAAACCCAAGGAAGCTAACTGCACCCACAAAAACACAGGCAACAGACAACTTCACACCAGAAAACCCCAGAGAAGGAGAACACACAAAAGCTACCACCAAAAAATAATAGGAAAAATAACAATCACTGGTCATTAATATCTCTTAATATCAATGGAATCAATTCACCTATTTAAAAACACAGGCTAAGAGAATGGATACAAAAGCAGGATTCATCCTTCTGCCATATAAAAGAAATGCACCTCAACCTCAAAGACAGATATTACCTCAGAATAAAGGGTTAGAAAAAGATTTTTCCAATCAAATAGACCTAAGAAACAAGTCTATCAAAATAGACGTCAAACTAAAATCAGTCAGAAGATATGGAGAAGGATACTTTTTACTCAAAACAGGGACAATCCATCAAGATGAAATCTCAATCTTCAACATCTATGCCCCAAATACAAGAGCATCCACATATGTAAAAAAAAAAACATTACTAAAGTTTAAATCCCATATCAAACCCCACACATTAATAGTAGGAGACTTCAACACCCCAATATCCCAAAAGGACAGCTCAACCAGACAGAAACTTAACAGAGAAATAAGAGAAGCTACATATGTCATTATTCAATGGACTTAATAGACATCTACAGAACATCTCACACAAACACAAAAGAATATACCTTCCTCTCAGCACCTGAAGGAACCTTCTCTAAAGCTGACCACATACTTGGCAACAAAGCAAACCTCAAAAGATACAAAAAAAATTGGAGTAACTCCCATCTTATTGTAGTACCATAGTTTAAAGTTAGAATTTAACAATACCCATCACAGAGAGCCTTCAAACTCAAGGAAATTGAGCAATTCTCTATTGAACCACTCTTGTGTCAAGGAAGAAATAAAGAAATTAAGAACTCAATGAAATTACAACTCAATGAAAACAATTGCACAATGTACCCAAACCTATGGGACACTATGAAAGCAGTGTTAAGAGGAGAGTTCATAGCACTAAGTGCCTACATAAAGTGGAGAAAGCTCATGCTATAGACTTAACAGCACACCTGAAAGCTCTAGAACAAAAAGAAGCAGACTCACCTAGGAGTAGATGACATGAAATAATCAAATTGAGGGCTGAAATCAATAATAAAAGAGAAACAAAGAAAATAATACAAGGAATCAATGAAACAAAGAGCTGGTTCTTTGAGAAAATCAACATGACAGACAAAATTTTATCCAAACTAATCAAAAGGCAAAGAGAGAATGTTCAAATAAACAAAACCAGAAAAGAAAGGGAGACAAAACAAGAGACACCAAGGAAATCCAGAGAATCATTGGGTCATACTACAAAAAATCTGTACTCCACAAAATTGGAATATGTAAAAGAAATGGGCAATTTTATGGATAGACACATAACAAAATTAAATCAAGAACATATGAACAATTTAATTAGATCTAGGACCTGCAACTTAATCAAAGCAGTCATCCAAAGTTTACCAACAAAATAAAGCCCAGGGTTAGATAGTTTCAGTGTAGAATTTTACCAGAACATCAAAGTAGAGCTAACACCTATACTTCTCAAAGTATTCCACATAATAGAAATAGAAGAAACATTGCCAAACTCCTTTTATAAGTTATAAAAGTTATAAAGTTATAAGTTTTATAGTTATCCTGATACCAAGACCAAACAAAGATTCAACCAAGAAAGAGAATTTCAGGCCAATCTCACTCATGAACATAGATGCAAAAACACTCAGCAAAATATTTGCAAATCAAATCCAAGAACACATCAAAAAAAGTCGTCCACTGAAGATGGAAGTTATAAAATAATCCCACACTAGCTCAGAATTGCATATAATAAAGGGTTATTTATTTGGTGGTACACTCACAGATCCCAGGCCTCTGCATGAACAGGGAACAGGAACCAAATCCAGAAATCAGAAGAGAGAGTGTGTGCCATTTACATTAACACTTATAGTATAAGAGGTCATGCCCAAGTGGACTGGCATCTTAACGGCTACTGGCTGAAGGAATTCTTATAGCAACACCCCCTTTTGTCTAAATAAAAGAATTTTAAGCCTAATACAAAGTTATATATAAGAACAAATATCAAGTATAAAATTAGAAGTACAACCAGCATCAACAGTATTTAGCAATAAACATATGCTAAATATTTCAATAATCATTCTATCTTAAAGAGTAGAAGCCTTATATTAGATATGGCTTGGCTAAATCATAATAGGAAAATAAACACGACTATATAATCTTCAACCCCATCAAAGGCCTGAGAAGGAAAATAATATTACGTGAGTAGACAGAAAGTGCAATTAAGCACTTCTAAAATGTGCGGTAGATGACAGAGATAACTGGCTACCTGGGCAATCACCCCCAAGTCTCATTTGCAATGATGAAGAAACCAACTTTTGCTAAGGCCTAGAGTAACTGACAGCCCATTTTCCAAGGCAAGAAGATTTTCAGAACCATCTTCCCTGTCTAAGAAAAGTTTGGCAGTTTTTTTTTTTTTGTATCCTTCTTGTCCTTTCTGGACATTGTGCACTTTGTCAGTGTCGAGGCACAAGCAGTTCCTTGCCCAAAGACCAGTTTTGTCGAGAGGAAAAGAAGCTCCAAGTGGAGTGTCATAAGTGCTCAATGTTTTCTCAGGAATAGATCAGTGCTGCCAGTCTCAGGTCAACAGTGCCCTACATTATTTAAATGCCATGTTCTACAGTTTTTTGAAGTGGTCGAAGATTACCTATCTATGCAGAATACAATCTCTATGTATCTAAAGAACCTGATTAGTCTAACTGTAAGTATGACAAACATAAATAACTATTGACCAATAATTCTTAATACTTATATAGCTCAAAAACTAAGACTTCATATTAGAACATTAAACTATCTTTAAAGAACTGTGCAGCAATTGAAGACAATGACTTCAAAATGTAAACTATGTACAATTATCTTGATCAGAGGTAGAAATGTATAATGCAATATGATAAATATATTCTAAAATTATATCAATGTACAAAATGTCTGAAAGATAGATAGAACCATGCATGCAAACAATCTGACAAAATAACCTTACATAGGTGTACAAATATTAAAAAGAAAATAGGAGCATATTCAACATAACAAATATAATTTGACCATGAATCAATATACAAAAATCAACCCTGATGTAAATTGTGCATAAATAATAACTCACAAGTATTTACATTGTTACTCACTATTATTATTATTAGTGTAAGTAAGCTCACACTAATCTACCAATTATTCCATTCAGTTTTTCCTTTTTTCCACCCCTACTACCCCTACCCCAATCCTAGACCAGTTATAATCAAACCCTTATTGATGTCCCTAACCCTAAGGAAAAGCTTTGTTGGGAGAGAGGTAATTGCCTTCTAAAATTACTTTCAGTCATCACAGGGATAATGATCTTTCTATGGGATCCTGTAAAAGCAAAATAATAGTTAAATATCAAAATTACTGTCTGATATAATTGCAAATAGTCTCTGAATAATTGATAAGGTTTTTCTGAGGTTTCTATTTGGAGTTCTGACCAGAACGTCGTAAGAAAGTACACCATTTCAGCTAACCAATTTGGAACCAAAACAGGTCTTAAAATAGCACTAGCAGTATCATGATGTCATATCAACCAGGTGGAGTCATTGTTGTGGAGCCCCATCTTCTTCCTGGAAACTTCAAAGGTTACTGCAGGAAAATCTATTGTTTATTGTGAAAATCTTAAAAATTATTCATATAAAAAATTTCAATGAAAAATACAATATAGACAAAATAGGTATAGTGAAAAGTAAAATTTTTTCTAAGATCTTTCTTCTTTCTGTCCCATATTAGATGGCTCCTGACATGAGACAGAAGCTGAATTTTTCTTCTAATAACATGCTTGTTGTTAAACATGCTTGTTAGACAGGCATTGTCTAATTCTGAAACCCAATTTGATTTTTAGTGAGTTTATATTTCTACTGGGCAGTTGGTATTTATATATATGTACATATTATGTACATATGAAATTTTATCCTGCAAATGACCTCATAAGTCAAAATCCTTTCTGAATAGTTATCTTTTCCTCTTTGAGCATCAAAATGTCCAGGGTCTCTGACTTACCTGCAAAGACAAAAACAGAACCCTGCCCCAACATTATGAGGTTTCTTTACCACTTGTATGATTGTCACTTCTGTGGATGAGCTGTCATTTCTCATTTTCAAATTGAATCTCTTTTAATTTTGATGGTATCCATAGCTTCTCTTCTCCTGTGGAAATAAGAGCAATATCTCTTTCCCAATGTAGCACATCTTGCGGTTTCTGTTCTGAGGTGAATACATCCTTGAAATACACCAAATGATTTAATTCAGAGACCTTTTCTATTATCTAATGTCTCTCTGATGTCATTGGTCCTTTCTCATTAGCATTAAGAAAATTCAAGGTTAATAAAGCATTATGAAATCTATTTCTAGGAGTATTTTCCATATCTTTCTGTTTGTTTATAGTTCAATTTGACCTTTCTATAACCACCTGATCTGTAGGATTGTTTGGTATACCTGTAATATGCTTTATATTATAATAAGCAAAAAACTTTTCCATTTTCTTAGACACATATGCTGCATCATTATTTGTCTTTATTTATGCGGATGTACCCAGGATGGCATGGCAATAACTTCTAGTAAATGAATGATTACTAAATCAGCCTTATCTGAGCTCAAGGCAGTTGCCCATTGAAAACCTGAATAAGTGTCAATGGTGTGTGTACATATTTTAATTTCCCAAATTCTGTAAAGTGGATCACATTCATCTGCCATATTTCAATACTTTGAGTATCCTTTGGGTTACTCCTTGTAGGTAACCACATTCGATTATGGAAAGCACAAGTAGTGTGTCTCTTTATAATCTCCTTAGCTTGTTGTCATGTATTAGAAAACTCTTTCTTTAAACCTTTGCTATTGACACGATTTTTCTTATGAAATTCTGAGGTCTTAAGCACACTTCTAATCAATAATTGGTCAACTTCTGCATTGCCTTGTACTACAGTACCTGTTAGAACAAAAGCCAATGGTGTGGGAAATTCTTCTGTCTGTGTGTTGTTTTATTGATTAATGAATAAAGAACTGCTTTGAGCCTATGGCAGGGAAGAACAGAACTAGGTGGGGAAAGCTAGGCAGCATGCTGGGAGAAAGAAGGGAAGATATAGAGAGAAGCCATGGAGCAGCCAGAGACAGACTCTGTGAACTTTACCTGGTAAACCACAGCCACGTGACAGTATACGGATTAATAGAAATGGGTTAATTTAATATGTCAATAAGAATTTAAAACTAATGGGACAAGCAGTGATTTAATTAATACAGTTTCTGTGTGATTATTTTGGGTCAAAGCAACTGGAAAAAAACAAGCAGCCCCCTGAAACAAATTGGCACCTACATGGCCAACTAAAATCCTCTTAAAACCTGAGAGAGTCTGGAAAGGAATTCTAGGCATAAAAATACAGAGTTTCACACAGCTTTTTGCTGTTTGTTCTAGGCATGCTACATCTCCTTTAAGAGAGTTTTCCTGATTCAGCAGTAGCAGAAAATCTACAGTGTTGAAATGCAGGCTTTCTAGGCTGTGCAACAAACATGAACTCTGGCTCATTCACGAGGCTCAGTATTTAAATGGGGTTTGTGAGCAATGTGCTACTGCTTGCTTGGTGGCAACATAGACTGGCTGTGTGCCAAGAGATGAGGCATTGTGCATGGCTCTTGGAGGCAGCGAGTGGCTCTACCATGCTGGATTTGGTGAGGCAAGCAGGAAGTACCATATTTCCCCTAGCAATTGTGATGCTTAACTTTTCAAGAAGTACTTAGCATGTTAAGAAGTGCTCTTGGACAGTAAAAAATTACAGATATGCAATAAAGAAAAATTCAGATGGAAACGACTTCTAAATGGGTCACAGTTTTTAATAAATGCACATAGGCTAGGGAGAGAGAAGAGAGGGGGTGTAGATTATAGGAGTAAAGAAAATAAAATAAATATTAAACTTGTAGAAAAAGTAATAGAGTAAAAATAAGTCTCATAAAGTTGGAAAATTCACAGAGAATCTGGATTATGTATATTATTGTGTTGTCTTTGAATTTTTTTGAATGCCTAGACATTTGATTCTGGGAACTGCTAAGATAAGCTAACATATATATTTCAAAGGTATCTTGAATTCAAAATATGACTCTAAATGTATGCTGCTTTGGAAAACAGGTACTGCTTTTCTTTCCACAGAGAATGAGAACCTGTGGATTGCTTCCAGATTAATATGGCTTGATGGACCAAGACCCCACAAAGGGTTGCTGTGTGCACACCCAAAGAGAAAACACTTTGCCCAATAGACAGTGGGAAGCAGTTTGGATCATACTATACCAAAATTCTCAAATATTGCTTATAAATGTTTCTTTATATTTAAGAGGGGATATACTACAGAGATTTGCTTTGGTATGAATCTTGGTTTATTGATGAAAATTTAAGGTCAATCTTGTTATATGTGTATTTCTCCTCTTGATTAAGGTATTGTGATTGTAAAATAATGTAATGTATAATTAAGAAATGTAGGTTAATAAACAGTCACCTATAATAGTCAATCTTGTAGTCATGTTTGTTAGATTTCCAAGGTGTAGAAAGATGTATTTCAGATAGATAAGTATTCATCAAATCTTTTCAGAAACCTTCAGAATATGGCATTCAAATGTTTTAAGAAATTAGGACTTTTCATGACAGTGAAACACATCTGCTCCTGGCAGCACCAATTACTTCAAGAGCAAGATGGGCATTGAAGAGGCTCCTTATGGAGATCTGTCCTATGTCTGATGTGGGGTTGATCAAGATCTTTTCCCATTCTGTAGGCTACCATTTTGTCTTGTTTATGGTGTCCTTTGCTTTGCAGAAGCTTTTCAGTTTCAGGAGGTCCTATTTAATAATTGTTTCTCTCAGTGTCTGTGCTACTGGTGTTGTATTTAGGAAGTGGTTTCCTGTACCAATATGTTCAATTATACTTCCCACGTTCTCTTATATGAGGTTCAGTGTTCCTGGCTTTATGTTGAGGTCTTATCCATTTGGACTTGAGTTTTTTGCATGGTGATAGATATGGATCTATTTTCATTCTACATATTGATATCCAGTTATGCCAGCATGATTTCTTAAATATGTTTTCTTCTTTCCATCTTATGTGTTCTGCTTCTTTGTCAAAATCAATCATTTGTAGGTGTGTGGATTAATATCTGGGTCTTCACTTCAGTTCCATTGATCCTCCTGCCTGTTCTGATGCCAATACCAGGCCATTTGCAGTACCATAGCTCTGTAGAAAAGTTTAAATCAGGGACTGTGATGCCTCCAGATGTTTGTTTATTGTACAGGATTATTTTGGCTATCCTTGGTTTTTTGTTTTTTCGTATGAAGTTGAATATTGTTCTTTCAAAGTCTGGGAAGAATTTTGCTGGACATTGATTGCATTGACTATGTAGATTGCTTTTGGTAAAATTGCCATTTTTATATGCAGAGGAAACAAGTACCAGTGTCATTGTCAATGGCTTTTCAGAAAGACTCTGGGCCAGCCACATTCAGAGAATCCGGCCACGTTCAGAGAATCTGGTTGGATTTTTGGGATCCAGTCTGTTTGGATACTCACCTTTCTGGACCTGGAGGGAGGGGGGAGGAACTTGAACGTCCCACAGTGCAGGAAACCCTGACTGCTATTAGGGATAGAGAGGGAGGGGGAGGGGGAGTGGGGGGAGTGAGAGGGTGTTGGGAGGAGGGGCGGAAATGGAAACTTTTATAATTTAATAAATTTCAGACAGTTGAAAAAAATTGCCATTTTTACTATGTTAATTCTGCCTACTCAAGAGCATGGGAGCTCTTTTCACTTTCTGGTATCTTCTTCAATTTCTTTCTTCAAATATTTAAAGTTCTTGTCATACAAGTCTTCCACTTGTTTTGTTAGAATTACTCTGAGATATTTCTTGTTATTTGTTACTATTGTAAAGGGTGATGTTTCTCTGATTTCTTTCTTATCTCATCTGCATACAGGAGAGCTACTGATTTTTTTTAGTTATTCTTGTATCCTGCTACATTACTGAAAGTGTTTATGAGTTGTAGAAGTTCCTTGATAAAATTTTTGGAGTTGCTTATGTAAACTATTATATCTTCAGCAAATAATGAGTTTTGCTTTTTTATTGTAGCCTTTGATCTTTTGTTGTCATATGTTTCAATTAAGACCTCAAAAACTATATTGAATAGATATGGAGAGAGTGGACAACTTTGTATTGTTCCTGATTTCAATGGGATTGCTGTGAGTTTCTCTCCATTTAGTTTGATGTTGGCTATTGACTTGCTGTATATTACATTTATTATGTTTAGGTATGTTCCTTGTATCCTTTCATTCTCCAAGACCTTTATCATGAAAGGATGTTGTATTTGTCACAAGCTTTTTCGGCATCTAATGAGATGATCATGTGGTATTTATTTTTCAGTTTGTTTATATGGTGGATTACGTTGACAGATTTTTGTATGTTGAACGTTTCCTGTATTTCTGGGATGAAGCCAACTTGATCATGGTGGATGATGTTTCTTATATGTTCTTAGATTCGATTTGCAGTATTTTATTGAGCATTTTTGCATCAACATTCATGAGTAGGATTGGTCTTTAATATGCTTTCTTAGTGATGTCCTTATGTGGTTTGGATATCAGGGTAATTGTAGTCTCATAAAAAGTGTTTGGCAATGTTCCTTCTGTTTTTATTGTACGGAATAATTTGAGAAGTACTGGTCTTAGTTCTTTGAAAATCTTGTAAAATTCTGAGCTGAAACCATCTGGTCCTGGGCTTTTGGGTTGAGAGACTTTTGATGACTGTTTCTATATCTTTGGCAGTCATAGCTATAAATAAAGTTGCTTCTCTGGTCTTGATTTAATTTTGGTAATAGATATTTATCTAGAAAGTTGGCCATTTCCTGTAAGTTTTCCAATTTTGTGGATATAGGTTTTCAAAATATGATCTATGATTCTCTGGATTTCTTCCATGTCTGTTGTTATGTCTCCCTTTTCATTTCTGATTTTATTAGCTTGGATATTCTCATTTGTCTTTTGGCTAGTTTGGATGAATGTTTGTTTATTTTGTTGATTTTCTCAAAGAATCTACTCAGTCTCATTATTTCATGGTATTGTGTTCTTTGTTTCTATTTTGTTGATTTTAGCTCTTGATTTATTTATTTCCTGCCATCTATTCCTCCTGGGTGAGTTTGCTTCTTTCTGTTCTAAAGTTTTCAAATGTTCTGTTAATTCACTATTGTGGGATTTTTCCAGCTTCTTTATGTAGGCATTTAGTGCAATAAACTTTCCTCTTAACCCTGTTCTTATTGTGTTACATAATTTTGGGTATATTGTGTGGTCATTTTCATTGAATTTTAGGAAGCTTTTAATTTCTTTCATGATCCATTGGTGATTCAGGTCAGCCGTGATATGGTGGGGAGGACATTGGACTTTTCCCAAAACAATGTACCTTGCCTTCTCTGTGGAGTGAATGGAGGATTTGGTGGGGGAAAACATCCCGGAAATGAGTGGGCAGGAGGGAGAGGTAACTGGGATCAGTTTGTAAAATGAAAAATATAGATTTTTTTAAAAAATTAAAATTAAAAAATGATTGAACATATATTTTTTCTTGACTAAAAATTTGACTTCATCAAAAAATAGTCTAAATCATGAGAGAAAATCAACCATTTTCTGCAAAGCTTTTTCCCAACACCAATGGAAGCATGGATCTTTAATTATTCCCATGCTTTGTTCATATTTCTAAAAGAAACATTTTTATATAAGGGATAGGTATCTGTCAGGACAGTGTGTCTCTTTGATACATTGTAAACTCTTTTGTTTTGATGAATTTTGTATTTATTCCTATCCTAATAAAATGAACAACAGAAGTGTGGCTCTGTAATACTGAACAACTATATCAATTAGAGTATGATTAAAATATTTGATTTTAATCTCTTATTAAATTTTCTGGGTCAGACAACTTTATAAAACTATAAATCATTTTATATTTATTCTAATTTTAAATAGAATCCCCAAATTCATTTGTGACAATGTCTAAAAATTCCTCAAAATTTTAATAATATGTTTACCAGTTTGTTCCATAAATTCCAATTTGTAATTCATATTAACAGTAAAGAAACTTAAATCATAAATGTTATTTTTGCAACTATTTTTCTGCAGTGGTATTTACAAAAGCCTTGGCATGAAAGTATCAGGTTTTCACTACAGAGAAGCTGATAAAGAAAATAATGTTTCCCAATATTTTCATGTTATTCAGGCTGAAAATAGAAAATATTGCCCTGTGTGTCATTGTGAATAAAACAGAACTCATGGTAATAAGCTGAGTAAGTTAGGCAAAGAAAGACAAATGCTTCTTGGTATCATTTAAACTATGAATCATACAACACAGGCTTTTGGGAAAAGGAGGAAAAGTAGATATGAATGGAGTATAGAATAAAAAAATATGAAAAATGTTTTTAAAAATTATAATTTTCAAGCCATGTGTAACATACAAATATAGTTATTAAAATGTATACTTTATGCATGGGAAATTACATGAGAGTGGGGTCACACACAGCCATGCACACACACAAACACAAGCACACATAAATAGAAACTGCAACTATGTACATAATTGATAAATTCCTTTAGCAGCATTGACACATTCTGTCTAAAGTGGAATAAAGGTGTGGATAAAATCAGAGAAAATCTGAGGGAAAAAATGTGATATCATTTTTAAAATTATCTTCAACTATTCTGCTTGGGGTAATATGAAATCTGAAAGTATTTTCAGTTTGCATTTGTCTGAGGGCTGAGGTTACTAAAAAAACAAATTTTATAAATATATAAGGATACTAAATATGAATATTCCTTAGTGTCTAATGTTCTCAGTACTTTGAGTATTGTAAATGCCAATCCTCTATGAGTCATGCAGCTGGTGAAGAATTTTCTCATTCTGTAGGTTGACTTCTCACTTGAATGATGGTGTCTTTTGCTGTACAGAAATGTTTTCGGTGTGTGAATCCACATTTTTCAATTGTTAGTCTTTGGGGGGATGTGATTTACTTTCAGTGTAAAATTCATTAAGTCAAATTGGACATTGAATATTTCCTTGTTGGGTGATTTTTTGCTTGATGATTTTGTCCAACTAATTAGTACATTAGTACATGTAATTAGTGTACATTAGTACACTAATGAAAGGCTCACAGTATACTTGGTGAGATTAAAGCTATGCCCCTCTGGTTATGTAGGTTAAGTTGATTAAGTTGATTAAGACAGTTTCATAAAACAATATTTTGAACTTACTTGAGTTCATCGGGCATAAATGACCTTATGGTCAGGAGGTGTCGCTACTCAGATGATCCTGGATCTCCCATCCCAATTTTATTTGCTTTTGCGTGCCATTCTAATAGCTATAGAGATTTGATTCAGTGAGATTTTTTTTTACTTTTTTCATTTGTCTTTTTTTCTTTTATTGAAAATAGATTTTTACCTTACATAATATATCTGTTAACAGTTTTCCCTCCTTTTACTTCTTCCAGATTCCCCATATCCCCTCCCATCTAGATTCATCCCCTTTCTGTCTCTCATTAGAAAATAAATGGGCTTCTAATGGTAAAAAATAAAAATAAAATAAGATAAAACTATCACATCAGAATTACACAAAAGAAACAAACAGAAGTAAAGGAGCCTAAAGAATACCCAAGAAACAGAGACCCACTGATTCACACTCTCAGGAATCCCACAAAAACACTAAAGTAGAAATCGTAATATAAATGCAAAGAACCTTAGGGTAAAAGGAATGAAGCCAAATGTATACAAATAAGATGTATTTAAAATTTTAGAAATAATAAGAAATATTTTTTTCAAAACGGGAAAAGTTTGATGGAACGTTCTGAGATAAGAAATCTCTAATGATGCCACAGCATTCACTTTCTGTTACTCACACTGCTGCACACATGAACTTCTCTTTTGATGTGGTATAATGCTCTTGTACACAGTA
This sequence comes from Myodes glareolus, assembly GCF_982192425.1. Classification (NCBI taxonomy): domain Eukaryota; kingdom Metazoa; phylum Chordata; class Mammalia; order Rodentia; family Cricetidae; genus Myodes; species Myodes glareolus. Next base: position 100,960,641 of record NC_142032.1, on the reverse strand, counting down.
AAGATTTGTCACTCATATTGATATAATAAAATGCTGATTGACCATTAGTCAGGCAGGAAATATAGGCAGGGCAACCAGACTAGGAGAATTCTGGGAAGAAGAAAGGCAGAGTCAGTTACCATCCAGATGCAGAGGGAGCAAACTAAGAATGCATTACTGATAAAGGTACCAAACCACATGTTAAAACATAGCCAAGAAATATGGATTATTTTAATTTATAAAAAAAGCTTCTTAATAAGAATAGAACAAACAGCTTTAAGCCTCTGTGTGTTCCTGTGGGACTGAAGGACTATGGAATAGTGCAGGACAGAAACTTCTGCCAACAAATGGCACTGAAACATTTGGCAAGAACTTCCACATAATATCTGAGAAAGCTTTAAAAAATATTCTAGACAGACAAGAACAGAGTCAAGCACAGTTTCTTGATAACCATCGTTACTCTAGTAGGCTCAGTTTGCTGTTGGCAAACAGAGGCATGACTCCATTAGGAAAGGCATCCTGATTCAACATTAGCAGCAAAAACCTCACAGCTCTTTTAAGAGGCCTTTGTACCAAACACTTAAGTGGTGTTTGTGAGCAGCTAGCGGCATGATTCTTAGTAGGGGCATAGACCAAGAAATTCCACAGAGTTGTAGCAATAAATATGGCTTCCATCAGTACCCCTAACATGAAGCTAGACTCTCAGAAAGCCAAAGAGTGGGGTGAATTCAGCTGCGAAAGCTGTGGCTTTAATCCTAGTTATGATTCTTAGTAGATTGAAGACTCATGTGTTCAGAAAAAGATAGAGATATATAATAAAGACAAATTCAGACAGAAAAAAATCTATTAACAGTTTATAGTGTGTTTCAAAAAATGTGTAGGCTTGGGAGAGAAAAGAGAAAGGATAGAGAAAACCATTAAAAAAAGAAATAGAGAGTTGGGTATGGTGGCGCATGCCTTTAATCCCAGCACTTGGGAGGGAGAGGCAGGTAGATCTTTGTGAGATTGAGTCCAGCCTGGTCTTTAGAGTGAGTTCCAGGACAACCAAAGATACACAGGAAAACCCTTTCTCAATAAATCAAAAATTAAAAATTAAAAAAATAGAGTAAAAAGAAAAAGGCCACATAAAAATGGAAAATATACAGAATCTGGATACTGTATGTTATTGTGTTGTTGCCTTAATTGTTTGATTGCTAAGGAAGGAGCAACAACTGCTAAAAGACTTTTGATTATAAATGCTGCTGGATTAATACATATTTTGAAAATGCCTTAACATCAAAATTTAAGTCAAAATATAGATTACTTTGGTGAAGAGATTTTGCTTTTGTTTCCACAGAAAATAAGAGGCTATGGATTCATTCTGGGTTAAGTTAGGTTTGAACAATAATACCCTCTGAAAAGCTCTGATAAGAGCAGATGGCCCAGATGGTTCAACATTTTAGAGCACCTCTGTTGTGATTTCTTCTGAGCTCTACATCCAGAACATCCTCAAGACTGTTAGCTGAGATGATCCAGTCCCACAGAATACTTCAATCAGGACTTGACCATAATCCTAAATTTTTTTGTTCCCCATAATATTATCAGAATCCCAAATCAGTAGGAAGTAGCAGCCTAGAAAACTGTACCCACATTCCCAATAAAATTGATTGCGGATGTTTTTCTTTGTTTAGAGTGTGGGCTGCAAGTTATTATGGATAATGGTCAAGAGAAAAGCTAAACAAAGGAGAACAGATTCAGGATTCTTGTTTTGAAAAGGAAAAAAAGGGAAATTCTGTGTAAGAATGCTCTTGTAACTGCAAAGATTTGTCACTCATATTGGTTTAATAAAACACTGATTGGCCAGTAGCCAGGCAGGACGTATAGGTGGGGCAACAAGAATAAAAGAATTTTGGGAGGAAGAAAGCAGGGAGTCAGTTGCAACACAGAAACAGAGGAAGCAGGATGAAAATGCCTTACTGAGAAAAAGTACCAAGACAAATGGCTAAACATAGACAACAATTATGGGTTAATTTAACTTGTAAGGGCTAGTTAATAATAAGCCTGATGTAATAGGCCAAACAGTTTATAATTAATATAAGCCTTTGTGTGTTTCTTTGGGACTGAGTGGCTGTGGTACCTAAAGGGACAGAAACATATGTCAACACTTTTTTAAACTACTTTCTTTTTTCATTTTACATATCAACTCCACTTCCACTTCCTCCCCTTCTTCCACTTCCCCCACTTTCCCTTTTCCCATCCCCCACCCATTACTCAGAGTGGGTAAGGCTTACCCTTGGGGAGTCAATAAAGTCTGGCATATCAAGTTGAGGTAGGACCAAGAACCTCCCCCACTGTACCAAGGCTGAGCAAGGTATTCAACCATAGGGAATGGGCTTCAAAAATCAGTTCATGCACCTGGGATAAGTCCCAGCCTTACTGTTAGAGACCCCTTAAACAGAACAAGCCATGCAACTGCCACTCACATTCACAGGGCCTAGTTTATTCCCATGTAAGTTCCTCAGCAGTCAGTCCTGAGTTCATGGATTCCAACTAACTCAGGTCAGCTGTCTCTGTGACTTTCCTCATCATGATCTTGACCCCTGTCCCTTGCTATATGATCCTTCTTCCCTCTCTTAAACTCCAAGAGCTCAGCAGAGTGTTTAGCTTTGGGTAACTCCATCTGCTTCTATCTGTTACCTGATATAGGTGTAATATGACAATTATGGTACTCACTAATACTGTTATAGGCGAAGACCCATTCAAGCACTCTCTCCACCATTGGTAGGCGTCTTAGCTGAGATCATCCTTGTGGTTTTCTGGGAATTTCCCTAGCACCAGGTTTTTGTATAACTCCATAATGGCTCCCTATATCTAGATATCTCTTTCATTGCTCTCCCCTCCATCCCTCTCCCAATTTGGCCTTCTAGATACCATCTACCACACCCTTCCTTCTACCCCCTTCCCAGTTTACACAGAAAAATCTTAACTATTTCCTTTTGCTGTGGTCCTTCATGTTTGTTCTTGTATGTTATTCCTTTTTACCTAACTTCTCTGGGGTCATAAATTGCCATCTGGTTTTCCTTTGCTTTACATTTAAATACACTTATGCATTGAGTACATACCATGTTTGTGTTTCTGGATATGGGCTTCCTTATTCAGGATGGTTTTTTTAGTTTCATCCTTTTTTCTGAAAATTACAATATTTCATTATTTTTAATCACTGAGTATTACTCCATTGTGCAAATATACCACATTTTCTTTATACAACAAAACTCAAGTCCAAATGGATCAAAGTCCTCAACATAAATAAAGTTAAACTGAACCTGATACATTTGAAAGTGGACAGTAGCCTTGAACGTATAGCCACAGAAGACCACTTCCTAAGTATAACATGGGTAGAAGTGACACTGAGAGCAGAAATTAATAAATGGGATCTCCTGAAACTGAACAGCTTCTGTAAGGCAAAGAACACTGTCAACACAAAATGGCAGTCTACAGAATGGAAAAGGATTTTCACCAACCCCACATTTAACAAAGGGCTACTCTCCAAAATATACAAAGAACTCAAGAAACTAGACACCAAAATAATCCAATTAAAACATGGAGTACATATATAAACAGTATTCTTCACAGAAGAAATTCAATGGCCAAAAGACATTTAAGGAATTACTCAACATCCTTAGTCATCAGGGAAATGAAAATCAAAATGACTCTGACATACCATCTTATACCTGTCAAAGTGACTAGGATCAAAAACACCAATGACAGCCTATGTTGGAGAGGAAGTGGAGTAAGGGAATACTCCTCAATTGCTAATAGGAATGCCAAATATGCAGCCACTTTCGAAAGAACATGGTGGTTTCTCAGTAAACTTAGATTCAATCTAACTCAAGATCTAGTAATACTACTCTTGGGCATATACCCAAAAGATGAACAATCATATCACAAGGACATTTGTCCAGCTATATTCAGAACTTTCCTTAAGATTAGTTTGTTCTGTTTCTATTGTGTAGGACCATTTGAGGGATATTTATATTAGTTCTTCTTTAAAAATCTGGTAGAATTCTATGCTGAAACCATTTCATCCTGGGCTTCTTTTTTGATTGTTTCTATTTCCTTAGCGATTATGGATCTATTTTGCTTGCATATGCTCAATCATACCACAAGGACATGTGCTCAATTATGTTCATAGCAGTATTATTTGTAATAGCCAGAACCTGGAAACAACCTAAATGCCCCTCCATCAAAGAATGGATGAAGAAAATGTCGTACTTTTACACAATAGAGTGCTACTCAGCGATAAAATATAATGACATTTTGAAATTTTCAGGCAAAAGGTAGGATCCTGAAAACATCATACTGAGTGAGGTAACCCATAACCAGAAAGAAAAACATAATATTTCATCACTCATAAGTGGTTTTTAGAGATAACACAAAGAAAAACCAGTCTACAGTCCATAACTCCAGAGAATCTAGACAGCAAAGAGGATCCTAAAGAGACATACATGGATCTACATAGGAAAGAAAAAGAGACAAGATCTCCTGAGTAAATTGGGGGCATGAGAGGCACAGGACAAGGTAGAAAGGGAGAGGGGAAAAACGGAGGAGAGTGAAGAAAAATGCAAAGCTCAATAAAAACAATAAAAAAGTTTAGTCTCCTCATTGAGATTGCCTTGGAGAAAATTCAGTTATAATGACAACTAAAGATGTTGACGATTTCTTGAAGTGCTTCCATTTCTTTGTGTTTCCTTTTTTGAGAATACTCTGTTTAAACCTGGTGTTTTGTGTGTATAGTAAGAGTTCCAGTTTCATGTTGTTATGGTATTTCTCTGTGTGTAAAGGGGTGTGTCCCCATATTTACAATTTTTTTTAACTTTTTTCCTCTTGGCTTTTATCTTGTTTGTTTGTTTGTTTCCTGTTTTGGTTTGCTTGTTTTGGTTTTAGATTATTTTATTATTATTTTAGATTCTTGATTACTTTCTGATGAGAGAGGGGAAAATTTGTGGGTGTGAGTGAGAGTAGGTGTGAGAGAATTTTATGGGAGTTAAGGGAGTGGAAACTGCAATCAGGGTATATTGTATTAAAAATATTTTCAATAAAAAAATGAGATTCCTAAGAATAAATAAAATAAAATAAAATATATCCAAAGGAACCCAATGGGAATACCCAAACTATTCAGGATATTGCCCAAGCTGTTGGTTGTTCTTCACAGCTTGATACCAAGGCTCCATTGCTGAAGACAACACCCACACAACTCATGGAAAATGGAGAAATTGAGATACAGCCAACCTATTGCCTTCATCCCTACTGACTTCTATTCCTGATACTGTGAAATACTCTGCATTTCAAAAAGTAGAAAGATAAATACCAAACCAACTGACAAACCCTTCAGTCTACAATGGTGACCTTCTTGCAACATGTGCTGGTACAATAGGATACAAGTTTGGAGAGTGACTGACTAATATATGATTGACTTAAGGCACACTCTATGATATTGAACTCATAACTGACACTACTGTTCGGCTAAAGGAATGTTGCAAAATAATGAATCCTAAGGACATTTCACTATACTCAAAATCAATGTGTTTAATTGGCCATCATCAGAGAGAATTGCTGCAACAGCAGAGAACAAATACAGAACCCACAGTTGGACAATGTACAGAGGAAGAGACCTCAAAACAGGCAGTCTTTTAAATGAGATGTCTCCATCAAAGACCTCCCCTCAGGGATCAATAAATCTAGTAAAGATGAAGGGGAAACACTGTAAGAGTCAAAGTGAATAAATGACACCAAAGAAACAAAACCTGTTAATCACAGCAGGACAGATGTGCATATATGCTTTCAGACCTGTGGTAACATACACAGGACTTGCGCATGTCTGAGCCAGATGCATTCCCAGCACAGAAAGAGAGTGGACACAAGCCCCATCCCTAAGCCAGAAGCTTTCTCCAATTAATAAAAGCTTTCAAAGGAAAAACTAGTTTTCTGCAACTGAGTCTTACTAGGTATATGAACCACCATTAAAAAGACACCCCATGCACAGCAGTAGATGGCCAAGACGAAATAAAGTCAGTGGCATTATTAAAGACTGTGTTTCGTAAGGCTTTGCCAGGGCTTCTTTTTTCAATTGTCTGTATTAATGCTTGTACCACTGGAGCCACTATGTTCTTAGTTTTCGTTTACCTCCTTCATGTGAACAGGCAATTTCTGTCAAACTTCCCAAATCATCCTATTAAGTCCCAAAACTAAAAAAGTTCCAAGTGATCATAAACCAACCCCCCACTCTGGGAAACAAAACAAAACTTTATGTTTTGATTTCTCTCAAGGAGGGCCAGATTTCTATGTTTCAAGAATATGGTTACAGGAAGGAAAATATAAACATACTACGAGGGAACAAAACACAAAAGGAAGGTACTCAGTCTGTTTCACAGCCTGAATCAGAAGCCTTAAACCTGAGAGCTCTAACCTGAAATGTTCCACCTCATTGGCTGCTTATCAGGCAGGCCCTCGGGGTCTGACTGGAATCCCTGAGTTGGGTTATCAGGACTGAGATTCTTCTGTATTACATATCTCATTGTCCTGTGTTGGACCCCTCCATTCTTGATTTCTACCAAAGCTGAGTGAATGTGAACTATTATTTGAATTGGAAAGATAATTTTTCTTTTAAATATTGGATATTCTTGATGTCATCTTAGGGGTTTTGTTTCAACTACATAATTTCTGGGTCTAATTGAAATTGTCATGACATAAAAGTGCATCAGCACACTATGTCCTTAGGGGAAGCAGAAAACAAGAGATAATAACTTTTTTTTTCCTAAATAGATACCAGAGGATCTGTCCCTTATATGTACTCCCATGTACAAAACATGTGGTATCAGTGCTGGAGCAAAACGGTCATCTAGCATGTTCTGTCAGAGAAAATGGACAATAGCCTCCAGAGTCTCCTCTTCCACAAGGTATTAAGGACCACACAGCCCATCATGGCACTTTGACAAAACACAGATCTCGACAGTAGCTTACTTTGCAGTTGCCTGTAGAAACAGACAGTGAGAAATGACTCTTTCAGCAAGGGTGCTGAACACAAATGTTAGACAGGAGAAGGTAAGTCAGGTTTCAAGGCTTTAGAGTAAGATCCAAGAATATGTTTCTGAGTCAAACCATGAGAGAACAACCAGATGAAATCTGGAAGAATAGAACTCAAGATTCTCCTGTTAGACTCCATCAACATAAAAGTCACTCAATATGCTCCCGATTTGCCCCACCACACCTCATGGAGTCAACAACTCACATTTTCTTGCCACTGATGAAGAATGGGCATAGAAGACGGAGGCTGAGACTCAAAGAGGGAAACAATCCCCTGGCATAGATTATCAGTTTCTTATTGAGGGAGCAGCAATTTACCTGGTGTCAGTTATACACAGCAGATTGTTTTCTTCTTATTTGGTTGCATTAATTGAACTTAAAATAGATCAGCAGTGTAGACAACAATCAGCAAGGTTTACACAGCAAAAGAAAACTCCAAAATAGAAAGTAGAAATATCTAAACTTTATGCTTCAGTATAAAGTGGACACATTGCTATTGACGGCATTTGGCAAAACAAGGCTGAATAAAGACTCAGTAATTAGTATTGTATATGAAAATATCCATTTGCATCAATACACTACTTGAAATACTTCCCATTATATCCACTAATAATTAAGAGAAAACATACAAAGAGAAAATTGTAAGACTAGTAACCCTGGTAAATCTGATAATTTGAAAAGAAATTAACTCCCTATTATTTCCTAGCATTTACAATTCATTTATTTTTATCTCTTCCAGAAATTAAACGCTTATGAATCAACCCACAGACTTGCACACTGAATCTATGGTAAGAACTTGGTATACAGTGGGGATCTGATAATTATTTAAAAATGGCAATTTTAAAGGGATTTTTAATTAAATTGGTAATTGTAGATTCATGAAAGAAAATATATAAAAATATGAATACACTCACATTGAGCCCCGTGAATCACACACCTCTGAATGCGTGGGGAGCAAAACTAAAGCAGAAAAGTACTTTGATTTTACCCAGGGCTATACTGATAAGCCCTTATCTCAGCAGGATCATAGAAGGAAATAAATACACACTAAATAAGGGATTCCACCAACTAGGGGGGAAATTTTCAATTATGTGATGCAAATGTTTATCATGTTTTTATAATGATTGATAAAATATAAATTGGCATGTGAAAGAAAATGTTTTCCTTTAATAGTGCAATAAAATACTAAAAGAAATGGAATTTTTTAAATATAAAACAGTACACAGAAATATTAAGAAAGAATCTGAAGTGTATTATTTAATAAAAATTATTATGTAAGTAAAAGGGAGCTAGTCCATTAAAAAGTATATGGTGATTCAAAATGACAAATTCAAACGATAGAAATGAGATACCTCGTGGTCAGCAGTTTGAGTCTGTGGAAGCTAATGACACAAAATCACCTGTAAGGATGCTTACAGTATGCTATAATATGCTATGTTTTTATTTTGGTAGTGGCTTCATCAACCTAAGTATTTTTCATAGTTCACCACAGCATGAATTCCATCTAACGTGGATGAGTTACTGTTGGTGATTATGCCTCAATACAACCACCAACAAAGATCAGTAAAACTGAGTCCCAAACATTAATAATATTTGAATGAAATTTATACAATAGGATCTTTTGTAACGTTTCTTCTTCTATCTACCACATATTTTATTTATTTATTTGAATTTTCTTTTATGTAAAAGAGTATTTGTTCATATACATATAAGTGTACTACATACATGGATAGTGGCAATAGAGGCCAAAAATCTAACATAAGATGTTCTGGAACTGGAGTTAAAAGAACTAAGGCACAGTGTCAGTGCTGGGAAAGAAACCCAGGTCAACTAAAAAGGCACCAAGTGTTTATAACTTCTAAGCCATCACTCCAGTTCCTTTACTACAGATTTTACATTGGTCACCCATCCATCTAAAACTTCTTTTAAACAAGGACAACGGAAAGTAGTAAATGAGCGTGATTTGCCTGAAAATAAAACAGACAATAGATGCAAAACTCACAACAGAATATTTCCTAAAATCTGATATTTCATGACTCCCTCGGCATTTCAAAATCAAATAACACAAAATAAAATACTATCTAGGGCAAAACGCTGGCAGAAATATTACTTTAAGAACATATAAACATTTGAATACTACATACACCAGAACTTCGAGGTCTATACTAATTTTATAACATATAAGTATTTTAATGAAAAATCATCGAGGAATTTTAATACACCAATTTTAAATGAAATGAGACAGAGATCTGAATTAAAGAAAAACTTGTTCAGATCACTCAAATCTTCCTCTATCACAGTCACTATTTATGTCACTGTTCATTATTGCTAAACATAATAATTACAAACGTGCACCCTATTGTACTCTAAGTCACTATGATTTAAGCAGTGAGTTATATTTTTAATCTTCTTACTCTTCATATGATAATAGTGGGTAGATATTTGGACTGAAAAACATATCAACAGCAAGACATCTATTAGTTTTTATTTCATCCTGTTTCAACTGACTAAAATGGTCAATCTCTCAAAAAGAAGAGCTGGCTCAGCTATCAGCAGCCATGTCCAGCTGGCTTCAGCAGACACCTGTATTTGTGTGATCATATTCTACCACACACATATACTTAATTAAAATAATGTAAATGGTTTTAAAGTCCAACATCTTCATGATGCTTACTCTCTATTACATCATTTAAATAAATTGGAGAGCAGAGACTAAAATTAATATTTTACTGGAGTAATAAGAATTAAAAAGATAATTTAGTAATATCATGAAGGAATATATTCATAAAAGTTTACTTTTCTCTGAATAGGAGTAAACAAATGCATCATTTATCCATTGGGCACAGTATGGAAAGAAATTTCCTAGTCAAAATCATCATGAGCTAATCAAACTCTTCTAATACAATTGTCAGTGCTTTATAACTTCACATTCTGATTTATATAATGGTCATAAATTTTAAATAAGCCAATGCAAATGATTCATGCTTGCTGTGTCTAGAAGTAGGAGAAAGTCTTGTAAAACGTAAACTGTCAGTAAATGATGAGTTAATTAGTCAAGTTCCAGGTCTGACAGTCTTCCTTTGTGAATGTACTCCTTTACTTTTAAACACAAGTTACCTGAAGACTTAGGTTCCTTTCAAGGAAAACAGTCTCTGGATTCTCACTCGTATCTGCTGAGTCTTGATACTGTATATGATGGGGTTCATCAAGGGTGGGAAAAGGATGTAGATGTTGCCCATGAGGACCTGAACCAGTGGAGAGAGGTGCTGCCCAAATCGGTGCACCATGGTCAGACCAATGATGGGGATGTAGAAAACCAAAACAGCAGAGATGTGAGAAACACAAGTCTGCAAAGACTTCATTCTCTCCTCCCGGGAAGCAATGGCTAGAACTGTGTACAGGATCATGACATACGAGGCAAGAATGAGCATTGCATCCAACAATAAGGTGCAAATTACCAGAGCCAGAGCATAGAAGCTGTTGAAGCGAATATCTGAACATGCCAGTCGAATTAAGTCTTGGTGCAGGCAGAAAGAGTGAGAGAGGAAATGAGGCCGGCAGTAATTTAAGAACTTCAGGCGGATTCCTAGAGGAATGAGCAAAGAGCTCCTGCATATGATGGCCACTCCAATTTTCACGATTTTGGCATTGGTTAGGATGGAGGAATAGCGTAGAGGGTTGCAAATGGCAATGTAGCGGTCAAAGGACATGGCAAGGAGGACAGCGGACTCCAAGCAGGACAAAGCATGAATGAAATAAGCCTGTGCAATGCAGGCATCGAGGCCGATATCTTGAACGAAGCCCCAAAGGATGCCCAGCACTGTGTGTACAGTGGACAGCCCCATGCACAGGTCTGTAAGGGCTAACATGGCCAGGAAATAGAACATGGGCTGGTGCAGGCTTGGCTCAGTCCGGATCACATGCAGTATCATGCAGTTTCCCAGGAATACCGTTGCATAGATGGTTGAGAAAGGAATGGCAAACACAATATAGTAAACTTCTAGGCCAGTAAATCCAGTGAGAACAAATCTAGAATTAGTTAAGTTTGGCATCAAGATAATAGACATTGATAGACAAAATATTTATAAAGTGTATCTATATTAAATATGCTATATTTTAATTTCTGAAAATATTGATGTGCTTTGACAAAGAAAAAATTATTGTTTCGATAAGCAGTGAATATGAGACCTGACCTTTAGTTGTTGTTCATCGCCGAGACCTCTTGTCTAGAGATGAATCACTTAGACCTAGTGTGAACAGATGCCACGGAACCAGGGAGATTTATGATGAAACAGTAATGTCCGTGGACTTTTGGGACTTAGATTGTATCGTGCACTTCTGAGAGTCAGTCCTAGAGGAACACAATGCTTAGTTACAGGTTCACAGTGATGTCATGGTTGGTATGTCTCTCAGGAAGATGTGAAATGCATGGGCAATTTTCCTGTCTGGTACTGCAGATAGGCATTTCACTCCCCTCACATCGTAAAGGATCCCTATGGAAATAGACTGATTGAAGTAATACAGCTTTCTTTAACATGGACTTCGAGAAAGAGAAAAGAAGCCATCTTAGTGGAAAATGAACTTTTTGTTGGGCATCACAGTGCTTCACTCTTGTCTAAATTATTCATCTGTATAAATTATACTTCGTATTTCTTTCAATTTGAGGAGATCAAAGTCTTTTGCCAAATTAATATTATTGTTAATTCTTATGTTTTCATTATAGGATAAAATAGCAAGGATTTTGAATTGGGTAGTACTGAAAGCCGATAGGGCTTGTCTTATCTGTGCAACGTCTATTTGGGAATAAATTGGGCATTATAAAACATGGCATATGCTGAATGACAGAACAGTAATAAAGAAAGCACATCTGAGTCTTGCCTCATACACATCTACATCCACTACTGTATCTCTGAGAAATTCCACACTGTAAATAGCTAAAGAACTTTCAATCCTGCCTAACCTGTCCCCAATCTGACTGCCTAGGGATGAGTATAACAACAACCGAGAAAAAGGACGTGGGAAAAGTCCAGGGGTCCTCAACGCTACAAAAAGAACTATAGGCTGCTAAAAAAAAATACCTAGAGCATGAGAAATCATCCTCTTCCCTAGAGAAGAGCATACTGATTGATCATTAGATACCAAATGGTAAGCAATAAAACATAAATACATATAATATTACATCTATTGAAAAAATCTATTTATATGACTGTAAATATATATACATGTGTGCAGTTAATACATACATACATGTATGCAGTTAATGCATATATACATGACAGTAGCTAATGTAAAAAGAGAGCATGAATTTGATAAAGACAAAGGAGGCATATTTGACAGGATTTAGAGGGAAAAATGAATGGGGAAAGATGAATATTATAATCTCAAAATATGAAAGACATAGTTTTAAAGAGAAAACATGAGAATGTGGAATGATATTCTAAACAGTTTTTAAAAATCAACATCGGTTCATACTGATAAATTAACATACTACATCTTATTTTAATACTATTCATAATCCCCAAGTTACAAATATCCATAATGTTCAGTAGAGAAAAGCAGTCTCCCCACCTGCTGAGGGATTTTACTAAGGGAATATATTCTATATTTATTGCAGCTTTGACATTGGTTTTAACATCACATAAAATGTCTTTGTCTTCAAATCAGACACATATTTCTAATAGAAACTGTAAGTAGATTTATTTCTGTATATTTTAGACGGTACATGTAAGTTTCCTAAAGACATTCATTTGGGGAAAATTTTCTTCTGCACTTGGAAAAAATCAGAATAAATGCTTGTAAGTTAATTTTAAAAGAAATTCTATAAAGACTTAAAAAGGAGGGTTAGGCAACATATAGGTCAGGAGTAGACTATATGTCTAGTGTTAACTGTGGATCAGTTCTCTGCACCAACACCAATATAAAAGTGAAGATTGGCACACTTCCTCCTAACTTTGTTTCAAAGCAATAAGTAGATTTTAAATTCTGAATTGTTTATTATTGTTTAAAATTCTCTCTCTCTCTCTCTCTCTCTCTCTCTCTCTCTCTCTCTCTCTTTCTATCTCTGTGTGTGTATGTATTTTGTGTGTATGTGTGCATGTATTTTGTGTGTATGTATTGTGTGTGTATGTGTGTATGATCTCCCTCCCCACTTTCCTCTTCCCTTTCTCTTTCTCATCAGTGAAGAATATATGGGAAGAATTTAAAGAGGGAAAAACATGACAAAATATTTTGTATGAAAAGTATTTCAAGTTGGCACAAGGTTGAACTAACAAAATCACATACTTAAAAGGTAAAATTTTAAAAACAATCAATTTCCTAAGCTGCCAAGATAGCTCAGTGGGTAAAATCACTGGCAATGCAAACTTGCCAACATGAGTTTGATCTCTGGGTCTTATGACAGAAGAAAAGAATAGATTCCTGAAAGCCATCCTCTGACTCTCACAGGAGTTATGTAACATGCACACACACACACACACACACACACACACACACACCTATAAATAAAAGTTAAAATTTAATGAGTTTCCACATAGTCTGTGTTTACATGAACAATATATAGTCTATTGCTGTTGGATAGAATATTTATTTGGTTATGTTGGCTGACTGTGTTGTTTAAAAGTAATATAAGCTTGCTGATATTCTGGTTGTTGTTCTCTCAAGAGAAGGGAAAGAAGAGATGAAATTCATTCCCTTAATTGTTCCTGGGTATAGCTCCTTTTTCTCTGTATCTTCTTTTTTGAAGATTTATTTTAAGGTGGGTAGTTGTTCAGATTTTAATGAAGAGATCTCTTCTTCATTGTGAAATCTGAACATTAATTATGTCAAAGTCAATTAATATAAAATCTACTTTATTCTAAACATGATGCTCAGAGTTGTTTATTGTTTTGTGTTTAGGAGGAATAAGCATTTTTTCCTGTACTCAATTTTAACCCATATGTGTTTTTACAATGAAAGTACATTTCTGTAAAGCAAGATAGAGTTGGGTTTGTTTTCAGTTGTTCAGACTGTTAATAATTGTGGCCATTAATATAGCTGCTTTATAGATTTCTGCTTGTTTTCATTTTTTTCCATCTTTTGTTATCTTTCCTTCATTTAATGACCCTATTTCAAAAACAATGTGGGTTCTTCATTCAGAAAACACCGCTTGTACTTGATTTTATATACTCTGAAAAAAAATCTGTCTTTTCATGTATATTTAGACAATTCACACTCGCTGTGATTATGCTTATAGTTGGAAAATTATCACAATATTTGGAGCAACTTTCTAAATTTTTGTTTACTAATTTTCCTTTCATCTTTTTTTCTTTTATAGGTTTAGTTGCATATTTTTGAGAATTTTAGTATCTTATTTCCATTTGTATCCTTTAAAGGGTTCAGTGGTTTGTCCTGGAGTTATCAATGTGTAGATAAAAATAAGATACATCCATTGTCAAATATCAGTACACTCTAGGACAGGGAGAGAAGGTTCATCTGATGGAAATTCCCTCTCATCCTTTACAGCAATTATGATGATCATTCTTCATATTCTTATCTTATTCCTTATAGTCTTGTGATTGGGATTGCTTTAAATGATGTGATACACACTAAATAAAGAGTAAGAAAAACCAAACATTTTACCTCTACTTAGTCTATTTTGATTTTATTTCTCACTAAGCATGGATTCATGTTTTCACATCTCTATTATCCTTACATCAGAAACTGTTTATAACATTTGTGCAGCAAAACATTGAGCTTCAGGTCGGCCTGTCTCCAGCCATTTTGACTTGACTTTGGTTCTTCAGTATCTCTGGTCTCTAGATTTTATGTTAGAAGTTTGAAACATAATTTTTCTGATAAATTGAAGAAATATCATTAGCTTTAGACATTTTTCAAATTGTTTTGCAGGCTTTAAGGATAGGAGTAGTGATTTCAATACATACTTTATAATGGAAATAAAACAAAATATTTAATAAAGTTTTTCAAGGTGCCTAAATATTAGTATGGGGAAGTTAGATATAGAGTGTGAGAAGATGGTTATAAATAAATTTAAGATGAAATTGTAAAGCTTGCTAAATTTGTGAATTAATTATATAGCTCTATAAATATTTTGTACGAAATATAATTGAGTAAATATAAAGCTATATTAAATTATAAAATATGTCTTTTAGAAATATTACTTAAACTATAATAAAATGTTGAAATGAGTAGTTAACTATTACTATTGTACTCTGACTTCACAGAACGAAATCTGCTAAAATAAGTTTTACGGTAATGTTTTACTTGTCAGAAAGTTTCTTATGTGTAAAGAAAAGATCTATCACTCGATCACGAATCTGTTTGGTCTTGACACCATACACCACTGGATTAACTGCAGAAGGTAGTAAGAGGTACACACTTGCAACAATGATGTGAACACTTGGAGGCACCTTCTTGCCAATGCGGTGAGTTAGGAAGCTAAACAGTGCAGGTGTGTAAGAGACGAGCATGGTGCAGACATGGGCAGCGCAGGTGCCCAGGGCTTTAGAGCGGGCGTTCTGGGAAGAGAGACGGAACACTGCTTGGAGGATTTTTACATAAGATGTGGCTATGAGTCCTAAGTCCACTGTTATCACTGAAAAGGCCACTGAAATTCCATATGCTCTGTTAATGAGAGTGTTAGCACTGGCTAACTTCACCACAGCCATGTGCTCACAGTAGGCATGGTGGATAATATACTTCGTATAGTAGGGCAACCTTTTAATGAGAAGAGGACATGGCAAAACCATTAGCACACCTCTGATCAGGCCAGCTAGACCCAGTTTAGTCACCATAGAAGTTGTCAGGATTGATGCATAATGAAGGGGGATACAAATGGCCACAAAGCGATCAAATGCCATGATTACTAGGATGGCTGACTCCATGATGCAAAGTGTGTGGATAAAATACATTTGTGTTAGACAGGCATCAAAATCGATCCAATGGGCATCAAACCAGAAGATGCCAAGCATCTTCAGAGCTGCAGAAGTGGCGAGACACATGTCATTCATTGCCAGCATGCAAAGAAAGAAATACATAGGCTGGTGGAGACTTGGCTCTAGCTGTATAGTAACAAGGATTATGCTGTTCCCCAGCAAGGTCAGGACAAACAGGAGACAGACAGGGATGCCGATCCAGCAGTGAAAGGTTTCCAACCCAGGAACACCAACCAGGAAGAAAGATGTAATGTGTTGACAGGTAACATTGACTGCCATGTTAAAACCCAACGTGCTGTCTGCATAGTGGAAAATACCAAGGGTGGTGCTCTATAAACAGAGAACAGCATTGTAAATTCTTATTTGGTCCAGAGTCACTTGAAAACAGTTTCCCAGAAGGGATGGTTCAAACAAACCTCTGAAAACGCTGATAAATGACTTCATGCTTTCAGGTTCAGCATTTCAACCTGAAAGAAAAATACATTTATTCATAACTTTTGCTGAGTTTCAAGGCTTACTACAACTTTCCTCATTTTTCTTCTGTAGTAGTGTATCAGTCATAAACTAGTTTATGACTAATAAACCTTGGTTATTGCTGGTGATTTTTTCCAAAGAGAATAAATAAAATTCAGAAAATGCTCACAAATAGATCTTACTTAATAGGTGCAAGAACATTTGATCATTTCAATTTGTAATTTTATCCTAGTCACTAAATTCTTAGACATCCCATTAGGATCTGATAAGTACCAAAATATAAAATTGTAGACATGAATAATCTATCACTCTTCAGAAACAGTCAGCACATTTCGCATTGCCAATTGTAAAGTCATATACGCTTCCATCTCAAAGTCGCGTGGCGTTGCAGATTATAAAATTAGTTTAGAAGTTCCATTAGCAGAAAAGGTTGAAGGAAAGTGGTTTAACGCCACAAACGAAGGAAATGAAGGCTGGTTGTTTGTTTCCCAGGTTTACATTTCCTGAAATGATTCCTGACTGTCTATCGTTAGGTCACAGACAACCTTCCTTGTGTACGGCAGAAGTATTTCCACACCCTGTCACTTGAAACTGCCCGACAAACATTTAATGGATGTTTATCAACTAACAATGGCCTCTATTATTACTATTTAAGAAGATTTAGTTCTAAAAAAGATGGCTTGAGAGACAGTTTAATACAAACACACAGAATTAAGGAATAGAAAGATACATAGTCAAATATTTAAAATTGTTTATAAGCCCATGATTTAGAAATAAACTCAGTTTACTAGGAGAGCCACAGTTCTGCAGACTGAGCCCTTCCTCTTTTTCGGGTGCTCATCCTGCCTAATGACGGGAAGACTGAAGGACTCGTCAGTCAGGGTTTTCAATCTCAGCCAACAGCATGGATTCTTAGGTCTTGTCCTCTAACTATATCCCTTAACTTTTACCCGAATCATTCTCCTCAAAATTAATTTCAACCTAGAACAAAAACTGTGGACTATTGTCTACCTCTTTGTAACTCAGTGTCATCCATGTGTTTCTCTGGAAAGTCTTTTTTGCCTAACGGTTTGACTATGGCTTCTGAAGAGACAAGTTGGAATACCTCAATTAACCTTAAAACCTTCTATTCTGGAGTGATGCAAATGTATTTCTAAAATGTTCTTAATAAAGAAGCAAGATTGTTTCTAGTACTGGGAATAAATCAGAGCTTGAATTTTTACCAATAAACTATATTCAGAGCTGAAATTACCATGTGCCACAGAAGCTTAAAGGTTTAGGGATAAGAAATTAAGGGAAAACATAAAATTAAAGTTTCAGTTACAAAAAGGTTTTAAATATTTACCAAACATTTACTGTTTGTAAGACCACCAGTGACTTTGCTTCAGAGAGGCATTAAGCAAAATCCAGTTCTTGATCTGATCCTGAAAGAATTAAACCTATAAAAGGCTGATTGGAACTTAAAAGACAATCAAATTAAGCAGGAAGTTGAGACTATAAGATCACCTAGAATTTAGAAAGAAAGACTTTCTAAAGAGTATAAATAAAATTCTTCCTGATAATTAAAATCTTATCATTTTGCTTCCAGGAAGTTCACTTTTATGAAGACAACATAGCTGCCTCATACCTAGAAAAAGAGGAAAATTAACTCCAAGAAAATCTCCTTGTCAGGGCCCAGGACCACAGACTTGCAGCCCATTCTGAGTGTGTGATCTGCTTACAGCATCTCCCTCCCAGGCTTACTGTCAATGGAAACCCCTGCAGTATAATCTTCTCCACATAACGTTCCTCAAGATTACTCTAACCTCTAACCTGTGTTGACAAAATTTCTTCATTTCTAAGCCCAGAAAATACTGGATTGTTCATAGAGTCTGAGCAGTGGCATTTCTTCTAAATGTCTGGACACAGTCCGTAGCCTGGAACTCTCACCCTGACACCAGAAGATAACTCATGAGAAAGACTGTGACATTTTGATGCAGCTTCTTTTAAATGTACTTCCTGTTTTATCTTACTGTGTTATGATAACACACATAAAGATACTCCAAACTGAATTTACTTTAATGCCTTTATTTTTTCAATCATAGGTAACTTGGAGATTCTTTTATTGTTCTCTATGTAGTGTCTGGTGTCAGTATTGTTCATTAGAAATTAAGTACAAAAGACATTTATAAAAATACAATAAAAGCACAATAAATTCTTACAGATCAGAAGTTTTAGCATCTTCTTTCTTCTCAGACTTATTTAAGAGATTTTTCCATCCTGTGTCTGAATTACCTGTTGTTACACAGATGATTATTTTTTCAAAGGTAGTTCCAATCTCCATTCACTTCAATTTCCTCCATGGACTGGGTGTTCTCCAAATTATTTTAAAAATGATTTGAACAACTATAAAAAATCCTGCAACAAAAATAGTCAACATTCTTCCTGAGAAAAAAAATATTCAATAATAATTCTATTCTCACTACCAAATCAAATTAACTAAATTCCTACTTGCTTCATCTAGATATGTAATACCACTGGAATCTGTATGGCTCTTCCTTTCCCATTTGATTTTATCTTTTTGTGTTTAATAACGTCTTATGTTTTATGAGACCAGGAAATAATGGTTCCATCCACCAGAGAGCACATGATCAAGTCAGGAGCTATGACTGCTCATATCTTAGCCCAAAGCTCAGGAGGGCCCTCAGATGCCCAGGAAGATGCCCCTTTGGGGTGTAATGCTAAAGTGGAAAGAGGATGGGGACAGCCTGAAACACACAGCAGTGAGATGCTCCACAACACTACCATGTTAACTCTCCACATGCCAAGCATCTGCTATAACTTGTGATTTTGTCCTTTCCAGAGCAAACTTTTAGTGCCTGTACAGTCAAATCATGGAACTTAAATGTTGAACATTTATACTGTTTGGGGAAATCTGGGGAAAGACTATCAACTTCTGGTAAATTTTATTTTTATTACATATTTTATATTGTTTGGAAAATTAACATACAAGGTGTTCTGGTAGGATTCAGCACCTAGCTCCTCTCCCTGAATTCTTCCCCTATACTTCACCACTTTTCCATGACAACTTGATGTACTTCAATTGTAAACTGATGGAGTCCCTTTAGTGCTGTAGTATGTGTGCCGACACAAGACGGACTTATAGAAAATGGCCTCTCTTAGGCCACATCTCTGAAGAATAAACTCTTATTTAAAGTTGGTACTGTATGAACCTTTCTCTCATCTGTGCTGGAATGCTGGGTGGATGGATTTTGTGTAGGTCTTACACATGCAGTCCCAGCTACTGTGAATTCATATATTCACTTACCCTTTTGTTAAAAAAAATACAGTTTTATTGTTGGTACCCACTGTTCTACATTCTTTCCTCCCCTCTTCCATAATGATGCCCGAACTTTTGAGAATGAATGTAATATAGATGCCCATTAAAAGCTGAGCAGGACGCATCTCTTATTCTCACCTCTTGATGATTCATGGGGCTTTATAGTAATTACCTTATCCTACAAAATAAAGCTTCTCTGATGAAGGTGGAGAGATAAACTTTCTATAGTTGAAGAGATAAGGAATAAGGAGGTATTTTTACTATGTCCATTTAACATAATTACAATATTATTTTCTCCCTTATGAGCTGTACATCCATGGAGCTTTCGGCACAGGCAATGGTGCTAAGTATGAACTCTATCTCAAGTGCACTCCAAAAGTGATTAACTACTGCCATAATATTTATGTTACTATTGTACAAGTGGACACATCATTTTGTGACATGGTCAGGATGACAGAGTCCAGAGTAGGGTGCAGGGACATGAAGAGAAATGAATGACTCATCAATCAATGTCATGTTATGATGTTAGTATTTTATGTTGTGTATATATATATATATATACATATATATATATATTATTTATATATGTTTGGTAAGTTAAAAAATTGAACCACAGGTTCAAGTACATTTTTGTGTTTTTAATTGAAATATAATTACAGAATTTTTTTTTCTTTTCTGCCTCTAGAATCTCATAGCTACCTTCCCTCAAACTCCTCCCATGCCCCTCACTCTCAAATTGATTGTCTATTTTTCTTTGACTATATTTGTTGCATGTTCTTGTACACATGCACATACACACACACACACACATTTACATCAAACATATAAACTAATTTGTATACATTTAGAACTTTTTGTCCTGTTGAGTTAATTTCTGTTTTTCTATCTATATGGTTTCAAGGCTGACAAATCAACACTGTGCACAAAGCAATGAAATTCATCCCTACAAAAGGTTAACTTTCTTCTACTAGAAGTCATTAATTGCCTATAGCTCTTTGTCTAGGGAAGTGATCCTGCAAAAAGTCCCCCTTCTACATTAATATGTCCATTTATAAAGATATTATTTTTATCTTGCTTGAAAATTCTAGAAGAGATTTCACAACAAATATTCTGAATCTTTCAATCTTTCTATCCCCTCTTCAGCCATGCTCCTTAGCCATAGATGTACAAGCTGTGATGTAGATGTATCCACTGGGTCTGAGCTCTCTACAAACTGTTGATCTCTGCTTTGTGTTCTTTATGATGAATTCCATTTGCTGTAGAGAAGAGCTTTTTTGATGATGGGTAGTAACTACACTTACATCAGTGGATTTCAAGCTAGGAATCACAGAGGAGAGAATATGTGCTGTTTCTCTTTCTGGGTCAGGGTTACCTCACTAACCACAATCTTTCCAAGGTCCATTCATTTCTCTTCAATTTCTGCAATTTCATTTTTCTTTATAGTTAAATAGTATTCACTGCTATGTGTATATATCACATTTTCACTATGAATTTTTATTATTTTTTTCATTAACTTGATATTATTAATAGGGTAACTACGAATATAACTAAGGATGTATGTGTTGCTAAAGTGCCATAGAACCAAAAGCACCCTTTGTTTATGCTCAAAGAAAGATTAAAATCAACTTCAAAAGGGATGTAGAGTCAGAAAAGATCATTTATCTTTCAGTTACAACCATTTATCCATCATCTCTCTTTTCCCATCCAAGAAAATGAGACTAGCCACATCAAGATCTGGAACTCTGTGTAGCAAGATCTATTGTGTAATCTTATCAGTCTCTTCTCCAAATAAGACTTTTTATATGACTTTATTAGGAAAAAAAGTCTACTTCTACTCAGCACTGTCTGGGACCAAACCTACCAAGTTAATGGTTATCTGCACTAAAACTATATCTCTGGTTTAATTTCCTAATGTTTGTTTTATTATTTTACAAATGTTTATCAAAATTGTAACTTTGCAGACTTTTATGGACATGCTTTTCATAGAGCAACCACTGTGAATTGACAACTTTGTGCAGCTCATTTCATTCAGTGCAGGTTTCTAGAAACAACAACCACTTTCATTTGACACAAAATACAAAAAATAATCTTACCACTAGGTAAACAATGGCCAATATAAGAAATCCATACCTCAGATTACAGTTTTGATGCAAATATTTGCATACTGTAGTTTCAAAGACTATATATGAATATACATGTCAGGTGCCATAAGCTCCCAATCAAAATGTGTTGCCATAGTACAACAGTTAACACCAAAATGAGATCTTTACATAGTGCTTCATATTGTGAGTATATTATGCCATATCATGATGTGGGATTCCCCTCTGTATGCTGTGAATACCACTGATTAATAAAGAACTGCTTTGAGCCTGTAGCTGAGCAGGGCAGAACAGAGGTAAACAAGGAAACTAAACTGAATGCTGGGAAGAAGAAGGCAGAGTCAGGGAGAAGCCAAGTAGCCCCATTGGAGATAGACACCAGAACTTTAACTTGTAAGCCACAGTCACGTAGCGATACAAAGATTACTAGAAATGGGTTAGATTAAAATGTAAGAGCTAGATGATAAAATTTTAGAGCTAATGGGCCAAGCAGTGATTTTAAATAATATAATATCTGTGTGATTATTTCAGGTCTGAGCTACAGGACAGCTGGGAAACAAGTGGTCTCCTTATAACAAATTGGCACACAAACGTATGTAATTACATCCACATAAAAATCTGAGAAAGCTTAAAAATGAATTCTAGGTACAAAAGAACAGAATTAAGCATGGTTTGGTAGTGGCATTTTCTTGGGTGGGCTCTGTTTGCTAGAAGAGGCATGACTCCTTTAAGAGAGGTTTTCCTGATTCAGCAGTAGCAGAACAAAAGCTGCAGCTTTGAAATGCTGGCTTTCTGGATTGTGCTACTAACATGAACTCTAACTCTTTCAGGAGACTGAGCATTTAAATGGGGTTTATAAGCAACATATTACAAACTGGTAAATGGCTCAACATAGACCCACTGCATACTTGGAACTGAGGCAATGTGCATGGCTCAGAAAATGGACTTCTTCCACCATGTTGGACTGGGCAGAGCAAGCAGGCAGGGCTATAGTTGACCACAGTTTAAGTTTTTAAGAAGTTCTTAACATTTTATGAAGTGCTTCTGGACAGAAAAGATTTATAGATACACAATAGGACAGATTCAGACAAAAAAGACCTTTAAATGAGTCACAGTATTGGTTAACTGTATTTAAATTTGGAAGAGAGAAGAAAATGAGTATAGAGAGCTATGAAAGGAAGTAAATGGTTTAAAACAAAGTCTTTCAAGAGACAGAGTCCAGCAGTCATAGATTAAAGGAGTAACGATAAAAAAATAAAATTAAACTTGTAGAAAAAGTAACAGAGTAATAAAAACAAGCCACATAAAGATGGACAATACACAAAGAATCTGGATTAGGTAGGCAGGGAAACTAAACTGAATGCTGGGAGGAAGAAGGTAGAGTCAGGGAGAAGCCATGTAGTCCCGCCAAAGATAGACACCAGAACTTTACCCGGTAAGCCACAGTCACAGGGTGATACACAGATTACTTGAAATGGGTTAAATTAAAGTGCATGAGCTAGCAGATAAGAAGCTAGAGCTAATGGGCCAAGCAGTGATTTAAATAATATAGTTTCTGTGTGATTATTTCAGTTCTGAGCTGCCGAGCAACCAGAAACAGACAAACCTCCTTACAACAATACCACATCAATAATAAACAATCATCAGGCAGGTTTCTTCCTCGTGAAATTTTATTAACTTCTTCAGATTTCAGAAGTTGTCCTTAGAGAATAATCAGAGTCGTGTTCTCGAATAAGGCAGGGAAAATAAGCGAAGTAAACCACTCTGAATCTGTCTGGTCTTAATGCTAAAGATAATAGGGTTCATAAAAGGAGGGAAAAGGTAGCAGATGTAGCTCATTGTTATGTGGACCACATGAGGGATATTCTTTCCAAACCTGTGAATAAAGGTCAGACCAACCACAGTGACATAGAAGACCAGGATGCAACAGATATGGGAGACACATGTGTTGAGAGCTTTAGTCCGCTCTTCTGTAGAAGCAATGCTCATGGCAGTCTTGAGAATCAAAATGTAGGAGAAACAAATAATCAGAAAATCCAAAAGTCCCATACCAAATACAGCAACAATTGGATAGAGACGATTGAATGTGATGTCAGCACAGGCTAGCTTGATGACATCTTGGTGTAGACAGAAAGCATGAGAGAGTTCATGGGATCGACAGTAGGGAAACCAGTGCAGGCGAATGATTATTGGCATGATTGATAGGCTAGCCCTAATAAATACACCCACTCCAATCTGTATTACCCTAGTGTCAGTAAGGATGGTGGTGTATCTTAATGGGTTGCGAATGGCAATGAAACGATCATAGGCCATGGCGAGCAAGACCCCTGACTCCACAATAGAGAGAGTGTGGATAAAGTAGGCCTGAGAGAAGCAGGCTGCATGACCAATCTCCCTGTGATTTAACCACAGTACACTCAGCACTGTGGGCATGGTGGTCAATGTTACTCCAAGATCTGTAGCTGCTAACATACCTAAGAAATAGTACATGGGCTCATGGAGGTTGTGGTCATCTTTAATGAGAAAAAGAAGGGTGCCATTGCCAAGCAATATGGAGATATAAGCCATCAGCAGTGGGAGAGAGATCAGGTGATGGGTCTTCTCCAGACCTGGGAAGCCAGTGAGCAGGAATGGACAGGTGGAGGAATTGAGCCAGACTGTAGACATTGCAGAGGAAAATTTCCACATCAGATATGAGGATAAAAATCAGTTCTTTGTGGTTTGCTCTTTGAAGATGTTACCTGCTATGTGGATGTTCAAGGTCCTGCTTTCCAACAATTATGGTAATTCCTGGGAGCTTTCTAGGTATGGAAAAACAGGGTATGTAAAGAACAGCTCTATACAGTATGCAGATTTCACTGTAAGTGTAAGTGTGTGCTAGTGATAATCTATGTATGGAGAGTACATCTATGTGAAGTCTTTGTTAATCCTATAATCCAAACAAAATGAAGAAAGCAATCACTATAATTGAGTGGTGTCTGACAGTGTTGGTGCTTATACAGTATTTTTCATGGTACTCTTCATCTTGACTGTGGATGTTAAAAATTGACCTAAAGAATTCTCAGAAAAAAATGAGACCCAGAATGTCAGAAAGCATCTGAGCATTGTTTGAAAATCAAGTACAGGTAACTGAACCCAAAATCATATAAACAAACACATAAAAGATAGTTAAATATATGTCTTGATATATTTATTGTATCTATAAAGATTACCCAATAGATAAAATTCTAGAGATTTGGAGAGGCTTCAAAATGACATAAAACTGACCTTTATATATTTGTCTCCAAAACTAATAAATCTCTTTTTGAGCAGTGAAATACTTGAACTCTAGTAAACTATTTAAAAAATTCAGAATTTCAACATATATATCATTTAAAAATATATATTTTATTATATATATTCATATTTCATAATACATATGCTATAGAAAAGACTATAAATGCACTATTTGGTAGTACCAGATATATGACTGTAACATATCATCTATTTAGAGAAACAAAATAGAAATCGATTAGACATATTCACATGGATTTTTTATTGATTGAAAATTCATACATGCATATTGATTATGTTTTAAAGGCCATAAAGTCACATAAGACTTAATTATACCAAGAAAAGTTTGTGACTCAGAATTCTAAGGTACCATTTGATACAATCAGTCATCATCTAGGATCATCCAGAGAAAATATGACCACATTCTTTTGGGTTTGGTGTGGACTATTCATCTCTCCTCCTATACAAGCTGTGCTTTGGTGTACTTTTAGACATTACTCACATGACCTACTTAGATGTTTAAAATATGTCTCCAAAATCTCTGGATTTTACTTGTCAGTATTTGGTTGCCATTCCACTACTGTTTTCTAACAGTACTGAAACCAAGGGATCTACTTAAGATTTGCAGTTGTCATTTATAAAAGATACTAATGATTTCTGTCTCCATCATGCTTTTAAGACTAAGTATAAGAAGAAATTAGATTTACTTACGAGAATGCCTTCCTCACTTTGAAGGTTTTGTTATTATGAAAATTGTGGTGGACACACATCTGTATTATTCACCCTGAAATTTATCAAGTGTACTTACTTACTTATAGGAAATATGTAAGGAAAAGAATAAGGAAATACAGGGAGGTTTTATCTTGAGCAAATATACTACACTGGACTTAGTTGAACAATCAATGTGCCAGGCTGGGCAAGATGAAGTTGAGGAGTGATGAGTGAGAAAATCTGATTTTTCTGAAGATGACACTGATCCTGGGACTGGGAGAAGTACGGGGGAAAACAACCTTTTCAGCATGTGAGAAAGGTGGATATAGAAAATTTTAGAGAAGAAAATCAGAAGTCTAGAAGAATAGAGGTCAGAGAAACTAAAAATTTAGACAGGAAAACAAAAGGAAAGAAAAACACACAATTCATCTCATTGATCCTCTGGCTTCCTCTCACACACTTCTTGGCATTTACCTTTAGTATTGTTTTTGCTATTGGTATTATTATTGTTAGTTTAAAATTAATGATAATAGTTGAGAATTTAGTATATGCATCTAATGAAATATTCATTCCTCATTATCCCCAGCAACTTTCCTTATGCCCTTACCAAAACTCCCTACACTAACTTGATGTCTTCATTTTTAGATGTACAATGGAATTGGTAACCCCTAAAGAAGCCAGGCTGTAGGCACAAAGGAGAGCCTTTAGAGCCCATGACCGTCACCCATAGGTTCTGAGTTGACAATACTGCTGTATTTCTCCTAGTGAAAAGTCAGATACCTGCTTCCCATTTTGTTCTACCCTGGTACCTGTAAGGCTTCCAAGAGAAAGTTTATTCCATTCCTTCATTCGCCTTAGGATTTGACCTTGTTCGCTCTTTAATGGCATTGTCAAGAGCTTCAGATATTTAGCTTTGTGAAGAATTTGGTCACACACATTTTTTTCAGACACTGTACAAAAGTTTGGCTTTTAGGGGCATTTATTTCAGATGCATCTCCTCAGAGATCAATTGTAATTCGGGTGGCCCATTACCCCCTCCTTCTTTGTTGTCTTTCCTTTTCTCCCTGTCTGTCAGTCTCCTCCCATTGTCACTCCCTTGTGTATACTCTGAACATTGGGATTATTGAAATTTTATTAGCAGTCTCCAAGTCTTTTGTTGTATTCTAGCTTTGACTTGAGCCTGTTAAAAGGATGGTAATTTAATTATATTAAGATATGGAAACCTAAACACACTAGTTAAAAATCTAGACTGAAACCAAGTTTTGGGAAAACATATTTTCTACTGCCTTTAAGGAATCTCAGTCCTCCACGTAAAATAGGAAATATATGTAAATTAAAGAGCAAAGTAATGGTTTCATTGAAGTAAACGTCCCCAGGTACCCTATCCAGATATTTGAACTTTTATTAATCAAACGAGCTTACATTTTGACCAATTCACTAATAGTCATTCATTCGCTGTCATATTTTCCTTTTACAGGTTAGGTTCTTCAAAAACAGATGCTAATGGCACAATTTGCAGCAAAAAGTTTATTATAGGAAAATATCTAGTAAAAATAAAATGTATAGAATTGATAAGAAGAAATATTACTGAAATCAGGCCTTTAAAACTCCTCTTCAATTAGTGAGCACATGAGATGGCACCAGGAGGTCATAATACTGAGCACAATGGTTCTCTACTGATTAGTACCATGAAGTATGGATGAATATGTGGAGGGTGGATGCTGATCCCACTGCCATGACTGAAAAGAAATCTGAACACTATATCTAATCTTGTCAGTTGCATCCTGCTGATTTCCTACATAGCTGAGAATTGTGCATCACATCAGAATCCCAACACTTAAGGGGTAGAGCAGGAGGATCACAAGTGTAGGACCAATCTGGGATATGAGGCCGGTGCTTGTCTAGCCTGTGATGAGCTACATAGAAGGCTTGAAGAGATGACTTGGCAGTTGAGACTGCTTACTGCTCTTTCATGGAACACAGTTTCAGTCTCGGGATCCATGTAGTATTGATAAACTATCTGCAACTCCAGATCCTAGACTATTTACATTCATATCCACAGCCAAACTGAAGTTCCCGCCTTTTACAAATCAATCAGCAATTGGAATGTATTATCTAATAATATGTGAATGTTCACTGGATCCCTCCAACATATGCTTGAACCTGTAATATACAAATGATCAACAGATATTTTAAACTCAAAAACATTAATTGATCTTTAAATCCACTTATCAATTTAACAAAATAATACTATGAACAGAAAGAAAAAATTTCTCCATATTTAAATTTAGAGTCTGGTATTAAAAAAACACTTACTATGGTGGAATTTATTGTATCATAATATTGTATGAGAAAATATTGGTGTACTAAATAATATTTTCAATTAGTAAGAAACTTGAAAATATATACATTTATATAAATATATAATATAAAATTGCTATTGTATAACAGTAACATATCAATAAGTAGAAAATGAAAATGTGGCTTTAGTGTAAAATGATAGAATATAAGAACTGACAGTTTATTTAAAGTCAAATTACTCAACTTGTACTTTTTAACTTATTTATAACATTGAGTGCTTAGGATTAACTGCTCAGTTATGCTTGAATTAAAATGTATTGCCTGATATAATAGATTCACAGGTACAATAGATTAATCACTTTTCTTCTTGTACCCAAAGCCAGACAAACAACAACTTAAAAGTAGAGGTACTCATTTTGGCTCACAGGTTCAAGGCACAGTCCACTCGGGGTGCCTAGGGACAAAAACGTGCTTGGATCTGGGTAGTTTAGGAAACAAAGAAACGTAATGCAAATTCAATTACTTCTATACTCTAGAACCTTAACTCTGGGACTGTATTGGCACATTCACAATGAGTCTTCTCATCGTAGGTGAACTTCACTGAGGATGCTCTCAAAAAAATGCTCAGAAGAGTGTCTCTGAGGTTATTCTTAGTCTAGCCAAGCTGACACTGAAGGTTAACCATCAGTCCCCAACATAAGATAGGCATCTAATACACAAATTATTTATACTATTATAATTACTACTATGGTGGCGGTGGCTCTAATTTGCTGTAATAAAGGTTTAAATACTAAAATTAGACAGAGCACCATAAGAGGAACCATCTATCTCTTACAAAAGATTAAACTTAAAGTTTTGATAACTTATCTTACAAGAAAATCTATCTGTATATTTCTTTTTGTTGATTTCCTTTATAAAATATTAATCTTTTATTTTTGAGATTATAGTGTGATTAATTATTTTTACATTCCCACCCCTTTGAGACTTCCCATGTGCCTCTTTCACGATCATGACCTCTTATCATTAGTTGTTGTTACATGTATATATGTATACATATGCATCAGTATTCTAAAAATATAACTTGCTCAACCTGTATAATGTTACATGTATGCATTATTTCAAGGCTGATCATTTGGTATTATATAAAAAAAATTGGTGTGCTATTCCCCGGGAAAGACTATTTCTCCTGCTCTTAG
Source organism: Myodes glareolus (assembly GCF_982192425.1). Lineage (NCBI taxonomy): Eukaryota > Metazoa > Chordata > Mammalia > Rodentia > Cricetidae > Myodes > Myodes glareolus. The sequence continues at coordinate 100,931,297 of NC_142032.1, read as the reverse complement.
TCTTTCTTAGTTGCTTGTAGTTCTTTGTGTAGTGTTGAGGCCTTGTGGTATTTGTCCCATCTATTTTACCATGTCTATTGAAGAAACTTTTAAAAAAAATTGTGTTGCATTCTTCTAATTTTATTTGAAAACATGCTATTAATTTCTTGTAAATAGGATATCTGATAGCAACCACAAAAATATAACAGAAGAAATGCTGTGACTTATAAGAGTTGGTACAAATAATTTTGGGGCTTCAACACACAAATGAAGTTCCAAGGGAAAATATTTAAATGATTGTAATGGTGGGGCAATTAAAAACTCTTCTAATGTACCAAGAAGATGACTCAGTAGATAAAGGTACTTGCTAGCAAGCATAATAACCTGAGTTTTGTCACGTGAATCCACATGATGTAAGGAGATAACAGTATCTTCAAAGTTGTTCTCTGACCACTAAACATATGTTATAGCACATGCATATACACACATTTATACATTCAGTGTATGTCTCTGAGTGTGTGAATGTGTGTGTGTGTGTGTGTGTGTGTGTGTGTGTGTGTGTGTGAGAGAGAGAGAGAGAGAGAGAGAAAGCCTACCAAGTAGGCCAACAAGAAATCCCTGGGTATCTGCTTGTTTACATCTACACAGTTGTGAAATTATGAAATTATCCCACTATTGCATGATTTTATTTATGTGGAAAGAAACTCGGGTTTTCATGCTTTCAAGAATATCACTTTACTGAATGAGTTACTTCTCAGTGCCATATATTTATATCCTAAGGAAAACAAATACTAAATCTCAAAAAAGATACCTGTACTTAAATGTTTATTGAACCAACATTTATAGTAGTAAGGATCTAGAAACTCTCGCACTTAGCATTTTCATGGATCATGGAAAGTATGATGTACTTCAAATGGAACATTACTAAGTCCTAAAAGAGTTGAAAATCCTGATATTAGTAAAAGCATAAATGATAGAGAATTTGTTATGCTAAGTGGAATAAGTTAGAAAAAGAAAAACAGCTATTCTGTGATATCACTTATATTCAGAAATAGTAGAGTGGTTGTCACTACAGACTGACGAATGAGAAACAAGGAAAGATATTGTTATCTGATATGTGACATAATGACTATTTTATGATATGAGATTCTTGGCCAAAACCTTTACTATTACACAAAATATTCTAGTGACTTGTCCTTTGGCAAGTAGCTCAGATTTTGGCAAGTAAGAAGTCAGATCTGATTCATTAGGGAGTTTCTACTGCTTTAGGACCCCACAACCATAAGATAATGAGAAACCTTCACTTTGTGAGGTCATGTGACCCTACATACTAGTGGAAATTGATGCAAGAATTTGAGTCATAAGATGCCAGGGCCCACAAGGCTCTGACACAGAAGAGCAGCAGGTGGCCGCTGACTTTAGGGTGTCAGCCCATCAGGAGGTGAATCCCTGAGAGGTGACTCTCAGATAGACAAGGCCCCAAGATCACAGACTCCAGAATGTCTTTTGTTTATGCTGTGCCTTTATATTTTTGTTGTTGCTTTTTCTGGCATCTGGCATGATGTAAATGGGTTTGAGGAAATCCCCACTGCCTGTAATGTGGTGTGTTTATCATGTGGAAACAACCTGTTCTACCTGTAGATTATTGATATGGTATCTTCTTAAGCTGTACTGTTTGATTAATAATAATAATAATAATAATGTTAGTTTGCTTAGAGATTTGATGACAAAAAATAAAACAAGGAAAAGTCACACAGCTAGAACGCATGAGTTTCTATTGAGTTTCTATAGACTGTGCTTTATGTTATGGTAATAATTAAGCAAACCAACTAAGTCCCAGTAGCCCAGCTAGCTTAAATTCTTTTAACCTGAATATTGGGAGATGTATTTCAGGTTCTGGAGTGCATTGCAGTTGAAACTAAGCTTTGAAAATAACTTAAAGTTAGACAAAGACGTTTTTGTCAAGTAGCATTGTATTTGTCAAACTATCTCAAGGTCAGCGAACAAATAAAAAGCAGTCCAATTGGTACTAACTGACCTACTTTTCTTACTAGGGTGGGTTAGCTATCAAAGGCAACAACTAACTCCTTGTAATCATTTCTGCCCTCAGTCTCCTGATACAAAAATACTACTGATGAGTGGGAAAGCACCCTACAGATTTAAAGTAGAGCTGACTGATCCTTTTTCATATATAAAAGTTTGATTGTGTGACTCCTTTAAGATTCCCTATAGGATTATTTTTCAAGATAAGTAATAAAGAAATTGGTTCCTTCTTTGTAACTGCAAAATGCAATGAAAGACCTGACTGAGAATAGCTTGCTTGCCTACATGATTAACTCATAACAAGTTGCTTGGCTAGAAATGTGTGTATTTGTGTAGTGGGAATCTGCTTGTTGGTTCCCGGCCATCCGGCTAGCTTAGACCTGAAATAACCACACAAAAACCATATCAATTAAATCATTGCTTGGCCCATTAGCTTTAGTTTCTTATTGGCTAACTCTTATATTAATTTAACCCATCTCTATTAATCTATGTAAGCCACGTAGCAGTGTCTTACCAGCAAAATTTTGTTATGTCTGACTCTGGTGGCAGCTCCATGGCTTCTCTCCAACCCTGCCCTTCTTCATCCCAGCATACAGCCTAGCTTTCCCTGCATTGTTCTGTTCTTCCCTGCCATAGGCTCAAAGCAGTTCTTTATTCATTAACCAATGAAAGCAACACATAGAAAGGACTTCCCACACCATATGTGAGTTCTTGGGATAATTTGTTTTTCTCCTGTAATTCATAAAATGTTTAATAACATAAGGAATATGGAAAACATGTTTTTTTACTTACATTCATTCACTTGAAAATTAGAATGTAACCCCATTGTAATTCTTATATTGCCTGAAATATTTTGCTGGGGTATATAAACTGCAGAAAAAAAGAATACAGTGGAAGAATAGAGAATACAAAAGAAATCTATTGAAAAAAATGTGAGTGTCTTTTTTTCCTAACCCCCTCTGACAGAAAAGTCTAATAAGTGCAAACTCTGTGACTTCCCTTTGAACCATACACTGCTGGGGCCTGGCCCACCAGACAATGATATTAATATGTCACTATAGTGGCAATTGATAGCTGCCAAAGAGAAAGAGTTGGTTTTCTTTAAAGTTGTAGCCCCATGTTTGGTAACCCACCTAAGAATAATGGTCAGAACTAAAGTGACCATATGGAATTTAAGGGATGAATAAAATGAAGACTTTGAATAGTGGTGGTGTATCTATCAGTGGAAGGATGGGGGAGTCAAATAAATACAACCAAAATACAATGTCAAAGACTTAATAAATATATTTTTAAAAAAATGAATCACACTTTGTATTTGACACTTTGTCTCTTTACAAAATGTAATAGTTGTTCCAGCCAGAAGCGGTGTATGCCTTTAATCCCAGCACACGGGAGGGCAGAGGCCAGCAGATCTCTGTGAGTTCGAGGCCAGCCTGGTCTACAACAGCTAATTCCAGGGCAGGCTCCAAAGCTCCAGAGAAACCCTGTCTTAAAAGAAGCAACAGTTATTAAAATGGAGGAAAGTCAACCTTTGACTTCTATGATTGTATTCGTTCCTTAATTCTAAGGAGTTTTTCCCCTTTCCAACTACAGTATTTTTACTCCACATAAAACCTCAACCTAAGACTATCAGTCATGTTTCTGCAGTTGATATCAGTAATTATGATTAGTGAGAAAAGTAAATGTGGTGGGAAGGAATATTTGCAAAAGTGAAAGTTCTTAGCTCTATGTCTCAGTAATATTTTCATAGCTGTTGCTGAAGACACTCCCACTTTTGCAAAGTTGAATTGAAATTTCCTGAATGTATTGATACTGTGGTACTAGAATTGGACCTGACTTCTCCCTGGTGTTGATGTAATAACTTTTACAAGTCATTTAAACCACAAAAAGTACTCTGTTTTTTAAAATATCATTTCTAGAGCTTTCTTTGTCAACTTGTGTTGAGATCATGTTTGCTCCTCAAAACCTGTCTGAACGTTACTGGAGTCACTTGGGTTAAGAGAGGAGTACTGTGGACCACTGTAATACTTCATGTGTGCAGGTTCTGCGTAAGTACTAAGACAGAGATTCGTTAACAATTGGGGCTTGTAAGATTATTTGGTCACTCATCTCTTCATTGAGAATTGTACCATACTCTTCTTAATGCTGAACGTTTTTTTTGTTCTTTAGTTGCCTCTGAAAAGCTACACTGGTATTAATATGTGAACTCACACAACAAAGTTGGAAAATTAATCTTGATTGTATTCCCATGGGTGCCTCTGAACTTCCAAAAGAAATACTCAGGTAATGTGTGAAGAGACTATGGGAATTGACATATGGGGAGATTTCTAATTATATATGTCACCTCAGAGTAGACAGTATCTGAAGGAAGCAAAGATTTCCACAGCACTTGACCTAGATATAAAGAAAGTTAAAACGCAGCACTGACTTTCTCTTTATCTAGTAGATATTTCTCCCATCTTTGCTTCTAGTCTCTCACGGACAGAGGTATGTAAGCTACTTTTGGTCACTGTAGGAACAGCAGGCAATAATAAAACCCATGAAACTTACACATCAAGAAACCAAGACTTTTAGCATTTTTGAGCTTCATTGTTTCCTTTTTCTAATTCTTCAGATCTCCCTGCATGAATACAACTGACATACAACACAGTTACATAAAAAATCATATTATTTTGAAACTTAAACAATAGATGGAAGGTAAACTCCAGTTGACTTACTAGTTTCTAAAATATTACAATTATTAAATACTTCATCAGCAAGAAAACAAAAAGACTAACTTCTTAAGAATTTAACATCTGATTAAAAATGAGGAGAATTTATAGAAAAAAAATGTTTGACCTGGGAGTTAAGCAAGAAACAATTGTGTTGGGTAAAACACAAGAAAATTACGTGAAAGTATAAATATATGTTTATTTTAAATACCATGTAGAATTAAAAGATAAATTCCCCCAAAGACTAAAAGCATGTAAAAATGATGGAAGTCATGAACTAGTAATGTTAATATTATCTCTATATTAAAGTAATAATCCAATAATGTCAATATTTTCTCTATAGTGAAATAATGAGCCAGTAATGTTAATGTTATCTCTATATGGTAGCTTTCTGTTCATTGTGAGATTGAGTTTCACTTATATGTCTCCCTTCCTTTTCCTCCAGATATCATTTCATCCAAGAAAAATTACCCTATGTGGATCCCCAAATTGAGCTAGATTGAAATTTGAAGACAATTTACATCGCTATATTGAAACAAATAATATTAGATTCCAGGTTAAGCATAATAATCACAATAATGGGAAACATATGAAATAATATTTTTAAACACATAAGAACATCTCACTCAGCATTATATACTAAAGTAAAATGACAAGGGTAGGGGAAAAGAGAACTTGAAGACAGGGGCAAGGTGAAATAAGCAAATATCCATGTCATGAAATATTAAAATATAGCAAGCTTCTTCATGATTTATTCTTCATTCAGCACTTACTGAAACAGTAAACATATATCATTGCCCTTTTATGATTTCTCTAAAGAGGATAAATACTTTTTGACAAGGATATAACAAAGAAGATATTTAATTATTTAAATAGCAGGAGGATATTTCACAGAAAACCAACCCTTACTTTCATGTGAATATTTTTCATAAATATTCAGAAAGATGTTTTCTTTCTAGAATATACCTAATAAGCTTTTATTTGGAGTGTATGCATGTCTATGATGTCTGTTTGTGATGAGACAGACATGGAAAGAGAAGAAAGTGAGACAGGTAGACAGAAAACTGGACTCTGAAATAAATCATTCCCACTTAGAAGAGATGTGTAGACCTCTTGGATGTACATGAATGGATCTCCTCAGGAAAAGTTGATATCTGAAAACTGCCATGAGAAATTCACTCAGTCTCTGTGTGAATTTTCTCTAACTGAAAACAGAAAAAATGTTCCCAACACAAGCTAATGGTCTAATTGAGAAGCCGTATACCCGCAGTCCCTAAGGCAGCATGCCCCATTTCAATAGCTCCATCTTCAGGCCCTCAGTGCTGACCCTGATTGGGATTCCTGGCTTGGAGTCGGTGCAGTTCTGGATTGGGATTCCTTTCTTTGGCATGTACATCATCGCTCTTTTGGGGAATTTTCTGCTCCTTGTTGTCATCAAAGTTGAACGAAGCCTCCATGAACCCATGTACCTCTTCCTAGCAATGCTTGGAGCAACAGACATTGCTCTCAGTACTTGCATCTTACCGAAAATGCTAGGAATATTCTGGTTTCACCTTCCAAACATATACTTTGATGCTTGCCTCTTGCAGATGTGGCTAATTCACACATTCCAGTGTATTGAGTCAGGCATTTTGTTTGCTATGGCAGTGGATCGTTATGTGGCAATCTGTGATCCTCTAAGACATGCATCAATTTTTACCCAGCGACTCCTCACTCAAATAGGACTAGGAGTCACACTCAGAGCTGCCCTCTTTGTAGCTCCATGTCTCATTCTCATCAAATGCAGGTTGAATTTTTACTGGACCACAGTTGTATCCCATTCATACTGTGAGCACATGGCGATTGTCAAGCTGGCAGTAGAAGATGTTCGTGTCAACAAGATCTATGGTCTTTTTGTGGCTTTCAGTATACTTGGACTGGACATAATTTTCATAACACTCTCCTACATTAGAATATTTATAACTGTCTTCAAACTGCCTCAAAAGGAAGCAAGACTCAAAGCCTTTAACACATGCATTGCCCACATTTGTGTCTTCTTGGAGTTTTATCTCCTAGCCTTCTTCTCCTTTTTTACACATAGGTTTGGCTTCCACATTCCATCCTACATTCACATTCTCCTGTCTAACCTTTACCTACTTGTCCCACCTTTGCTCAACCCTATTGTTTATGGGGTGAAGACCAAACAAATTCGAGATCAAGTGTCCAGAATTTTCTGCTGTAATTATCCTTCTTGATTTTCAGTTTATTTACTTTTGTTTCAAATAACAAATCTCACTCAAAACCCTTAGATTTTGCTTGTAGGATCTCTCTCTCTCTCTCTCTGTGTGTGTGTGTGTGTGTGTGTGTGTGTGTGTGTGTGTGTGTGTGTGTGTGTGTGTGTGTTGTACATGTGCATGGGAAAGCCAGAGGTCAAGATACAGTCCACCTTGTTTCCTTGGCTTTTGTTTGTTTTTGCTTTGTATTTTGTTTGTTTGAGAGTGGCCTCTGATGGTCTGGGGTTCACAATTAGACTGCTCTGGAAGGGAAGAGAACCCAAGGGCCCTAGTAGTCTTCATCTACCATTCCAGCCCTTGAACTAAAGCACATGCCATCACAGCCAGCTTTTTATATAAGGTCAGGGGGTTTGATTTATGTTTGAGCAGCAAGTACTTTACCAGCTGAGCTATCTTGACAACCCCAAACCTTTGTTCCTGAGAGTTCCCTGTGAACATGTACTAAGCTTTAGCTTAAGGCTTCTTTCACAACTTAAAAAAGAAACCCTGAATGCTTCCTAATTAATTATATCTCTTTCTGTTATGATTGTAATTGAAACATGATGTTAAACACATTTGATCTTAATTTATTGCAAAAGATATTTATGAATAAATTAAACTCTTTATAGTGAACGCCTTTCAAAAAGTAACTCTACCTGGTAACATTTTAAGTTCTACTTAAAAGTATAAGGTGGCTGTTGCAGTGAGTGTCCCCATCATGGTCTTGGCATCTTTGCTCATATTCTCACTCCTCCAACACTTCAGCTGAACTTTGGAACTCAGCCCAGTGCTCCACTGTGGGTCTCTGCTTCTGTTTCCATCAGTTGTTGGATGAAGGTTCTATGGTGATATTTAAGATATTCATCATTTTGACTACAGGACAAGGCCAGTTTGGGCACCTGGTCCACTATTGCTTAGGGCATTAGCTGGGGTTGATGACCTTGTGGATTCTTGGTAGTTTCTCTAGTGCCAGGTTACTTGTTTGCCCCATAATGGCTCCCTCAATCAAAATATTTGTTTGCTCTCATATCTGTCCTTCCTCCATCTTGACTATCCTATTCCTACAAGTTCTTGTCTCATTCTTCCCTCCTCTTCCCCATCCACCCTCCCTTCTCTCACTCCCATGCTCCCAATTTTGTCAGGTGATCTTGTCTATTTTCCTTTCCAGGTGGATCTATGTATGTTTTTGCTTAGGGTTCCTGAGCTAATGGGAGCTCATCAACTCCTGCTGCACAAGGAAGGAACCAGCATAGGTCCAAACTAGTCCCTCTGAGTGTGGGAGATAGTTGAATGGCTATGGCAAACTGTTGGGCCACTGTCACTGGCACCAGGATTTATCCCTACTGCTTGTACTGTCTTTGTGGGAACCTATTCTCTTTGTATGGATACCTTGCTCAGCCTAGATATAGTAGGGAGGGCCTTGGACCATCCCCAAAGCAATGTGCCTTACCCTCTCTGAGGAGTGAATAGGGAATGGGAGGAGGGGAAGGAGAGGAAACTGGAATTAGAATTAGTATGTAAAATGAAAAAAGATAGTTTGTTTTCTTTTTAAAAAGTAAGAATAAAAAAATTTACATAGAGGTAAAAGAAATGATAGTAAATGTTACTGATAGAATAGGAGGTCCTCAAATTCAAATATTTTTGTTTATATTTATGACATCTTCAGTGTTTTACATTTCTGTAAATCTAATATCTGGAGTAATTATCTCATTTGCATGGATGAGAACAAAGTATGTTTAAGTCTTTTAGGTTATTTTTTCTTAAAATGGGTTTCTGTAAATATTTTTGCCCATGATAGAATAATGAGTTTTTGAAAATATTCTAAATATATGGTTTAAATATTATAAATAAGAGACAACACATTGATCTAAGAATACAACCAACTAATAGCAAGTGGAGTATTTAATATGTAGACTAGAGGCTCTCTCATTCTGGATTATGCTTCCTTGTTGTGATATGTTACACTGTGCTTTTGATATTGCCTAGCCATGTTTACATTCAAAATGATTGATAAAAAAATATGTCATTTCAGACTCCTCCCTACAAAACATAGAGTTTTCATTATATAGGAGATGATGAATGTGGACTGTCTTTTGACTTACTATTTCATTTTATTTTTTAAAGATTGTTTTCATTTTATTATTTTATGTATGCGAGTGTTTTCCCTGTAGGTATATTTGTGTACCATATTAGTATCTGGTACCCCATGAAAATCAAAATGTATCAGATCCCCTAGAACTGGGGTTACAGGCAGTTTTGAACCACCATGTGAGAATTCAATTTGAAACCAGGTCCTCTAGAGGAGCAGAAAATTCTCTTAACAACTGAGCCATCTCTTCAGTCCTGAGGACTGTGCTTCTTATGTTCAGTCATAACCATCTGTTCTGTATTTACTTATTCATTTATTTATAGTTTTATCTAGATTTATTTTTCATTTCCGAATTATCATTAAACTGTCTTTAAGTCCAATAAAATCCAGTGGCTTTAATAATGTCAAAATCTGTTTTCCTATTTGGGCACCTATTGTTCAATTAAAGGCGTTGTTCTCTTAAGGAAATGTTTTCAGATATTTACATCCCACTCACTCTCCTGTGGTGAGTCCTCTGCCACACAGATTCCTTACCCTGACAGGTTATTAGTGAAATGATTTTATGCTCTAAGACTACATATTTAGTTTCTTTAAATCATTTTTTTTATTTTACTTGTAGTGTGATTTGCTTACATGCATGTCCATGTACTGCATTCTTGCAGGGGCCAGGAGCAGGAGTCAGAGCCGCTGGAACCCGAATTACAGGCAAATGATGGTCACTGTAGGTGAGCTAGGACTGGTACACAAGTCCTCTGCAAGAGCAGCCAGTGCTCTTCATCTCTAAGCCTTTTCTCCAGCCACCTATATTTTTATTTTTCCTATCATTTCTCCCAGGATGTTTCACTTTGCTTTGTTTTTCAAGATGCATTGTCTTCCATAGTGTTGTCAAGCTATGTTATATGAAGATGTGTGTGTTGTTTCATGAAAAAAAAATCCAAGTGAATAAAATATTGTGTCTTACTGCCACATACTTTTTCTCATATAAGTGACACTTGCTAAGTAATGCCTATATTAACTCTCTCATATGTGTTTCAGTGTTTGAACTTGGTATCAGTGAAATTAGAAATTTAAAGGATGGAAGTTGATAAATAAAGGAGATCGGCCTATGTTGCTGACAAAATGAATATTTAGGGAAATTGAATTCTTTGCATATCCACTTGACAGTTGTAAACAGAGTATAGGAAATTAGGCAGCAATTCATAGCTGTATCTCATGCTGTTAGGTCCTGAAGAAACCTAGGGAAAATGGCTAACTGAGAAGCCTATTATCATATCAGAGTGGACATTGGCTGCCTGGTTCTTTCAGCATCTCCCAGCATTGCAGGAACCAGTAACAGTGGGCTCTTCCCAGCTCTTCTCCCAGTCCCTTCCTTAATCTTCTCCAGCCCCTGAACTTTCCTTCCCTGCCCCCAGCTTCTCTTCCCTACATAATCCTGCCATTTTCACTCTGCTCTTGGTTCTCTTTGCCCTCTTTGTCTCCCTCTCTTTCCTCCTCCGCTCACTCTCCCCCTCCCCTCTTGATGCTCTGTTCTGTTCTGGCCATGTTCAGTCTGGTCCTCTCCCTCATATAGCTAATAAAAACTTTATCTTCAACCATACCTGGGAGCAATCATGTCCTCATTTTCATTCATCTCTTCTATATAAAGAATATTTTAATAAAGATACAACAAAATTTAATTAATATTTAATTAATTTTATTCTGGCTTTGTTAGATTTCTAATGAATAGCAGAAATGATGAAAGTACACACATATGTTTGGAAAGCCTAAACTTCTACTTAGAATAGAAGTCACAGACCTCCAATGGAACAAAACCTGTAGCTGAGGATTTGCATCGACGATATCGGTCACTGAGGCCTCAAAGTTTTGAGAGTTTTTAACCTCTAGGAAAGTAACTCCAGACATACCGTATGTGTGGTGACCACGTCTGTGTATGTGAGTGACCCAGACATGCTGTATGTGTGGTGACCACGTCTGTGAGTGTGAGTGACCCAGACATGCTGTATGTGTGGTGACCACGTCTGTGAGTGTGAGTGACCCAGACATGCTGTATGTGTGGTGACCACGTCTGTGAGTGTGAGTGACCCAGACATGCTGTATGTGTGGTGACCACGTCTGTGAGTGTGAGTGACCCAGACATGCTGTATGTGTGGTGACCATGTCTATGAGTGTGAGTGACCCAGACATGCCGTATGTGTGGTGACCACATCTGTGAGTGTGAGTGACCCAGACAGGCTGTATGTGTGGTGACCACGTCTGTGAGTGTGAGTGACCCAGACATGCTGTATGTGTGGTGACCACGTCTGTGAGTGTGAGTGACCCAGACATGCTGTATGTGTGGTGACCACGTCTGTGAGTGTGAGTGACCCAGACATGCTGCATGTGTGGTGACCACGTCTGTGAATGTGAGTGGCTGTGGAATTGTAGACGCCCAAGCTTCCTGTTGCTTTTGAGCAGGGATTCTTTCAAAGCTTCCAAATAACATGCTTCATCCTCTTCTGCCATGCATTCATCATCATCGTGAGGAAGAATCCTAAACTCTGAATCCTATGACACAGTCCACTTCAGCGACCTTGAATTCACTGTACAGGCTACTTTTCATTTTAGGCCTCCATATTAGACACACTTTAATATCTATGTTCTTCTTTAATTACTTAGGAACTGTCTTTAGACTGGGGTAGGGTCTGTTTAAGCTGTGCAATTCTAGTGCTGTGCAAAGAACCTTGAAGGTCTAGTGCAGTCCTCACTGCCCGCCAGTGATTCCTTCATGGCTTCTACTGTCAACATGACAGCACACGGTTTGCAACAGTGCTACTGCCTCAAGCTCATGCAGATATTCCAGCTGTGCCACAGGTCTGCATGAAGGGCTCTTATCCTACCATCAAGCAGCTCACAGGCAGTACAGCCCAAGCTCCAAGGGATATGTTGCCATCTTCTATGCGCTACAGGCCCCCACACATGTGCACACACACACACACACACACACACACACAAATAAAAATAAATCTTCCTTAAAAGCTATTTTTAAAAATTATTACAAAACATTCAAACACATTAGTTACATTCTGAAGAACAGTAGTAGAAAACTATTAAAGTCCATATTTTCTGTAATTAAATCATGTAGATTAAAGGAGGAAAGTTTTCATATAATCCATTACACAAGAAGATCTCAATTCTTGACCGAGGTGTTTCGGGCAGCCTCCACTGGCCTTTCATGGTATGACCACATGCACAGTACACATCACCCATGCCTGGTGCTCAGTGATCACTTGTTGCTACCCAGGGAGACACTCCCAGGAGCTCACTGGGCTCATCACTCATTTAATTTGGATTTCTTATTTGATCATTGCAGATTCAGAAACGTTTTACTGTTGTCAAATATTTGCAATCCCCATGCAGATATACTACCCTAGGTAATACCATGACACACAATTTAAGAATTTGTGACTAACACAAGGCGGTGGTTCAATCCCAACACTCGGGAGGCAGAGGAAGGCAGATCTCTGTGACTTCCAGGCCAGCCTGGTCTACAGAGCAAGTTCTAGGACAGTCAGAGCTATACAGAGAAACCCTGTTATGAAAAACAAACAAACAAACAAAAATAATCTGAACTAAAGCAAAGCATTTTTTCATGTTGGTTCTGTTTTTTAATGTTTACACTGTGCTCCTTTCTAAAATAAATCAGTAACTTATCCCTGCTTATACACTTTAGTGGCATTGTTTCATATTTGTCATATTAATAGGCCATGTTGTCAATTTTTATTTCTTCTAAAAATTTCTAAAATGTCTTTACTATCATATTTAATTTGCATATCAAATCTGTCGATCTATTACCATAGTAGTACTTTCCTTTGTTATCTCAAAATATTATATCTATATATTGCCTCAATATTACTAGTTTTTTGAACAGAGAAATATATTAAATAATGAAAAATGAAATCAATACTTCATCTGTTCTCTTTTCTGAAGGGCTCTTCACATAGATTTGAATCTTTGTGCTATATTAATTACCATGTCTCAGAAAAATTACACTGACTGTTCTTATAGGGAAAGCCTTCTAATTCAGATCAATTGAAACTGACTGTGATTCTCTGTTGTCTCCTCCCATATTTTGGAGTGGCAATTTGCCATGCAACCTCATTTCTCTGATGACTGGAAAAAGGTTATTGGAGATAATTTATAAATTTTAATATACTAAAATCAAAACTACCACCATTACATTTATTTTACTTTGAAATGCAACGCTAAATATATATAAACTCATTTCTCTTCATAGATAAAGAGAAACAGACAAGAAGATAGATGGCGATGGATAAATGTGTGTTCATATTAAACAAGAACTAGAGCTGGGCTTTGTATCACATAACTTGAATCACAGTACTTGAGAAGCAGAGGCAAATGGATCTCTGCAAGTTGAAGGCCAGTCCAGTCTACATAGCAAGCTCCCATCTCAAAAAGAAAAGGAAAGTAAAAACCACACCTGAGAAATTTGAAGATTCTCAATGAAATGATAAATAATTTTATCAGCAGTTTTCATAAAATTCAATATTTAAGATAAATATAGAAATACAACATTATATATAATATAATGTCTTCTATTAAATAAAAAATTGAGGACACAGTGACAACTAAGGTTAATACACTATTGCTGTGAAGAACACATTTCAACAGAAGTTGTATCTAAATGTTTTAGTATTCAGAAATTTTCTTTTTTAGAAGGAGAAGACCCACTACTCGGTCACGAATCTGTTTGATCTTAACACCATACACCAACGGATTGAATGTGGGGGGAACTAGTAAGTACAGGATTGCAAAAATTATATGGACACTTGGAGGCACATTCTTGCCAAAACGATGAGTCAGAAAGCTAAACAATGCAGGTGTGTAGAAAGCAAGAATGGTGCAAACATGGGCCGCACAGGTGCCCAAGGCTTTAGAGCGAGCTCTCTGGGAAGAGAGTCGGAACACTGCCTGGAGAATTTTTATATAGGATGTGCCTATGAGCCCGAGGTCAAATACTGCCACTGAAAGGGCCACTAAAATTCCATATATTCTGTTCACATAGGTGTTAGCACTGGCCACCTTCACCACAGCCATGTGCTCACAATAGGCATGCTGGATGACATGTTTAGTATAGTACAGCAACCTCTTAATGAAAAGGGGACATGGCATAATCATAAGTGTAGCTCGGCTGAGGCCGGCTAGGCCTATTTTAATCACCGTGGGTGTTGTCAGGGTTGATGCATAATGCAGTGGGATGCAAATGGCCACAAAGCGATCAAAAGCCATGGCCACTAGGATAGCAGACTCCATGATGCAAAGTGTGTGAATGAAAAACATTTGTGTTAGACAAGCATCAAAGTTGATCCAGTGTGCACCAAACCAGAAGATGGCAAGCATCTGCAGAGCCGCTGAGCAGGTAAGACACATGTCGTTCATTGCCAGCATGCAAAGGAAGAAATACATAGGCTGGTGGAGACTTGGCTCTGACTTGACAGTGGTGATGATAATGCTGTTCCCCAGCAAGGTCAGGACAAACAGGAGACAGATGGGGATGCCGATCCAGCAGTGAAAGCTTTCCAACCCAGGAATACCAACCAGGAAGAAAGATGCAATGTGATACGTAGCATTGTCTTCCATGTTAAACCTAGGGATGCTGAATGTTAAAAATACAGTAACCGACTACAGAGAAACCCTGTCTCGAAAAACAAAAACAAAAACAAAACAAAACAAAAAATACAGTAACCGACCAACAGGCAAACGTCCTGTAGGTAGGCTGATCTAACATCCCCATTCCATCGATGGGACCCTGTAAACTACAAACCCCACTTCACCCCCAAACCATTTTATCCTCTGTGACCTCAGAGGAACTCTGAAACACAGGCTAAAATGCACAGAGAGGACCAAGAGGTGAGAGACCACCGTGGGCCACCACACTCTCTAGGTCATCCATATTGGGACAGAACCCCGGGACCCTTCCCCTCCTGCTGCCGCTTCGCTAGGCAGTCGTCAGCAGGCAAGCTTCCTGCATGTAGGCTGCTTCAACAACCCCACCGCATTCATTGGACCCTGTAAGCTATATGTACCACTCCATCCCCAAACCCCTCCTTTCCCCACCTCCCCGAGACCTTAGAGTAACTCTGAAACACTACAGAGGGGTGCAAGAGGTAGGCTGCTCCAACACACCCACCCCATCCATCAGATCCTATAAACTACAAGTCCCTCACTTCCCCCAAATTCTTATATCCCCCAACACCTCAGAGGAACTCGGAAACACAGTCTGCAACTACACAGAGAGGACCAATAAAATGAACCAAGAAACCAGGCCAAGAGAGACCTCAGTGGCTCCTAGACATAGGCAGAGAAAGTACAGAGCAGACAAAAAATAGCTCCCAAAGACACAGACAGCCTCTGCAAGGATTGGGCCAAGAGGCAAAAACACTACCGGCACCAATTGGAGGAAGAGATGGGTAGGCGCCAATGCAAGAATTCATTCGACATAAACAACAAGATGGTTACCCTAGAAACCAGCGGTCATACAACAAGAATACTTACTTGATCATCCTAACCCAGAAGAAGCTGAAGACAACAATTTTAAATGTTATTTTATGAGGATGATGGGACCCTTAAAAAGGAAATGAAATTTAACCTTATGAGAAATGGAGGAAAAGACAAACAAAAAATTGGAAGAAAACAATAAATTTCTCAAAGAAACCCAGGAGACCCAAGGAAAAAAAAAACAATCAAACAGGTGAAGCAAACAGTTCAAACACTTCAAGACATGATCACTGAAATAGAGGCAAAAGAAAACACAAACTGAGAGAATTTTAGATTGGAAAATCTGTGTAAATAAACGAGAACTACAGAGGCAAGCATAACCCACAGAATAAAAGAGACGGAAGAGAGAATCTGAGGTGTTGAAGATACTATAGATGAAACAGATTTATTGATGAAAGAAAACTTTAAATCTAACAAATTTTTAACATAAAGTATCCAAGAAATCTGGAATACCATGAAAAGACCAAAGCTAAGAATAATAGGAATAGAAGAAGGAGAAGAACGCCAGCTCAAACAAACAAATAATAAATTCAACAAAATCATAGAATAAAACTTTCCCAACCAAAAGAAGGATATTCCTATGAAGGTACAAGAAGCATACAGAACACCAAAAAGATTGGAACAAAAAAAGTTCCCTTACCATATAATAATTAAAATGCAAAATATATAGAATAAAGAAAGAATATTAAGAGTTGCAAAGGAAAAAGATCAAGTAACATATAAAGGCAGACCTATCAGAATTACACCCGACATCTCAATGGAAACCATGAAAGCCAGAAGATCCTGGGCAGAAGTGCTGCAAACACTAAGAGACACAGATGCAAAACCCGGCTGCTATATCCAGCAAAGCTTTCAATCACCATCGATGGAGAAAACAAGATATTCCATGACAAAATCATATTTAAACAATACCTATCCACAAATCCAGCCCTACAGAAAGTTCTAGAAGGAAAACTCCAACACAAGGAAAATAACTGCACTCACAGACACACAGGCAACAGATAACTTCACACCAGCAAACCCCAAAGAAGGAAAACACACAAACGCTACCACCAAAAAATAACAGGAATTAACAATCACTGATCATTAATATCTCTTAATATCAATGGAGTCAATTCACCTATAAAAAGACACAGGCTAAGAGAATGAATACAAAAGCAGGATCCATCCTTCTGCTGTATACAAGAAACACACCTCAACTTCAAAGACAGATATTACCTCAGAGTAAAGGGCTGGGAAAAGATTTTCCAATCAAATGGACCAAGAAAGAAGTGGGTGTAGCTATCCTAATATCTAACAAAATAGACTTCAAACTAAAATCAATCAGAAGAGATGGAGAAGAACACTTTATACTCATCAGAGAAACAACCAATGAAGATGAAATCTCAATCCTGAACATCTATGAGCCAAATCCAAGAACACCAACTTATGTAAAAGAAACATTACTAAAGTTTAAATTACATATCAAACCACACACACTAATAATAGGAGATTTCAACACCCCACTCTCCACAATGGACAGGTCAATCAGACATTAACAGAGATAAAAGAGAACTAACAGATATCATGACTCAAATGGACCTAACAGACATCTACAGAACATTGCATCCAAACATAACAGAATATACCTTCTTTTCAGCACCTCATTGAACCTTCTCTAAAACTGACTACATACTCAGTAACAAAGCAAATCTCAAAAATTACATAATTAAATTGAAATAACCAACTATATGTTATTGGATCACCATGGTTTAAAATTAGAATTTAACAACAAAGCTAATTGCAGAAAGCCTAAAAACTTATGGAAATTGAACAGCGCTCAGATGAACCACCCCTGGGTCAAGGAAGAAATAAAGAAATAACTTAAAGACTTCCTAGAATTCCATGAAAATGAGGGCACAAAGTACCCAACCCTGTGGGACACTATGAAAGCAGTACTAAGAGAAAAGTTCATAGCACTAAATGCCTACATAAAGTGGAGAAATCGCACACGAGTGACTTAACCGCACATCTGAAAGTTATAGAACAAAAAGAAACAGATTCACCCAGGAGGAATAAACAACATGAAATAATCAAACTGAGGGCTAAAATCAATAAACTAGAAACAAAGAATCAATGAAACAAAGAACTGGTTCTTTGAGAAAATCAGCAAGACTGACAAACCCTTATCCAAACTAATCAAAAGGCAGGAAAAAAAAGAACATTCAAATTAAGAAAAACAGAAATGAAAGGGGGGCAAAACAACAGACACTGAGGAAATCCAGAGAATCATTAGGTCATCCCACAAAAACTGTACTCCACAAAATTGGAAAATGTAAAAGAAATAAATAATTTTCTGGATAGTTACCACATACAAAAAGTAAATCAAGACCAGGTGGACAATTTAAGGAGTCCTATAACCTTCAAAAGCCGCTCAGCAACAAGAACAACACACACAAAAAAAAGCCCAGAAGAGCTAATACCTATACTTTTCAAATTATTCCATATAATAGAAGGAACATTACCAAACTCTTTTTTCTTTGAGGTTACAGTTACCCTGATACCGAAACCACACAATGACTCAACGAAGAAAAAGAATTATAGACCAATAACACTCATGAACATAGTTACAAAAAAATGCTCAATAAAATATTGGCAAACAGAATTCAAGAACACATCAAAAAAAATCATCCACCATGATCAAGGCGGCTTCATCCCAGAGAAGCACAGATAGTTCAACATATGAAAATCTATCAATGTTGTCTTACATATAAATAAACAGAAAGAAAAAAGATATGATCATCTTATTAGACACTGAAAAATCATTTGACAAAATCCAACACCCTTCATGATAAAGGACTTGAGAGATCAGGGATACAAGGAACATATCTAAACATAATAAAAGCAATATACAGCAAGCTGAAAGCCAACATCAAATTAAATGGAGAGAAACTCAAAGCAATACCACTAAAATCAGGAACATGACAAATCTGTTCACTTTCTCTGTATCTATTCAACATAGTTCTTGAAGTTCTGGCTAGAACAATAAGACAACAAAAGGGTATCAAGGATACAAATTGGAAGGATGAAGTCAAAATTTCACTATTTGCAGATTATCATCGTATACATAGATGACTCCAGAAGCTCTACCAAGGAAATCCTACATTTAATAAATACCTTCTGTAATTTAGCAGAATACAAGATCAACTTTAAAAAAAATCAGTAGCCCTCCTATACACAAATGATAAAGAAGCTGAGAAGGAAATCAGAGAAACATCACCTTTCATAATAGCCACAAATAATATAAAATATCTTGGGGTAGCATTAACCAAGGAAATTAGGACCTGTTCAACAAGAACTTTAAGTCTTTGAAGAAAGAAATTGAAGAAGATACCAGGAAATGAAAGGATCTCCCATGCGCTTGGATAGGTAGGATCAACATATTAAAAACAGCAATCCTTCCAAAAGCAATCTATAGATTCAATACAATCCCCATTAAAAACCCAACACAATTCTTCACAGACCTTGAAAGAACAATAATCAACTTCTTACGGAAAAACAAATAACCAAGGATAGCCAAACAATTTTATACATTAAAGGAACTTCCGGAGGTATTACCATCCCTGACATCAAGCTCTATTACAGAACTACAGTAACCGAAATAGCTTGGTATTGCCATAAAAACTGAGACATTGACTAATGGAATCAAATTGAAGACCCGGATATTAATCTACACACCTATAAACACCTGATTTTTGACAAAGAAACTAAAATATACAATAGAAATAACAAAGCATCTTCAACAAATAGTACTGACAAAACTGGATGTCAACATGTAGAAGAATGCAAACAGATACATATCTATCCCTGTGCTCAAAACTCAAGTCCAAATGATCAAAGTCCTCAAAATAAAACCAACCACAACGAACTTCATAGAAGAGAAAGTGCAAGTACCCTTCAATGCACAGGCACGGGAGACCACCTCATAAATATAACACCAGAATCCCAGACCCTGAAAGAAACAATTAATAAATGGAACCTCCTGAAACTGAGAACCTTCTCTAACGCAAAGGACATGCTCGACAAGACAAAACGACAGCCCACAGAATGGGAAAAGATTTTCACTAACTCCACATCAGAAAGAGGTCTGATCTCCAAAACAGATAAAAAACTCAAGATAATGGACATCAAAATTCCAAATAATCCAAGTAAAAACAAAATGGAGTTCAGAAATAAACAGAGAATTCTCAATAGAAGAATCTCAAATGGCTGAAAGATACTTAAGAAAATGTTCAACAACCTTAGCCATCAGGGAAATGCAAATCAAAATGACTCTGAGATACCATCTTACAACAGTAAGAATGACTAAGATAAAAAACACTAATGATAGCTGATAGACAAGATGTGGAGTAAGGGAAAGACTCCATTGCTGGTACAAATGCAAGTTTTTACAACTACTCTCTAGACCAGTATGGTGGTTTCTCAGAAAATTGGGAATCAACCTACCTCAGGACCCAGCAATATCACTCTTGGGCATAACCAAAGAATGCTCAATCATACTACAAAGACATTTGTTCAACTATGTTCATAGCAGCATTATTTGTAATAGCCAAAACCTGGAAACAATTAAAGAATGGATAAAGAAAATGTGGTACATTTACTCAATGGAGTACTACTCAGCATTAAAAAAAAATGATATCTTGAAATTTGCATGCAAATGGATGGAACTAGAAAAAACATTCTGAGTGAAGTAGTCCAGTTCCAAAAAGATAAACATGGTATGTACTCACTTATAAACTCATACTAGCTCTAAAGCAAAGGATAACAAGCCTATAGGATACAACCCTAGAGAAGCTAGGTAACAAGGTGAGTCCTAAGAAAAACATATACAGATCCCACCTTGAAAGGGAAAATAGACTTGATCTCCTGACAGAATGGGGTAGGAGGGGAGGAAGGAGGGCAGAAGAGAAGGAGGAGGGGAGAAGGGGAAGAAAGGGAAAACTTGAGGGAGTGGCATAGTCAAGATGGAAGAAGGGCAGAGATGGAGAGCAAGGAAAGAGATATTTTGATTGAGGAAGCCATTATGGGGTTAGCAAGAAACCTGACACTAGTGAAATTCCTGGGAGTCCGAGGATGACTCCAGCTAGGACCCTGAGTAATAGAGGAGAAGGTGCCCAAACTTGCCTTGCCCTGTAGTCAGATGACTATCTTAAATATCACCATAGAACCTTCACCCAGCAACTGATGAAGACGGAGGCAGAGACCCACAGTGGAGCACTGGGCTGAGCTTCCAAAGCCCAGATGAAGAGTGGAAGGAGTGAAATTAGGAGCAAAGAGGTCAAGCCCATGATGGTGACTCCCATTGAAACAGTTTACCTGAGCAAATGGGAGCTCTCCAACTCCAGCCAGACAGGGAAGGAACCAGCATAGGACCAAACAGGACCCTCCAAATGTGGATGACAGTTGTATGGCTAGGGCAGATTGAGGAGCCACTGGCAGTGGCACCAGGATTTATCTCTACTGCTTGTACCGGCTTTCTGACAACCCTTTCTCAGGCTAGATATAGTAGGGAGGGCCTTGGACTTTCCCAAAGCAATGTGCCTTACCCTCTCTTAGGAGTGGATGGAGTCGGGAAGAAAGGTAAAGGGAATGGGAGGAGGGAATCGAGTGGGAACTGGAAATGGTATGTAAAATAAAAACTGATAGTTTTCCATTTAAAAAAATGAAATAAAATGAAAAGTTAAAGGGCAAGACTTTGTTCAGCTGAAACATAATAATAATACAGTAAGCAAAAGTGTCCCACTCACTGAAAACAGGATGCTTAGGTGAATTTTAAGTGTTTTACTGGTCATCTAGAATCGCGCTGGAAAACCTACCTTGAAGGTCTGACTCATCTCCCAGCCTCTGTAAACCTTCAGGAATATTTCCTCAACCTTTAGTGGCACTGGATCTGCATTTAGAGGCATAGGATCTGCATTTTCAAAGGAAAATATATTTACTTAGTTTTTTCTGATCTTAACATGTGATTAAATTCTACAACAAATATTTCAATTGTTGGTAATAGAATAACCATAAATATACACAAAACTCCAACCATCAGCAAACATTTCAAGAAGACACTTATCACAGGATACTGTTTTTCCTTAGGCGGCCTAGCTAGATTGTTGGAATACAAAAATCTAGTAAGAATAAAGCACATCCAGTCATAGAAATTGACTGATTCATAATCCATCAAAGGTGAATTTATATGTATTTCGGGTTGTCAAAAGTGAACAGTATATAGATTTAAATATCTTTTCCTTCAGTTTTCATTTTCAGAGCTGGGTGATGCTTCATTCCTGAGCAGAGGAGGCTGGAATTTGGTAAGAAGCAGAAGAAAACTTAGATTGGTTGTTTCAAAGTTGTTTTTCTTATAAGGTAGAGACAGGAAGACAAATCTATAAGGAAATTTCATACTAGTTAGCATTAGGCCACCACACGCTGCCTTCTTATAAGGACTAATGCCAATTGCAAGAGTCTTATTTGTGAATTTTGAGCATTATTTAACTCCTTAGTTCATTTAAAAAGCACTTTCTACATCTACTTTATTCCATGTTTTGTACACACATGTGCCACAACACAAATGTGGATGTCAGAAGCAAACTTTTAGCAGTCATTTCTCCCTGTGTAGCCACCAGGGATCGAACGCTGGCCACCCAGGTTAGGATTCGGCACCTCTCCCCACTGAGCCATCTAACCAGCACTTATTTCTAGAAGTGATCCCCCTAGTTTTTCATTCATTTTGGTGACTTAGAAGTTTATCATGATCAACAGCACGGTGATTTTCAGTCAGGGTTCAGACACAAGATCATAATTTCAAACAGTGACCTGCAAACATTTTTACGTAACAGTATTGACTCCATATAAAGATCTCTTGATGGGCAAGTTACCAAACAATATAAAATAAAGAAGCACTTATTATTGTGCAGTAAGGTGGTCTCAAATTATTGTTTATAAGCACTTTAGTTGGTAAGAAGAATAAACAGTTTCCTTGCTGAGCCACAGGCCCTTCCTCCAGCTGTGCCGTTCACCTGAAAAGGTGAACTGTGGGAATCAAAGATCAGCATTGTGTTGTTGAAGCAACAGGATCACCTGTTTAGGACTCTTCTCCTGACTATATTCTGAAGTTTCTAACACAGCTGTCGGTCATTTTAGAGTCTAGTTTCCACCTATCACCTCAAATTGTGGAATATTAATTAAAATTCTTCATGACACATCTTTTCAAATATCCCCAATGGGAATTCTTCATGTCTGGATGTCCAGTAATAACTTCATGCAGAAAAGACAAAACAACGTGGTCTGTGCATTCTGTGCTCAATCATTTGCTGCTCAGGACCAACATAAATTACTTTCTGAGGTATTTTCATGAGGAATTAAAAAATTGTCAGGGACTTATCAAACACATCAAAAAAATAGAAAATACTTTTTCAGCATAACAGGGAAACTTTCAGTTTTAAAAATTACACACAGCAGATGAAGCTTAGAGCAATACATAAAGATAAGAAATTAAAGCGAGATGCATATTTTGAGCTCTCATATCACAATAAGATTTACTGAGGTTTTAATACACAATTTCTATGTGTCAACCCTCATATGACATAGTCCTCTAGGAGACCTGAGCCGCAGTCAAATCTCTGAGAGAATCAAACATGTGTGGGGCTAAGGGAAGCTATCCGAACATGATAAGCAAGTACACTTTGCTAAAGTATAAACAAGCAAGCATATTCTTGTCAAATCTGTCATTACAGTAAAGCAAGTTTTCTTTCTAATAATGTTACCTTCATGGGGACAATCTATTTTTTAAGTGATTCTACAAATACATGTTCTTTTACAGACCCCAGATGTGATCTGCTTATCCCATCCCTCCTCCTCCTAAGAGGAGGGATGTCACCCAGGTTTACTTCTCTGTCACCCAGGGTTACTTCGAATCGAATCTGGAAATGGTCATTTACTGTGGGCAGGGCTTTCTTCTTCTGTTTGCTTAATTTGTTCCTTTACACATAACTGAAAGTGATTTTATAATACATTAGTTATCTACAGTTGTGTAGCAACACACACTTTACACATAACTGAAAGTGATTTTATAATACATTAGTTATCTACAGCTGTGTAGCAACACACACTTTACACATAACTGAAAGCGATTTTATAATACATTAGTTATCTACAGCAACACACACTTTACACATAACTGAAAGCTATTTTATAATATGTTAGTTATCTGCAGCTGTGCCACGTGTGCGCACACACACACACACACACACACACACACACACTTGTTTTAAACAGTAACTGTTTACTTGAAACTGGGTCTCACTAACAGCCTGAGCAGCCACCAAACTCACTGACTTAGATTCTAGATCATCAGTCTTCTGTCTCAGCCTCCCAAATGTTTGAAGTATGTATGTGCACCAGCATGCCTGGCTTAAACAATAATGTTTAAGTAGAATTGAAAGGACTTGAGAAGAGGCAGGTTAAAACCCGAAAACACAGCGCCTCTCCACTTATAAACACTACACAGCTCTAGCAGCTGTTGTTGTCAATACGAAAATTTAAAAACCTAATTTTTTTAATTAACATTTTTTCATTTATTTTTAACATCAGCACCAGATAGGGAGTTGCAGAGAATGCCCTCACCTCTAGATTTCTGCTAACATGGTTACTTTCTTCTATGATCTTTGTTTTATTGAAAATAGATTTTTTTTCATACAATATATTCTGATTACAGTTTCTCCTCTCCCAACTCTTCCCAGATCCTTCCCACTTACCCCCCCACCCAAATCCACACCCTTTCTTTCTTTCTCTTTCACTAGAATACAAACTACGTTCATAAAATACAAAGGAACTACTTTCAAACAAAGTTCCCAGTGCCCAGATTTTGTTTGTTTCTCAATCATTTAATCAAATTTTATACCTGGATCTCTTCCTTTAAGAGAAGGAGACATGAATAAAAGACAAAAACCATATTTCTGTTCTAATATATAAATATAAAATTAAAAATATATTATGTATAGTATATAAATATAAAAAACAGTATCCCTTTTCAATCTAATATATGCTTTATCTTAATGTATTATAGCAACACACATAAAGAAACACTAACTGGATTCGTAAAGAGTCACCTCTGTGCCATCACATTTTCTTCAGTGTCAGAATCATCTACTCAGAAGAACACTTATCTCTGGATTTACTTGGTGCCAGCAGCTGCTAACTCTATTTCTGCTAGAGTTCTTACCTTTTGATTTCTGTCTGTTGTCAGTCTTATTCCTGAGACTTGTGCACTAAAAGGATTTCCAGAAGTCCAACAAAGTCAATAAATTCTCACGGAAATTCTGCACTTTCTACAGTCCAATAATAATTCATGGATATCTTATTTTGTACCTAATGTTTCTTCTTTCTATAAGTGGCCCATTTGTTCACAGTTACTGTCCAACAACCATTTATTTCAACCAACTTCTTGGAATATATTCTTTCCAAATCATTCTTATCCTAAGTTACTTAACTGAAATAGTCTTGTAACAAATTAACATGGTCCTTCTTTGAACAATATGATATTAAGTATATTCTACTTCCCTACTCAAATTATTAAACTATGTACTGCCATTTATGTGTGTACAGTTATTCCTTTCCCATTTGGCTTTTTCTTCACATTGAATACTGCTTTAATGTTTATGATGCAGGTGATATGAAGAAATTACTGTTTTATCATTCAGTGTGGACTTTGTGTCAGGTAAGAGGCTATGGTTACTTTGTAATATAGTAGTCCATTTCCCAAGAGGCCCCTCAGATTCAGAGAGCTGATGGTCCCTTAGAGACAGAAGATCTAAGGAAACCAGAACTGGGACGGGGGAAAACACTGAACAGTACAATGTCCCTCTGCACTGCCATGATAATCCTGAGAATTCCACAAAGCTTGCAGGTTATTAGTGAATATTGTTTCACAAGACTGAATTTTCACTTTTGTGCCAGTTTCCCGGGAAGAGGACTGAGTTTCCTCTTGGGCTTTGGCTGTTTCTTTCAGTTCTATACGTTCAATGTCTGAAGAGAGGACTCAGTAACTAAGAGCGCTTGCAGTTCGCGCAATGGACCTGGCTTCAGTTCATAGCACTCACATGGAGGCCCACAACCACCTGTCACTCCAGGCTGCTCTGGACCCCAGGTATGCATGCAGTATGCCAATTTATGTGCAGACAGAACCCTCATACACATAATAAAGAAAAAGAACTTTTACTAAATGATGAATACACTTAAAGCTATGCTATATTAAAGTAGAAATGTATTTTAAAGTTTCAAGTGAATGTCTAGTGACTTAGTACACTATCATATGGTATTAAGGCACTTTTCTCATGTATGACTTTGTATCTCTTTCACTTGTTTTAGTGTCCTACATGATATTATTGAAATGTGAATTTTAAGGATGATTGAACAGGGAAGTTAATAAATAAAATCCACTCATTATAATTCCTATATGATCACACTTTGGCAGCTGCAAATTGGAAAGCACATTGGCCTATTCAACTTCATGTCTCTTATATTAGTACAGAGAGAGCATGTTTTGGAAACATTGCATAACAAATTCTATTTACAATTTACCTTAATTCTTATGTAACCTAATCAGCTAATGAAGGCTAATGAATCAGATGATGAGGCTGAGTTAAGTGGAATAGAAAGCCCTTGCAGACAGAAGGTACAAACATCAAATACAAAAACAAAACCTGCAGTTTGTACTTGGAATGAAGATGTTGATGATTATTCAAAGTTTTCAAATGATCAAGATATGTTACATATATAGTGAGTGTAGCCATATGTTTCGGCCTCTCTGTGGCTGCTCTCCAGAGATGCTCTTTCTCTGACATGGCCGGTGATCAAAGAAAGGAAGACCTGGGACAAAATCAAACAGAGGCAGTGGTGATGTCCTCTAGATATAACTATATTAACTTTATAATCTCCCCAGAACTCTAATATGGAGACTGTTTACATCCTTCTTCTGTAAGAGACCATAAATTTAAGGAATTGCCCATGGTGTCGTGTCACTGAGATGCCAAGGTGTCAATCAAACAGTAGTCTGAATAAGTCTGTAATGAGAATAAATAATCATTTTGTGGACCAAGTATCACTTCAGCCTTTAAACTCAGATCCTAAAACATCAGGTTTTAGTTTGTGTTACTTTAGACCATTTCTTTTTATTTTATACAATCTGGGGGCTGGAAAATTGTCAAAAGTTAAGAGCTCTTACTGCTCTTCCAGAGACCAGAATTGGATTCTCACAATCCATATAATGAGGCTCACAATCACATATAGCTCCAGCACTAGAAGATTCAATAACTTCTTCCAGCCTCTGTAAGCACCTGCACACAAGTAGTAAGCACTCACATATCTACAAATAAAAACTAAAGTTTTAAAGATATAGTTGTATTTCTCCAATGATAAAATTATTAAATATTAAAAGTTCTGTATGTGTACAGGTTATTCTTTTTAAAATATATATATTTTGTATACAGTGTTCTGCCTGCATGGGTGCCTATACGCCAATAGAGGGCACCAGATCTCATTACAGATGGTTGTGAGCTACCACATGGTTGCTGGGAAATGAACTCAAGGACCTCTGAAAGAGCAGGCAATGCTCTTAACCTCTGAGCCACCTCTCCAGTCCCAGGTTAATCTTTTAATTGCTTTTATTAAGCTATATATTTTTTTCTCTGATTCTCTCCCTTCTTCTCCTGTCCCCTTCTACCTTAACCCATGGTCCCCACACTCCCAATTTACTCAAGAGATCTTGTCTACTTCTACTTCCTATGTAGATTAGATCCATGTATATCTCTTTTAGGATCCTCTTTTTTTGTCTAGATTCTCTGAGACTGTAAATTTTAGGCTGATTTTTCTTTGCTTTGTGTCTAAAAGCCATTTATGAGTGAGTACATATTAAATTGTCCTTCTGGGTCTGGGTTACCTTACTCAATATGATGTTTTCTAGATCCATACTTTTGCCTGCAAATTTCAAGATATCATTTTTTTCCTCTGTGTAATACTCCATTATGAAAATGTACCACAACTTCTTTATCCATTCTTCAATTGAGGGGTATTTAGGTTGTTTCCAGTTTCTGGTTATGACAAAAGAAAGCTGCTATGAACACAGTTGAACACATATCCTTATGGCACGATTAAACATCTGTTAGGTATATACCCAAAAGTGGTATTGCTGGGTCCTGAGGTAGGTTGTTTCCTAATTTTCTGAGTATCCTAATATACTGGTATCCAAAGTGGTTGTACCATTGTGCACTTCCACCAGCAAAGCAGAAGTGCTCCCTTTTCTCCACATCCTCTCCAGCATAAGCTGTCATCAGTGATCTTGACCACTCTTACAGGTGTAAGATGGAATCTCAGGGTTGTTTTGATTTGCATTTCTTTATGGCTAAGGATGTTGAATATCTCCTTAAGTGTCTTTCAACCATTTTAGACTCATCTGTTGAGAGTTTTCTGTTTAGGTCTACACCCCATTTTTTTATTGGATTACCTGTTCTTTTCATGACCAATTTCTTGAGTTCTTTGAATATTTGGAGATCAGGCCTCTGTCTGATGTGGGTCTGGTGAAGATCTTTTCACATTCTGTAGGCTGCCATTTTGTCTTGTTGACCGTGTTGTTTGCTTTACAGAAGCTTCACAGTTTCAGCAGGTTCCATTTATTAATTGTTTCTCTCAGGGTCTGTGCTACTGGGATTATATTTAGGAAGTTGTCTCCTGTGCCAGTGTGTTCAAGTGTGCTTCCCACTTTCTCTTCTAAGAGGTTCATTGTGGTTGTTTTTATGTTGAGGACTTTGATATTTGAATTTGAGTTTTGTGCATGGGGATAGATATGCATCTATTTTCATTTTTCTATATGTTGACATCCAGTTACACCAGCACTGTTTGTTGAATATGCTTTCTTTTTTTCATTTTATATTGTATAGTTGGTGCTGTGTCTCTGGTGATCAATCTTCCAGGTGTCAGTAGATCCAAGGCTCTGATGGTTGCTCCTCATGGTGCAGTCAGGACCATTCATCCCAGAGTTAGCATTCCCCAAAGTTGCTGGGCACTCCCAGGGCTCAATCTGTAACCCTGGTGGTCATTTGGGCCTGCTCCCACAGAGGTTGTTTGCTTGGGCCTGCTTCTGAGCTGAGGTCGGTGGCTCAGGCCTGGTTCCATGAAGGTTCTGGTTTGGAACTGTTCCCACAGATGTCCCTGGCTCAAGCCTGGTCCCAAGGTTAATTGTTTTATATATTCATTTTTTGCCATGATCTTTACTTTATCATGCTAATTTTTTGTTGATACATTAGGGTTTTGTTGAGGAAAATTTACTTAGGTTTCTGAAAATGTAGCTTCATTTATCTTTCTTCAAGTCTTTAAGTTATGAAGTTTTGTTTAATTTTGCTCTTTATAAGTATGCTACAGTTGAATGCAATATGTCACCCACAGTCTTATGTGTTTGACCACTTGGTCAGCAAGTGTTGCTGGTCTGAGAAACTGTTGGAACTGTAGAATGGTAAAGTCTTCCTGCTTGGTGTTGGTCAGCAGATTTTATCGTTTATCTTCTAGTCATTGTTTCAGATTTATCTCTCTGTTTCTTTTATTGCTTAGAGAATTTTTACTTTTATTTGTGTATGTGTGTGTGTGTATGTGTCTCTGTGTGTGTAAGCATTCAAGAGCCCAACAGAAATAAAAACTGTTACTTCAAAATTTGCTTTCATCAATGGACAAACAAGTGTAATATATTAAAATGCACCACCATATTAGAATAACAGAGAATGATATTTTACATTCAACCACTTTTTTCTTTTTTAAAAAATATATTTATTTATTATGTATACAATATTCTATCTGCAAGCCAGAAGAGGGCACCAGATCTCATTACAGATGGTTGTGAGCCACCATGTGGTTGCTGGGAATTGAACTCAGGACCTTTGGAAGAGCAGACAATGCTCTTAACCGCTGAGCCATCTCTCCAGCCCCTCAACCACTTTTTTCAAACACTTCCATTGTTTCTAGATATGAAATGTTCAGTAGGACACAGTAGGAAACAAACACCTAGTCAGTGTTTGCTGTTATTGTAAGTGGCATTTTTCAAACACCTGCTCTTAGTCTGAAAGCTCTCATTATTTTTAATAAATCTGATAATGCTAATAATAGATATTGGAGCTCTACCACACAGAATTAATTAAAAAGTTGATTAAATTAGTTTCTTAAGTATGATGAAGATAAAATGATACCTACTGTTAAAGCACATAATTGTAATTTTACATCAACAGATATTTCTTTCTCATTTGTCTTTCAGCTAGTTTCTTACACATTATGCTGCACATCGCAACTAAAATAAACTCTGCCTCATCAAATTTTTCAGAGGATTGCCTCATGCTACAGTGTCTGTACAAAGTCACTCACCTAGGAATGGTAAGAATATACAAGAGCTGTGGCTTTGAGGAATGAAGTCCTCAGTGGGAAAGTTGGCAGTTATGCTAGCACTGCACCGAGTTATAATGATGGTTAGCTATGTTCCTGGGCTTTGGGGGACACGGAGATTCCATGTCTATACAAATGTAGAGAAAACGGTACAGTTATGTTCAAACATTTGGACATGAAAGCCCACAATTGGCCGTGTACATTCCCCAATGCTGATATGAAAATTGAGTTAATCTGCTTTCGTTCCACGATGCATATTCTCTAGAAATCCCACGATACATATTCTCTAGAAACCTTTCCATGTAGCTCAGTTGAAGTGGGATACAAATTAAAAATTTAACATACAGAATGTTACATGAATGTTAACAGATATGTTTACTAGAGACAAAAATCCTAAACTTAACAGATCCCATACAGGATCAGAAACATGCAGTTCTAATGTAGAGCAAAGAAAATAATAATTCCATCAAGATCATGAAACACTGAGTGTGTAAGATTTTCCTGTGTTCTTATTTTGACTTTGTACCATCCTACTGTGAAGTCATTTCCATATGCAGTTTCTCTGTATTCAATATACATATTTTTAAAATAAATTTGCCTGTGAAGATATCTCTTATGTGATGACTATAAATGTTATCAATGACTGTATGATGCTTATATTTTTTGTAAATGTTATTCTTAAAGGAGTTGGAGAAATGGTTCAGCAGTTAAGAGTACTTACTGGGGCAGACAGAGGTGGTACACACTTTTAATCCCAATACTCAGGAGGCAGAGGAAGGGAGACCTTAGTGAGTTAAAAGTCAGCATCAGTGCTGGGGTAGGCAGGACTGTTACACAGAGAAACAGAGACATGTCTCGAAAAAACAGCAAAACAAAATTTAAAGAGAGTACTTTCTCTTCTTGCAGAGGACCCAAGTTTGATTCCCAGAATGCTAATGGTGGCTTAAACTTTCTGTAAATCCAACCTCAAGAATCCTATACCATTTTCTGGCCTCAGTGTGCACAAGTTATTCATTTTGTGTATATGTATGCATGCAAGCAAACATTCGTACACATCAAATAAAAATAAGTAAATCTTTAAAAAATACCTCCATGAAGTCGATTTGATTTTAAAGATGTAGCATATTATAAAGTGAATCATTGCATTTGATACTCACATCTCTTGTTTCATTTTCTATTCCCTTTTAAAGATGAATGTGTTGCAAATGAGACAATAAACAGGCCCAATAAAAGAATAAACACGGTAACATTCTCTCTTCGTATATGTAAGAGTTGTGTAGCTTGGTCTCCTTGTGGGACGCCTAACAGTGGGAGCAGGGGCCATTCCTAATGCTTTGTCTGGCTTTGGGGAACCTATTCCTTGCACTGACTTACTTTGCTCAGCCTTAAACACGAGAAGGTATTTAGTCTTACTAGGACTTGATTTGCCATGCTTTTTTGATACCCATGGGTGGCTTTCCCCTTTCTGAACAAAAACAGAGGAGGAGTTGGATGGGGGTTTGAGGGGAGATGGAGGAAGGGAATGGGAGGAGAGAAAAGAGGGGAAACTGCAGTTGGATGTAAAATAAAATTTTGAACGAATAAAAAAAAAAGAATAAATAGGCTAAACAGATACAACCAAGCCAAAATTAAGGTGCAAACAATAGTTTGTGAATTTTTCAGGATAACATCAGATACTCACATTTTGAACATTTTAATTTTAAATTATTAAAATGAATTTTATATTTAAAAATGTACTTTTGACAACTATATAATATTAAAATGAATATACAAATGAGTCACTCTGTTTTTCAAGAACAATGTATTTCATAATCATTTTACATATAGCAACATATAACAAGCACAATTCAATTGCCACAGTTCCTATTTAAAAGCTATAAAAATGTGTGTGAAAATGCATGAATTATTTTTGAAGCATATCACTATAGGGGACACAGACACTCTTGAGTCTTAGCTTATCTTTCCATCTGGTTGTTTGCCTGATTATATTTCTGTTGCTGCTAGTATAGACACGTGATCTAAGAAAGCCCAGCTAATCTTGAAAGAATTGTTATCTACTCTGTGCATGACCACAGACCAAGGAACTCCAAAACTGTATTGAAAAGAGGTCTAGACGATATTAGGATTCCTAGGTTATCTGCTTCTTGCTAAAAAGAGCTTATGCTTCAGTTATCACCATTTTTTAAACATTTGCATTAGTATTTATATTTTAATATTAATGGATAAATATTATTATATAAATTACTATTGGGACATATTTAATTCAATGAGTTATAACATTAGTTTCACCTGATCACATAACAATTAGAATTTGCTCTTTGCTTTCTTTTTTAATCTTAATTAATTTATTTATTTTTTGACTCTTTGCTTTCTTTAACATTAAAATTATTAGGCTAGGGGAAGCAGTTCACTGGTAGAAGAGTTTATTTGCATGCACCAAGGCCTAGGTTTGGTCTCAGGCATCACAAAAAGAAAACAATATCCCTAAAAATTAAATTACAAAAATTTGAGGCTTCCCCTTTCTTTTCTATCCTCAGGTAGGAAAGAGATATGTATGTAAATATTTGAAATTGATGCTTAGGGGCTTGAGTTTAGGATTACACTAAGCCATGGTACATCCTCATTTCTAGACAAAAAATCTACCAACTTTAAGTACATTTTCACACATAATAATCATATAAGAATAAGGTATCTTAAAACTCCATGGTATATTATATAATATCAGAAGTAAAACAAAGTCATTATATTCATGGATAAATCATCTTGAATGAAGTTTGAGGCAGAAGTGGGAGAGGATAAACGAAAATGATTAACAATATACTGCTTTGCAACATATTCCTAACTGAAGAAGATTTATGAAGCAAATGTGAAGGCTGGCTTTCTATCACAGTGGAGAGCACCATGCTCTCCATTCACAGCCTCTTGGTGGTGCTTTGTTGACTTGCTTCTGCTTTTTATCTAGCTGACCACTCTGGAGCAGTTTACCAGGATTCACATGTCAAGTACTGATGCCTTTCTTGTCTTGGTGAAATGCCTACATTGCAATAGAACTGATTTTGGGAGAACAAATGAGATGGAGGATTCCTTGGCGGATCTGCTTGGTCTTCACACTATAGATGATGGGGTTAAGCACTGGTGGCACCATTAAGTAGATATGAGCCATGAAGATGTGGATGAGAGGAGAGGAATGCTTGGCAAAACGATGGACAATAGATAATCCTATCATGGGCACATACAGAATGAGTACAGCACAGATGTGGGATGCACATGTATTGAGAGCCTTCAACCTACCCTCACGGGATGCAATTTTTAACACTGAGAGAAGGATAAAAATATATGATACAAAAATGCCCAGGGAGTCCATGCCCCACAGCAAAGTAATGAGGACTAGCCCATATATGACATTGAATCTGATGTCAGCACAGGCGAGGCGGATCATGTCCTGGTGCAGACAATAGGAATGAGAAAGAACATGGGAGCGGCAGAAGGGAAAGAATGCTAGACGTGCCATAAGTGGAATTATCAAGATGGAACTCCTGAGCAGAGCTGCAATTCCAATCTTGGCAATAAGCTTTGGAGTGAGAATGGTTGCATATCGCAGGGGGTGGCAGATGGCCACATACCGGTCAAGGGCCATGGCCAGGAGCACAGATGATTCAGTGAAGGAAAAGGTATGAATCAGAAACATTTGGACCACACAGATATTGAACTGGATCTCTCTGGAAATGGACCACAACACCCTGAAAAGTGAAATCATTGTGGGCAGGGACATAGCCATATCAGTGAGAGAAAGCATGGCCAGGAAGTAATACATGGGCTCGTGGAGTCTGGGGTCTGTCCTCACGATGTGCAGGATCATGCAGTTTCCTGTTATTCCAATAAGGTAAAGGAAGCAGAATGGGATGGAAATCCAGTGGTGAAATTCCTCATAGCCAGGGATGCCTGTGAGGTAGAATGTGGAGGACATGATGCTGCTGAAGTTTGAGGTTGCCATTGGGCTGACTGCTAGAGCACAATCCAGTTCCACACTTATTCTGTAATGGGGAAGGCATTGACAAGACCAGAATCTGTCGGGAAAGAACAGTGAATAAGGGCAACAATAAACAGAAAACAAAATCTTCAATGCTTATGTCCACTCATTCCTCAATCCAGTCTACATCCTACTTTATCATCTGCATTTCCTTGCTAGTTAACATTAAAGTAAGATATCTCCTTTACTGCCATCAAGACCGTCCCTTCAGCTTCCCAAAGGCAAGCCTGTTAAAGCTTGCTCTGGTCTTAAGAGGGAACGAAGAGATCTAAGGAAAGTGGGAAGCAGAAAGGGTAGTAGAATACAATAATATGACAGCAGAGGTTTGAATTAACTGAGGAAAGAAAGTGAATCATCTTGGAGATTAAAAAACTCATTATTTTGCATAGTAACCTAAAATCAACAGTTAAAAAGTTAACACCTTACCAAAAAAAAAAAAAAGAAAGAAAGAAAGAGAGAAAAGAAAAGAGAAAGAAAAAGAAAAGAAAAAAAGGAAAAGAAAAAGAAATGGGATAGGTCAATTTTATCTCTTTGTCACTTAGTGATGACTCAATATATAACCCATCTATATCAAGTTATGAATCACCTTTTAATATTTTCTCTACCATAAAGATCCTCTGATATTGTGGACTATATGACATGCTTTGTATTCAATCCAGAGCCAATTCTGAAAGGAAAAGCTTCCCCATGTAGCGTTCAAATAAAACCCTAAGAATTTCACAAGCTATGAGTTCAGGCAACTACATTAGGATTCTGGAGTTCCCACCTTTTCACATCTGGTAAGTGCTACTCCTGTTACCTCACAAGCCTTCATACTGCAGCTTTGCTTGATGTTGACAGTCCAGTTTCTATTGCTTCTAACCATGTAGTTTCAAACTCACCTGCATAAGCATGGCATGGTTTCCACCTTTTCCCTAAAAGTGGAAGCTGGAATTTATAGAGTTTTTTTATATAAATTTGAAAGTTTAGGATACTCTGAGATGTACGAACATATTGAAAAGTTATTGGTGTTTGGGTTGGAATGGGAGTTTTAAGGTCTGTGGAAATTTTAACTTCATTCTGAAACTCCTGCTCTGTTATGTCTGAAATAAACCTTTCCCTTATGTAGAATAGTTCATGGACAGATGCTACCTCAAGTGGAAGTCTGGGGCATCTAAAGAAAGGCCTGGTTAGGAAATTTTTCTAGTTTAAGTTAGATGGTGCAGGAATACAGGAGACAGACAGACAGACAAAGAGGAGGGAGGGAGGGAGGGAGGGAGGGAGAGAGAGAGAGAGAGAGAGAGAGAGAGAGAGAGAGAGAATCACTAAAACTATGTAATTAACTGAGAACTTTTTTACTTCCTGAGCTCTCTTGGTTCTTCTCTTCTTTCCACTCCTCTGCTGCCTGCCCTCCTCCCTTTTTCTTCTCAACATCCATTCTGTGTTTCCTTTTATATTTTCTCTGATCTCACATGCTTTGTAAAACAGTTGTTCTTACCGTGAGTGAATGTTCTAACTCTGAAAGCAAGCATGATGAATTAATAAGGCTTTCTGTAGTCCTTAGAGAGTAATAAGGATACATGCAGGAGAGAGGCTATAACCCTGTCAGTGCCAAAGTTCCAGTTTGTGGTTCTTTCCAATACCTTTCCGCACTACTACCGACAAGATCACAGCAGGATGTCACAATTTAAGCATAAAGGATAATGAATTCTCTAGAGATTTTTAAATGTTTGTTACCAATTTGTCTGG
The DNA here is from genome assembly GCF_982192425.1 of Myodes glareolus. Lineage (NCBI taxonomy): Eukaryota > Metazoa > Chordata > Mammalia > Rodentia > Cricetidae > Myodes > Myodes glareolus. The sequence continues at coordinate 100,895,459 of NC_142032.1, read as the reverse complement.
AAAAACTGATGCAATACAACATGTAATTAGATATGGGTTTGCATCCAGAACGCGAGACAACAATGAAAAGCTTCAAGCGTGGTCTAGACTGTGGAAAAACAGACTCTATAGCTAAGTACTGTAGGTAACTAAATTTTAGTTCTAGGTAAGAACAGATAGAAAATGATTCATTATTTGGTTGTCTTCTTGAAAATCATTTAGTAGTCTATAAAGCCAATTTTATACCTAAATCTGCTTCTCCAAAGTGGTACTTCCCTTAATATTTTACTGTTTCCTACCAAAGAAAATGGATTAAATATTTTTAGTCTAACAATATATAGGAACTTTTGCTCAATGAATAACTCATTCATGAATATATTACAATAAAATAACAGCTATTTATTTTATCTCTGCCAAATTGTCTGGTAATCTTGATCCATAAATTTAGCCTTAAATGTCTCACTAGATGGAAGAATAGAGAGGTTTCCACTCCTAGTTGTACTGTGAGATACCAAATAGACCACACTGAGTAAACGTGCACAGAAATGTGAACAGCATGATTGACTTAGTTCTAATATCACTGTATGTCTGACTGCAATGGAATATGCCAATCTCTAGAGTCTGGCTTGAGAAAGTCAACAATGGAAAACAAAGAGGATAATATATAGCTTGGCACTTACTGTCCTGAAATCCCATTCATCCCACACTTTGTCTCATAGTATTTTCATTTCCCTACCAAAAAAAAAATGGTTACACTAGGTAACCTTCTCCACATGAACCCTTTCTGACCTCTGATATAATTTTTCTGTTGCCACTTCAGGACAAGAAATGGCAAGCAGGCTCCCATCTAGAAATATAGATATTTCTCCTGACTAAACTCAACAACTGGCTGTGACCCCAAGATCAAATTCTCCATACACAATGTGAGCATGATGTAATACTTGTCTTTTATATTTATTTTTTAAACCAACATTCTCTGCTTCTTTACCGTGTAGTAATTTAGAGTTTAGTTGGTCTTTTCTCGATAAGCTTCTTAAGATGCTTTGAAAGGTTGGTTCTTCTAATAGAGTTTCTGTTTCATGTAACCTTTGATCTTTTAATCTCCCATCTTAGAATTGTTTGTAATATAGCTCCATAAGTATTGATATGATGTATGAAGAAAAATATATAATTTTTACCTTCTTATTTGAACTAGCGTTTGCTCATTGTTTTTAAATATCTGTATAGTTCCCAGATGTTTTTCATCCTTGTTACTGATTTGGGATTTTATGGAATTCTGATCAAAAAAGCTGTGTGACATAATATAATTTAATAATTTAATTTTTTAAATTTCTTTGACTCATTTTGATGTGCCACATGAATTTATCCTGCAGAATCTCCATCACATTTTTGAGAATGTGTGTTCTGCAGTTGGATACAATCTTTCAGATGTCTGTCAGGTACAATTGGTCCATAGTGAAGTTAACTCTGTTTCATTGATGTCAACCTGATATTATAATACCATCACATTGACAGGAAGGTGTTGATGTCATCTATTAATTAGTACATTGTATTCTGTCAGTCTCTTTACGCCTCTTAAAGTTTATTTTATTTAATGTTCAGATATTGGGTGCATAAACATGTAGATTTTTTCAAAGCTGTATTAATCCCTTCATCATTATGTAATGAGTTCTTTGTCTTCGCTACTGCTTTTTATTTATGGCTCAATTTACCTAATAAATTCATGATTATTTTTGCTTTGTGCTGTAGTCCATTCACCTAAAATTTCCTATTTCATCCCATTCACATTCAGTCTGTACATGACCTTTAGAAACAACTGGTTTCTCAAAATCAATATATCATTTTTTAAGTCTATTTCATCACTCTGTTTTTCAATTAGAAATTTTAATTTCTTTACAGACACTATGGTTATTGATGTATGAAGTTTACTAAAACAATGTTCATGCTTATCTTCTAGCTTTATTACAGTTGAGTTCTCATTCCTTACTCTAACACAATCTTTAAATCTGATTTAGAGTTTTATTCTGGTACTGTTTTGCCTACTATATTATATTTGGTTCATATTTTATGGATTTATGGTTTGTAATAACTATGAAGGCTAAAAATTAAAGTACCTTTTCATAATAAGAAGTTACTTTGAAATAAGAGAGATTTATCATTGATTTAGACATACAAAAAGAAACTCAATATCCTTAGCCATCAGAGAAGTACAAATCAAAATAACCCTGAGATTCTATCTTACACCTGTAAGAATGGCCAAGATCAAAAACACCAATGACAGCTTATGCTGGAGAAGATGTGGAGATAGAGGAACACTCCTGCATTGCTGGTGGGAGTGCAAACTGGTCCAGCAAATTTGGATATCAGTATGGCGATTTCTCAGAAAATTAGGAAACAACCTTCCTCAAGACCCAGCAATACCACTTTTGCGTGTAAGTTCAAATGATACTAAATTGTACCATAAGGACATGTGTTCGACTATGTTCATAGCAGCATTGTCATAGCCAGAACCTGGAAACAATCTAAATGCTCCTTGACCAAAGAATGGATAAGGAAAATGTGGTACATTTACACAATGGAGTACTACACAGCAGAAAAAAAAATAATGACATCTTAAAATTTGCAGGTAAATGGATGGAGCTAGAAAACATCATATTGAGTGAGGTAACCCAGACACAGAAAAACAATTATCACATTACTCACTCATAAATGGCTTTAGACATAAAGCAAAGAAAACCAGCTTATAAATCACAATCCCAGAGAACCTAGACAACAATGAGGACCCTAAGAGAGACATACAGGGATTTAATCTACATGGGAATTAGAAAAAGACAAGATCTCCTGAGTAAATTGGGAGCATGGGGACCAAGAGTTAGGGTTGAAGGGGAAGGGAGAGAAAAGGAGGGGATCAGAGAAAAATGTATAGCTCAATAAAATCAATAAATAAAGAAATAAAAACACCAGCAAAGCTCTGACTTGTCTTCAGTTCTTCCACATGTTTTGAATTTTTATCTCTACCTTTACATCTTTCTCTGCTGTCTATCTCAAAATAATGTCATTGTTTGAAATTATCTTACTTTCAGCTTTTTACACTTCATGTGTGAATGGTTTATTTACCATGTTCGCTTTAGAGCACTCTAAATTTTTCTGCATAACTACTTTTTGGGATGAGTTTTTTAGCACTGGGTATTTTCTAATTTACCACTTGCATCACTTCAAACATATTTTAAAGAACTCCCTTGGCCATGTTGTACAAAAGATCTGATGGTATTAAGATCGCTTAACCTTATCAGCTAAATTCACGTTTAGTCCTGATTGTCAGTTTGGTTGGTCACTATCATTTTGCTATTTTCTTCAGCCCATGTTTATCAGATCTGTATGGTTTCTTCTGCATAATCAAAGACCAACTGAATAGCAACTCTTGTGTGTTATTCATTCATTTTCTCTTGCTGCCTTGAGAATAGTTCCTTTATCTTTGACCTTGGAAAATTTGGTAAAATTGCATCTTGAGATATACAATGTACTTGGATTTGGCTGTCAGACGTGAATCTGATTCTATGATTACAAAACTTTCTGTTTTTACCTCTCTGAATATACTTTCTGCCTCTTTGATATTTTCTGATCCTTAATTCCAGTAATTTGAAAACTTATCCCATTAATACTGTCCAAAATTTTCTTCATCTTTTTTTGTCTAATCTAGAATTTAATATTGACCATATGTGATCTTACTAATTCTTTCATCTGTCTAGCAGTATTTGATGTTTCCTTAATAATTCTAATTTCATTTAGTGTGGTTTTCCAGCTTGACAGTATCTGTTTGGTTTTGTAAATTATCTCTATCTCTCATTTTTCTGAAGTATTAAAGTGTTGTTCTGTTTTTTTTAAAAAAAATATTGAGCTTCTTTAAAACAATCTGTTTAAATTTCTGTATGAATTGAGTTTCTATAAGATCATAATCTGTACTTTCATCTCTTCTTATTTTGTAATTTTTTGAGGTTACAATTGCATCATTTTCCCTTTTCTTTCCTCCACCCAAACACTCCACTATGACCTTTTTGATGTTAGTTGTTATTATATTTATATGTGTATATACATATATATTCCTAAATATAACCTGCTCAGTCTGTATAATTTTACTTGTATGCGTGTTTTAAGGGTTGTCCTTGCTTATTTGAGAACAAGACTTCATAAACATGAGCTGAGCAAAGAAAGCAGCTATAACCATGCCAAAGTGTATGAAGGAAAGTCTATGACGTCACCTCATACATTCTTTAAACAAGATCTTAGTTATCTGAAAGCTCTTGGTGCTTCACATATCATATTGTATGTTTAATGATGGTTCTAGATATTTACCCTAATTTTCACAATTTGACTTTCTTAGTATTACATCCCTCCAAGAGTTTGAAACAGTAAAACAGTCTATTATTTTTCCTCAGACTATGCAATATGCTATATCTTTTTTTCAGTGAATATGCTATTAATATGTAGTTATTTTACTCCTAGAAGGTGATCTTAGTCCAGGGTTGTCACAAACCAATTGTGTTGTTCCATATGGATGGACCTGAGAGAGTATCTTGCAAAGAAGTGCCATCTCAAGAACCCTAAAACTAGTTATAAGATATAAACTGATTTCTTGTCCATGGTAATTCGTGTCTTGTCATGGACCACAGGTCCTACGCTTACCATGAAGAATCAGTGCCAGATATGCTGTGACTTGACAGCCACTTCATTTCCTAGAAAAATAAAATAGAATAAAAAAAAATGCAATCACTTCCCTATACTGTAATGTTTGTGTTTGGGAAAGAAATAGAGTGGGCAGTTGTCACTGGAAGCAGCAACGCAATCATAAAGACACCCGAGTCCAGAGTTTTCCCAAGGCAGTGAAGCACCCATACAGAGCTGAGGCCTACAAAGCCCTACCCTGCCTGCTACTGTACAGGAAGGACCCAGGTCACCAGGCATAAATGATGAAAGTAAAATGCAAGGATTTAGGTCAAGGATTACCAGATGTCACCAAAATATGTATAGTATTTGTTTCTTGGAGACTGGGACTCTTGGATATATGAAATATTACATTTTATTATTCCTATATAGTTAGCATACATGCAGACCTATGTTCACTTTCTACCCAAATTCAGAACGGGTAGGGAAACAATAGACAGGTTTGGAATATATTATTAAACACATATTAGGCAATTATTGGTTAGGTATAGAAATTCAAAACTTTAATTAAGAGTTGAGTAATATTGGATCCATCAAAATAAAGGTATTTGTATACTTCCTGTACACATCAATTATATATCCAAAAAGCTGAATAATTTATAATATACAACACAGGAAATGATTACATTCAATGCATATGTTAGTAGAAACTAGTATTGAAGATCAAGTGAATAACAGAGAATCGTCTTTCATTGAAGAACACAGCAGCCAATCAGGATATATACATAGAATCAAATATTATCTGATGTCCTGAAAATTCCAAGTAAAATAAAAGAATTCCCCTACTATATATGAATCATCTGATCAAAATTACAATCTGTAAAAGGAGCGGCAGGCCACTTTCCACCGCCCGCCAGGCCTGCTTTACCCGAAATAATTACACGGAAACTGTATTCATTTAAACATTGCCTAGCCCATTATCTGTAGCATCTTATTGGCTAATTCTCACATTTTGATTTAACCCATATTTAGTTATCTGTGTAGCACCACGAGGTGGTGGCTTACCAGGGGGATTCTAACCTGCGGCTGTCTCAGAGAGGAGAGTCATGGCGTCTGCCTGCCTCTGCTTTCTTTCTCCCACAATTCTGTTCTGTCTACTCCACCCGTCTAAGGGCTGGCCTATCAAAAAGGCCAAGGCAGTCTCTTTATTAACCAATGAAAGTAACAATAGACAGATAACCCTCCTCCATCAACAATCTGCACCTTTAAGCATTAGTAAAAGCATCAAGCAGCACAAGCACCTTGTATTTTGCTGGTGATTTCAGTTCATAGACATCTATCTAAAATACATAAAAACATCTATCAGCATTAAAGAATTTTAGTGACCAATGAATTGGTAATTTGATTCTTAGATGTACAAATAAACATTCTGAGTGCATGAGTGTTGTGTGACATTTCTTTCCACTGTGTGAAGATGTGTTACTCTGATAGGCTTAATAAAAAACTAAAAAGCACAAAGCTAGGTAGGAAGTCTTCTGAACAAAGAGAGTTCTGGGAAGAAGAAGGCAGAGTCTCCAGCAAGATGGAGAGGAAGCAGAATAAAAAATACAAAGTAAAGATAAATGATACACATAACACAATGTAAATTAAAATATGGATTACTTTAAGTAATAAGAACTAGTTAGGAACAAGAATAAGCTAAGGTCACACTTTCATAATTAATAATAAATCTTCATGTCCTTTTTTTGTGGGGTGATGTGCACACCTCGCATTCTATACATGTATTGATACATATAAGTATGTTACCTTTAAATGTCTGCCTGTTTTCAGAGCAAGGGGATAAGACACCAATAAAAAATGGGTGGGCTAGGTGATTTAGCCTCTTAAAGTGCCTCTGTGGCAGTTTCCTCAGAGTACTGCATTCAGAAAAGCTTCAAGACTGCTGGCTGAGATGGTCCAGCCTCACAGACTATTCCACTCAGGACTCCAGATAAGCCTTACACTTTTTGTGCAGAGACTGGAAAACAAATGATACAGCTAGCTTTTCTAGGACTTGACCATTAACCCAATTTTCTCAGGGTCTCCTAAAATACGCCAGTATCACCAGACAATAGAAAGCAGTCTAGAGAGCACAATATCCACATCCCCAAGAGGCAGGGTGGGTGGTTTTTGATCATTCGGTGGGTTATGGATGATTGTAATTGTTTAGGGGATTGGTTGTTTAGAAGTTGTTATTGGTAATGATCAGAAAGGAAGCTAAACAAAAGAGATTATATTGAAAAATTTCTTCTGAAAAGGAAAAGGGGAGGGTATAATATAAAAATGAAGAGATAAAAGGGTGGCTTGTTGAGTCTATTTTGAATTTGTATGGATTTCTTTATATTCATACAAGTTTAAGGGTTTTTTTTGCAATACTGTATATGTGTTTCTATTTTTATTTAAGATAATGTATCTATACAGCTCATTTTAAAAGGTAATGTAAAGTTTTAGTCCTTGAAGATTATTTAGGATAACAAAAGAATACGGGGTAGTAGTTAATTATCTATAACAATCAAACTTAAAGTCATTTTAAGTATGTTTTCAGCATCAAACAGAGATATATTTTAAATAGACAGAAAGGCTCCAAACACTTCAAAGACCTACAGAATATGACACTTAAAATGTTTGATAACGTAAGGATTTTCATGAGAGTGAGACAAGTCTGCTCCTGGCAGCACCAAACTATTTCAAAAAGGATGATGGGCATTGAAGAACCTCCATGTGGAGTTTGTTTTCTATGTATCAAAAGCTAACCTTTGGCAAGGAGTTGCCTCAACTGCTGAAAGTGTGCTGTCCAAACTGGACAAGCAGAAAGTAAAAGAAAGTGACTGCTGAACTTTGCCAAGACAAAGTATGACAATCCTTTAAAGTTCCTGCTTTACAGAAAAGTCTGTCATATATTCTAGACCCGCAGGCCAAAATAGATGTCCCAATGTTACAGAGAAACACTGAAGTGACTGGCCAGGCAGTCAGATGTTCTATCATTTCATAGTTTTAGAAGTTGTTTGATCTCCACTTTTTGTTTATTTGAGTAATATTTTATCCTTCTCAGGTCTCTGATGGAATTGAAGACAAGATAGTCATAGTTTTCTTTGTTACCAAATCTTAAAAAAATGTATAAAATGTATAAAGTTTAGAGACATAAAAGCTTAAATTGTTTATCTAAAAGCATGCTTTAAGGTCTAAAAAGATATTATTTTAGTGTGGTAATGCAAGTTATGACAAAAATGGTTTAGGCATAAAACTTTAGAGTAAGATAAGATAGATAGTGGAGTATTTTCTCTAGATTTGCAAAATGTAAATGGACTAGAATAATGCAATTTTTACCTCATAATTGGTCTTCTTGTATATAGTTTTACTATGTTAGAAATAAAACCTTTCTTGTTTATTTATACAAAAAGGAGGAATTTGTGAAATAGCCCTTTACACTGTGTAAAGGTGTGTTACTGTGACTGGTTTAATAAAACCAGTGTGTGTGTCACAAGCACTGGACTATGACTCCAATTCAGCATTAAAATATGTTATTTAGTTATCCACCTCTAATATCTTGCTGTAGGAGAGTCTTCTTTCTGTGTGTTGCTTTTATTGGTCAAATAAAGAAACTGCCTTGGCTTTTTGACAGGGTAGAATTTAGATAGGTGGAGTAGACCAAAGAGAATGCTAGGAGAAAGAAAGCAGAGTCAGGCAGACCATGGCTCTCCTCTCCAAGGTGGACGCTGGTTAGACTCATGCCGGTAAGCCACAGTCAAGTGGCAATACACATTAATGGAGATGGGTTAAACTAATATGTAAGACTTAGTCAATAAGAGGCTAGACTAATGGGCCAGGCAGTGTTTAAATGAATAAATTTCCATGTAATTATTTTAGGTGTAAGTTAGCTGGGAGCTGGGTGCCAGGAAGCGGCCTGCTGCTCCTTTTACAACAGAGTGGTGCTCCAATGTGGTCCACTAACTCTACCTGCCGCTCCTTTTACAACATTATCTCATTAAACATCTTTTTCTATATCTATGACCAAAAACATTGTTCTTTCTTTTTATTATTGATTATTTATTATGCAATAAATATATTTCATGTTTACTATTTTTTCATATTGTTTGTGTGGTGTGGTGTGTGCAAGTGTGTGTGTGTACAACTTCTTAAATTCGTGTAGGCAATCATGTAGAAGTATGCAGAGCATTTGAAAGCCTGAGTCTGGGGTCAAGATTCATTTTTTTTTTATCAAGACAGGGTATGTCAATCAACCCAGGGCTTGCCTAAATGTCTTATCTTTCTCAGTCAGCTCGCACTGCAGAAGTCTTGCTCTTTTTTCCTCTTGTGGAAATTGCAGGGCATCTGCCATAACCATCTGGCATTTACATGGGTTTTGGGGATCACAATTCTGCACTTGAGCAGCAAGGGCTTAATTACCAATCCATTTCATCAGACACACTAATTTTATTTTGGAAGCACCATAGCTTGCTTATGTTTGTTTCTTTGAAAAAAAAAATTTTTTTCTCAAAATTGATGTTTAAATACCTACTGAATGATTCTTTCTCAAGCTCTCTTTTTCCTTCCCTTCCTCCCTTCCTCCCTTCTTCTTTCCCCTCTCCAATCCCCTGTCTTTTATAAATGCCTTCTTATTTTCTTTATTCAAATAATTATTTACCCAAAATAAGAAATCAACATGACTTCCCCCATCTACAATGCTTTTAGTGTGTGCTTGTAATCAGCTCATTTGATCTCAGACTTGTTCTTTTGTTGAGTAAAATTTAGACATGATTTGATGCATTCATAGATACATCAAAACGATAAGTTGAAGACATGGAGAAAGAGGATGTGGAAAATGTGAAGATAGAAGCAGAGGCCCTGCTCATAGCCAGTGTGGTTAGCTCAGGATTATATAATTATCTTTTTATTTGCATGCTTTCTTTACCTTAATAATAATGAAATAAGTTTCTGAGTGTATAATTTCCTGTACACATTTGTATATTATATTAGCTATCATAAATGCAAATACCACTTTTGTTCTAATAAGTGTCAGGCAGTGTGTCCTAAGATTTTGTGACTTAAAGGTGGGTAGGACAAATTACTGACAATGCCGGCAGTAAGCCATTGTTAAATACTACAGCTTTGCCTCTGTATTCAATTACTCTTCAAACTCTAAATTTTAATAAAGCACAGTAAAACTCAAATTTTTATTACAATAACTAATGAATGAAGGTCCAATCAACATCCACACCTACATTCGTATCATTGCTTCAGTGTTTTTAAAAGCTTATTTGTGAATATCATAATTTCTTGTTCATCCTATGAAATTTCCCTGTGTACATTACTTGGTATCTTTAATTGGTTTTAGATTTCACTATATAATTTTGTCTGAATTACTTACTATATATTATCACTAAATTTTTATAGAGAGTATGTAAAGCACGCTAACTGTTTGAAAATTTGTCAAAATAGAGATGAGAAGGAAATACCAGTAGGTAAAGCATAGTCAAAATTAAAGGCTTTGCTGGGTTAAAAATTCAGAAGAGTGATTTACAAAATTTGCTCTGACATTTTCCTGAAGAAAATGCTGATCCAAAATTTGTTTTTAATATGGCTCCACAGTGTTAGGAAGAAACATATAAGAATATGTTTATAGTTACAAGCCAGAAAAATGCATTAAATAATTTGAAATTTAAACAGATTTAAACACGGTTGATTTTATTTAACACATACATTTACAAACTATAAGTATCTTAAATTCACATGCTATCACAGTTTCCTGTTTGGAGAAAACATAGATTTAACTCATTCAAGTTACTATTTAGAAACCACACAGCATTTCAACAGAGGGAATCCTTGATGTTCACAGGGGTTTATTGGAGAAAAGCATCTTCACGACTTTGTCACGGATTTGTTTAGTTTTAACACCATAGACAATGGGGTTGAGAAAAGGTGGGACTAAGAGGTAAAGATCTGACAGGAGGATATGCACATAGGTGGGGATGTGAGCCCCAAACCTGTGAGTGAAGAAAGAGAAGAAGCCCAGAAGGTAGAACTGTAGGAAGACACAGATGTGAGCAATGCAGGTGTTGAAGGCTTTGAATCGAGCTTCCTTCTGAGGCAGCTGGAAGACGGTGATGAAGATTCGCACATAGGAGAAGGTAATGAAGACTATGTCAAACCCTAAGATGGCAAAGGCAACAAGGAGGCCACAGACCTTGTTGATTCTGATATCTTCAGCTGCCAATTTCACAATGGCCATGTGTTCACAGTAAGAGTGAGAAACAATGGTAGTTCGGTAGTACTTTAGGCGGCATTTGATGAGCAATATCATTGGGAATGTGAGAATGAAAGACCTGAGTAAGACACCAGCTCCAAGGCAGATCATAAGTTGTGGAGAGAAGATGGTGGCATGTCTCAGGGGGTTGCAGATGGCCACATAGCGATCCAGAGCCATGGCCAGGAGGATGCCTGATTCTGTTGCCTGGAATGAGTGGATGAGTTCCATTTGCAGCAAGCATGCATCAAAGGAAATCTGTGGTATATGAAACCAGAAGATGCCCAACATTTTGGGGAGAATGCATGTGCTAAGTGCAATGTCTGTGACTGCCAAAATGGCCAAGAAAATGTACATGGGCATGTGGAGGCTCTTTTCGCTTTTGATTATCACTAAAATTAGGGAGTTCCCAACTAAAGCGATGATATACATGGCACAGAATGGAATTCCGATCCAGCACTGCACTGACTCCAGGCCAGGTATCCCAACGAGTGTTAATACAGAAGGCATAAAAACTGAGCCATTGATTGTCAGCATTGTGAATCTGTCAGTAGAACAGTATAGCCGTATAATGCTTCAACTTCTGCTCCATACTAAGACTGGGCATATTAAATATAAGAGAAAATAAACAATTAGCCAAGTAAACTCTCTAGGCTAGGAATAAGATTTGGAGCATGACATCCTCTTTTTCTAACCCCAACCATTCCCCTGGCAAAAAGGTTTTAAAAATTAGTCACAAGGTTTTGTGTTTCTACTTATCTGAGTCATTTTCTGCGAGAAAGTTAAATTCAATAGGTGGTTTATTTCTGCTCCAAGACCAAAAATACCTGATCAAAAATACCTTGTGCTTGATACTTGTCCTCTGTGAACTCTTGTCTCCTTGTGACTGGAATACACAGAATGAAGATATCACAAGAACTTGATTTTTCTAGACATGAATAATCTACCAGCGTGGGATGATAGTCAGCTTTCTCAAGGCGAGTTTGTCAGGAAGGTCTTCTAGGTCTGTCTTTCCTTACCTGGTGCTGCACGTCTTTGCGTTGTCTGGTCCTTCTGTGAAAGGATCCGCTAGACCTTATGCAAATTAATCTTCTGACCGTCCGTTCCTTTCCCAAGCACAACTGTTTATTTTCTATTTCTGCCCATTCTCTGAGAACCTGTCCTTTTTTTCTTTTTATTACTATCCATCTTTTCTGTTTTGGCCTTAGGTGGCCCTCACCTTCCATTGTCTGCCCCTTGCACATCATTTACATTCACCAAGTCCCCTCCTGCAGCCTCTGCTGTTTGCTCTTCTTTATCAGCAACAAAGTCATGCATCGAAGTTTACCATCCCTTTGTGCCGAAGTTCTTGAATAATACTGAAAGTGGTGTAGAAGAATTTCTGAAGTTTTAGTATATCCTTTGTCTGCAGCAGGGAAAAGACTTCTATAGACCAGACTTTTCCACCTTTACATTATTTTCTGGGAGACTACTTCTTTGCCCCTTTCCTCCTCCTTTAATCCTTCTCACCCAGGGCATTACAATGGCTTAAAGACATGCCTCTGTACAGAAAGCCTTTGCTTTGTCATGTGTCCAAAGTTGCATGGGTGTGGAATGTCTCGCCTCATGGTTACATGAAACCTACATTTATCTCTTTCAAGAAATATTTTTACTGCAGAGGATATGATGCAGTAAATTATTTAGAAAGTATTTATTTTCTTTCAGCAATCCACAAACCAGTTTCCTGAGATGATTTTAAGTATTAAATGCTGTGAAGATGACCTAAAATGTCAAATTTCTAAAAAATATGCCACACAAGGTGTCTTCCTATCTGTTCAGCAAATGCTTTAGTCAGTGCTCTTTCTACCCTAGTAAATACAGACTGTCTCTGAGGAAGGGAATGACGCCCATCATCTAGCCTTCTCGGCTCACTTGGAGAACTACAATGTTGTGTCTTTTTCTTTCATATTTATCTAGCTCTTTTTATTAATTAATTTTTCCTAGCCCCATCACACTTTCCCCTTCCTCACGCCTCTCCTCTCAGCCCCTTCTCACATGCTCCCCTCCCTCATCCAATCCTCCTTTCTCTTTAGAAAAGTACAGACATATTCATCTAACTCTTATACAGACTCTTGTTTCTCAATTTTCTTACCAGGACTCTTTCTTCAAACTTCAATATGTTGAAGTCTTCCTTATTGTAGTAGGCAATGTTAATACTCACAAATTGGAAGACTATATGCTACCAATTTTATTAAGAAATATTGCCCATACAATCCAAATGTTCTTTAAACCAGCTAAGGAAAAAATGAAGGTTCATTTATAAAGCTCAATGTTATGTCTATAGTTTGAAATTAAGATAGCAGTATTTATAATAATATGTTATTAAATTTATTTGAATGTCATTACTCTATGTAGATAGTAAATATTTTAGATTGTTTTAGTTTATTTAGATTGTGTCATTAGCACCAGCGTTCTGTGCTATCTGAGGATGAGGGGAGAGAGAAACATGTCAGTGTCGTGAACTGTAGCTGGGGCTGTCTACACCTTGCTATACACGCTAGACGGCCAAGGAAGTGCACAGACGCTCCTGGTTCTGTCTGCTGAGCACTCGTCAACAGATGTGTGTCAGTAATACATAGCCTCAAGGTGGTCTCAGTGGAAAGAAAAGACCTTGACAGTTGTTTACTACACGTGGGGTGTTATGAAATAATGTAAAAGTAGTAGAGCGCAGACTGGGAAAGAAATCAGTGAGCATTGCTGACTGTTTCAGAAAAAAAAAAAAACACATAAAAAATGAGGCTAAAAATGGCCTCAGGTAAAAGTCACTGAACAAGACAAAAATGAGCAATCTAGAGAAGTACGTGCATACAAATTACACACATTCAAAAGGAGAAGGGAAGTCTCGTCTCATTGAGGCATCTGAACCAGCCACACACTACAGCAATCTGGCCCTCCTCTGTAGGAATACACAAGACAAAAGAAAACAGTGTTACCCAGAGCTCCTGTTCTGAGTGTACTTTCCAGTGTCTGAGATTGCAAGAATTTAAAAATCAAAACTCAAACTCCTATGAGGCCGACTCTGAACTCCCTATTGTCTCGAGGATCTCTAGGTCTTAGACAACACCTCTGATGGTCACCAGGCTTAACCTGCCGCTGTCAGTCAGCTTTCGCACTTTTCTGAGGTAGTAAACCACATTGCTGGGCAGCTCCAAAGTCAACTGAATACTTTTTTATAATTTGCTCCAAATTATCTCCTCTTTATTTTCCACATATGTTTAAATCCACATCCCCACCACAGATGTTTCCCATAAGGCACAGAGTGAACTGTTTAAATTCTACAGTTGGATGAGACAACCGAACTCTGGATCTGTGGCTGACTATCCTTCAGGCTCTAGAGATTATTCATAAATTAAGTTGTTCAGTTTCAACATAGGTAAACTAGGAAAAATATCTAGAAACACGTTGAACAAAGGTCATGAATTTGAACAGGACAGTACATTTTAAATACTTGGAAATTATTTTAAAACACATTTCTGTCAGTAAATGGCAGATACTGAGTCACAGGACTAGTGCCCGATGACTCTGTCACCAGTCCTAGCATGGTACAGCTCTCTTAACCGTGTAACTAGCTTGTTCTCCACGCATGTTTTTATTCCCATTCATAATGCTCTCTTAAAGTCATCTGGCTTGCCAAAGCTCTGCTTTAATTTTGCTATATCATATTTTATGAACAATTTCTGAAGGAATCCAGAGTACACAGATTTCTATCACTGAAAATATTCCTAAAGCTGGAACAATCAGCTACGCTTTGCCCTCCTGCTGTCAAAGGGGATCACATGGCCTGCATGTTTTGGTGATCAGTTCTCTACCTCCTACTCACAGGACAGTCTGAAGCCCACAGACTCACCTGGTGCCATCGGATGAGTTGAGCTTCTGGAGTAGGGTCTTCTTGATGGTTCAGTCAGTGAAGGGCGAGAGTTTTATAGCATAATGTGTCTGTGCAGAAATGAGCTTCCTAGTCCCTGTGGACCTGAAAGGTGAAGAGCAAGCATAACAAGGCTGGCAGGTGACTCAGGGGTGGAGAAGTTTTGTAAGTGAGAAAGAGAGAAAAGGGAGACAGACGACTGTCGAGTACCAGGCAAGCAGTGGCCTCAAAGAGGGCCCGCATCAGTTCTTCTCTTTATAAAACTCTGCTATACTTTTGGCACACAGAAATCAAAAAACCTGGTTTTCAAGATTAATGAGAAAACAGGGTCCCAAGATGGCAAAATCAACTACAATCACCATTTCTCAATAGTCACATAGAAAAACAAGTAAAAACTCTTTAATAAATTCTTGATAGTTGGTGTCTACATGGACTGATAGAAAAGAGAGAGGTTTTTTCCACAAGAATTAAAGGTAAATAAACAGAGATTTCTCATCAGGTTCATGAATGAGGCCTCAAATGACTTCCAGTTCCCAAAATTAATCCATTTCTTCCTTGGTGGCGTGAAATGTCGCGGTGTTTAAGTCAGTTCTCAACAAGGTATTCTTATCAAAAGTTGAACTAGCAATATATATTTTAATAATTTTAATATCACTTTTAATATCTATTTCTCAGAACTAATATCACAGCTTCTAATTAATGAATATAAAGGAAATGTGTTTCAAAACATATTTAGATATTGAACTCTCAGGAACAATGTGTAAAATTCTGATACCAGAGGTTGATTGATTACAGAGTAATTGGGGAGATGCAGGTCAAGGGACAGAATATTTCATTTGAGCAGGTAAAATAAGTTGAAGCTGAGCAAAGCTAGAACAAGATATTGTGCATATCACATTACTAATAAGCTAGATTTTAAGGTCATTCCCATAAATATAATAAAATAAAAGTTAATGCATATGCTAAATATTTGAACAGAATGCTTATGTTCTCTCTCATGTACTTGAATTTGAACATGAAGTACTACATTTATCTCTTGAATGTTTTATTTGTTTTTTAGTTATGTGTGAATGTGTATGAATGGGATTGTGCATGTAAGTACAGTGACCTCCAGAAGATGGGGTTGAATTGCCTGGAATTAGAGATGCAGGCAGTTGTAAGCCACTCAACGCAAGTGCTAGAGACCATATTTGGATCTTTGGCAAGAATGGTACTTAATTTTTAACTACTTTATAATCCTATGTTGTAAATTTGACTGTACACATTTTACATAAAAATAAATTTATTTATTATATTTTCTGAGAACTTCTTATACAAGTATTGTATTCATATAATTTCTACCCTTTCTTTGGTTCCCTCCAAATTTTCCCAAATCTCCACCACTAACTATCAAAATCATGTTTTGTTTTCTTTAATTACGTGTATATATGTATGTATGTGTATGTATATGATAAATGACTAAGATCCACAATATGTAAATAACTTAAAAACAAAGAATCTGGAAAACAAACAAATCAATTTAAAAACAGTTCATGAATTTGAACTGAGAATTCTTAAAAGAAGTAAAAATGACTAATCACTTTCAAAGTGTTCAACATTCTTGGCAATTACGAAAATGCAAATTAAAACTACTTTGAGATACCATCTTATATCAGTCAGAAAAGTTACCTTCAAGAAAGCAAATAGCATCGAATGCTTGTGTCAGTGCTGTGAAAAGGAATCCTCATTCGCTGTTGGTGTGACTACAAACTGGTGTGAGCATTACAGAAACCCATGTGAAGAATCCTCAAAACTCTACAAGTAGATCATCCGAGGGACCCAGCTATGCCACTCTGTGGCATAGGCTCGAAGGACTTGACCACCTCCTACTCCACACGTTCTTGTATAGTTCTCTTTATTGCTACTCTATTGATGATAGCTATGAAATGGCAGCAATTTCTATGTCCTCCAACTGATGACTGGATATGATACTTGATCACAATGGAGTTCCAGTCATTTGTAAGGAAAAGTGAAATCGTGACATTGGCATGTAAATGAATGGAAACAGAAAATATTATAACAGATAAGGCAAATCAGACCCAGCAAAATAATGCTTCATGCGCTCTCCTGTTTGTAGATCCTTGCTTTTGGTGTAAGTCTATAACCTGTAGCAATTGGGAAACTAAAATGGGTGTGAATGGGAAGGTGCTTTAGAGATGGGGACAATAGAATACACATGCCCTGTTACATGCTGTAATAATACATTCTGTAAAGGGGAAATAGGAAAATGGGGGAGCGGGGCTTGAAGAAAAGTTGCGAGGGAGCTTAATATAAAGAAAATAAATGCAGCAGGAATAAATAACATTAAGAATGTTTGAAAGAGCCATAGGGAATCATTATTTTACATTTACTAAAAAAATGATATGCCTATGTGTATGTGGATATTGTTATACATATTTTTACTTAATGTTATTTAATTTGATGCAATAATGCACACTACTAGAAACACAGGTCTTTTAACAAAAACACGGGAGACAATTGCGTCAAATATCTCAGTGACGCTTACCATTGGAGGAAATGTGGCACCAATAAATTGACAGTTGTGGGATCAGTGGGTAGTCAGTAATGAGTCAGTTCTTCAGCTAGGGGTTGATGACTATTCCTTTTATAATAGCTGGTTTTGTGACCTCTCCTGTTTACCAGTTACATATCTCAGTTAAGCATAAGTGTGCATATAACAGTGGTTGTATTATTTATCTTTTTCTATTCACCTAAATCAAAGACTAAAGACTGTACCTTTCTATACATAGGTAAAGTAAGAGGCCTTTCCAGGTGTATTTTCCTCTGACTGTCTGCTCTATTTACTAGTCCACTTTTGTTCAACCTATCACATACAGAGAAAATTCTTACTACATTACAACTCCTTGGAATTGTTCTTAAATATACTAATAACTTTACTGCCAACAGACTTCCACTGTCAAAATCCAGCTAAAAAAACATTGTTTTTATCTTATAGTGTTCATTTTTAATGTTGTTATTTGTGAAACTTCATATTCAGTAGATAATGAACCCATGGCATCATAAAGACAAAGACACATGGATGTACTTTTTACTGGTGCAGTAATATGGGAGTTTGGCCTTATAGCTGATTGTATTGCTAACCAAATTTATTTTAAGTTGATTCATGTATTTGATCCATTTTTTTCAGTTTTTTAATTGATTTTATGGAGCTATACATTTTTCTCTGCTCCTCTCCTTTCCTTTCACCTCCCCTTCAACCCTCCCCCAAGGTCGTCATGCTCCCAGTTTACTCAGGAGATCTTGTCTACTTCTACTTCTCATGTAGATTAGATCCATGTACGTCTCTCTTAGTGTCCTCATTGTTGTCTAGGTTCTTTGGGATTGTGATTTGTGAGCTGGTTTTCTTTGCTTTATGTTTAAAAACCACTTATGAGAGAGTACATGTAATAACTGTCTTTCTGTGTCTGCGTTACCTCAGTCAATATGATGTTTTCTAGCTCCATCTATTTGCCTGCCAATCTCAAGACGTCATTATTTTTTTCTGCTGTGTAGTACTCCATTGTGTAAATGTCCCACATTTTCCTTATTCATTTTTCAGTTGAGGGCCATTTAGGTTGTTTCCAGGTTCTGGCTATGACAAACAATGCTGCTAACAATTGAGTATCCTTTGGATATATATCCGAAAGTGATATTACTGGATCTTGAGGAAGGTTGTTTCCTAATTTTCTGAGAAATTGCCATTCTTGGCCACACTGATATCCAAAGGGGCTGTATTAGCTTGCATTCCCACCAGCAATGAAGAAGTGTTCTCTTTTCCCCACAACCTCTCCAGCATAAGTTGTCATCAGTGTTTTTGATCTTGGCCATTCTTACAGGTGTAAGATGGAATCCCAGAGTTGTTTTGATTTGCATTTCTCTGATGGCTAAGGGTGTTGAACTTTTCCTTTATTTGATACATTCTTATGCCTACTACTTTCATTTGAATTCACTTGTGATTATTGAGTGGTTCTCACCTCCTATTAGTTTTGATGCCTTATTCAATAATATTATCTCTAGCACTTACTAATTAACTTTAAGGTATTTCTGAAGGAATTATAATAATGGTCCTTGCTATTCTCTAACAGCTAACCTGAGCTAGTGGGACCTCACTGACTCCAGACTGACAGTGGGGGAACCTGCATAGGACCAAACTAGGCTCTCTGAATGTGGGTGAGAGTTGTGTGGCTTGGGCAATCTGTGGGTCTACTGGCAATGGGACTAGGATTTATCTCTAGTGCATGAACTGACTTTTTGGAGCCCATTCTCTGTGGAGGGATACCTTACTCAATGTAGATATAGTGGGGAGGGCCTGTTGCTTCCTCAAAGTGATATGCCAGACATTGTTGATTCCCCATGGGAAGACTTACCCTCTCTGAGTAATGGATGGGGGTGAGGTGGGAGGAAGGTGGAGGGATCAAGAGGAGGGGAGGGAGAAGAACTGGGATTGGTATATACAATGAGAGAAGATTGTTTTAAATAAATAAATAAATAAATGGTGTTGATTTTTCATTGAGTATTCATCAGCACTTTGTGTGTCAAATAGTGGCATGTCTGATTCTGCAATGCAGAATTATCCTAAGCTTTTCAATCATTCATTTCTGTTAGAGCATCCAAGATACTTTTTACTTTATCTGTCAACATATTATTTTTAATCTTTTGTTATTGTATTGTTGATTACATAATAAATTAAGTTATTTATTATAATACCTGTAATTCATAATTACTAATTTTTTTCTTATTTTCCATTATTAATGTATGTGGTTTGTACATGTGTCTATGCATATTCTTTCTTGTGTGGAAAACTATGTGTGAATGTGTGTAATGTTTGTAGATTGCACATGGAGGCCTGAGATTGATTTTAGGGATAATCATCCCTTGCTCTTCCATTTTGTTTATATTAAAGTTTCTCGATCAAACCAAGAGCTAGACACCATGTCTAGCTTGCCAGTCGGTTTGTACTAGGGATTTCCCGTGTCTGCCTTTCAAGGCTAGAACTACAGACAGAACACCTCGCCAAACAAGCATGTAAATAAGATGTCGTAGAATAATCCCCAATCCTCATATTTGCACACCAAACTCTTAAATGCTGGTCTATCCCTTCATTTCTACTAAGTTTTATTTTTAAAATACTTTATAATGTGTTTAGTTTTTTCAGCTATCAAAATTTTTTAACTTAAAGTTTACTCCTTCTACTGAATGATATTGTCTTGTGTGTGTCTCTCGCTCTATGTATATATGTATAATAGAAAGACAGAGAGAGAGAGAGAAAGATGAAGTCTTCCATCTATTGTTTATTTATTTTCTTAAACATTAATTTATCCAAAATGAGGGATTCAGGTGACTTTCTCATCTACAATGCTTTCTCTGTTTTCTTATAATCATCTTACTAATTTTTTTACTTATTCTTTATAGAGGAAATTTAGGTATGATGTCCTCAAATACATCAGGTTGAAAAAGGTTGAAAATGTAGGCAAAGAGGAGAGAACACTATGAAGACAAATCTAAATACCCTGCTTGTTGCCAATTGTGTTCGGCTCATATTGTACTTTAGGGACATAGAATCCTTTTGGTTTTAAATTTTCTTTATTTTTGAGAATTTCATGCATATATACAATGAATTATAACAAACGCACCTTCTCTAACTTCTCTTATTACCCGTTTTCCAAGGCCCAACTCCCAAATTCATCTTTTTTTTTAATAACCCACTAAATTCAGGTAGTGTTGTCCATAGTGTATGGGTATGGGTGTTGGATGACTCACTGGCTCACGGGAAACCTACCAGTGATCAAATCCTCAAGAAGAATCCTTGACCTCCAACCCCATCAACTTCAACTGCTGATAACTCATTCATATAGGACTGGGGCTGGAGATCTTCTACCATATGTATGCGGGTATTTTGGCTAAATTGATCTTGAGCAGACCCTTCTTGAGTGTAAAGATATAGCCATATCATGTGCAGATGGCAGCATTTCTTAAGACACCTTCCCTTCTCCAGATCTTGCATTCTTTCCTGTGTCTTGCCCTATTCTACTCTGAGCCCTAGTGTAGGGGTGTGGTGGAAGTGATAGAGATGTCTGGTTTAGATTGAGCATTCAGTCTGTCATTCTAAGTACTTTGTCCAATATGCACCTCTCAGCCAATTGCTGCACACTGCCTAAAGAAGCTTCTCTGAGAAAGACTGAGAACAACCATGGTCTATTATTGGAAACAAGTATTTAGAAAGCCCTTTGGTGCCATGACCAATTAGCATCATCATAGGAGGTACTGTGGGTTCATGTCCTTCCTAACCATGGCTTTTTGACCAGTATTAAAGGACCAGCATGAAATGCTCTCTTGTGCAGAGGCCTCAGTCCACTCAGAAAGTCATTATTTACACAGTTACAGTTACACAGCAACTGACCCAGTAGCTTATTTTGTCTGGCAAGTAGGCGTTACAGCTTTCAGTGTTTGGTGCTGGGTAAAACCATAGTTTTGCTCTCTCCCCCAGTACCGGAATTTCACAGGATGAAAGCTGAGGAGCAGGGAGGAAGTGTCTTGGAAAGTTTAAGGTAGATTTCCACATGTCCTGTAGCCAGACATTGTGCTGCCTTTAGCCAGAGAAGTCTTACCATGTAATTATGGATTGTAACCCAGGACAATGACAATAATTTGAGTAAATTTGGAGGCATCTGATGCCTCCCTGACCAGTAAGTCATAAAGAAGTACCCATGCCTTACACTATAATTTTCAATTAATAACTCGTGTAGTCTTGAAGCGGCACCGTCCATATGTGCAGTAAGCAGCAATTCAAAGTACTTTTAAAGCAGTGTTAGGGCGTTAATCCGTAAGTCATCTTCATACATTCTCAGTTTTTAATAGGCCACACTCTTTCTGTTCCTTCCGCTCTCAAATCAGCTTATTTATTAAACCCCTAATATACTCCCACTGCTTTTATTAAAAGCATATTCTATTACTAAAACCAGTTATTTTAATAACACTTTTGTTTATTTTTTGAGAAGTCCACACAAGATATTTTGATTACATATCCACCCCCCCCCCCCAACTGCTCCTATTCCTCCAATTGTTTTATTTTGTTGGATTGTGAGAGAGCGGCCTACCCTCGGGGCTTTTGTTCACACTTTATGTTGTCCTTTTACTCCAACTTGGTTTCTTTCAAGTATTCATTTTTCCTCTTACCTTAAAAATAGTGGAGTAAATTTGTCTTTTCTATATGAATGATTTCAAAGTTTAATTCGCTTTTGATTTCATACTTTTCAGTGAAATATTATTGACTAACACCAGTAAAAGTAATTCACATATTCTAAACAATGTCAGGTAATGCCCTAAGCTTCTCAGACAGAAGGGTAGCTAGCACACAGTTCTCAAATTCTGACATTAGGCAATTTTTAAACATGGCCAGCCTCTATATTCATTTACCCTTTCTTTTCTAAGCTTTAGTAAAACTAAAATTTCATTGAAATTCACCAATTTCTGTAGTTCCAAGGGCAGATGCCTTACAATAGTTTGCCTCTTTGTTCATGTTTTCCTGGAAGTGTCATTAGTGCATTCCAATTCAATATTTTCCTTTGCATTACGCCTACACAAATACCAGAGTATCTATTATAGTTTGGGGATATTATTGAATAAATTTGTGTGTACAATTGATTATGTATTATCTTTACATTAATAAGCATTAAAATAAAATCCATTAAAGGATAAATGATTCTAAACTTATCATAGCATAGATGGGAACACCATTAGGAAATGGAACAAATCCCAAATCTCAAGTGCTTGCTGGATGGAAAGTTTATGATACTGATGTACAAAATCATCCTCTGTGTTTGCCAGAAACATGTGCTGCTGTCTGCAGTTTGTTGTTAGAGAGTCAACCTGCTCCAAGAACAAGGAAATTGAAATTGATAGACACAAACGTGGCCACAAATTTGAAAGTGAGTAAAAACGGTTATGGAGGAGGACTTGAAAAAGGGGAAATTGTGTAATTACATTGTAATCTCGAAATATAAAACAAATAATTATAATTCAAAGTAGCAACATGAGTAAATTATCCAATTATATGTGAGTCAAAAGGCCGTTTTTATTTAATGCCTTCGTCTACAAATTATAAGTACCTGAAATTCACATGCTATCACAGTTTCCTGTTTGGAGAAGACATAGATTTAACTCATTCAAGTTACTATTTAGAAACCACACAGCATTTCAACAGAGGGAATCCTTGATGTTCACAGGGGTTTATTGGAGAAAAGCATCTTCATGACCTTGTCACGGATTTGTTTAGTTTTAACACCATAGACAATGGGGTTGAGAAAAGGTGGGACTAAGAGGTAAAGATCTGACAGGAGGATATGCACATAGGTGGGGATGTGAGCCCCAAACCTGTGAGTGAAGAAAGAGAAGAAGGCCAAGAGATAGAACTGTAGGAAGACACAGATGTGAGCAATGCAGGTGTTGAAGGCTTTGAATCGAGCTTCCTTCTGAGGCAGCTGGAAGACGGTGATGAAGATTCGCACATAGGAGAAGGTAATGAAGACTATGTCAAACCCTAAGATGGCAAAGGCAACAAGGAGGCCACAAACTTTGTTGATTCTGATATCTTCAGCTGCCAATTTCACAATGGCCATGTGTTCACAGTAAGAGTGGGAGACAATAGTAGTCCGGAAGTACTTAAGGCGGCATTTGATGAGCAATATGGATGGGGATACAAGCATGAAAGCCCTGAGTAATGTACCAAATCCAAGGTAGGTCACGAGTTGAGGAGAGAAGATGGTGGCATGTCTCAGGGGGTTGCAGATGGCCACATAGCGATCCAGAGCCATGGCCAGGAGGATGCCTGATTCTGTTGCCTGGAATGAGTGGATGAGTTCCATTTGCAGCAAGCATGCATCAAAGGAAATCTGTGGTATATGAAACCAGAAGATGCCCAACATTTTGGGGAGAATGCATGTGCTAAGTGCAATGTCTGTGACTGCCAAAATGGCCAAGAAAATGTACATGGGCATGTGGAGGCTCTTTTCACTTTTGATTATCACTAAAATTAGGGAGTTCCCAATCAAAGCGATGATGTACATGGCACAGAATGGAATTCCGATCCAGCACTGCACTGACTCCAGGCCAGGTATCCCAACGAGTGTTAATACAGAAGGCATAAAGACTGAGCCATTGATTGTCAGCATTGTGAATCTGTCAGTAGAACAGTATAGCCGTATAATGCTTCAACTTCTGCTCCATACTAAGACTGGATACATTGAATATAAGAGAAATTAAATCATTATTAAAATGTATTCTAAGTAAGTTAGGAGTATACTATCCTTTCTCATCTCAAATAATCCTCTCCATTTTTGTCTCCCTTTTCATGGGAATTTAAAATGAACTAGTAAGTTCTAAGTTGTCATTACAGTATTAGTAATGGCAAAATTGCTTTGTAACTTTTTTCTTTATTCAGAACACTGGACTCAAAAATGTCCTTTTGCTTATTATCTATTGCCTGTGTGTTGCTATGGACTTCTCAGTGTAAGTTGTAAAATGATGGTATTAGATGATTTCGCATCAACCTTTAGTAGACACAAATAATCCACCAGACTGTGAGATTTCCCAGTCTTCTCTAAAGAAGGCTAGTGTTTTTGGAACATCTTGCAGGCCTATCGCTTTACTGCTGGTGTCTTTGACAAGTCTCTTCATAGAAGACTCTCTAGAGCTATATCCAAATTAATCTGTTAAAGGTTTAATATTTTCTCAAGTCCAATGATTTATTGTACACATCTACTAATTCTGTGAGAATTTTTAACATGAATAGTTGATCAACTTCAAGAAAGAGCAAACACATTTATGTGAAATGAGAAATATATATATATGTATGCATACACACACACACACACATATATATATATATATATATATATATATATATATATATATATATATATATATATATAGCCTGACTATTAAAATACTATTATTTGCAGAATTTTCTAAATTCTCTATGTGCAAAACAGAAGGACTGTGGAGAAGTTTATCATGTTAAACTGAAGAATAGCAGATATTTCTGTTAAAATAGATCACTATTTACCAATGAATAGACATAAAGTTCCATCTAATCTAACATTGAGTTACAAATGAAGACAGAGACATCTGTGGGCTATGTGCTTGCTTTTTTTTCTTCTACTTTTACATTCATGGTACAGAACCTCAAACCCCCCAGACTTACCTGAAGCTATCTGATGAGACACACACCACTCATGCTGTAGGATTTTTGTGATAGTTGGTCAGTGAAGAATTAGGGGTTTATACTACAGTATGTCTCTAGGGACCTGAGCTTTCCTAGTCCCTGGTGCCTCTGAAGGTCGTCCTACAGCAAAGGTGACAAACGACACAGCCCGTGGCTGCAGCCAGCTCAGAGACAGAGGGTAGAATAATGTGTGAAACCCTGTGTTTATTTCCGGCACTGAAAATGGAAAACAGAAAGTGTTTGAGAAATGAGGCAAGTAATTAACTAACAGATGCTGTTTACCAGAATTTTTTTCTTTCTCTAACTTCTCTATCCCTTTGGATCATAGAACCAAAATTACTCTCCTTTTGGAAACCAATGACATGGCGAGCTCCTGAGATGACAAAATCACGTGTAAGCACTCATTACAAAATAACGACTTAAAGGTGAAAATAAAAGCACCTTGAGTATACCATCCTTATTTGAATCTTCACTAAGTCATCTTCAAAAAATATGGAAGTCTTCAGAGAGATGGAGCTCTTACGTCCCTTATGGAAGTCTCTCAACTGCCTGGATCACACAGAACACTTACATGTCCACCTTTGCTAAAGTCAGTAGAATTTTTGTCAGTTCCTCACTGAATGTGCCATGCATGGAGGTTTTTAAGTAGTTTGTCCATGCCCTAGGGGGAATACGGGAGCTTGAGGACAAATAAGTCAGTGTCAGCTGCACCGGGAGAGAAACAAGACGTCTTTAGATGTGGTTCTTGCGCAACCAGTAGTGATTTTTTTTTTCAGACCCACAAATGAGGATGGCTTTGGAAAGTAAGTGTACTTGACAACTTCAATCAACTTTTAGCATTTGTAAGTCTTCCTCTTGAACCTGCGTGACCTAAAATCCTTCTGTATTTAACCCAGCTCTCATTATACTATTCTCATAAAATTTTTGAATTGGTGATTGGCAATTTTGTTAAAATTTTGTAGCATTTGTAATATCAATACCCTCAGAACTAATGTCATGACCAGAATTTGCCTAACAGAAAGAAGGGTGTGAACTTTCAAAGAAGACTTTAAAAGTTAAACTTCCAAAAACTAAGAGTAAAATGTGATTACTAGGGACTGTGTACAGAGAGAAACTGGGAAGAGATATGTTAAAAAAGCAAAAAAAAAAATATTTAACAGGTTTAGTAAGTTCATGGTGACTAAAGCTAAGAATAACATGTTGCACATTTTAAATTGCTGAGAACTCTATTTTTGGTTTATTATCATGAATAACATATGTTCAATATGTGGGCATCTCCAATCTATACCACATGCATAGATTGAAATTCATTGTATTTTTTAAATGTTTGTTTTAATATCCTTCATGATAGGAAGGGGTCTTGAAGCTTGGATTCAAGAGATGAAAGGAGTAAGATTCCCATTTTCTGCTTATGTAGGAAATATTCTACCAACCCTGACTGCTTTCATTCTGCTTTAGAGATGATTCATAGTATGTGTCTGGGCTACCTTAAACACGAAGCTTTTTTAAAAGGTGATACTATGAGTGACACCACCAAACACAGAAAACAATAATAATAATAATAATAATAATAATATAAACAATTATACATCAACATAAATTAATTTAATAGATTTTATTAACAAAATCAGAAGTACACTCGTATACTTCCCTTAATGTATGTGAAAGCTTATTTTATTGAGATTTCCACACTTTATTGATAGATTGGAGGAATATGAAAAATTTCCCACCAAAATAAAAGCTATATGAGACAAGCCCCTAAACAATATTATTCTCAATAGTGGCATGTTAAAAATTTAACATTGGGCCAGGTGTGGATGCACACCCCTTTAATTCCAGCACAGAGGAGGCAGAGGCAAGTAGATCTTTGTGAGTTTGAGGCCAGTGTGATCTACATAGTGAGTTTCAGGCAGACCAGGATTATATAGTAAGACTTACTTGTCCAAAATAAAATAGTCTTTCCTTTAATTCCTGAAAGAAGAGAAAGGGAAAAAAGGGACTTTGAAAGCTAGGGTTGGATAGAAATGCTGGGAAATAGTATCTCCTGGACATGACCAGGACCTTGCACTTGTGAGCCCATAGCAGCTGTGGCTGTCCGCACAAGTCCCACACAGGATCAATCAACACTTCAACAAGGATAGGAGAGGGACGCCTGCGACCCCACCCTACCCAAGGAACTTTGGACAGGAGATGGCCACTGAGGAAGGAGAGGCCGTTTTCTTCAGCAGTGTGGCCCATAGCACTTTGCTTCACGGTTAGAGCTGTTTGTTCTCTATTTCTCACGAGGCAAAGAACACATGAAAGTTCATTCGCAGCTCTTGGTACATGTGAGTCTAATGTAAATATATGAAAATGTCTGTGCGTATATATGGATAAGCAAGTGTATTTATATACACATGTAAACAGAATAATAACAAACTCTTAACAGGTGGCAAAAATGTTAAAAGGTTCAAGTGGAATTTCTAAATGTCGCTGCTTTGTCTTTTTGTATAATTCAGATCTTTTTGACAGTTTCATGGCTTTTATTAGATTTTAACAGAAAAAGGAGATTTTTAGCAAAGTGAATTACTGTAGAACACATACACATATGTCGTCTGAGCAGAGCCTTTTTCAGTGTGAGTTTCCATGTGGACATTCCAATAACACTTCTGCTGAGATCTCTTTTTGACTCAGGCACAGAATTTTCCAGTCATTTATTCTTGCAAAGCCTCCATTTCTGGAAGAATGCTTCTTTAATGACTTAGAACAGAAAACCCCCACACATATGTAGAAAATTAGCTTTTATAAAACTCAGGTGGACAGATGGTTCAGAGATTAAGAGCATTGTCTGCTCTTCCAAAGGTGCTGAGTTTAATTCCCAGCAACCACATGGTGGCTCACAAGCATCTGTAATGGGTCTGGTGCCCTCTTCTGGCCTGTGGGCATACACACAGACAGAATATTGTATACATAATAAATAAATATTAAAAAAAAAAACAGGTGATATTGAGAGTTAACTTTATCTTAGTAAATGTATTTAGCTCATTATTGACAGCTTATTTAATGTATATATTGTGTAAGTTTATATTTAAAAGCAGCTTTGTGATCATCTATAAGCATATATATATATATATATATATATATATATATATACTCTCAAGGTAGAGGTAGGCAAATCTCTGTGAGTTAAATGTCAACCAGGACTGCACAGTGAGACCCTGACTCGAAAAATAAAAAAAAAATGAGATATTAGGGAGTCTAAAAATATGTGGTTTTTGTTATAGTAATTTAAGATAGAAAATAAGTGCTGACAAAAATATCATAATATAGAGCTTTGTGCTATTGGTCCACGCATCTGCCAGTGGGCATAGAAATGCTTTTACATTTCAGCAGAAAATAAGACTCACTTTGGAATATGATCAAAATACAATGTACATAATCCTCAAAGAATTAATAAAAATAATTTTAAGATATTCAATGGCTTTTTGTTTTCATGTCTTTTCTCTACATAAAAAATTGTATTCTTCACAGTTATTTATATTCAAGTATAAAATAACTTAAAATACACACTGAAAAGTCACTAAAAGTTCCACAATCTCTGGAATATTAACCAATGTATTGAAAACCACTATGGATATCATCATTTTAAACACTAAGGGCATCTAGATAAATTTTATTACTCCTATTTTTCACAGGGCAGACATTTAAAAAGAGAGTTTTATTCTGGAATATGCACTCTTTAGCATCATTCATCATTTTAACAACATTTAGTCACTGAGGAGAAAAGCAAAACCACTCGATCTTGGATTTGCTTGGTCTTCACCCCATAAATGATGGGGTTGAGCATCGGGGGTACCACCACATAGAGGTTGGCCACTAGGATGTGAATGTGGCGAGGGATAGTTTTGCCTCCAAAGCGATGGGCAAAAAATGAAAAGAATGCAGGTGTGTAGAACATAAGAATGACACAGATGTGGGAGCCACATGTGTTAAGTGCCTTATATCTGGCAGCCCAAGAAGGAATATGAAAAACAGTGCAAAGGATCATAGAATAGGAAATAATGATGAGTATTATATCCAGCCCTGTAGACAAGAGGGCCATAGTCAGACCATATATGATGTTGACAGTGATATTGTCACATGCCAATCTGGCAATGCCCATATGCTCACAGTATGAATGTGGAATTATGTTTCTCCCACAATAAAGAAGTCGATATACCAGGAAGATGAATGGAAGACAGATGAAAAGGCTCCTGACCACGGCTGCTGTACCAATCTTGCCAATGACTGAGGAGGTGAGGATGGTGGTGTACCTCAGTGGGTAACAGATGGCCACATAGCGGTCAAATGCCATGGCCAGAAGAACAGCAGACTCTGCCACAAAGATAAAATGTATGAAGAACATTTGGGACACACAGCTACCAAACGATATACCCCTGGAATGAAACCAGAAGATCGCCAACATCTTGGGGGCTGTAGCCGTGGAGAGCAGGACATCTGCTAAGGCCAGCATGGAAAGGAAGAAATACATGGGCTCGTGGAGGCTGCGTTCAGTCACTATAAGGAAGATCAAGAGGACATTGCCTATGACAGCCACAATGTACATAGAACAGATGGGAATGGCTATCCAGGTATGCAGATCTTCCAGTCCTGGGATTCCAATCAGAACATACCACACATCCTGTGGACTGGTGTGATTGTGAAGGGAGGAGGCCACCTTCATTGTTTATCCAGGCCCTGGTTCTTTAACAAGTACAAGATTGAAGATTGAAGAATACAACCAAGACTGAATGAGGTCTGATCATATTTTTCGCCAATATTCACATCTATCTGGAAAACATCAAGGTGGGTGGACTAGAATAAACATGCACTCCTTTGATTAAGGAATCAATTATTGCATCTTGAAAGAAATGATTATCATTTAATATGTATTTTACCATCTTCCATATATAGCCTTATTAAATTCTTATGATAACCTACTGGAATGTTCTCTATAATAACTTATAACATCCACATTATTATTATTTACATGGACAGAAAAGGAAGGCCCCATAAGCTTTGAGTCTTTCTTCCTAGAGCCCACTAAACCCAAAACTCTGAGAGAAACCGAGAGCTCTAATTTCAGGGGTCATCTGTTACTGTTGTACCAAGATCAAACTAGATACAGAGTATGTGCATCATCAAGTCTCGCACTCCTCATATCCCTAAAGAAAATAGACACAAAGCTGAAATCTGTCTCCCATGAAATAAAGTTTGATAAGGTAGATTTCAAGCCTTATAACACAATATGCCCTCTTCTATGCTGAGTGATCAATGACTTGGTGCTAAGCCTTGTATTAGCCATTGGAATCACAAAAAAGAATTAAGTGTATTCCTGTCTGCCAACTAACCCAGTTCTCAAATTTATATGCGATTTTAAAGATCTAAACTATTTGTAACCCCAGATTTTACTGGGCAAAACCTGCAGAAGCATACTAAGTAGTTAAGAAAAATTATACTACAGTCTATTGAAAATTAGACAATATGTCTTCATATTGTTAAGCACAGCACAGAAACAAATGGTGAGAACCACACTAATCACATAAATCCCCTCACACTGTGAAGAATAGGTGGTGTTTAATAAAAAGAAGAAAAGTGTATTGCTGATAACAAGCTCCAAATGAGGGGATAAAAGAAAGGGTCAAGACATTACTACGTGTGTGTGTGTGTGTGTGTGTGTGTGTGTGTGTGTGCGTGCGTGCGCAGATAAAACATGATATAGGCATAGATATGAGATTTGTAATTAACAGATAGCACCAATATTCTCCCATTACTTTTCTCCAACAAAAGGTGAGAAAGGTTTTATTCTCTAAATGACACATGAACGTGCAAAATGATTATCTCACAATCTACTGAATAAAGAAAACAAATCTTCGCTGGCTGTACATCCAACCAGAAATTAATATTGTGAATATGTTAAGAGCCCAAAAAACTAATATGGAAAAAGTTATCCATTGAGGGAACCCTTGGGCTGAATAGACAGTTATCAACAGAGAAAAAAAGACAATAAATGTTTGAAAGACTATGAGGCATTTTTAAGGAAATACAAATGAAAACTCCTCTGAGATTCACTGCATCTCAGTCAGAATACTGAAACTATGGCATTATGCTGAGCAAACTAAGCCAGATCCAGACAAATTTTGCATGTTTGCATGCTTCTTATTATATGTGGAACATCGGTTTAAATGTTATAGATGTGAGGGGAGGGATCAGGTCATCAAAACGAGGTAGGTACTATGAGAGAGGATGAAGCGATAGAAGGAGGGCAGAGGTGGTGCTCGAGAAGGCTGTGGAATATCTATGCAATAAGTGCAGGGGGAAACTGTTGTAAGAGAATAGAGTCTGTCAAGGGGGGAGCAGAGGAGAAGGGAGGGTAGTGAGGATGCTAAGTATAACCATGTAGAAGGAACTGTGTATCATGACAGACACTCAGAAGTAAGTATACTGGTATAGCTGGATGATTATGTAACAATAAGACACAAAATGTATGCTTATCAAAAAAATTAATTAAAGGAGGAGCAGCTGCCCTTTATACCTTGATTCCACTACAATTGGGTACTCCAAATATGCACCATTATGCTGTATTGTTGCCTCACTTCATTTTCTATTAGTACAAAATAAGCTCTTTTCTCCAATTAAAACATTAGACACTGCTTATTTAATTATAGTTAAATATATAACGCAGAGTCAGTCAATTTTGCCTTATCATGAGTTGGCATGAAGTTCTTTAAAAGTAATGGGCATCTATGAATCTGTTCTTCTCACATAAACCAAGTGGTAAATGGAACTGTGCAGGACAGTAGAACAGTCACTGTGGAAGAAACTGGCTATTTATCAGAAGAGTAAACTGATAATTCATCAGAAGGAAAGCAAACAGACCATTCAGGTTTTGGGTTTGTTTTTTGGGGTTTTTTTGGTTGGTTGGTTGGTTGGTTTTTTGTTTTTTTTTTTTTTTTTTTTTTTGTAGTAAGCATTAGCCAACTCTAATCTTTTGTTTTGAAAGACTTGGATAAATCCTGACCCCTCTAGCGGAAAGAATAGAGCTAAAAATCTAGCAGGAAAAACAGAGTCAAAAATCTAGCAGAGAGAAAAGAACCAAAATTCTAGGTGAGACGGTTCAGTGACTCTGTTCCAGGAACTAGCTGGCCATAAAGTTAGATTATAATCTTAATAATCTTGATAAACGGGGAGTTACCTCCTTGTAATTATCACTGGTATTTTTGGAATTTTCCAATGACGCCCTCCCTACCTCCTTTGGGTTGTGATTTCTTCCCCTAAATACTCCCTCTCCCAGTTACTCAGGATCGAACTCCTCTACCCCTGAGTGGGAAATGAGTTTTGGCCCCAGCACACCAGTTCCTGTCAATAAACCTCGTGTGATTGTAGCAAGGACGGTCTCTCGTGAGTTCCTGAGGGGTCGTGTTATCCCAAGACTTGAGTGAGAGTCTCCCAACTCTGGGGGTCTTTCAGTTTCATTTGTCTTTCACTGAGATACTAAGATCAGTAGTTACCTAAACTGTTGATCTGGTTCCTTGTAGTGTTATGCTCCAACAATATTGATGGGATATTCTGACTGGGACTGCATGCAACTGGACCTGAACCCAGCCAGCTAGATGTACTTGGCTGTGTGACGGAGACTGTTACTTTGAAGTTTAATTCTCTTGCTGATAAATTACCCGAAAGATTAGAACCAATATGAATCCATTCTCAAGCTAATATTTGAGGATAATAGCTACATAAGTCAGATAAATTTCTATTGCAGCAGCAGATGACATTAGGGAACTCATAAAATTATCACCATTAAGATAAAAATAATTGCTACTTTAAACAAATTTAACTTTCTGAACTTCAGATTAAATTTGATTATAACATACTCCCAAAGCCAAGATGTATTACCTTAAGCTGACTATAACAATCTGTCATCTAAAAGCATCACCTGTTTCTAGAACATTCAGTGACGCAAGCATTGGCTTAAAGTAGACCTCTGTTCCTACCTAGACACCACTAAGATCCTTACCACATCCAGAGCTAACACCTCTGAGTTTCGGTTTGTAATATGCATCTGGACCAGGACCTGATACTCTAGTGTTCTAGTGCTCAGGGCTTTTTGTGGAAATTAGTCACATTCATCTGTGTATACATAAATTGTTTTTACTAAACTTTTTAAATGACTAAGCCTTGTTTACCACTATGTAAACAAGTGCCTATATTTATTTTAATGTGCCTATATTTAGTGTGCCTTGATAGCAAAAAAAAAAAAATATGATCATTGTGTAAATACAATCTAAATGGGTAAAAGTCTTATCTGATGACTCAGTTACTCAACAGAAGATAGCTGCAGATCAACTTGCCTAGAGTTAAGTGGTGTACCCTATGGTGAACACTGAGGAACACCTTCTGACATTTTCTGGTTTTCTCCTGTCCTCTGCCACAAGCGTCCTTTGAACATAACAATGTACTTACTTGTATCTATTAGAGGATTGAAGATACTTAGCAGGTTAGGAGAAAAGGTAACAGCAAGGAGATTCCCAGAGTCCAGCCAGCAAATTCAGACCACTTACTTATACCTCTTTTTAGGTATCTCTTGGGCCCTAGATCTTTAGCCCAAGAGCATTGAGTTGTATCCTACCATTGGAGAATTGCCCAGCATTGGCTCTTCCCCTGAGAGCTTCCTACCTTCTCCTCCTCCAGAGTCTGAGAAACATTTCCTCTGACTAGCATTCCCAGGCACTAAAATTAATACATGTTCAGGGTCTTTTGCAAGTCAGAGACATGTATTAGCATGGTCAAGTGCTGTTTCGCAGAGGCATCTACTGTGATGGGACTCTAGGTACCATACGGTAGGCGTACTGCATGAGGCTTAGAACCCACTATCAAGAGTTCTTTTTCATCTCATGCTCCTTCAAATCTTAGGGCTCTTTCTTTTTAATTCTGTTTCCCAGGTCGCATGGTAAGATTAGGCAGGATTAGGCAGGATTAGAAGGCTCAGAAATGCACTAAGATGGCATAGAAATCTATTGTTGTCTATTGAATATTTTAGTATTTTAGATTCGTTAAGAGATTAATCTTTATTTTTGTTAATTTTGGGTCTGTAAGTGAGTATGAATTCCAGGAAGGCTGAGGCCTGAAGTTCTCCTGAACCTGCAGTAAAGGCTATTGTGAGCTACTATTATTAGGCTAATGTGGATGCTGGGAAGGAACTCCAACCATCTCAATTACCATTCCAATTACCCACCTTTCTATGAAAGACCAGGACCACCTGCCTAAGCACAGACCTTCCATGGGCTAGGCCCTCCTGCATCTGTTAATAATCTTCCAGAAGTATGCCCTTCCCACAGGTCAATCGCATCTAGGTAATTCTTTGAGACTTTCTTCTCGGATGACTCAGTGCTGTTTCAGGATGCTTACTAAAGCATACCGGTAGGGGGCAGAAGTGTTCCACTGATTTTCTTTTTTTCTTGTTACTTCAAAAATACTTGAAGCAAGTCTGTTTTTAAATGTGGTCAGGTCAGTTAGGGTTTTGATATGGCTGAAAACATAGATAAGAACCTCTTACAAAGTTTCTCCAAAGACCAGGGCTCTTAGGGGTTTCAAATATGCTGATACCAGACAGAATAGTTGACCACAAACTTAAAGAATTCGCAAAGACGTGTGCACTGTTATGACAATTATTTTATAAATGCTCTTTTCAGTTATTAGCATTTTCTCTATTATTTTATTCACTCCATATTTTATGTCTATAAAGAATATGCTAATCTTATCTGAAACATAAAGTATTTTGTATTATAACATATTATTTTCTATTTTAATAAACATTTGAAAATATACTATCTTATATAGAAACATGAGTAAACATAAATAATACATCTATTTAACTATAACCATCTGCAGGTTCTGAATAGCTTTCACCAAAATTTAGATTATTTAATTGATATAAGACATGAATGGTCTTTTTTAAGTGAATTTATCTGTTTTTTCTTTAATAATCTCCCATTAATTATGGAACCACAAACAAAACAAAATCAGTCATAATGATGACAGTAAAAATCAAGAAAGTAGAAAATGAAATGGCAAATGAACATCTTTCTAATTATTTCTTATAATTTCTGATAAATAATAGTAGTGTGTGTTTATGGAATACAGTGCACCTGCATTTACACTATAGTCAGTCCAGCCAATTAATGTATCCATCACCTCTATTAACTTTCCTTTTAATGAGGTGATGAAGCCCATTCTTTGCAGTAAAATGAATTGAAAGAGAGCTCATCCTGCTAATGATATAAGTCACACTTGGGAAGACAAATGTGATGTGTTTTCTCTTGTATGTGGACTAGACAAAGAAAGAACATAAAAGTAGAAGGACTATTATAGGAAAAGAAAAAGCATACACCATGCCATCCAGAAGCGTGAAAACAAGAAGAGAGGAAGCTCCCAACCCAGCGCAGCTTAATTTCTCTGTGGCCTACAACTAAGGGACCGACGTGCCTTCCACAGCTGGAGGGACTGAGGTACCTTCCACAGCTGGAGGGAGGGGCACTCAGCAACAGCACTCAGGATCTGTACATTTGTGGCATGGGTAGGGGAGTACTGTTTAAACTCTAGGTCTCTCTGAGGAGTAACACATAGGAAAGCAACCCACACGAGCACTGGAATTTTTGTTTAATAACAATCTACAGCATCTGGCAGCACTGTTAGGCACCAGGCATGGTGTTTCCATTCAAAATAGGTTTTAAAATTACGTTTTAACTGCCTTCCATAGAATTTTTTCATTGTTTTTGTAGTATCTTTCATATACCCTTAATTTTAGTTAACTCTTCCCCCCATAGCTCCTCTTTCTTTCATCCCCTGGCCTCCACTCCCATTTAAGCTATCACAATATCCACTCCATCAACTTTTATACCACCTATTATATTCTCCTTAACCCCACACACTTTTAGAGTACTGGTGTCCCAGAAATTTACTCCAATTTAAACATGTAAATGCAAGGATTCAAAACAAAAGAGAAAAAGCAGCATTTGTCTTTCTGGGCATGAGTTACCTCACTTAGTAAGATAATTTCTAGTTCCATCCATTTTTCCAGAGATTTTCAAAAATATATTTTTCTTTAAGGATTAATGAAATCATATGTGTGTGTGTGTATATGTGTGTGTGTGTGTGTTGATATCCTTTTACCTATTTTTGAGCATCTAAGTTCCATTTTCTAAATGGTGTGAATCGATCTCCAATAAACATAGGTGTGCAAGTATCCCTGCTGATTGGATTTGTAGTCCCTCTGGTACATACTCAGAGTGAAGTGATCACAATAAACATGGTGTGCAAGCATTTTGTAGTTGGATTTAAAGTCCTTCTGGCACATACTCAGTTTGAAGTGTTTGAAATGATTGCAATTAACATGTGTGTGTTATGATTAATTGTCACTTTAAGAGACAAGGCATGCCCACTCCCGGTGACCCCTGCCCTAATCTCGCCATCTTGATACTCACGGTCCCCTCTTGGCGCCTACCCGCTGCCTACTGCCGCTGGGGATCTTGCAGCATTTTTAACAGTGTGTGCAAGCATTTTGCTGTTGGAGTTAAAGTCCTTCTGGTCCTTACTCAGGAGCGGTGTAGCTTGGTAGGATGGTAGTTTGCATTTTCTAAGAAATCTGCACCTGGTTTTCATAACATTGCACTAATTTTCTTTGGTTGTTGTTGTTGTTTAACTTTTTATTTAATACTTTTTAAATAAGAAAATACCAATCCAAATTCTCACTCCCTCCCCTCCTCGCAGTCCCCTCCCACTCCCTCCACCCACCTTCGCACCCCACCCCCCTCCAACCCTAAGAAAGGGCACTGCACTAGTTTTGACTCCCATCAATAGTGAATAGGGCTTCCCTTTCCCTACATCCTTGCTCACGTCAGTTGTCCTTTGTTTTCTTTGAAAGGTAGTTATTCTGGCTGCATGAGGTGAACTCTCAAAGTCGTTTTGTTTGCAATCCCTTGTGGCTAGGCGCATGGAATACTTTTTGAAATGTTTATTGGCTCTTATGCCCAGATCCATAAAGTCCCATGTGTAAAAACAAAGAGCCTTCATTTTATGCAAGTTTGCAAACTCAGTCTCTCTGCATGTCCAACATACTGGAATAAATGAAGAGCACTGAGCTCAGTTAGAGTTGGGTTTTTATAGTAGGAAAGGTGGGAGTGAAGAGTTTCTGAGGTTCAGGACCCTTGATTGGCTGACATTTATCTAGGGCTGTCCTGGTGAGTGTGTGCTGGCAGGTGATCCTGTCTACAGCGGTAGGAATGTTAGGCATTTCCTTTGGATGGCCTGTTCTTGGGTGGTGCTCAGGTAATCTTAGTTTATGGTCCTTCCTGCAACCAGGTATTGCTTCAGGGTAAACTACTGAGACTCAGGCCTTCATTAAACTTTATTGATGGCTGAGTCCTACTCTGGCAGGTGATAATGGTTGGAAGTAAAGAACTCCCTTTGGGTGATCTGTTAATATTTTGCTTATCATGGCTGGCTCCTACATTGGTCATATACATATATAAAGTCCTCCATTCAGTGCCACAATCAATTTTGTTGAGGACAAGTCACAGTACGTGTCATAACACTGACAGAAGCACAGACATGGAAATCAATAAAATAGAAGGCCCAAATATAAACACATGCACCTATTGCCTCCTGATTGTTGAGGGGGGAAAATGTCAGAAACACTCACTGCAGAAAAGACAGGCTGGCTGTTTAGAAAATGGTTTCAGGAAACTGAATTTCTACTTGTGGAAGAATGAACTGGATCCTTAAGGCCCTTTTACACAACACAAAAATCAACTTCAAGTTTATCAAACACCTTTGTGTAAACACAGCAGCCCTGAAATCTCTGAGGAAAATGTAAGCACTTCAAGAGATGGACATAGATGAAGACTTTCTCAATAGGAGTCTGGCCTCTGAAAACTAACAACTGAAAAACGGGGCCTACACAATTTCAAAAAAATCTCTTCTGCAACAGAGCATGCAAATGAAATGCAGCTCACAGGGTCCAGGAATCTCTTTTAAAGATGTGCCATGTGACACATGTGGCATACACAGGCATGTCTTTTATCCATGAGTGGTCTATTACAAGAAAGATAGGACCAAGGATCTTGTGTTGTCCCCGTCATTAAAATTGAGTCTCCAAAAGTATATATTCAATTCCGAGCTCTCAAAACCTGCACAACTCACATTCTGGCTTGTGTGATGGTCCTGTATATTCTTCCTGCTATTTGCCTGTTTGCAAGGACTTCCTTGCCCCTCTGTCATGCTGTCATAGTTAATGTGCACATGCTCCACTCTGATAAACCCAGCAATTAACAGCACCAAGGCCCAGAAAGATATTTCCCTTGAAACAGTCAGAGACCCAGCATGCTCTCAGCCAACTCACCTCGACTAGATTAGTTAGGAAAGGTCAAATATCTCTCACCTAATTATAAGAACTAAGTTGGTATATTCAATTTAATGTCACTCAAAACATCAGAAAACACTGAGGCCTAGAAAAAAGATAAGCCTATGAAATAAATTTACAAATTAAATGCAATTTTAGACCAATTCTGGCTCAAATCTGCATAGGTGCTGTGGATATTCCAGTATTAATAATCTGTGTAGGTGCTGTGGCTATTCCAGTATCTGTGTTCCATATTATTATGGATAATGGTGTGACTAGACTGTCTGGTGGCTGCCAGAATGTGAGGAAAACTTGTAATCGACTTTCAGCTAAAGGAGACTTTCTGTGCTTCTGTGATTTGTCTGCTCCTTACTCCTCTTCACTCTTCTCTCTAAATGATGTCAATATGGGAGTGAAAAGTCAGCTGGATTCTGTGAGTCAAATCAGGGCCTTACGGTTTTACCACTGCTAAATAGACCTCCGTTAATGCTTATTCCTTTGGTGGTCAGCAATGTTAGAGGAGCATTTTCTTTTCTTAATATTACATTTAAAAATTCTAGTAACGTGTATAGATGGCAAAACCAAGAAGGGAAGTTTGGAGAACTTGTGTAATGAAGCAAGCTTGAGGTAACCTGAGAGAATGCTAAAGTTAGATACCAAATGCAGTTAGTACCTATATTAAACTCCTCTTTGATTTAAAATACTTTATATAAAATTTTGCCTAAAAGGGGTGTGCTTTAATTATTAAATGATGTGGCTTACTTTTCATTTCCATTTGTAGCCCAGTCATTTGATTCCTGAGCTATCAATATTTGTCTCCTGTCCCTCTTTCCGGGTGGCTGGTGGTCTGGTTTAGTCTCTCCCCTTCATTCCCTCCAGTACTCTGGGGGCTGAGTCAACAAGTCTGTCAGGATGAAGCATCAGTGAGTGGCGGTTCACATCAACACATCACCACATTGACGGCTGTGGCTGTCTCTGCTGATAAGGAAAGCTGGCTGGGAAGCCTTTAGATCAGTCAAAAATACATCCTGCGTAGGTTCTTGGTTTTTGAAGTATATAAATCTATGAGGTAGAGGGAGGAAGGGAGGATGGGAAGGACGGAGGGAGGGAGAGAGGGAGGGAAGAAGAGAGAGAGAGAGAGAGAGAGAGAGAGAGAGATTTAGAAACCTACTCTCAGAATTACAGTCTTGGTGCAGTAAAAAAATGACAATAAGGGTCCCATCTTTTTTTATTCCCAATATGTACACTTTTCATTTTTCTG
Source organism: Myodes glareolus (assembly GCF_982192425.1). Taxonomy (NCBI): domain Eukaryota; kingdom Metazoa; phylum Chordata; class Mammalia; order Rodentia; family Cricetidae; genus Myodes; species Myodes glareolus. The sequence goes on along the minus strand of NC_142032.1, from coordinate 100,855,692 downwards.
ATAATACATGAAGTAAGTGAACTATGCCTATTTCCGTATGCCAAATAAAAATTCAGTTTCCAAATCTGCTGTGGGGAGTTTCTGATTAAATCAGGCCAAGCACTAAGAATTAATAATTGACAGAACCCGAAAGATGTTGCATTTTATAATGGTTCAGTCTACAGGTATAGCTCTTAAATGACATGTACTATCTCTTACAATCTGTATTTGTTAGTGGTCTTCTAACCGCTGACACATGGTCAGTCAGCCCTCCTGCTATGGGAAGGGTTGTTCTTTGTTTGCTTGCTTGTTTATCTCTTTGGCAAGTTAGAAAGTTCACTTATGTCAGTTAGTGTGTAGGTTGTGAAAATCTTCAGTTCTGCATGAAATAAGAAAGCATTGCTTTCAGAACTAGTGAATATAACTTTCATATTGGCGGATACTTGACTGTGGATTGTAGGGGGCCCATGTTTAATAAAACAGATTCACTCTCCTAACAGAAATGCTTATTTAACCTGTGCTCAGCTGATTCCTCCCCTCATTGGCCTGATTGAGGTGGATGGCTCACTGTGAGTTCAGGAGCCACATGTGAAGAGTTTAGCTGCTGGTTTTTGCTTTATTTTGCTTTTTAAATTTAGAGTCACTTCTTACCTGGAAGTTACCCCTAAGACACTTAGATCTAAACTAAAGATATTTTACTTTCCCAGGTCATATTTTATGCAGTTGACTAGATTGTGATAGTCTGTACGCATGCTGCTCGCCTCCAATGAAGCGAGTGCAGAAGCTCCATGTCTCCCCAAGCCTGTGAACACTCATCACACAAGCTATGAGGAAATACTGAGGAATCTCTTATCTACAAAAATACCTGGTGAGAATGAAAGTTTCAGAACTGGTAACTGCTAGTATGTCTATATAACACACACACACACACACACACATACATACACATACACACAACTGCTAGTATGTCTATATAACACACACACAACTGCTAGTATGTCTATATAACACACATACACACACACAACTGCTAGTATGTCTATTTAACATCACATACACACACATAACTACTAGTATGTCTATATTACCACACACACACACACACACACACACGTTCACATATGCTCCAACACACGTCTTTTGCCTCTTTGATAGCAGCTATTCTAACAGAAAAAAAAAGTGCTATCTCTTGGTAGTTTTTGATTTGCATTTCCTGATACTGAGTTTCTTTTCATATATGTTTGGAAATTTGTGTGACTTCTCTGGAAAAAAACTGTTTTGTTCCTTTTTCTGTGTTCTTTCTTGTGCATTATTTGAGTTCCTTATATACTTTCTATACTAATCTGTTGTTAGAATTAATTCACAGATATATCCTCACATTTTATAAACTGACTTTCATTTTCTTGATTATTCTCTCTGGCTCTGCAGAAGCTTCGTTGTTCTTACCTTGTTTTACTTGCTCATTTTTGTTTTTCTTGTTCATCCTTTCTTTCTCTTGCCCATGTTTTTCTTGCATGTGGTAGATATAAAAATGCTTGTGTGTGCGTGTGTGTGTGTGTGTGTGTGTGTGTGTATTAAAACAAGCCCCTTCCTACTTGGGCATCAGACTCATGATTGTGACTCAACTTCTCAAGTACTGGGATCACAGGCACGCACGCAAACCTGGCTCACAGCCAAAAGCTTAATGAATTTCGCTCTACGTTTTATTCTAGATATGCTGTATTTTTCCATCTTAAGGCTTTGGCTCATTTTAGAGTTTAAGGCAACAGGTAAATTTAATGTCATTTTGATGGCTTCACCATGTACTCTCATAATGGATCTCTATTAGTCATCATGTATCACATGCATGAGTCTAGCAACATTGCCAGACTTGTGGTAGAATAGAACACTTGAAACTCATATTACATAGCCAGAAACACACACACACACACACACACACACACACACACACACATCAGAAGCAAGTTCATGGAGATGCCAATCTCCAATCCTTTTGTGGATGTTCAAAACAGACACATTTGTAATTCTCTTTGCTGTGAGCTCAGGAAAGCTCCCAAGGTCAGCAATGCCTATCAAGAAACAAAACATTCTCTCATATTCTCCCCAGTCCTGCCTTTATCAGCGTCGGCACCCCTGATCTCCTGTGCAAGCTGCGAGTGTGTGGAGATTCACAGGGCACTGCTGATGGGAGAGACAGGGGAGGACTCAAGAGCTGTTCTTCATGTTTCTAGCATATCTCTGTAACGGAGTAGGGTTATCTAAGATAAAAGAGGTCAGGAGAGGATGAGACATGGGGGTAGAAAAGCATGGGAGGAATGGAACCCTTCAGAGTGAGAATTGCAGACAAGAGAAATGATTAAAATGAGGTCTCTGAGCACCAGGCAGTGAATGGAAAGACAAGAGAAGTTTCTGAGAACAGCTCGTGAAAATCTATGCTGTAAATGAAACCCTAAGTTGAATTCTTTTGCAAGTGATAAGGAATGGCATCGGCCGTTTCCATAGCAGCTGCTTACTAGCTCATCGCCTATCACAAAGCATGAGATACCAGCTTATTAGCTCAAAGTCAAATGGAATAGCCTTTTCTAAATACTCATTTCTTTTCTCTATTTTATTTTTGAAGGATTTTAACTGAAATAGAATGGTATGACTTTTATACTCCCTTTACTACACCCAACATAGGCCAGTTACTTTATAGTTTAATTGCTTCATATGAATCCTTCCAAGAAACACAATTAAAACACAGCCACTGCAAGGAAAATAAATATCTTTTATTAGATAGAAGTAGAAGCCCAAAGGTCTTCATTATTTGACCCACAATGGAGAGTTTTTCTCCAGGGGACAAAAAACATTAGTGCATAAACACGAGCAAGAAATGGGGTTAGTGGTACTTGTGAGCCAGGGCAGAGGCCACACCAGCCACCACCTTCTGAAAGGCAGCCTGTGCAGCGGGGGTGAAATCCTTGCCCAGGTCGTGGGACAGCACAATCACAATCATATTGCCCAGGAGCTGTGGGAAGACAGAACAGGCATCACATCATACTAGAGCAAAAACACCAGACACTGCAGGGTCATTTCAACTTATGGTTACAGTCTTAAAGCATAAACAGAATGACAGCTGGGTCCCACCTGCCAATGCTGATAAGAATCCTCTATATCAACAGAATTTATAGGCAAATTGTATTCTTCCCTATCAGCCTAGTCAGAGAGCCAGCGATCTGTTATTCTTTAGAGCTGTGCAAGGAAGCAGAGGATCGCCTATCTTCCTTGTCCTCAAAGTAAATTACCAGGAAATACTTGAAAGAAAAAAAAATAAGAAAAGAAAAGTAGATAAAGAATTTCTTAGGAAAAGAAAGAGGAAATCAAAGCCTCGAAGAACAAAGAATGGAGACCACAATATTGAGTGGAGGTAAAATCGTCAAACTATTGCCGGTCCTCCACGGGGCCAAGCAGGCATCATCAGTCCAAACTGCTCCCTAGTGTCTCTTCCCTCTTCCTTCTGATGGGGAGGTGAACACCAAAGCCAGAGGAAGGAAACCACGGGCAGACCCATCACACTCACCCTGAAGTTCTCAGGATCCACGTGCAGCTTGTCACAGTGCAGCTCACTCAGGGCAGAAAAGGTGCCCTTGAGGTTGTCCAGGTGTTTCAGGCCGTCACCAAAGGCAGTGATCACCTTCTTGCCATGGGCTTTCACCTGGGCATTGCCCATGACAGCGGAGGCAGAGGACAGGTCCCCAAAGTGTTCAAAGAACCTCTGGGTCCAAGGGTAGACCACCAGCAGCCTAAGGAGAAGACAACGGGAGGACACTGGAAGTTAGTGCCTGTGGAAAACAGACCCGGGTCTCCATGCACCCAACTTGTGAGCTGCATTGTAACCTCAATACCAACCTGCCCAGGGCCTCAGCGCCAACTCCATCAGCGTTCACCTTTCCCCACAGGCCGGAGATGGCAGCCTTCTCGGCATCAGTCAGGTGCACCATGGTGTCTGTTTCTGGGCTTGTATTTCAACACAACTATGTCAGAAGCAAGTGTGAGGAGCAACTTGTCCTGCCCCACCTTTTATGCCCTGCCCTGGCTCCTGCCTTCTCTGCCCGCTGTGAGCAGATTGGCCAATTCCAGGGTGTGACTCTGTAGGATGAGGCTTTAGAGACGACAGCCATATCTACCCAGGGTGGCTACGGCACTGACTTAGGAATCTGAGTCCTGGGTCCTCCCTCCCAATATGATCTGTTCTTATCCTCGCAGCAGACACTGGCCCTGAAACATCATTTTGGGCAACTACATTTATGAATTTTTGGATCAAAAATATAGTTGGTTTATTAGATTCTTCTTCAATATTGTTTACTACAGAAATGAAAAATAGTAGCATATTATGCGTAGAAAAATGATCTGTTGAGTGGTTTGTTTGTTTGTTTGGTTTGGTTTGTTTTGGCTTGAATGTTTGAGAGGCTCTCCCCTGAGGATACAGGTTATGCAATATAAACAAGAAGACAAAATAATCATTCTTCTATTGTTTCTCTAATTCTGTCTTTATTCAATTTTGGATTAAACCTCCAGCTAAGAAATTAAACATGTGTTCACTTATTTCAAGTTGGTCTTTTGTGTGTTTCCTTGTTTTCTTTAATCTGTTCACTTTAATCTGTAGGTTTTGAGAAGCAGTTGAATTGAGTGTGTCTTATACACTTGTTACTCTTTTAAGTTTTGGGGACCCAGAGATGGAAACAGAACTCTCAATTCAGAAGAAAATCAATACAGATACAAAGCTAGTTAGAACCCAAAGATTAGTGGTAATATTTGGGGACTCGGTTATCTGGAAGGAACATTCTCTATCTGTAATCATCTGTGGGTGTCTGGAGGAGCAGAGGGACTTCCTATCACTTAAACTCAGTGTCAGGAAAACCTAGTGGCAGAGAGGTTGAAAGAAATTCTTCCTGTGTTCAAATTTTTCTTTCTTCCTTCCTCCCTCCCTTCTTTTTCTCTCCTTCCCTACCTCCCTTTGCCCCTCCCTTCATCCCTTTCTTCCTTCCTTTCTTTCTTTTTTTGCTTTCATTACTGATTCATTCGTCTATTTTGCTGCTTTCTGAGCAGTATGTATGCTGTGTTTTAGAGTCATTTTTATGTTTGATAGTCCTTACCTAGTTCCACTTGCCGTGTCCACTTATTTATTGTTACTATTGAACTGCTTAATTTTCGTCTTTATGGATTTTCCAGTTTCCCTCTACTTCCTACTCTCTAAACTCTCGCATAAAACATCCTTAACTTTTTACACTAAGAACTTCTGAAGTAGACTTTTCCTTCTTGGTGTTAAAAGCTGCAAGAAACTAAATAAACTCCAAGAGTCACAAAAAAGAAGACATAAATAAAGGAGGAGGTTCTGGGGGGAAAAGCTACAGTAGCATGAGAGGAAGGAAAGAGGCCCATCTGGGTGAAAATGACTAACACACATTACAGAAATGTGTAAAAGTATTAAACTATGCAAAGACCTCAGTAAGTTGCCATGAGAAAAGGAAAAGCTTCAAACATTTCTGAGCTCTCTCTCTCTCTCTCTCTCTCTCTCTCTCTCTCTCTTTCTCTCTCTCTCCTTCTCCCTCTTTCTCTCTCCCCCTCTCTCTCTCTCCCTCTCTTTCTCTCTCTCCTCTTTTTCTCTCTTTCTCTCCTCCCTCCCCACCAGTGTCTGGCTGGCTGGTTGGCTGGCTACAGGCTGGTGCACTGCTCTCTGTTTCTCCCCACCTCTCACACATATGCACTTCATTGAAATATAATGGACCAGTAGTACATAAAGCCGCAAGAACGGAAATGACTAAAATACACTGTCTACAACAGCTCAGATTAGATTAGATTTCCACCACTAAACTTTCACAGGAGCTCTGCAGCAAAAGATGAGAATATAACAACAAACCTCTTAAGTTCTTTGCCATCCGTGTAATTTTAATAAGAAGACTATGATTCCTACCAACTAGGACCTGTCCGTGAAGGACATGAGTTTCAGAGAATCATTCAGAGTTCTCCAATATGGTGGTTGTTTTAGACAACTCCTTTCTGTGGTTTTCTGCTTCCAGAGTGGAGACACACGAAATGATACAGGAAGCTGTTGTGCTTTTTCTTCAGTATTTGGAAGGCAAATATTTCAAGTGCCTCCCTCCCTTTTTCAAAACTCTTGGCATCTATAAATTCTCTTACTTTATTGTCCATTCCCCAAACATCTTGCATTCCTTCATGCCTGATTATTATTATTATTATTATTATTATTATTATTATTATTATTATTATTATTATTTGTGGTTGGCGGTCTTCATTGGGTATAGTAGTGCTTAGAGCAGAACTGCCATGTGGTTGAGAGTCTTATTACTGACTGATTGGGCTGAATATGGAAGTTGGGATGGGTCAACCAATAACCCTGGTTCTCAGCCTGGGTAGATTCATGGTTGGTCATCCCACCAGCTCTCCCTTGTCTTCACCACCACGGTGAGCTTTCCTGCATTTCTTTGGCAAGTTCACCCTTTGCAGCAAGGTCTCCTGCTTTCATATCTTCAGAGTTGGCTCTTCCACACTTACACCTTCAGGGTCAGCTCTACTGTGTTGCCCAGGCATGGTGCAGGGGCTGCTTTTGTGAGTGCTGAAGCAGATGTGGGGAGGGGTACAAGGCTAGTTCTCTCACCTGCCTCAGGCATTGATGAGGAGGGAAGAGGAATTTCTCTCCTGCCCATGCTGCCACATGACAGGTGAGTGATGGGAACAACTCTTTCAAGCTAACAATATTGGGGTTGGCCACACCTTTGCCAATGGGATTGACTCTATTGTGCTGCCCACAGGGTGCAAGACCTGTTCTCAGAGTGTTGCACCTGGTGGCTGGCACTCTGTGGCCCTTCTGACCTCAAGGTCAGCTCTCTCACTTGTATCAGGCATCCATGCGAGGCAGAGGCAGAGGAGCACACTATTTCTTAATTTGTCTATTGGGGACCTTGCTGAAGAGGGGAGGCTTTAGGACCCGGGGAAGAAACTAGAAAATAATCATTCTGAATAATCTTTTCTGACCCAGAAAGACAAATATGATATTTATTTTCCTATATGTGGATATGGGCTGTTAAGTAAATGATAAAACATCTGACCCAGAGAGATTAGGTAAAGACTAGGGGTGCGGTGTCAAGAGGGAAGCATGGATCTTCCTTGAAAGCATAAAGAGAATTAATTTTATGTGTGGACTGGGGGCAGGTGGGGATGGGAGCTGGAAAGATCAGGAGGTGCAGGGAGGTGGGATGGTGGCAGACAGCATGCAGAGAGACAGATGGAAATGGGGGAATTTGGGAGATGATATGGAAAACTATCATAGTGGTAACTCCTTGGAATTTATAAAATGTAATCAGAAGGAAGATTCTTAGTAATAAGGGACACAATCTCAACTTCCCACCTCTTGTAGCATAGCAAGATTTCCAGTGGCCGGTCCAGGACGCTTTCAATTGACTTGTTGGCCAAGGGCGTCTCATGGAAATCTGTAAATAACTCAGGCTGATGCTAAGACAAATGGTTGTTCTCCACAAACTGACAGTATGGCCCCACTGCTGAGAACAACATCCTTACATCTCAATGAATGGTGAAAAGTTGAGTTGGTGCCGATATGGAGCCTTCACTTCTATGTTCTGGTCTCTCTGGAGAGGGAAGTTCCTCTGCAGGCTACTGAAAGAGAAATATGGACACTATCCCATCCACCAAACCTTCGACCTATAATCTGTCCTGCCTACAAAATATGCTAAGGCAAGGTGGCACAGGATACTTGGGAGTAGCCAATCAATGTTTGATTTGACTTAGGGTCCACTCCACAAGAAGCAATTTATACCCAACACAGTTTGGAAAACTATGAATCAGAAACTATATAGCCCAAAGATCTAGACTAAAATCAAACTGACTGACCTATTACAAAAAATAATTAATTAAATGATTCCTAATGATATTCTGCTGTATTCAGATCAGTGCCCTTTCCAGTCATCATCAAAGAGGCTTCCTCAGGCAGCAGATCAGAACAGATGCAGAAACCCACATCCAGACATTATGTGAAAAAAGAAACTAAATTGGAGGACCAATCAAATCCCTCCCCTCAAAGCTCAGGATATTAGTTGGAAAAAGAGGTGGAAAGATCATAAAACTCAAAAGGTGTAGAAAATACCAGAAAAACAAAGTCTTCTGAATTATTTAATCAAGGCACACATGAACTCACAGAGACTGAAACAGCAAGCACAGGGCCTACATGGTTCTATACCAGGTCCTCTACTTATATATCATTGCTGTGGGATAACCTTCCTGTGTGCTGTGAATATGCATTACTCTTATTGGTTGACAATAAAGTTGATTTGGCCTATAGCGAAGCAGAATAAGACTAGGTGGGAAACCAAACTGAAAACAAAGAAAGAAGAGGGTAGAGTCAGGGAGAGAGACTGAAAAGGAAAAAGAGAAATATACCACCCTTTGATGCTGGAATGCAGGGCCTTAGAGATAAACAATTCAGGCCCCTTGCTGTAAGGGAGGGGAAGGGAGCCTTTTGTCCTGTGACAGGATGTGAGTCAGGATGTTTACAGTCGACCATCAGGTCTCCAGCTAGGAAGGCAGGAAGAGATAAGAAAAACAGGTAGCACAACCCCCTCCTTGGTATCCAGGTGGGTCTGGACAACCCCCTCCTTGGTATTTAGATGAAAGGTCAAGAATGTGCCACTCAGCTTAGCCTTATTTAAACTGACCAATGAAATGAGTCCCCATAACCACGCTTTTTTTGCTTCTGTACCCGCGCTTTTGCTCTCCTATAAGAACCCCTCACCCCCAACCTGGGGGCGCGCAAATCTTCCGAGAGACCTTGCCGCCCCAGGTACCTGTGTATTCAAATAAACCTCTTGCAGTTTGCATCCGTAAGTGTGGCTTCGTCGGGTTTGTGGGTTCGGGGCCTCTCTCGCTAGGAAGACATCCTTCGGGGGTCTTTCAAGACAAAAGCAGTTGCTGGGGAAAGAAGATGTTAGAGGACAGGAAAAGTCATTTGACAAAAAACAGATTAATAGAAATGGATTAATTTAAGTTGTAAGAGCTAGTAAACCTGAGCAATGGTCCAAACATTCTGCAATTAATATAAACTTTTGTGTGTTTATTTGGGACCAGGCAGTCAAGACAGAAGAAAAGCTCTGCCTCCATTTACACATTATAGCTATTAGCTTAGGATTTTTATGAGACTCCTGGATATGAGAAGGAATGTGTCTCTAACTCTTTTGCCTGCTTTTGTGACTCTTTTCTCCCTGTTTTCATGTTCAACTTCAATATGAAAGATTTTGCCTCATCTTATATTTTGTTGTGTCATGTTTGACTGTTATCTCTTTTTTATTATTATTTCAATTTATTCATTTAGGGACTGGAGAAATGACTCAGTGGTTAAGAGCACAGGCTGCTCTCCCAGAGGTCCTAAGTTCAATTTCCAACAACCACATGGTGGTTTACAACCGCCTGTAATGAGATTTGGCAACCTCTTCAGACCTGCAGGAATACATGTAGACAGAACACTATATGTAATAAATAAATAAATCTTTTTTAAAAAAAATAAATAATGTTGTTTATGCTGTGGAACATTTGTTGAAAACATTATTCATTTATTTTACATCCTGACTGCAGTTTTCCCTCTCTCAACTCCTTCAATTCTTTCCCCTTTAAACTCCCCAATCCATCCTCTTCTGTTTCTGTTCAGAAAGGAACAGGCCTCCAATGGCAGTCAACAAAGCATGGTATGTCCAAGATACACGTAAAGAAATGCTCGACATGCTTAGCTATCAGATGCTACACTGGCAAGACAGCCGTGGATGTAGCAGGAGCAATCAGAGAAATGCAAATCAGGCGACTCTGAGATATCATCTTACATTGGTCAGAATGGCCAAGATCAAAAATGGTATTGACAGTCTATGTTGAAGAGGATGTAGAGTAAAGGGAACACTCCTGCATTGCTGGTGGGAATGTAAACTCACACAGCCACTTCAGAAATCAGTATGGTGATTTCTCAGAAAATTGCAAGTCAATCTACCTCAAGATTCACTGATACCACTCTACAGCATTATACCCCAAGGATACTTGACCATATCACAAGGACACTTGGTCAACTATGTTCATAATAGCATTATTTGCAATAGCCAGAACCTGAAAACCTCCTAGTTGCCCCTCAACCAAAGAGTGGATAAAGAAAATATGGTATATCTACATTATAGAGTATTATTGAGTGGAAAACAACAATGACATCATGCAATTTGCAGGCAAATGATTGGAAGTAGAAAAAAATCATCCTGAGTGGAAAAACCAGACCCAGAAAGTCAAGCATAGTATATACTTACACATAAGTGGATACTATATATAAAGCAAAGAATGATCAGACTACAGTACTCAGATCACAAGGAGGACCCTGAGAGGGATACATGGATCTCCCTGGCAGGAGGAGATAGATGGAATGTCCTGGGTAAACTGGGGCCAGGGATGTAGAGAGGAGGGGATTTGGGGATGGGAACATGAAAGATCAGGATGATTCAGTTGGCAGTAAGAGGTTGGGGGAGAGTAGTGGGAGAGACATCTTGATAGAGGGCAGCATTGTGGGGTTGGGGGAGAAACTTGGTGCCCGGGAAACTCCCAGGAATCCACAAGGTTCACCCCAGCTAAGACTCCTGGCAAGAGTTAAGAGAGTGCCTGAACTGGCCTTCTCCAGTAATCAGGTTGGAGACTACCCTGATTGTCATCATGGAGCATTTGTCCATGGAAGCAGATGTAGAGATCAATGACCAAGCGCTGGACCAAGTTCCAGGAGTCCAGTTGAGGAGACGATGGAGAGGTTCTACAAGCAAGGGATTTTCAAGTTCATGATGGGGAAACCCACAGAGACTGCTGACCTCAGCTTGTGGGGGCTCACAGACTCTGGACATGTTGTGATAGAATCAGCAGGCTGCGACCCGGCTCCTGGCTAGCTTTACCCAAAATAATTACACTGAAACTGTATTCATTTAAATACTGCCTGGTCCATTAGTTCTAGCCTCTTCTTGGCTAACTCTCACATCTTGCTTTAACCCATATCTAATAATCTGTGTATCACCATGAGGTCGTGGCTTACCAGGAAGATTTTAACCCATGTCCGTCTCGGGCTGGAGCTTCATGGTGTCTGCCTGACTCTGCTTTCTTTCTACCAGCATTCTGTTCTGTCTACTCCACCCACCTAAGGGCTAGTCTATCAACAGGCCAAGGCAGCTTCTTTTTTTAACCAATGAAAGTAACATATAGACAGAAGGCCCACCTACTCCATTTCCGATTACAGTTAAAATATTTAGATCTATTTTATCTTTTAACATAACTAAGGAAAACTATAACTATCTATCCATTTTTTAACTCTGTCAAAGCCTCAAGAAGGCTATATTATGTAAGTAAACAAGAAGTAAGCAACTTCCAAAACTCTAGAAATGACAGAGACATCTCACTGCCTGGACAGTCACCCAAAGTTCCTCTGTACTGTTGGGGCATCCATCTTTAGCCTTTAGACCCATAGTCTCCAGCAGACATTTCCATGAAGCAGGAAATCTCAAAGGCAATTCAATCACTATCTGCTGTGTCCTGCAGAATGTCTCACAGACTCTTTCATCAATCAGGAACCCCGAAAGACCATCTCACCTTTAGGCAAGTTTAGCAGTCCTTTCTCTGTGGGTATTTTGTGTCCAGTTTATGCATCAGTCCAAGCAAGAGCAGTTGCTTGCCCAAATGGCTAACCAACTCCATAAGGTTTCTTAAAGTAGATTGGTGCTGCCAGGAGCAGATGTGTCTCATTGTCATGAAAAGCACTAAGTTATTAAAACATTTTAAATGCCATATTCTGTAGTCTTTGAAAATATGAAGAATGCCTATCTAACTAAAATATATCTCTATATATCAGAAAATCTAACTAACATGACTACAAGCTTGACTATTATTGATGATTATCCTTTAACAACCTATATTTCCTAAGTATTCATTACATTTTTAAATAAACTACACAATCACAATACCTTAATCAAGATCAGAAATACATATACATATAACAAAATTGACCTTAAAACCATACCAGTGCAATTTATTGTTATCTATATCATATCCCCCATGGTATACACCTTTAATCCCAATGCCTGGGAGGCAGAGGAAGACAGACCTCTGTGAATTCAAGGTGTGGTGGCAGACACCTTTAATTCCAGCACTTGGGAGGCAGAGGTAGGTGGATCTCTGTGAGTTCAAAGATAGCCTGGTCCACAGAGGGAATTCCAGGACAAATATATACAGAAAACCTGTCTCAAAAAGCCAAAAGTTAAAAGTAAAAATTAAAAAAAATAGAGGTTAAAATAAAGCCATGTAATGATTAAAAATACACAGAGAATCTTGATAATATATGTTATTGTGCTCTCTTTAAATTGTTTAAGTACTGAGAAAGGAACAACAGCTGTTAAAAGATATTTGCTTATAAATGCTGCTAAATTAATCCTAGAGAGGTATTTTGAAAATACCTTGGCTTCAAAATTGAAGTCAAAAGGTATGTTACTTTGGAGAAGAGATTTTGATTTTGTTTCCACAGGAAATAAAAGACTGTGGATTCATTCTAAATTAAGAAAAATCTTGTTTGATCAAGAAAGACCACCTAAAAAATCTCCAGTAAAAACAGAGGGCCTGGATGTCTGAGTTCTACATCCAGAACAGATTCAAGACTGCTGCCTGAGATGATCAGGACTCACAGAATACTCCAGTCAGGACTTGATTATAACTCTAAATTTTCTTTGGGTCTCCATAAGATTATCAGTGCCCCAAACCAACAGGAAGTAGCCTAAAATACTATGACCACATTCCCAAAAAAATGGACTATGGGTATTTTCCTTTGTTTTGTTTTTTTTAAAAAAAAAAAAGAGGGGGAAGTGGTGTGAGAGAATTGTCTATTTTCTGTCAATTTGTTTATTTTGAATAAACACTGATTGGCCAGGCAGGAAGTATAGGTGGGTCAACCAGACAGGAAGTAGAGGTAGGGTGATGAGAACAGGAGAATACCAGGAAGGAGGAAGCCCATTCCTCCCACTCCTGCCCAGACCACCAAGAAGCAAGATGTAACCTGCCCTGCTGTGAAAGGTACTGAGCCATGTGGCTAGCATAGATAAGAACAATGGGTTAATATAAGCTACAAGAGCTAATAACAAGACTGAGCTAATGGGCCAATCAGTTTATAACCTAATGTAGACTCTGTGTGATTTTCTTTGGGGCTTGCTGGTTGTGGGGTACCAAGCAGGACAGAAACCCAGTAAGCCAGCCCTCTTGTTACATGGACAGACAGCTGGGAGTTCACATGAAACGGATCTGGGCCTTTTGCATGTGTGTGACAGTTGTGTAGCTTGGTCTTTTATGGGGTCCCTAGAAGTGGGACCAGGACTGGTCCCTGATGCATAGGCTGGCTCTTTGGAACCTATTCACTATGGTGGGATGCCTTATTCAGTCTTTGTGAAGTGAGGGAGGAGTTTGGTCCTGCCCAACTTGATATGTCATGCTTTGTTGATTGCCAGGGGAGGCCTTGCTCCATCTGAATAGACAAAGGAGCAGTGGATGGAGGGGGTGTGTAAAAGGAAGGCATGGGAAGGAGTAGGAAGAGAGGAAGGAGAGGGAAATGTGTTCAGTTTTTAAAATAAATAAGAAAAGATGAATAAAATTTTTAAAAGGTGGGCATGTCAAGTTGAGGTAGGACTAAGCTCATCCCCCTTGTATTAAGGACAAAACAACCCATAATGAGGAATAGGTTCCTGGAAGCCAGGCAAAGCCTTAGGGACAGGTACCCTGCTCCCACCACTAGGAGTCCCACAAGTAGATCAAACTATACAACTGTCACACATATGTAGATGACCTAGGTCAGTCCCATGCGAGCTCCATAGCTGTCAGTCTAGTGTGTGATCTCCTATGAGCTTAGGTTAGTGGCTTCTGTGGGTTCCGTTGTGATGACCTTGGCCTACCCCCCACCATACCTAACTCATACAATCCTTCTTCCTTCTCTTCAACAGGATTCTAAGAGATCAACCCAGTGCTTAACTGTGTAAAGGGCATCTAGTGTATTTCTAGATCCTGTATATTAGGAATAACACTGCTATAAACATAGCTGTACAAGTGTCCTTGTGGAACAATTAAGCATCCTTTGTGTATGCCAGAGAGTGGCGCAGCTGGATCCTGAGGTAGCTTGATTCCCAACTTTCTAAGAAACTTCCATATTGGTTTTAAAGTGCCTGTACAAATTTACACTTCTATCACCAAATGAAGGTTCCCTGATGACAACTAGGGTTGTCAATTTGATTAGAGATGGCCAATTCAGGCTATCTATCCACTATTGCTAGGAATTCTAACTGGGGTCATCCTTGTAGATTTGTAGAGGTATCCCTTGCACCTGATTTCTACCTGACTCCAAAAGGCCCCCATCAAGAAGTTTCTTTTATTATCCTTGCCCTCCTCTCACCACCCAACCCCATCTCTCATGATCCCATCCATGCCTGCCCTACTCTACCCAGGAGATCTCTTCTATTTCCCTTCCCACAGAAAACCATGCATCCCTATCCCCTCTTTGGGTCCTCTTTGTTACCTAGCCTCCCTGGATTTGTGGATTGTAGCATGATTATCCTTTACAGCTAATATCTGCTTATGAGTACATAGCATGTTTGTCTTTCTGGGTCTGGTTACTCAGAATGATTTTTTTTCTAGTTCCATCCATTCGCCTTCAAATTTCCTAATGTCATTGGTTTTAATAGCTGAGTAATACTTCATTATGTAAATGTACCACATTTTCTTTATCCATTCTTCAGTTAAGGGGCATCTAGATTGTGTCCAGGTTCCGGGTTATTATGAATAATGCTGCTATGAACACAGTTGAGCAAAAGTCCTCATTAAATGATTGAGCATTCTTTGGGTGTATGCCCAAGAGTGGTGTTGCTGGGTCATGAAGTAGATTGATTCCCAATTTTCTAAGAAATCTCCGTATTGATTTCCAAAGTGACTGTACAAGTTTGCATTTCCCTCCAACAGTGGAGGAGTGTACCCCTTGTTCCATATTCTGTACAGCATGAGCTGTCATTAGTGTTTTTGATCTTAGACATTCTGACTGGTATATGATGGAATCTCAAGGTTGTTTTAATTTTCATATCCCTGATGGCTAATGATGTTAAACAATTCTTTAAGTGTCTCTCAGCCATTTAGATTCTTCCATTGAGAATTCTGTTTAGATCTGATTGTTATCTCTTAGAAGTCTTTTTAATGAGAGGCAGAAAGGGAGTGGATCTGGAGAGGAGGGAACATGGGAGGAAATGAGAGGAGTAGAGGGAGAGAAGCTATAATCAGAATATATTGCATGGGAAATTAATCTACTTTTCACTTTTATTAAAAATAGATTCATATATACACATATGTATGTATGTGTATATACATACATGTATTTTCATTCTCACACCATTCCAGATACATGTATACACATATATCTAAATATACATGTATCTGGGTATACATATATCTGAATATGAATATATCTGGACATGCATATATCTGGATATTCATATATTTATCTGGATATGCATATATTTGGGTATGCATATATCTATCTGGATATGCATGTATCTGAATATGAATGTATCAGAATGGAGTGAGACATCTTGAAGGCTATGAAGATTAAGTCATCTTCTAAAGTCAGCATAGAGAGATAGAAATACATAAGCCCTGAGATCTGTGACTTTGAAGATTATGAGAAACACATTGCATGTAATAGCTAAATTATATAAAAATAGATGGAGAGGGTTATCCTAGGATTCTAATTAGAATATCCTGAGGGCTGGTGCAGTTGTGAAATGAAGTAGCCATTTTATGGCCTTCTTCAGCTCTAAGCATGTATGGAGACCACAAGACAGATGATTTGGGGGCTCTCAAGAGGCTCAGTCCTGATCATGCTTTTTTTTAAGAAAATATTTATTTGACCCAAATGGCAATAAAAATGGTTAACTGACCAAAACATATCTCCATCAAAGGGTTAATTCTGTCATCTTGAAAATATAGTTATCATGTCATGATTGATTAAAGTGTACCATGCTTTTTTTTTAAAGTAATTTTATTAAATTATAAAAGTTTCCATTTCCGCCCTTCCTCCCACCACCCTCCCACTCCCCCCACTCCCTCTCCTCCTCCCTCTCCATCCCTAAGAGCAGTCAGGGTTTCCTGCCCTGTGGGAAGTTCAAGTTCCTCCCCCCTCCCTCCAGGTCCAGGAAGGTGAGTGTCCAGACAGATTGGATCCGCAAAATCCAGTATATGCAGAGGAAACAAGTCCCAGTGTCATTGTCAATGGCTTTTCAGAAAGACTCCGGGTCAGCCACATTCAGAGAATCCGGCCACATTCAGAGAATCTGGTTTGATCGCGTCCTCGTTCAGTCCCAGTCCAACTGGCCTTGGTAAACTCTCATTAGATCTGTCCCCTTGTATCAGTGGGTGATCGCATCCCTCGCAGTCCTTATTTCGTTTTTCATTTTCTTCATCCTTCTGCTCCTCATTTGGACCTTGCGGGGCGGGGGCTCAGTCCGGTGCTCCAATGTGAGTCTCCCGTCTGTATCGCCATCCATCGTCGGATGAAGGTTCTCTCTGGTCTTGCCTTCTTTGCTCACGTTCTCTTTCCTTCTGCTTCTCGTTTGGACCTAGGGAGTTAAGTCCAGTGTTCCTATGTGGGTCTCTGTCTCTATCTCCATCCATCGCCAGATGAAGGTTCTGGGACTCTTGTCTATTTCCAATCTCCAGGCGGATAGCTGCATGATTTTCATCAGGTTCACCTTCTTATTTAGCTTCTCTAGGATCAAGAATAATAGGCTCAAAGACCTTTAATTATGGTTAGAATCCACATATGAGTGAATACATACCATATTCCTCTTTTTGGGTCTGGCTTACCTCACTCAGTAAAGCGTTTTCTATTTCCATCCATTTGCATGCAAAATTCAAGATGTCATTGTTTTTTTACCGCTGAATAAAACTCTAATGTGTATATGTTCCACACCTTTTTTAACCATTCTTCTATTGAGGGGCACCTAGGTTGTTTCCAGGTTCTGGCTATTACAAATAGTGCTGCTATGAACATAGTTGAACAAATGCTTTAGGATGTCAACCTGTAGAAGAATGAAAATAGATCCATATCTATCACCATGCACAAAACTCAGGTCCAAATGGATTAAAGACATCAACATTAATCCGACCACTTTGAACCTGATAGAAGAGAAAGTGGGAAATAGTCTACAAGATATAGGCACAGGAGACCACTTCCTAAGCAGAACCCCAGGAGCGCAGACAATAAGAGAAACAATGAATAAATGGGACCTCCTGAAACTGAGAAGCTTCTGCAAAGCAAAGGACACTGTCAGTAAGACAAAAAGGCTACCTTCCGACTGGGAGAAGATCTTCACAAACCCCTCATCAGACAAAGGTCTGATCTCCAAAATATACAAAGAACTCAAGAAACTAGACACTAAAACTCTAATTAACCCAATTAAAAAATGGGGTACTGAAATGAACAGAGAATTCACAACAGATGAACTTCGAATGGCCAAAAGGCACTTAAGGTCATGCTCAACCTCCTTAGCTTAGCGATCAGGGAAATGCAAATAAAAACCACTTTGAGATACCATCTTACACCTGTCAGAATAGCTAAACTCAAAAACACCAATGATAGCCTATACTGGAGAGGATGTGGAATGAGGGGAACACTCATCCATTGTTGGTGGGAATGCAAACTTGTGCAGCCACTGTGGAAATCAGTGTGGCGGTTTCTCAGGAAATTGGGAGTCAATCTCCCTCAGGACCCAGCAATTCCACTCTTGGGAATATACCCAAGAGATGCCCTAACATGTACCATGCTTTTTTGATACCCACGAGAGAACTGTCCCTTACAGAACAGAAATGGAGGAGGAGTATATGGGTGGGAGGAGTAGGCAGAGGGGATTTGGGGGAGGGAAGGGGAGGATAGAAGGGAGGGGAAACTGTGTTCAGGATATAAAAAAGTGAATAAATTTAATTGATAAAAATGTATTGTAGCACTTTGCATATATAAACTTTCAAATTCTTTATAATAATATTTTGTACAGAACTATAAAATAACTTACAACATTATCACCACTACTCCTAGGGAGAAGATCCCATAAACTTCCAGGCTCTTGTTAGAAAGCATTGGTTCAGGAGTCAAGCAGAGCAAGTTAGAAAGCTGTGGTTTTAACCAAGATGTGTACTTACTATTGTTTATAAAAACAAACAAACAAAACAAAACAAAAAATCCTAAGGAATAACTCATTTAAGATAACATAAATGCGAAGACACATTTTGCTATATTGGCTACCTTATATTAAATCACAAATTTCAGACTAAATTTGTCACTGATGTAAATAAGGTGAAAACAGCAGAATAATCAGCATGTTTAGCTTCAAATGGTCCGTTCATATGCATCACTGTAGCATCTTTGTCACACAGCAAATAGAATTACTCTAACAAAATTTGAGCCTCCTAATATGAACTTGGAGAGCTAAGTTCACAGTGAATTTTATTGTAAAACAAATGCACACCTACATACATATATAGAGATGTATATATCTTTATGCAATGAGTCTTTCACTGTCTCTTCAGCAAGCTCCCAAATAATCACAAGGAGATTTCTTATTAATTATGAAAGCTCAACTTTACCTTAGGCTTGTTTCTGACTAGCTCTCGTAACTTAAATTAACCCATTCTACTCATCTATGTACTATCATGTGGTTCGTGGCTGGAACCTCGCCTCCTGCATGTCCTGCTTTCTCTGCATCTAGCTGAAGACTTTATTTTTTCTTCCCCAAGACCTCTCTGTTTCCAGAAGTCCCGTCCTCTTCCTGCCTAGCTATTGGCCATTCAGCTCTTTATGAAGCCAGTCTCGGTGCACATTTTCACAAAGTGTAAAGTAATATTCTGCAATGTGCCTCCCTTTTGTCAAAATAAAAAAAGAAAGGTTTTAACTCTAACATAATAAAACTATAAACAATAAGAACAATTGTCAGGTAAAAATTATATTCAAAATGCCCAGTCTTTTTGCATTTGACAAATTCAGATAAAGTACTCCATTATCTATCCAGTCTTGATGAGTCCAAAGTTTTGTACCTATTTCACTTTCTTTGGTAATAGCTTGTTTTACCAAAACAAAACTATTTGTAGACCTCAAATCATTTTCCTGGATAAACAATTTAAGCTTTTGTATCTCCTAATCTTCTATACTTTACCCTCTTTTCTGAGATTCTTTTCTGAAATTGGTAGCAAGAAAAACTGTAACTGTAACTATTCAGTCTTCAACTCTCTCTATATGCACATATAGGCTTGAGTGTGAAAACATACCTAATGTGACTGCAAGTTTGATTGTTATAGATAACTGCTAACCTGTCTTCCTTTATTATTCTTAATAACTTTCCAGGATTAGAAATTTACATTACATTTTTGAATGAGCTGCATAGGTACAATACCTTCAGCAAGAATATAAACATACAAACAAAATAACAAAAATAACTGTAAATTTGTATCAATATACAAAAAATATCTTAAGCAAGAATAGAAACCTATTTTCAGTCTAACAAAATAACCCTAAAAATGAATCAACATACAAAAAACCATACCAATGTAAAATACTTGAGACTAGTGGTTGATCTTTTTAGTTTGAAAAATAATCTACTCTTTTGTCCTATTATTTTATCCCCCGTCTTTTTCTTTTCAGAACAAGATCCCTGAATGTATTTTCCTTTGCTTAGTATCCTCCCTGACCATGACCAGTAACAACTTGTAACCACCTCCCCTAAATGACGACAAACATTGAACAAGAAAAACCACCCATCCCTCTGCTTTGGAGTGTGGGAGTCATGTTCTTAATATTACTTTCTGCTGTCTGGGGTAATAGCATCCTTAGGGAACCCTAAAATATTGGAGTAAAGATAAGTTTCTGGAAGCCTAGCTGTTGTCAAGTCTCGGTGTGATGGGAGAGTGCAAGGTTCATCTGCAGCCCTGACTGTAGGCTGTAGTCCTGTGTGAGGCTGGACTACCTCAGTCAGCATACTTGAAACTGTTCTGGATGCAGAACTCTGAGGAAACTGTAACAGAGGTATTTGGAGAGGCTGGATCACCTAAGCCACTCATTTTCATAGGTGTCTGTCTCCCTTACTTTGAAAACACAATAAATCGTTCAAAGGTAACCTACATATCTACATTAACACAAGTATGGACTGTGTATTGCACATAAGCACGAAGAAGATACTTTTGTTTTGTGTCTGAGCAAGTAAAATACACATCACCTGTCTTGTAGGTTTTTATGTTTATTGTTCTTATGTCTGTAGCTAGGATTTCTTGTATCTATTAACTTTGAAGGAATCCATAGCTTTTCATTTTCTGTGGAAACAAAAGCATAACACAATACAAACTGAATTCCATTTTAAAGTGAAGGTATTCTTCAACCATCTAGGCTGGGTTAATTGAGCAATCTCTCTTATAGTCCCATGTCTCTTCTTCAGTCATCTAGACTGATTTAATTCAGCAATCCCTCTTACAATCCCATGTCTCTTAGCAGCCGTCATTTGCTCATCAGCAATCAGAAATTTAAAGTCAACAAGACACCACATAAGGTCTAGACTCTGTATATTTTCCATCTTTCCATGGTTTATCCTTTTTATATTATTTTATTCTTGCTTTAAAGACTTTATCTTATTATTTATAAACCATTTATTTTTCTACGATGATTTATAACTATTTTTTAAGCCTATGCACCTTTTTTTAAACGCACAAACATGCTCAGAGATTTTTTTTTTTTTTTGGTCTGAGCTGTCTTTATGGAGCACCTGCAGCATTCTCTAACCACAAATTTTGAGACAAATTTTAAACTGCTATGTCAGCTGCTGTGCAGCCCAGCTTAGCACATGGTTAGAGTGGATGCTCCAGCCTGCAGGCTGCTAGCAGTCAGTAGCCATGTCTCTGCATACCACGCCTATCCAGGAGATCATAGTAACCAGAAAACCTCATTTCACTCTGTGTTCTGAACTCTGTTTCTAGCTTTCTCAGGTCTCTGTGGATATACAAGGTACCACATTGGGTACCATGCGTAACAAGTTTTTCTCTGTATCCCCAGCCAGCTCCCAAATAACCTTAAGGAGACTTCTTATTAATTATGAGTGCTTGACCTTAGCTTAAATTTGTTTCTAACTAACTCTTATAACTTAAATTAGCTGTGTATTATAATCTACATACTGTCACATGGTTCGTGGCTTTTACCATTCCTCCTGCATGTCCTGCTTCCTCTGCATCTGGCTGGGAGCTCCACCTTTCTTCTTCCCCACGACCTCTCTGCCCTCAGAAGCCCTGTCTGAGCTCTTCCTGCTTAGTTATTGGCCATTCAGTTCTTTACTAAACCAATCACAGTGACACATCTTCACACCATATAAAGGAATATTCTGCAACATCTCCACATAAAATATTTAACTACTAAACTATTTAAATAGCAATTAATAGAGTTTGTTAGTACAGAAGCACACACTTATAAAAGTGGGAACAAGCTAGTGGGGTAGAAATTGGAGGGCACACAAACACTTTCAGGTACCAATGTTTTTCTTTGTTTGGTTTTTGGTTTTCATGACAGGGATTCTCTGTGTAGCTCAGGCTGTCCTGGATCTTACTCTGGAGGCCATGCTGACCTTGAACTCACAGAACTTTACCTGCCTCTGCCTCCCAAGTGCTGGGATAAAAGTGTAAACCACCACTACCCAGCGAGTACCAATATTTTTAACAACTATGTCTTGGTCATAGCCACAGGACATTAATGGCAGCTATGTCTTGTCCACCATTCATATTTTCACAGAAACTATCATTGTCTAAGCAATAAAAAGAGAAAAACTCTTAACAAATAACCTATTTAGTTAAAAAAACATAAAATACCACAATTTCATATCAGATCAATCAACTATTAATAAAGTTAAGTGCAATATTTCTCATTTTTTAAAAAATTCTAAACTTTACTATCTGCAGAAGAAACTGGAGACTATCCTGGTAAAAGAAATAGTTCAGACTCTGAAATACAAGCATCATATATTTTCTCTAGTGTGAAATATGAAAAAAGAAGGATGTCTGATAAACACTACAACTGGTATCAGTGGGAGGGAGAAGAAGAAATGAACCATGGATGTGAGGGCAAGATAATCAACATATTTTATACACATAGAAAACCGTCCTAAATGAAGTCCATTGCTTTTGGTCAAGTAATATAAACTAATAAAAATGAATAGAGAAACAAATTGTTCACCAAATTTGAAATATGTAATGCCTCCACCTTTTCTATGGTCACCAGTCAGTGCAATAGGACACAGAACCTCACTGTTGTAGAGTAACAGCAACTACCACCTTTTACCAACATCTCTTCTAAATCTTCTCATTCATAACTGCCCTCTCCATCCAATTTCCAGGTCAGTGTTGTCATCCCAGTTGGAGATATCCCTGATATAGAGTGTTCTGTTAAATGAATTAAACACCCTTTATGGTTTTTTTATATGGCATAATTCTATATTCCAAATCAAAACAGGAAAATTTGGTTAGGAGCACACTTCATTGTTGGAGTGCTTGAGTGTTTCCGGTGACTCCCTGATCATGTCTTCAGTACCAAAGGGGAGTAGGTGGAAGAGGAGTAGTGGGTCTAGCATCTCTGGGAGGAGAGGTGAGGAGACAGACGGGAGAGCAGCAAAAGGCCCATAGTTGTTGGCCTCTGATGTCATATTGGGATTTTTCATGTGCCAGTTTTTATCTCTTTCATGTTTATGTTGACACTGCCAGCTCCCTATCACTGTTCTATGCTCACAGAAGGAGGCCTGGCAAACCCCCGCCATCTGTGTTGTTGATACTGACCCATCTCCACATCAGTTTGGGTACTTTATGTCTAGGCAAACCAGGATGCCAATCATGCCTAAAGTTTTGGAACTACTCTGGCTAAACTTCTAATTGCATTTCTTGTATTCTGTAACTCTGTGCTCCATATTTATTTCATGGAATTAACCACAGTTTGAGTTGTAGACTAATACTATATGGCCATCAACAGCCATCTGAATTATTCCTCAGTGCTCACCAACACCTGGATAAAGTGCCGACATGTGCTACTAATTTAGAGTTCATAATTCTTTATGCTACTAGGCCTGTATCTTCTTAGCCTCTGAAAGAGACAAGATAGTCTTCTCTGTTGTCCCTGTTGCCAGCATGAGCGTGACTCAACTTGCTCTGCCAAACTCAAACCACTTTTAATGATCACACCCATCAACCTTTTTGAAAGTATTTTCACCATAGATCCAGACATATGCTCCATATTACTCTCCGGCTCTGGTCCTCCACTCAGAGCTGGGCATGACTTCCAGGAGTAGTAACACAAAGCTCTTACCGGTTTACAGGCTCAGTCTGGCTTTCCTGAAGTGCTTCTTGTTTCGTTCTATCATTGCTGCTTACAGGACTCCTTCCTTGTTTATACTCTCGGACTCTATGTGTGTACTTTCTCTCCTACAGTAACATCAAGACCTTGTACAATCTTTTCTTCAAAATAGATAGAAATTCTTTGTGTTCTCAGTCAACTCCTCCCAACTAAATAAGTTAAGACTGAGTCAATGCTAACCAGAATCCACAGGAATCTGTTCTCTCATTCGATCCCAAGAATTTCGTAAATATATTCATTTTAATATCATACAAACTATCAAAAATACTAAGAAGTACCAAAAGAAAGATTACTAGCTTTATAAAACAACTTTCAGAAGAAAAAGTGGAATGAGTCTGATCTAATAGTGTTTATTATTGTGAGTATTTAAGCCTCTACCCTGCTGATTAATGTGAATACTGCATATTCTGTTCTGAGCGATGGTTCTCACAACATGAGACTCCTTTCATATAAATAAGTTATGTCTTAAATTTCAGGTAAGAGTGACAGTATATGATTCATCCATGCTTAATTCAAGTTCCTTTTTTTCTCATTATATCAAAAGGATGGAAAACCACAACCAGATTTTATCCTGTCTTACCAAGTCTGAGCATTTAATGCATCCCCTCCAGATAAACAGGTATTCAGTGATGTCTGCTAATTTAGTAGTTTACTGAATATTCTTTTCTCTTAAAACCATTAGGAAGAGACTTTGGAGAAATGGGTAACAGGAGACACAGCCTGATGATATGGAAAATAAATGTTATGCACCTGGTAGTTTGTTTCCATGATAAACTCACCCTTGAATCAAAGACTTTTGTCCAAAATACTGCATGGAAAGACTAGCGGGTTAAAGGGAGAGCCATGGGACTAGTTATGGGACTTATGTCTCTTGCAATCATTGGTATCTTTTTCATACTAAGCCCCCCTTTTTTTTTGCTTCCTTGGATTATCAGCGTTTCTTCCCTCCTCACCTCTATTTCGTGTGGAAGTTTGTGTGTTGAGCTGCATGGTCCTCCTCGAAAGTCTCCTTGCAGCCTCTACTCTCCACTTCCTGTGTCCCAACCCTCATTTTGTCTGGACTGGAGAGACTTTGTGTTTGTTGGCATTCCCCTTACACAGTCGCATTCATACTCAGATCAGTGTCAATCGAATTGTCACCGACACACACTGTTAACTGTTAACTTCCTTTCTGTTTGTGTGTTTGGCAAGATATCTGTCCCACATCTCCACAGAATATTTAGGTGAATATCATCTGTATGCTAGCTTATTTTCATTTTCAGTACTCTTTAAGTAATTCAGAAACACTTCTTTCAGAACAAGGTAGTAAGCAGTAATTTTTATATCAACACATCAGTACATTAAGGACTGAGACTACTGATAGAGAAGGCTGGCTATTTGATCTGATGATACAATATTACTTTGAAAAAACTTACTAGAAAAGGTATTTGCTCTTTCTAGAGAAAAGAGAAAAGAGAAAAACAGAGGAAGAGGTGAGGAGGGAGGCAGGGAGGAACACGCGTGCATGCACATGTGCGCGCACACACACAGAGAGAGAGAGAGAAAGAGAGAGAGAGAGAGAGAGAGAGAGAGAGAGAGCCTCCAGCACCAGTGAATACAGAGAGTAGCATTCAACCAGGCCTTTGGTTTTGCAAGTCCAGAAAGCATCTCTGGACTAGACCTCAGCTCCAGCAGGAACCAGAAGCACCATGGGTATAGACCCAGGCCCAAGAGACTCATAGCAAAGCAAAAATAATACATTTCAATTAGGATTCAATCCAGGAGTGCAAGCATGAAGTGATGTGTACTGCTACTTCCTTGTAAACTAGTATCCATTATTGATTTTGTTAAACCCAGAAAAAGTAGGCAAGGATTCTACATACTACAAAAAGGATTGATCACGCTACCTTTTAGTTAGCCAAAAGCCCACTCATGTGACTCATAGGGCAGCTGTAAAAATTTAAAAGTGCCATTTGAAAACAGAAGATACTGCTTTGAGGACAAAGGGCTTCAGAGCACTAGATACTGCATCCTATGAGGCCCACGTTTTGTAAACACTGCTTGGCTTCTTAGCAAGAATTAGTAGGGACTATAGATAGGTATGAGATACCTGGCTTCAGACCTATCTTATGTGTCCAATATTTTATTCTATGTGGTTTATACTTTCCCATTACTCTAAGTCTTCAGTTCATTTCAAGTTGCACAATCTCTTAATGTTTTTTGGATTTTATTATGTAACCTCAATAAAACCTATAGAGACTATTCCTTAATTAAAGGTCACTTAGTGTGTGCAGCCATTTCAAAATCTTACTAAAATTTTACTGGAGAGTAGTGAAAGAAACACATGGAACTCATACATTGTTTACAGAATTTAGTCTGACCTGGTGGTTATGGAGAGAAAACAAACTGAGGGTGTACTACCTGTGGTGTTGACGCTAGTAACCGCATACCAAGAAAAGCTATCAGACAGCATGAAGGACAGACTGGATCCCCAACCCATCTCCTGATACTGCAGATAAACATGCTGAGAAAGAGTAGGTTGTCTGTCTATAGGGTGTTATGAAACAT
The DNA here is from genome assembly GCF_982192425.1 of Myodes glareolus. Lineage (NCBI taxonomy): Eukaryota > Metazoa > Chordata > Mammalia > Rodentia > Cricetidae > Myodes > Myodes glareolus. The sequence continues at coordinate 100,829,654 of NC_142032.1, read as the reverse complement.
TCATAACACACCAGTGGAAAAAAACTGGATTTTCTTATTCTTCCATTATTAACTCCTAACTCAGGCCAGAGCATGGTGTGATGTGAAAAGCTCCCAGGGGAACCTCTGTAGCACAGTGGGGGTCTCTATGGTCAGAGGATTCAGGAGATGATGAACAATGTGGCCAGGAAAACATGGACTGAAAACTTTAGGGAATAATCATAACTTTAGGCAAGAAAAATTATTGACTAGAGATCTGTCTTTAAGGGGTTATGTAGGCAAGGGAAAAGAAAAGAGACATTTGTAAGAAAGACTAGAGAAAACAGATGACACACATAAAAAATCTAATGTATAAATGAAGCCAGCACTTGGATTCTCCTCTGAGAACTTAGGAGTAGGCATTAGAGGCTGTGGCATGCTCCTTACTGTTTCAGCAGCTACCATGAGAAACAAGGCTTTGTTTCTTTTCCCAAGGACAGAACCAAACCCTCACTTCTTTGTATCTTGAATCCCTACCCACGAGCACTTCCATATGAGACACACATATAATATAACACACCACTGCAGTGAAAGTAAATGCCTTTTATTAGTCAGAAGAAAGATGCCCAAAGGCATTCATCATTTAGCCCACAGGTGGCAGCTGTTCTCTAGGAGATAAGTGAGCACAGGCAAGTGCAGGAAAGGGGGTTAGTGGTACTTGTGAGCCAGGGCAGAGGCCACACCAGCCACCACCTTCTGAAAGGCAGCCTGTGCAGCGGGGGTGAAATCCTTGCCCAGGTCGTGGGACAGCACAATCACGATCATATTGCCCAGGAGCTGTGGGAAGACAGAACAGGCATCACATCATACTAGAGCAAAAACACCAGACACTGCAGGTTCATTTCAAACGGCAACTTATGGTTACAGTCTTAAAGCATAAGCAGAATGACAGCTGGGTCCCACCTGCCAATGCTGATAAGAATCCTCTATATCAACAGAATTTATAGGCAAATTGTATTCTTCCCTATCAGCCTAGTCAGAGAGCCCGCGGTCTCTGTTATTCTTTAAAGCTGTGCAAGGAAGCAGAGAATCGCCTATCTTCCTTGTCCTCAAAGCAAATTACCAGGAAATACTTGAAAGAAAAAAAAATAAGAAAAGAAAAGTAGAAAAAGAATTTCTTAGAAAAAGAAAGAGGAAATCATAGCCTTGAAGAACACAGAAGGGAGACCACGATATTGAGTGGAGGTAAAATCGTCAAACTATTGCCGGTCCTCCACGGGGCCAAGCAGGCATCATCAGTCCAAATTGCTCCCTAGTGTCTCTTCCCTCTTCCTTCTGATGGGAAGGTGAACACCAAAGCCAGAGGAAGGAAACCACGGGCAGGCCCATCACACTCACCCTGAAGTTCTCAGGATCCACGTGCAGCTTGTCACAGTGCAGCTCACTCAGGGCAGAAAAGGTGCCCTTGAGGTTGTCCAGGTGTTTCAGGCCGTCACCAAAGGCAGTGATCACCTTCTTGCCATGGGCTTTCACCTGGGCATTGCCCATGACAGCGCAGGCAGAGGACAGGTCCCCAAAGTGTTCAAAGAACCTCTGGGTCCAAGGGTAGACAACCAGCAGCCTAAGGAGAAGACAACGGGAGGACACTGGAAGTTAGTGCCTGTGGAAAACAGACCCGGGTCTCCAAGCACCCAACTTGTGAGCTGCATTGTAACCTCAATACCAACCTGCCCAGGGCCTCAGCGCCAACTCCGTCAGCGTTCACCTTTCCCCACAGGCCGGAGATGGCAGCCTTCTCGGCATCAGTCAGGTGCACCATGGTGTCTGTTTCTGGGCTTGTGCTTCAACACAACTATGTCAGAAGCAAATGTGAGGAGCAACTTGTCCTGCCCCACCTTTTATGCCCTGCCCTGGCTCCTGCCTTCTCTGCCCGCTGTGAGCAGATTGGCCAATTCCAGGGTGTGGCTCTGCAGGGCGAGGCTTCAGCAATGACAGCCATATCTCTCCCTGGCAGCTATGGCACTGACTTAGGAGTCTGAGCACTGGGTCCTCCCTCTGAATAGTGTCTGTCCTTATCCCTGCAGCAAACACTGGCCCTAACACATCCTTTTTGGCAACTTTCAATAAGTTAGCACCAAGTTAACGACCAAATTGATTGTTAAAATACTTTCCCAATTATTTCATTCTGCAAGTGAGAAACTGAGGCACAAACTTTAGATGTGAGTTTCTCGTTGTTTCCAGTTTGAGTTCATGGAAGGACCTCCTTCTCTCTCCAGGGTGCTCCAGAGCATGCATCATGATCCTTAGCACAAATTGTGGTGCTCCATCGTGCTTCTAGGCATGCCTTCCTTCGGGTGGCACTTCCGCCTGGCTAAAGAATAGACACTGTTTTCTGTTGTCTTTCATTTCTCTCACATTTTTGTTTTTGTGGTTTATTTGTATGTGTATATATGTGTGTGTGTGTATACATATATATATGTATAGTGTGTGTGTGCATGTGTGTATCAAGTTTAATGAGCACATGTGTGTGCGAGGAGTGTGGGAGGAAGCCAAAATTCTGACTTCAGGGAATCTTCTTCAATTGCTCTCGACCTCTTGTTCATTGAGTCAGGATCTTGCAGGTCAACCCAGTGCTCACATATGCAGTTAGCTTGGGCAGCCTGCTCTCTAGGGATCCCTCTGCTGCCCTCCAAGCTTTGAATAACAGGATGACAGCACGCGATGCTCATGGTGAGTGTATCTGTGTGTGCCTAGACCTACGTATGGAACTTACCTAGCTCTTATGTCTTTACACAACCCCAAAAAAATAATGTCTGGAAAATTAGGTAAGTCTGAATTGAAATTATCTTGCGCAGTAATGACTCGATTCAATTTTAGGGACCCAGAGAAGCAAACAGAGAACTTTCAATTCTGAAAAAAACCCAAAATATAAAACTATTTAGAACCCTATGCTTTGAAACATTAGGAGAGGCAATTCTCAAAGTGGGGATGCCTAACTGCTTCTGTCTGGGAATGTGCCTGTAGTTAAACAGAAAAGAAGGAAGAAAAGCATTCTACTGGTGACTGACTGATTGATCAATTAATTGATTGGTTGACTGGCTCATTCATTCACTCAGTTTTGTGGTTGTTAGCCATTAAGTATACTATATTTTGGACCATTTTCTTGATTTATCTCATGCCTTAGTTGAATTTTTGTTACTGTTGTGTAAGCTTGATACAAGTCAGAATTATTTGGGAAACCAAGAGAAACCTTGCTTTAAAAAATGCCTCCCACAGATTGCCTGTAGGAAAGCCTGAAGGATATTTTCTTGATTAATAACGGACGCTGTTGGACACAGCCCACAGAGAATGATGCCATCCATCAGCAGGTAGTTCTTGATGCTGTAAGGAAGCAGGCTGAGCCAGCTGAGAGAAGCAAGCCAGTGACCATCATTTCTCCGTAGCCGCTGCATCAGTTCCTGCCTCCAGGATCCTGACTTGAGGTCTTATCCCAACTTCGCTCCATGACATAACAAGACTTGAGAAGAGTAAGATGAAATAAATGAATGGATTAACGAATGAATTATAATAAATTATAATTCAGATGTTTTTCAAATTTTAAAATATTCTTTAGAATTCCATACGTGTATACAGTGCATTTTGATTATACCTACTTCTCTAACCTTTCTTAGACACCCCTGCCTGATCTCCTTATTAACTTTACATTTTCTCTCTCTCTCTTTTTCTTTCTTTTTTTTTTCCCCACTGAGTACAGCCAGTGCTGCTCACAGAACCATGGATGCTACTACTCCAACTACTGGAACATAGGCAAACTCCTAGGAGCCACGGTGTGACAGAAATACACACCTTAATGCCTTTCTCCCATTAAGTTACCAGGCAAATAATGGGTTCTGTGTCATTTGCTGCTCCAAGAAATTTAACTTTGTTTTCATTGCTCCCTTCTTCTGGTAATTCCTCCTTCACTGATAGATTGGTTTCCCCTCTCATTTTACCTTTCCCAACCCCTCAGTGGTATGGGCAAACAAAACTCACTAAGTCACTTAGATCGTTCTTGGTCATGTAGAAAAGGCTGGGTTCGGGAAGATGGCTCAGTGGTAAAGGTGATTGCTGCCAACCCCGAGGACCGGAGTTAGATTCCCAGCAGCCACATGGTGGATGAAAGGAGATCCAACTCCCATAGCTACTTCTAAATTCCACATCCCTCACACACACCCGCCCTCACCAAAATAGGTAAATGTAAAAACAAACAACTTCTAAAAAAAAAGAAAAGGCTGGGTTCTTCTACAGTTTTCTGGAGTTTAGGTAACAACTATATATGCACACATATTATTTTATGTAATACATAACTTTTATGTATTATATAGACTAGTACATTTTTATTTTTATTATTAATTAAATTTGTTAATTTATTTTACATTCCAACTGCAGTTTCTCATCCCACCTCCCGCCCCATCTCCCAACCCACTTTTCCTTTCTCTATTTCTGTTCAGAAAGGGACAGGCCTCCCATGGGCATCAACAAAGCATGGTTTATCAAGTTGAGGTGGGACCAAACTCCTCCCCTTGTATTAAGACCCGGCAAGGCAACCCAGTATGAGGAATAGGTTCCTGGAAGTCAGCCAAAGGCTTAGGGACAGGCCCTGTTCCCACCACTAGGAGGAACACAAGTAGATCAAACTATACAACTGTCCCACATCTGTAGAGGGCCTCGGTTAGTCCCACACAGGCTCCTGAGCTGTTGGTCCAGAGTCTGTGTGCTCCTATTAGCCCAGTTTCGCAGTCTGTGGGTTCCCTTGTGTTTTTCTTGAGACCCCCTCCCTCTCCTCAGAAGAATTCCCCAGATTGGCCCAGTGCTCGGCTGTGGATCTCGTCATCTGTTTCCACCAGTCACTGGATGACAGCGGTCTGCTAACAGCTGGGGTTGTTTATACCAGTGCCGCTTTAATAATCTTCACTAAAACCCCAAGAAATAAGATTTAATTATTTTCTTTCAGCTTTGTATAATACACAAAAGTTTCCTACTTATAGGCTTTCTGTGACCTTTTCCATTCCTAGAGAAAAACAAACAACAACAACAAATAAAGGAAATGAAATTTAGCGAATTTTTTATTAGGCAGAAGCTATCTTAAAGGCGGGCATGTCTCCCCATGTGTAGAAGATAATTTTCTAATAGTCTTCCAGTGATCTTGAGGAAACAGGCCATGGCCTCAGTGGTATTTGTGAGCCACTGTTATCTGGAAAACGGCCTGTACAGCTGGGATGATGTCATCTGGAAAACAGCCTGTACTGCTGGGATGATTTCCTTGCCAAAGTGTAGGTACAGGCGATCACTATGCTACCCAGGAGTTCTGGGGAAGATCACACAAGCACATACACATAGTTAACGGAGAAATCAAGCTAGTCCTCTGAGGAATGGCACCAACACCATAGATTTCTAGGTAATTACTTCTAAAATTAAAAAGAAAGTAAATATGCCTATGTATTTGTGTTTTCATATATGCTTATATTAACTACTTTGTTGATTGATAACTTTGGTGATCAGCTCTGTTTTAGCAACTGCTGCCGCCCTATCTCTAATATTACTTTTAGGCCTCCCATCCTCAAATACTCGCTTTTTCTTTACTTTGCATTTACTAAACCTAAGTTAATTAAGTTCTAGTTATTTGTTTTAAGAATGATGCATGGGTTCTAGAGCTACTGTGTCCCTTTCTCTAAGGAGCTTCTCAAAGTCTTGTGTGATGATAGGAATACAAGGATGTTTTCAGATTTTAGACATAGCAAATGAGAGACAATATGCATAATTTAAAAGTGGGTCTACAAAGCAGATTTGAGAATGAAAGGAGGAAAGAAGGGAGAGGGAGGGAGGGAGAGAGGGAAGGAGAGAGAGAGGGAGGGAGGGAGGGAGGAGGAGAGAGGGAAAGAACTATATTTGTTTAAAAGGGAGGCAAATACGGACTGTGAAGGAAAGTTGACAAAAGATTGAAAGGCATCAAATGGTGCAATACAGAAAAGTAAAGGGAAACCTGGGGTGAAGCACACAGCAAAGGGAGCATGAGTGTGAAAAGGAGACAGTGGAGCGTCCGGCCCACGCACCCTGAAGTTGTGAGGATCTACACGAAGCTTGTGACTGCAAATCACTCAGGATGGAAAACCTGTTGTTCAGATTGTCCCCAAACCTGTTGTTCAGATTGTTCCGGTGTTTCAGGGCTTCACTGAAGGATTCTAGCACCTTCTTGCCAAGAGGCTTCACCTTGGGGTTACTCGCAATGGCAGCATGGGAGGAAATGTCTGCAATGTGTTCAAAGAATCTTCAGATAGACCCCCAGGGAAGAGAAGCAGTAGCCTAAAGAGATGAAAACAGCCCAAAGGATAGAGAAAAATTAGTTCTTGCCAGACATTCTGCTCTCTCTTCACCCACCCAGCTCCCATTTGTCCTTGTTGTACTGTTTGATACGATCTTCTCCTGTGACTCAGCACCAACTTTCTCATTGTCCACCTGGTCCCACAGGCCACTGATGGCCAACTTCCCATTGCCAGTCAGTGCGCCATGGTGTAAGGCTGCTGCTAGCGAGTAAACTGGTGAGCAGTAAGTTCAGGCCCAGCTGGCATTGCTCTACCGTCTATGCCCAGTCCAGAACACAGACCCTAAGATATCAAAGTTCACAGGCTTGCAAATGAAAGATTCTCCCCTCTTCCCCGGTTCATACCATCCGAGGGTTCTGAATCCTGCACTTCATGACTCAGAAACCTGATTCTCCCTCTGTTTGTGTCCCAACCACATCCCACTCAGCTGTTATTTCCACAGTGCTAGCTGGGACATCATTCATGTTTCAGCCTGATATAGTGGGATATGTCTTAGCCTAAGGTTAGATTACACTCCTAAAGCTAGCCTCCAAGGCCTATTCCCTTATTTGGCCAATTCCTCATCCTGAGGTTGACTACCAAGATCCAGCTATCAAAGTATTAAAGTCCAACCATCAAAAGCCCCCTTTGACTCATTTAATTAACATACTCAATTAAAACTAACATGGGGTTTCCCCTTGTATCTTTATAAACCGCCATTTTCCTATGTACCATGTCTGTCTCTGTCTCTCTATCCACATGCAGTTCTTGCCTGACCCTGGGACAAATATCTCTGCCCCCTTTCCCTGGTCCCTTACTCTTCTCCCTCATCTCCTACCTCCTTTACCACCACATCTTAGCCCATCCTAACACAGACCTCCCCTTATTCTCTTCTTAAGAATGCCACCTGCGAAATCATTTGCTGTTGTTTTTCTGCCTGAGTCAGAAAGCAGCCACTTTAACTTTTCTTCCCGGCTTAATAAAGACTATCTCTGGGAAAACAGGTGTTTGGGTGTTATTTATGCCTAATCTGGGATCTGGGAGGGAGTCCACAGAGGGAATGCCCTTCAGGTGCTGTCCTTGCATGGTAATTGTTGGGTCACAACGGTAGCCGGGCTTGAGGCTGCAAGTCCAGTTTGAGGTCTCTCCTAAATACTCTGAAGTGTCAGGATCCTTTCTATTTGAAATATTTATGGCAATTTCTATGTTTTGGAAAAAGATGATTTGTCTTCCTTGTAGATCCTCTGTGATGTTGCCTATCCCTGAAAGGAAAATAAATGAAATGAATCATGAAATTATTTATTGGGCAGATATTATACCATGAGGATGGGTGTTTCCCACAACTTCAGAATGTAGGATTCTAGAAAAGGGTTTCCTAATGACCAAGATGAAATAGGAATCTTAGTAGTATTTGTCAGCCATGACAGCAACTACAGCAGTCACCTTCTTCTGAAAAGCAATCTGTAGTGTTGGAATGAATTCCGTGCAAAGTGGCAGGACTGCAAATCACTATCATGCTGCCCAAGAGCTGTGGGGAGGAAGAAGACAGACATATACATATGATAAGAAGAGAAATTAAGCTTGGCTTCTGAGGAACTGTACCAACACTGTGATTTTCTTCCCACATTCTATCCCAATTTGATCCCTAGGCAATTTCTTCCAAAATAAAAAAGGAAATATAAGCATGTATGTATTTATGTGCATCTAAATATGTATGTGTGTACATATATTTTATATGTATACACAGATAGATATATTCTATGTACATGCTTAGTAATCAATTGATCAGTGTGATGATGTGCTGTAACTTTACAACTCCTGTTGCTCCATCTCTAATAGATGGTCAGACCTTTCTTTCATCCACAGATACTCATTTTTCTTTCCTTTACTTTGCATTTACTCCTAATTTCATGAAAATTTGCTTATTCTTTCCATGGCCTTTAGAACCACATGTTCTGTCTTATTGCTTGAGGATAGATATTCTGAAAGCCTCATATGGAATCAGGAGAATGTTTATCCAAATCTAGAATAAGAAAATGTGAAGTAGGGTGTATAATTGGCATAGTGACCTAAGCAAGAGACTTGAGAATAAGTGGAAGTGGAGGTGTGGGTAGGGGACCAAAGACAGAATATAAAATGAAGAAGTTTCTTTAAGGGAAGATTGTGAAAAAGGTAAATAAAGAATATTAACCAAAAGTTGAAAATCATTAAGTGGTGAGGTGTAGGAAAGTGAGAGAGAATGTGGGGGACACAGAATTGACTGAAACCCGAGAGCATGGAGAGCAGACAGAAGGGTCCCCAGCACGCTCTGAAGTTCTCCGGATCCACATGCAGCTCCTCACAGTGCGGCTCACTCAGGCTGGGAAAGCTTGCTCAGTTGTCAGGAGTTTCAGGACTTCACCAAAGGACTCCATCACCTTCTTGTCTAACGCCTTCATCTGGGGTTGTCCTCAGGGGCAACATGGAAGGAAATGACGTCAAATGCTCAAAGTAGTTCTTGGACTGTGGAAGGACAAACACCAGCCCTGGCAGTGAAAACATCAAAGGATAGAGCAGTTCAGTGCCCCACATATCCCGCTCCATATGTTCCCTTGTGCTGTTTGTCCTGACATCTCCAGGGTTTCAGTACCAATTTCTTCTGCCTTCCTCATCCCACATGCCAGTGATGGCAGCCTTCTCATCTGCAATGAGCTCTACATCTCGTCTCTGTGTGAGGTTCCTAGGAAACACGGCTGCATTACAGTAAATGCACAGCTGGCCCCGCTCAGCTCCTATAATAACTTGTTATACTATCTTTGGTTAATATTCCTGGGGGGTCTGCTCTTTTCTGAAGGGAAAGGGAGGAGGAGCGGATACAATGGGGAGGGGAGGTAGGGAAAGTCTAGGAGGAGTGTCAGGAGGGGCAAGTGCAGTTAAGATGCTTTGTATGAGAGAATTTTAAAAAAATTAAAGGGAATTTTATGCTTTTATTCCAATTTAACTATAACTTGATATGCCATGTTTTGTTGATATCAATGGTAGGTCTGTCCTTTTCTGAATAGAAACAGAGGAGGTGTGGATGGGGGTGGAGTAAAGGAGAGTTGGGGTGGTGGGGCCTGGGAGGATAGGAGGGATGGGAAATTGTGGTTGGGATAGATAGATAGATAGATAGATAGATAGATAGATAGATAGATAGATAGATTAAATTTTTAAAAAAGAAAGGGGAAAGAAAGAAGGGAGTGAAGGAAGGAGGGGAAAGAAAGGGAAGAAGAAGAGATAAATTTAATTAAACAAAATGAAACGAGGGAGGCAGTAGAACAGTGACGTGGGGTAAAGAGGAGAGAAGACACAGACAGAGGGAGGAAGGCTGTGAGGCTTAGAATGGAATGGAAGAAACGAAGGGGGAATGTGTAAAGTGAACAAGAGATGTTTTATCTTATAACATAAAACTGATAAAAATCACCAAATATAAAGATTCCAAGCTATGTAATTGGTAGATGTGTCAATGGGTTGATCAAATGGTTGGTTCTTGTGTGCTGAGAAATTGGGAATGCAGTCGAGGGTTGTAAATAAGTCCTGGGTCACTGGCACCCCCAGCCAATATGATTGTGTTTATATATCAAATTCTCAGTGTCAAGGCTGGTTTCTGATCCTGAAGAAGAACTGTGTATTATGGCAGGGCAGAGCAGTTCCAAGAGTGACTTTTAAATAGATCATTATTATTTGACTTATAAACCAAAATATCTTGAAAATTTTATAAACAAATAGACATCCTAATTTTTTGCTTAAGTTTTGCTTTGTTTCTTTGTATACATTTTTATTGTGTTAAATCTAACATGAAGTTTATCACCAACCATTTAAGAGACAATTTTGATGCTATTAGATACCTTCTTAGTTTTGTATGGCCATCACCGCTCTCCACTTTCTGACCTTCTGCCCCATTTCCAACAGAGATTGCACTGCGTCTTCCCTTAGCCCTGAGTAAAGCATTTTCATCCCATTCTGCCTTTTGTCTCTGGGATAAAATTAGTCTAGTTTGTTACAGGTAAGCCCACACCCTATGTTAGCACAGAGGTTCTATTTTATTTGTATTTTATAATGGTATTTATAATTTATTTATTGTATTTATGGTAACTTTTACATTTTTGTAATTTGTTCATATATTTATCGAGACAGAGTTCTCTATGTAACACTAATTAGCCTAGAATAGATTATCTTGGTCTTGAATGCACCTGGTCAGATTCTTATCGTTCCTATGCAGAAGTGGACTTTAAAAGTAGATTCATTAAAGACAAAGCACTATAGCGCACTTGTAGCAGGGAAGGAGGTAGCAACGCTATCTGTGTTATTAGGCTTGGCCCATGATAACTGAAAAGGGGAATACAAGTGAGGGTCAAGTCCACAAGGGTGATGTTGAATAGATCAAGATTTGTCTGGCACACACTGTATTTGGAACATTCTTAAACAAGCCAAAATGAAATATTAAACATGTAAGTTTGGCTCCCTCAAAGAGCACAGCCAGGTTAAGAATATAAGAAGACTTAGAAACAGATCTCAGTGTGCACTATAAACCAAACTTCTACCCTTAAAAAATAGCAGAAAATGCACTTTATCAAATTTTCCTAGAAATCTTGCAACACATATATGATTACCCAATCATTGACCCTTTTATGAAAAAAGGAAATTGATTCTGTAACACTGTTAGCAGAAACGCTGAGCTGCTACATGATGCCATTAATCCCAGAGCCACTGTCAAGCCTTGCTACCCTGGGAGTGCTTTGAGAGCAGTGTTGCGATAGAATGAAGCCTTAAATTAGAAATATTTCAGTCATTTAATATTTGATTTTTAATCACAGGAAGGAAAACAAGAAAAGTCAAGAAGACTAAATACTGTTTTGAGTGTAGGGTTATTTGACTGACTGAAGCAGCTGCCACTGGTAGGAAAGCCACAGCAGAAAAAATGGAAAACCCGGTAACCAACGGCACCTTGAAGACACCTGTGTGGAGTCAATAGACGCTTCCACCTGTGTGAAGTGGAGGAGTTCGATAGAGACTTCTTCCACCTGTGTGGAGGAGTCTGACAGACACTTCCACCTGTGTGGAGGAGTCTGACAGACACTTTCACCTGTGTGGAGGTAAGAGGACAGAGCTGGAGAGCAGGCCGAAGGTGGGGGTTGGGTAAATAACCCTGAAGAGTTTGTGCAATAATGATGTACTCACAAAGTAATTTGATAACTACAAAGTTAATGTGTTGACAGTGAAGCTTTAGGGAGCATAAAACAATGTGGGATAAAATAGAGTTGGAAGAGTCACTATTTGTTTTCACTCAGAACTGATTTCAATTAAGGAAATGCAAACTTTAACGGGGGGGTATTCAAGTTACAATTGGAGTCAGAGTAGATGCTCTGGATTTTGATGACAAAACACTGCGGGGAGAGATGCATACGAGAAAGGTGTGCCAAAGAGAGGTAAAGAAACACTGGCTGTCATGTAAATACACCACAGACTCAAGTGTAAATACTTCTTGCCTATTTACCACATGGCTATCCTGAACTATTTAACATTTGATTTTTAATCGGCATAAAATAAACTCAATAATTAAACTCAGTTCAGTTCTACTTTCTGTGAGCCTGAATGAGTTAGTTGTACTAATGCTGCTTTATTCACTTGTGAAAGTGCAAATTTACCTGATTCACATTACTCAACACTGAGACAATTGTATTCATATGCATAGCACAGTGCATAGGAGGCATAAGTCTGAGTAGGTGGCACTATTTTCTTTCAGTTCTGCTTTTTCAGCTTTAACTCTGCTTGACTTCTCTTAGAATTTGTCTGAAGTAACTTATCAAGATGCTGGTCTCTGCAGCTATCATGCATTACATGCCCTAAGAGGAGAGGTGCAGGATTATCAGTTAAGAGTATCCTAGGTTGCAGACTGAGTTAAAGTCACCTGTTCTACATGAGACAACAACAACCAATTGGTGTGGTGAATATTCAGCAGATGATAGACTTTTATGCAAGTATATGGACTTGAATTTGATTCCCTGTGTCCCGATTAAAATTAAAACCATCAGGTGTGGTGATGGTTTACATGTTCCCAGAGGCAGAAAGTTGGATTCCTGAGATTTACTGGCTCTACCAGCCTAGACTGCATAGCCATTAGCTTGTTTGGTTGTTATATCTGGGAGCCCTGCTCTTTTCTAAGAGGAAACAGAGGAGTGGATCTGGGGGAGAAGAACGGAAACTGAGAGGAGTATTACATGAAAGAAGAGAGAGAGAGAGAGAGAGAAAAGAGAATTTTAAAAATGCATTTGTTCCTTGTATTCTTTAACACAGAGTCATACCAACATGATTGCACAGACTTCCACCTGTACACTTATGCAGACATATTCTTAAAGAAGTAATAATAATAAATTTATGTCAGTGAATTATTTTCAGTCTTTTTTGGTATCTCCCTTTTTCGTATTTTCATTGGTAAAATATTGCTAAAGAACCAAAAATTTACCTTAATTTGTTAAAAATCATTCGTTATCCTTGTTAGTAAAAATAAAGAATAATAATAATAATAATAAGATGAGCGGCTCCCCCACTCCAAAGAAATCCAATTAGGACAGATCAAACCAAATTAAAATGCAGGGAGACAGGAAAGTAGGGAGCACATACAAACCCAGAACCATTTGTTTGTCCTCTGGGAGTCCACTTAAATACCCTGTGGAAGTGGTTCTGACCCTCTCACAGGGAGGGGTCAGGATCTGGCATGCTGGGATTTGGAGTCCAGACTAATGCAACTCCCAGGCCAGGAGGCTGGGATGGATGCCAGGGGCTGGGGCTATGCTCCAGACTTAACAATCCTGATCTGTACATAAGTAAATCAGGAACAATTTTAAGATGATATTGCTTGGACTTCTGACTGGAAAGGCCTAGATTTATAGATTGCCCTTTCTGCAGGCAGAGAGCCTGTCTTCTGCCATTGCTGCATCATCAATCCTTCACTTCATTAAGTGACCAGCCAGAATCAAGAGAGGAGTCAAGAAAAAGAAATGAGATACTGAAAATGGATTTGGCTCTTACTAGCTTGGTGTCATCATTTTGAATTCAGTGAGATCCCACATTTATTCTAATGAGACTGCTATTAAAGTTTCATGGAGTTCAGATATACCCTAGTCTCAATATCCAAGAATTATTGGTCTCCATCCTTGTGGTGGAGACAAAGAGGAAAGTCAAATATTGACCAGTGCAAAGAGTTCAAGAAATGAGAATTGGAATTATTTTTGCCCTAATTTGTCATTATAGCTTCCAGCATTTGTACATTCAAGCACTAACACTTTTGTTTTTGTTTTTTAATTTTATTTTATTAACATTTTTTCATTTATTTTACATACCTCCCGCAGTTTCCCCCTCCCTCCTCTCCTCCAGCTCCTCACTCTCCCTCGCATTTACCCCAATCCCCATCCTCTCCTTCTCCTTCTCCCTTCAGAAAGGGGCAGGCCTCCCATGGGCTGGAACATAGCATGGCACATCAAGTTGAGGTTGGCTAGCTCCTCCCCAGCATAAAGGCTGTGAAAGGTAATTTAGCATGGAGAACAGGTTCCCAAAAGCCAGCTAAGTGCCAAGGACAGGTCCTGATCTCACTGCTAGGAGCCTTACAAACAGACCAAGCTACATAACTGTCACAAACATTCAGAGGGCTTAGATCAGTCCCATGCAAGCTCCCTAACTGTTGGTTCAGAGTCCATGTAATCCCAAGAGCTCGGGTCAGCTGTCTCTGTGGGTTCCCCCATCATAACCCTGACCCTCCTTAACCATAACCTTGGCTTCTACAACCCTTTCTCCCTTTCTTCAGCAAGACCCCTGGAGTTTGGTCCAATGTCAAGCACTGATGTTTGAAACTGACTCAAGACTAAGAAATTCAGTGTCCCTGAGTAACCTGAACTCTCTCAAGCAAATTCAGTGACATGAGAGTCTCAGGCCACTTCATGGCTTCCTCTAGCTATGTACACCAGGTGGAGTGATGTCAGATAGCCTCCCTCCATTTCCTACCCATTCTTCCTGGTAAATCTGGCAACAGGTCTGCCTCATTCCACCTTTGCCAGTTCTTCCTAGGCTGGGAGCCTCACTTCAATTTCTAGGCTTAAACAATTACACTCCCTGTGTGCCCAGTGTCTGCAATTTTGAATTCACTTCATATATGCGAGAAGGTTACTACCTCAATTATCCTAATTTTTGTTCAGTTATTTAAGGAGAGTTATAGTTACTAAAATTTTACTCCATTGTTTGAAACTACATATCGATTGAACCTGGGAGTTTTGTGCCTACTGGCAATCACTGTACAGTTTTCTACATCTTCAACCTCTCTTTTCATTTTCATTGCGCCACCAGATCCCAGTAATTTCTGTAGTGTGACTTGACATTGCTAAATGGTCCTGGGAAGTCTCAGACTAGCTCTTAAGTATTGGATTTACCATCTCCTGTTACATAGTTGTATGTTATAATTTTATATTCAGGGACCTGTAACTTTTGGTCTCTTCAATAGCCCTCTGTATTGAATAGTCATTAATGAAGAAACCAAGGTATCCTTCAGTAGTTAGAGCATGTGGACCTTCTCATAATTACGTAGTCTTCATTTATATGAAATCGTCCTTGTTCTCAAATGATCCCTAAATTTACTATTTCTCTGGTACGTTTAACCTCACTTCAGGACTTGTTACATCCCGTTACACGATCCAGAACACTAAATGCCTTAGCTGTTATTCTTCATTGTGCCAGTGAAGTGACCCTCACATGTGACTAAAGGAAAGTTCAGCTACAGTAACTCCTCAAACTTTTTCAAACAAGATCTCACATATCACTCCGCTCCCCATTTACTTTAATATCTCAGTCTCACAAGGTATAAGCCAGCTCTTCAAAAATGCACAATGAATTAAAAACAATACTTCTAGCTTATATTTTAGATACATAAGGATTTCTCTTAAAAATCTACAGCTTGTTTGGAGGTTAAAGAGAGGACTCAGATATAAAAGCATTTGCTGCTCTTCTAAAAGACCAGACTTCAATTCCCAGTACCCACATGGCAGCTCATAACCAGTTGCGCCTCCAGTCCAGGGGATATGATCCTCTCTTGGTCTGCATACTCTCATACACATATCGCAAAACTTAAGAAAAATTTTAGCGTGTCTCACTAGCCTTCTTTCCCCCAACCACTTGCTACCCTTGTTTTTACCTTATACAATAAGTGTTTTGTACCCTACCATATACTGAACGAACCCTTTCTTCTCTTCCTGAAGAATTTTTGTCATCTCTTCATCCTCCTTGATCCTCACCACTTTTCCACAGTATATCCTTCCCTCCCCACCCATAAGCCCACCCAGATCTTCTTTCAACATAAAAGTTTAAAAAAAAAAACAATATTAGATCATTGAGAATCAACTTTATTAAGCAAAATCTGTGCTCTTAAGGCCTAGTCCAGTCCTCATGTGCTCGAAGAGAGCATGAGAGACACACAGGATTACTGGTCTACAGAAATGGGAGATTAATGGTATTTGTGGGCTAGAGCATTGGCCACACCAATCACCAGCTTCTGCCAGGCAGCGTGCACCTCAGGGGTAAATTCCTTGGGGAAATGACCAGAAAGGACAATCACCAACATGTTACCCAGGAGCTGTAACAAAAAAAAAAAAGGCATATAGAAGTGATAGGTAGAGGTTCAAAGAGATGGCATATAAAAATTACATCCTGTGAGGATCCCAGATTCCCACTACCTATCCCTTCACCTGTAACAAACATGGCAACTGAATTGCGTGATTCCTCTTGTTCCCACACACTACTCAAACAGCTGGATCTGTACCCTTCCTCATTCCTCCTGTTTTCCTTGCCTCCTGTCTCATTCAACAGTGGACTAATCTAAATGAGCATAAGATTGCAGGGCAACAAGATGCTTAATGGAGTCAAGTGTCCAACCAATAAGGAAGAAGCCTCCAATTATGCCTATGCTCAGTGGGAATGTAAAACACTTAGTTTGTCAAAAGACGAGCAAGATCAGTTTTTGAAATTCATTCATATCCATCCCTAAAATATCGATTATTAGGCACCAAATAAATAAGATATTTTCTCTTGCTAATGACAAAATATCCAGTTCAAATTCTGTTTCTTCTTGCATAAATCTACAAGTGTCTAAAAACACACTCTTTTAAAAAAAGATCCAGTATCTGAACCCGTTGTTTCCCAATGCTAGAGATCCAACACAAGGCTTCAGGTGTCTAGGAGTACAGTCTATGCTGCACCAAAATCTTTCTGTTCCACAATATTTGCACAGCTAAATATTAATTTAAACTTATACTGCTTATTTACTGACACCAGTTATGGAGCCGTGTAGATTAGAATCTGTGAGGCATTACCGATCATGGTATCAATTCATAGTAATGTCTCTAGCAAAGTTAGTAATGACCACATGAGCATGTTCTGAACTGACCTTGAAGTTCTCAGGGTCCACGTGAAGCTTGTCACAGTGCAGCTCACTCAGATGAGCAAAGGTCTCCTTGAGGTTGTCCATGTTCTTAACCGCCAAGCCTAGGGATGCCAGCACTTTCTTGCCATGGGCTCTGATTCTGGGGTTACCCATGACAGCTTGGGCAGAAGAGAGGTTTCCAAACTTGTCAAAGAATCTCTGAGTCCATGGGTAGACAATCAAGAGCCTGAGACACAGGGCAGTAGCAGTTAGAAAGTCAGAACGTGTCACCATCTGCTAATGGAAGCCTGGCTAGTTCTGCCATGCACGACTTCCCCTCCATTCCTCCCCTGCCCTGGGCTCCCATCCTACCTTCCTAGGGTTTCTCCTCCAGCTTTTTCCACATCCACTTTTTCCCATATGCTTGTGACAGCGGCCTTCTCTTCAGCTGTGAAGTGAACCATGGTGTCAGGTCGAGAAGCTGGGAGTTGATCTCGGGTGTGTAGAAGCCAGTGTGCTCAAGTGGCTGAGGACTGGCCTTTTATTCTTCACTCTGGACCTTGCACCCCTTCCCCCTCCCCAGGACTCTGAGGCCATTGGTCAAGAGAGGCTGGACAAGACAGGGGTGCGGTCCAGAGGAGTCAAGTTGAGATAGCATTCCCAGTAAGATAGTGTTAAGCAGGCCCCTTCCCTCATGGGGGAGACCCTCCTGCTGGTTTTCATAGCTATACTCTCTCTCTCTTTCCTTCCTTACTTTTCTTTGATCCCCTCTCCTCCCAACGGGAGATTTTCAAGGGTATTTCTTTTACACTCTTTCCTTTTGTCTGGAGCTTTCCAGGTCAGTAGGTTAAAGCTGAAGCAGAGACAAACACGGGGAAGCCCTAGAGAGTATGAGGCTCTTTTTTGGCATGGGAATCAGGACCTGAGTGGCAGAAATATGCCCCTTACTCAGAAGCCATACAATACAGGGAAGGGCTGTGCAAACCGTTGGGTGCATTTTTTAGAGGTTTAGGCCATGATCTCCTTTTTTCTCCACAGCCACAGGCTACAAACTGCAACCATGTCTCCAGGAACAAAACAAACAAACCAAAATTTTGTATTATCCTGATCTGTATATGTGAATATGCAAGTAAATATATTCACAGCTATTTCTCAGTTATCTTGTTTTTTCACGTTGTAGTGGTGCTAGGCATAGCTAGCTCTCAAGCGGGTGGTAAATGTCTCTTCTTTCTACAACACAAAAATAGCAGTCTTCGACTGCTGATATATAGAGCCAAATCATTAGTGACGGCAAGAAGAAAAAGAAATTGATAAAAGTGGGCATTGTCTCATCTATTGGCAGTGATAACCAATTTCAGTGCCTTGTACAAGATATGACTTTTTTCTTTTAGTGCCGTATTGAAGAGATAGGAATACCAGAAAGATCAATGTTGTTAATAACGTTAAACTAAAAAATTATTCTTCCCTTATCTTTAAAGTAGACAAAGACAACTTAAACTATCATCCCCAGTCATATTCAAGTCTTCTTCAGTCTTTATCCATTCTATGGAGTCAAGAGCAGGTGCTGTCCTCTGACTTCTACCATTTAAAGATTCCAAACTTTCACATGAAATTGACTTAGGAAGTGAATGTCTTTGAGCAAGTTCAAACTCTCAGGTGTGATTTGCCCACCTGAGTGTCTCACAGTATGCCTTGTATAGTTACACCCACTCAAGATTTGTGATTTCATTGTCTGTTTTCTATTCATACATTCCAGTATATCTGGCACCATGCCTGTCTCTCCCACCTTCGGTCATTGCTGCTGGTTGCATACCTTACTTCACCTGCATGTGAAGTGACACCGGATGACACTGTGACATCCAGTTCCTGAGGATTTAGATCAGCTTTGGATTCATAAGGAGGATATTTTCTCAATAGCCCCAATTTTTCAGTCGGTTTTCCTAAGACTATTTCTTGGTTACTAATCAATTCATTCAGTGTTTTTAGTTTAGTGGTACTGGGAATTGAATCTCTGACATTCCACATGTTAGGCCAGTGCTTCACACTGAGCAACATCCTCAGAGCAGGATTTATTATTCATTCTGAGACAACTCACTAAGTTTTAGGTGAGCATCGAACTGCTCAGGCAGTCTGTTAAACTGTGCTACTTTGCTTGTACTCTCAAGTAGTGGGATGATAAGCAGGCCTCACCAGGTGGACTTATTGTTTCCTACCAAATATAGTAGAATTTTACAATCAAGGTGCCTATTGCCTAAGTTTGGCAAGATTTTACCTCTTCAATACCATATGGCTTTATACAAATCATTAACGTCTAGTTTACAGGGTTTATATTACAGAAAGTTTTAGCATCCATGTAGACTTCTCACATATGAAATCGCCATCATCCCCTGAGAGGGTTCCGCTTAGATCCTTTCTCTCTCACCATCTCATCACTCACTACAGTCTGACAGGGAATTGCAGCAAATTGTCTCATATTTTTGCCTCGTCATTGAGACAATGAAACTCCTTCAAAACATAAGCCAGCTATCGTGGTTTCATTGAAACATTTTTTTAAATGTTCACTGCTCTCTGTCAGTTTATCCTTTTTCTTGCAATCAGACACAGAGAACACCAGATAAAGCATCTGCTGGAAAATGTACACTTAGAGATGGAGAGATGATGACCCAGCGTTTAAGAGTAAATAATGTTCTCAGAGGAACTGAGTTCAGTTCTCAGCACCCATGGCAGGAGGTGCACAAACCCCTGTAACTCCGGTTCCAGTGGGACCTGACCAGTTCCAGTCTGGCCCCAGTAGAATCCTGAACTAAATTGCACAAACCCAAACACAAACAGACACAGAGACACGTGATTAAAAATAAAGTAAATTGTTTCTTAAAATAAAGAATCTGAGTACATTGTTTATCTCAGCTTAGGCATTAGATCTGTGAAAAGCTTTGTCTTAATTAAATAAGACATATCAGAAGCTGCTTCTGACATTTGTCACACTAAGTTTTTGCAACTGCAGTACAATGCCTTCTCCAGCAGATTAACCTTTCCTTTCCCACATGACAATTCTTCTCAACTTTTCATTCTCTCTGACACCTTAGAAAAATCCCCTAACATCTACCTTCCTCCCCTGTGTCCCGATACAGTTTTCAGAGAAACTTGGGTGTCCTGTTGTGCCACTCCCCGACTATGAGCCTTTCAACCTTCTTTCTTTAATAAAAAAAAGTGAGAAACATGGAATGAGAAAATATTACTCTTGTGCTACTGAAGAGAATGGACTTTATTAAACAGAACTCTGGTTTCAAATTCCAGCATAGCGATTTTATGTAGTTGGGGCTGAGGGGTACACAGAGTGCTGGTCATCAGGAAAGGGGGCTCAGTGGTGCTTGTGGGACAGAGCATTGGCCACCCCAGCCACCACCTTCTGCCGGGCAGCCTGCACCTCGGCCGTGAATTCTTTGTCAAAGTAAGAAGAAACAACAATCACCAGCGTGTTTCCCAAGAGCTGTGAGAGGAAATACAAAAATGAGAGGGGGAAAAAAAAGGCAGAAAGGAGAATTTACATGAAAAAAAATAGTACGTTTAAGCTACTTTCCCCCTCCCCAGGACTCTGAGGCCATTGGTCAAGAGAGGCTGGGCAAGACAAGGGTGCGGTCCAGAGGAGTCAGGTTGAGATAGCATTCCCAGTAAGATAGTGTCAAGCAGGCCCCTTCCCTCATGGGGGAGACCCTCCTGCTAATTTTCATAGCATTTACTCTCTCTCTCTCTCTCTTTTCTTCCTTCCTTTCTTTTTTTTTTTTTTTTTTTTTTTTTTTTTTTGTCCCCTCTCCTTTCAACAGGAGATTTTCAAGGGTATATCTTTCACACTCTTCTCTTTCTTTCTGGAGCTTTCCAGGTCAGTAGGTTAAAGCTGGAGCAGAGACAAACACAGGGAAGCCCTAGAGAGTATGAGGCTCTTTTTTGGTATGGGAATCAGGACCTGAGTGGCAGAAATATGCCCCTTACTCAAAAGCCATGCAATACAGGGAAGGGCTGTGCAAACCATTGGGTGCATTTTCTAGAGGTTTAGGCCATGATCTCTCTCTTTCCCCACAGCCTCAGGAAAGCAGTTCCTGATACATTTCCATTTCTGGGTAGGAATAGATTGGTGTGTAGAGCAAATGTGGTCTCTATATTTGCCTCCATCACTCTTTGAGAAAGAGCAATCTGCTGTGTGCAGATGACAACGTTTTACGCCCTAGGAGCCCACTGTTTCGCACTGGAAGCGTGCAGCTGCCAGGTGATGCCGGAAGTGGGGTCAGTGCTCTTGTCAGGTTGAGTGCTGGAAGACTGAATGACAGGCCGTCAGGTGCTTCAGCCAGGCTCTGTCTACCCTCTTGTGTATCATAAAATAACTGAAGCATCAGGGATATTTCCATCCAGTAACAATACACACACAGTGCTGCAGCTGGGACAGAATTGTACATTAGGAACTCCCTCCCTCGTGGTGACTTTCTTTCCTTCTTTCTTTTTTCATGTTTCTTTTTTTTAATTATTAGTATTTTCATTTTTGATTGATTTTTATTGAGCTCTACATTTTCCTCTGCTCCCCCTTCAACCCTTTCCCGAGGTCTCCATGCTCCCATTTTACTCAGAAGAGCTTGCCTTTTTCTACTTCCCATAAAGATTAGATCTGTGTATGTCTCCCTTAGTGTCCTCATTGTTGTCTAAGTAGTGGTGATTGTCTACTAATAGTTTTAAGAATTCTTTGCTCTTCCCATATAGCGGTGGAAGGAATTTTTTTCTTTGGTGTATCAGTATAGAATGTACAGTCTGAGAGAAAACCAACTACATTATCGTTAATGCAAGACATTTGTAAGCTGGTAGTAATGTATACAGATCTAACCAAATAGCCAATTGCCACCTGAACGCCAGTTCTACTGGAAAACAATAGTTCTGGCTTCCAGGAGCACCTTCTTACACATACACAAATACAAATACAGACATACATACAGACTTATAAAGTTTGAAATAATAAATAGTTTATAAAACGTTTTTGAAATTATGATATAGTTACAACATATCTTTCTTTCCTCTCCTTTGTCCAACCCTTGTAGGTACTCTCCTTTCTCTCTTTCAAATTTATAACTTCTTTTGTCATTCATTGTCATTGCATGCATATATGTGTATGTAAGTGTATTCTACACTGCTCTTTCTGAGAATTTCTTTTTACAATAGATGGAGACCACTATAGACACCCAAAACGTATCAAAACGCAGAGTTTTAGAACCCAGTCCCAGGGAATGCATTTACAAAGCACTCCCACACCCAAGGCTAAAGGGCCATGCAGAAGAGGTACAAAAGATTGCAAGAACCAGAGGATCAGGGAGTTTATTGTGAGACCCAGTAACATGGAGGAGGGAAAACCCATAAAACTTTAACCACACACAAAGAAATATCGGCAACTAAAGGATGCTGAGAACTGGAGAAATAATCTTCCCCAGTGAAAAGCATACCAATTGGTTATCTAACAAGTACTTTTAAGAAGAAGAGGATATGCATTAAATAATTTAGAATAATAATCCTATCTGAGTTCTCGGCTCTCTCAAACTTTTTTTTAATGAAAATGGGATATTTCACAACCTGCTATGAGATATCACATGACACCATTTTCTTCACCCACTACTATAAGTTTTTATATATTCCAAACACAATTCCTTCTCCACTAACCGATCTCTTTCTTCTCTTTGAGAATTCTTTCCCATCTTTAGACTCTCCCTGGGTTTGAAGAAGCCTTCCATGGCATCTACTTTCCTCCCTTGAGTACTTCCAGTTTTAGAGAAACCCGGGTGTCTTCCTCTGCTTCCCCTCTCCCACAAACGCATCAAACAGTTTTATTTAGCAATGGAGTGAAAAACAGACAAGACAAAAGTGACTTTTTGGTTACTGAGATGAATGATCTTTATTAAACAACCTGTGTTCTCAAGGACCAGTCCAGTACTCTTGTGCATCAAGAGAGCATAGGGGACACACAGAATTGCTGGACATCTAGAGAGAGGGCTCAGTGGTACTTGTGGGACAGAGCATTGGCCACCCCAGCCACCACCTTCTGCCAGGCAGCCTGCACTTCGGGCGTGAATTCCTTGCCGAAGTGACTGGCCAAAACAATCACCAGCACATTACCCAGGAGCTGTTCGAGGAAAGAGAAAACAAACAGATTGGTGCATTAAATGCAGGCTCAGAAAAAAGTGTAAGAAAGCAAAAAATATTTTGAGCCTATACTCTAACACATTAGGTATCAAACTCCACATTCAGTCACCTCTGATAAGCACAGGTTCACTTTTGCTATTGTCTTGCCACTCACCACTTCTCTGCCTGATTTCTCACACTTTTTCCTCTTTCTGTTATATTCATTTGTCTCTATTGCTACTTTTCCCATTCACCAATTGTCTATTATCTGTAAATACAGAATTTCTGGGCTACAAGTGCTCTTGGTGGAGTTATAAAACCATCACCGATGCAGGAACAAGCCTCTACTTGTCGCAATACTCACTTTGGAGTTTAACACATTTTTATAATGTTGATAAAGAAATTCTATCTTTAAATTGTACCCCAAATCTCTTCTTCAACATCAATTATTAGTATCTACAGAAACTAAACTATTTTCCTCTCCAGGTTCCATTTCTTCTTGAACAGATCAGCTATTCTTTCCCATTACTCTCTACGATAAGTACAACAAAATTCTATCATGACAAAATTTCCTAATTGCCTGTAAACTCATTTAAGCCTCTTACAGCCATTCACTATCATCCTGCCTAGACCAGTGAATTTTGAAATCAGTGTTGGCATCACCATCACTCAAATTCTCAGCTTCCATTTTTGTCCCCAAGACAAATGCAAAATAAAGTAGTGAGATTGCTCTGAACTCACCTTGAAGTTCTCAGGATCCACATGTAGCTTGTCACAGTGCAGTTCGCTGAGTTTAGCCAAGGCAGACTTGAGGTTGTCTAGGTTCTTAATGGCTTCTCCAAGAGAAGACAGCACCTTCTTGCCATGGGCTTTGACCCTCGGGTTGCCCATGATGGCAGAGGCGGAAGACAAGTTCCCAAAGCTGTCAAAGAACCTCTGAGTCCATGGGTAGACAACGAGAAGCCTGTGAAAAAGGTGAGAGACATGGAAAAGTCAGGGATTCTCAGAATACTTGACTTTTCTGGCTAGTTGTCCAAGGTACTATTCACCCTTCTCCCAGATGAATCAGCAACCAAGTCTTACCGTCCCAGGGCTTCACCACCGATATCTTCCACGTTCACCTTACTCCACAGGCCATTGACCAGAGCCTTTTCCTCAGCAGTGAAGTTCACCATGATGTCAGGACTGCGAGCTTGCTGCTGATCACAGGAGTGTCAGAAGCAGGTATGTGCTGCTGCTGGAAGTGGTGGCCTTTTATTCTTCATGGACAATGTTGTGGCCCTTCGGTCCGTACAATTCTTTAAAGCTATTGGTCAGCCTGACCTGTGGTCCTCATGGGTGGAGCCAGGTTATGGGAGGGTCAGCAGTAACTGTACACTGAGTGTATGATAATACAGTTTAGATATGGGGCTATTCTTTCTTTTTTGCCCCTCCTTTAACAAAAACTTTTTTATTCATTCTCTTTTCATTCTCCTCTCTTCCATGTAAACTTCCAAGATAACACTCATCTCTTTCCTCACATTTCCAACAAATGCACAGAGAGGAGTTTAACCTACTATAGGAAAAAATTTCATGTCTAAAATAATGATGATAAGAACAAACTCAAGAAAAAAGGAGTTTATGCTGTGGACACAGAATTACATCTAATTCTTCTCTTGGGATATGTAGATTAAAACTATATCTTCTAGATATGTATTGTCCCAAGTGAACAAGAATCATATTTGGTTGTCTCTGTCAGATGAATACAGTAGCAAAGGATTGACAATGGGACCAAAGATTCAATTCCAAAATATGCCAGGAAGTGATGCCATGAAGAAGATGGGTACCAAGTTCACCTTTTGTGTTTCTAGAGTCCTCTGACTGACTTCTGTGGACCTTGGCTTCTTTGCCTTGGACTCTTTTATTGCTTATTTTCATATAGACAGTTCTCATCTGCAGGATGGAGCTAAAATTACTTTAAAGTAGGCCTTGTGATCCAACTGAGGAATGGGTAAACTGACACATCAGTCACCTGGAGAGATGTTTGGGGATGCTCAGTCTTTGTTGTAGCCGAAGGTGATGATCTCCAGGGCCCTTGATATCTACTCATGTCTTGGGGTCATTTGTTAATTGTTACATATTGGAGCTGAAGTTAGAAGTCTACATTTGTGAGTGTTTAATTTCACCTATGTGCATGAAGGATAGTCTCTACACCACCCTATTTAACCTGCATCTGGCAATATAATTGTCGTTACCCACCTTTTATTTAAACGAAGAAATGAAGTTACAAAGGTGACATAGAGAGCTGATGACTGAGGGAAGGATGCAGATGTGTGCACAGTTTAGCTTTCCTAGCTCCAGAAAAGCTCTCCTACATAATCTAGTTGCCCTTCCAAGTCCCTGTCTTCGGTAGGTTCTGCGTACGTTTTATTCTTTACCTCCTTTGTTGCTCCCTATATTTCTAATAGCCCTATGCATTTCTCATCCAGAAGATTTCATTTTCTTAAGTTTAGTTCTACTCTTTATTTAGCAACGTGGCTTCTATGTCTCCAGTTCTTATATTCTGAGTTTAGCCAGGGGCTTTCCTCTATTACCTTTGATTTGCCTTGACTTTTATGATGACTCTATATGTATAACACAGCCATTTCTGACACATGAGAATGCATCTCTTTTTCCTCCTCCTATGATTACAGAAGCTGTTATCTAACTCATAGTCTTCCCAAATTTGCGTCATTACAAACCATTGAATCCCTGCCCCACTTTCGGTTTTTACTCTACATTGTCTTCTGGGTGCAGATTCTAAGCAGTGGCCAATATAAATGTCAACTTACCTTTTTATGACAGAGAGCAATTTGACAACCTGTTAACTACTAAATAGTGTGCATAAAATAATATACATAGGATTGTCTAGAATATCCATGTAGTTGCCATATACATGTTGAAATAGTTACCTGTGGTATAATATTACATGTACTTACTCATAAATACATTAGTTTTAGTGGTTGATCCATAGCAGCCATAATATCCACTTCATAAAGGTTAATGACAAGGATATCTGTAATAACTATAGTATGGCATTTTAAAAATGCTCTGTGGGTCCAATTTAAGTTTTTCTTGTCTAGAAGAAACAACCTAGAAAACAGAACTCTAGGTTGGAAAAGATGTTTCATTATTTAATAATAAAACTCAATAAACAATAAAAATAGCTGTATGCCAAACTGAGTTACACAGCAAGACCCTTGTCTCAAAAACCCAAGTCAGAGGCTCAAACAATATAGTATTTGCCTAGCATGTACAAAGTCCAGGGATTGGATTCACTCCTAAGCATTGCCCATAAGTGTTCAAAGAAAGGGTAAAATAGTGTGACAATTTCATATACTATTAGTATGGGACATTGAACAATGCATTGTTTGTAGTAAAATAACCTTTTGGTGTATGATTTTTTTAGGGCTGCCCAAGAAAACGTCTTCTTCACCATAAATAGTTTTAAAATTAACAAAATATATATCAGTGAAATTTCTGAGCAGGAAAAAGTCGTTTCCAATTCTTACTGAAAGAAATGGTCACTTGTTTTGCTTGCATTGCATGTCTATATTCATATCCTCCCAACAGCAATAAACGGGATAGAATATTTCCACTAAGTGTTGGGTTCACCAGGAATGTCTTACTGACTAACTGCATCAAGGTGGCATCCCTGCAGAAAGCCTCTAAACTAGAAAATAAGGAACAAGCCATGGACAGTGTCAGATGTGCTTAGGCAGCAGTCCCATAGATGTATTGGAGGCAGAGTTGCCTCTCATTCTCAGAGTGGCTCCCTGCTGCTTGACAGACCTCCTGGAGGCTACCCTGAGCAAACCAGGCAGAGATGTGCATAGCTTTTATTTACCCGGAGAGGTTTGTACTAGGAAGGACAAATAGAAAGCCGCAGCCAACCAGTTGGTCTTCGGTTTCCTTTAGCTATGGAACTTGAAGTTCATACTTGAATCTGGTAACCTAGAAAAGTCATAAATGCCCTATTTTCTTCCAAACTGTCACTTTGTGGTTTTTTTTGGTTTCTTTACCATGCTTTTGTTGTTATTTAGTTGTTGTTGTTGTTTATTTGTTTGTTTTTTTAACTTGATCCATGAGTAATTAAATTGCAAAGTTGTCTGTTTTTCGGATTAAAATTCTGGAGAATTTTATTTGTGTGTTGAATAATCACCTCATGTATTTTATAAACCAAGATCAGCCTACCAAAATACTCTGACATAGTCAGAAATACTTTGTTCTTACTAGGGTCGGTAGTTTTCGTTTTCAATTTTTCTTTCCAGCTAACACCATTCCTTAAGGAATGGCCAAATTTCATTATTTTTAATCAGTTAATTAAGTCAATTAATAGCTGGTAAACTTTACTGAACTTAGACATACATTTGAATAATTTCTAAATAAAATTGGCTCCAACGTTATGCAGAAGGTAGACTTCTGTGGCTGGATGTGTTGGAAATGACCCCATTGTGTGCTTAGGGTCTATCTGTACTTCTAACTGGCAAAGTGAAAGATATCTTTCTATTTAGTGATTTTTGAAATCTAAGAAAAATGAAAAATTGCTATAACTTGCTTACGTACGCCTCTTCAAGATTTGTACTGCCTTATGTGGAAGTTTTAACTTAGGGTAATTCCTAAATTGCAAACTCACATCTCTTTGGAAAAATATAAAGGTGTGACAGTTAGTGAAGTAAGCAGAAACTAAATAACAGCCACCCTGACCAAGTCCAGACCCTATCGTTTAGCAAAGTCATCCCAGTGGAGACTATGAGAAACAACCCTGTGCTTGTTGTTCCTGGGGTTGGCAATATTTAATGATTGTTCTTGCCCCAAAACTCATAACTCAGAAGAATTATTCTGAACATAAGTCTTCTCCACCTCTGGGCTATTGAGTTTGGGGAAGCTAAACTTTCATTTGCCAGAGTACTAGACCCAGGTGTTGAAAAGAACACTTCCCTGCTCTCCAGCCTCACAGGCCTGTGGTGTGGTTTCTCACTAGACCTATTTCCTTCCCTCCATCTTCCTTTTTTCCTCCTTTTTATTCTTGGCCATCTGTCTAGGGACTTGGGACTTTATTTTATTTTATTTTATTTTATTTTATTTTATTTTAAGAGAAGTCAAAGGACCTGCTGTTTTCCTTTTGCTGGGACTTGGGATGATGGCAGCTAGGTGGGGTCAGAAACTGTGGGGACAGATAAGAACCAGAGGTGCAGAGCTGAGTCAAGGTCGGGGTTTCACTGAGATGGTGAGATTCGAAGTGTTCAGGCTCCTACCTTCTATGTCCCATCATTGTTCCTTCATGAATAGAATGAATGGGCTATGGGATAGTGTTCGAGGATCTGGCTTGGGAAAGCCTGATAAATATATTTAGAGTTTTACAATCATAAGTATATACATATTCCTACAAATGCGTGGCTATTATAAAAATTTACAAGGATACCATGACTATCTATATATAGTTTACGGAGCCCAAAGAGGCAAGGAAATAAGTTGCATTCTTGAAATTCCATTGAGATATCATGTTCTTTTCAAAGACAAAACAAACATAAACCCCAAATGATCAAAAGAGGGACTCAAATGTTATAAAGGAGCTGAAAGAACCCCAAGGCCGGAAACTTTTAACTGTGATCTCATAAAATTCTTATACATAATTAGAAAGTTCATAATTGAGGAACTAGCCCAGGAGGAAACTGTAGGGGAAAAAAAGGTTTCCTACTGGCTACCCTAGAGATGCTTTGAACCTCACATGGTCTCTCCAGGCCATTGCTCTCCTTTACCTGCGGGAATGAACAAAAGTCACTCCTGAGCTGTTGGCACATGTGATGGTCTCAATGGCATAACTACAGCATGCCTGCCATGTGTGTACACACTCGAGCTCACGATAATGCATGTTCATTTCTAAGTGGGAATACAGATCAGTATCAAGATTTTGAGGCTGAAAAAGCAAGCAGTAACTTTGTGCTGACCTCCATCCATACCTGTAGTCACAGCAATCATGACCTCAGAACTGGCTTGACAGATCTATTGGATGGGTAATTAAAGAAACTAGAAGCCATCTTTGGAACTTGGGTGCACAGCAGCCTTTCAGTTAAGACAATGTCAGGCAATATCCCTCTAAGAAGGTGACCAGTGACTTAGAAGCCATGGCATTTTAGTTGGAAGAAGTTTACATTTTCTTTGAGGTGAGAAAACTCTCTGATGTTAGAATAATCCGAGAAAATACACGTGTGCAGTGACAGCCGTTGGTCCAGAGGCTGCAACCTCTACCTTGCAATGGAGGAGGACTGGGTGCTTCCTTTTCTTCCTGCAAATGTGTATCGCATCCCTACATCCTAATGAGTACTTCCTGTATGTTCAAAATGGAGTGAAAATGGAAAAATCCCACTCAACAAGCATTTATAACACTGATTCTAACCTAAACTAAGCTTCTGGACTGGAATACAGGATACATGAGAACTTGTCCAGGAACTACCTAGTACAGGTCCAGTGACCACAACTATTCTAATAGCATTTGATTGATTATTGCATATTTTATGAACAAAACTCCTGTGTGTCTCTGAGTGTGTGTGTGTATGTGTGTACTAAAAATGTGTGATTCTATTGCTTCTATGTATAAGACTGAAGAATAAGCACTGGAGTCAAAAGAATTGATTATGTCATGACAACTAATAATAATGAAAATAATTTTTTATTCAGAAAATAAAATGCTCTATAATATGTCACACGGTGTTACAGGGTCCCCTTTTCTTCACGGTGCTGGTGGGGGCAATGTCTTCATCAGGTAGCAAATTTCTCCATTTCTTGCCACCGTCTCTGTGGACTTCTTGCTGAAGACCCAGATAGCACTCATCACTCAAGGCTGAAAACATCTGGCCACACACCCTAAGCCTCAGCATTACTCAGCATGACTCAGCACTACTGTGCTTGGCTGAGATGCTAGCTCTGAAGGCCAAGCACATCCAAAGGGTTGGGGGGAGGGTGAGAACTGACTCAGCAGGGGCCCAGTCAACCTTCTCTGTGCTTAGACTATGGGAATGCAACAACAGAGACCTAGAGACAGAATATGAAGGAATGAAAGAATGGAATTTATTTAAATCAGAGTTGGTAGTTGGAGGAAATAGAGGGCTGTGAGTTTGTAGAAAGCCTAACAGTCATTCAGGAAAGGTTTGTAGAACACCTGTAGTGTGATGATCTTAATATCAATGCTTGAGGATTAAGTGAGACTAACATATACCGTTTGTCTGTCAGAAGCCCTGGTCAAAGCTAACAATTAATCACAATACAAAATTATAATATTTTCCAAAATGTATAGAGATTATAAGGTTGGAAATACATGTCTTTTAAAAACTAAGGGACGAATAAAAGATGTAACACAATGTAAAGAACATAAGCTGGATTTTTCTTATTGAGTCTCTCTCTCTCTCTCTCTCTCTCTCTCTCTCTCTCTCTCTCTCTCTCTTTCTCTCTCTCTCCTGAGCAAGGTGTGGGGAAATAATTAAGATTCATTGACTTGTGAAATATTACATTCAGAAGCATTGCTGAACAGGATCAGACAAAGCAACTTCCTCATTTAGCACAGGCAGCTCTTCTTTTCTCTTCTACACCAGACTTCTCATAAGCCTACCCAGTTAAAGCAGGTCACATAAAAAAAACAGGGTGCCAGTGAATGTCTGCAACAAATACAAGCTGATTTCTGATTAAACTAAGCCATCAGTGTTTGGAGTGAACATAGAGTAGAGCAGGTCCCAGAACCTCAAGAGGTAGAGACAGTCAGATCTCTATGAGTAACAACTCATACACAACACAACAACAGCCTGCACTACAGGGTGTGTTCTAGGCTAGCATGGCTATACAGTGAAATCCTGACTCAGAAGGAAGAAAAGAAGGAAGGATGGAAAGAAGGAAGGAAGGAAGGAAGGAAGAAAGAGAAGAGAAGAGAAGAGAGGAGAGGAGAGGAGAGGAGAGGAGAGGAGAGGAGAGGAGAGAAGAAAAGAAAAGAAAAGAAAAGAAAAGAAAAGAAAAGAAAAGAAAAGAAAAGAAAAGAAAAGGGCAAGGGCTTGTTATCCTAGAAATATCACCTATATGTGAACTTGATAAAGTTGTTTGGCTTCTTCAAGTCGTGAAACAAACCAGCTTAGGATGAAAGAACGGTAAACATTGATTAGAGAGCTAGAAACATAGAACATACTTAGGATGTATTAGTTACTATAACAACATCATCCCAAGTTATGTGTAACTATTAAATTCATGTGCTATCTTGAGATAGTGACTGGAAATATACTTGAGGCATTTCTTTTTAACTTATAAAATGAAATCTACGTTTATTTAATAGATATAAATGTCTCCTACAAATCTCTTTAGAGAAGATACAGATTCACATGTAAGTTTTAAAAGTGTTGAATTCTGGAAATTTATACTGTCTATTGTGTTCTTTTTTGATATTTAACAAATAGTTTAATTTAATAAAGTATGTTTAATTTTAAATTTTTAAAATTTCTTTTTCATTGTTTTTGTTGAGCTATATACATTTTCCTCTGCTTCTATCCCTTCTTTCTACCCTCTCCCATGACTCCCATGTTCCCAATTTACTCTGGAGATCTTGTCTTTTTCTTCTTCCTATATATATGTGTAGCTCCATATATGTCTCTCATAGGGTTCTCTTTGTTGTCTAGGTTCTCTGGAGTTGTGGCCTGTAGGCTGGTTTTTCTTTTTTTTTATGTCTAAAAGCCACTTATCAGTGAATACATATTGTATTTGTCTTTCTGGGTCTGGGTTACCTCACTCAATATGTTTTTTTCTAGATCCATTCATTTGCCTGCAGATTTTAAAATGTGATTATTTTTTACTGCTGAATAAAATAGGTCTCCATTGTGTAATATACCACATTTCCTTTATCCATTCTTTGGTTGAGGGACATCTAAGTTGTTTCTAGGTTCTGGCTATTATGAATAATGTTGCTATGAACATAACTGAGCACATGTCCTTGTGGTATGATTGAGTATCCTTTGCATATGTGCTGGGTCTTGAGGTAGCTTGCTTCCAAATTTTCTGAGAAATAGCCATACTGATTTTCAAATTGGCTATACAAGTTTGCATTCCCACCAGTGACTGAGGAGTGCTTCCTTACCCCACATTTTCTCTAGCATAAGCTGTCGTCAGTGTTTTTGATCTTGGCCATTCTAGTGCAGACTCTGAGAGCAGCAATAAATAAAAGGGACCTTGGGAAACTGAGAAGCTTCTGTACAGCACAGGACACAGTCAACAAACAAAATGACAGCATACAGAATGGGAAAAGATCTTCTTCACCAACTCCACATCAACACAGAGAACTGATTTCCAAAATATAAAAAGAACACAAGAAACTTGACATCAAAGGAATACATAATCCAATTTAAAAAATTGGGATACAGACTTAAACAGAGAACTCTCAACAGATGAATCTCAAATGACTGAAAGACACATAAAAAATATTCAACATTCTTAGTCATCAGAAAAAGATGCAAATCAAAACAACTCTGGAATTTTATCTTTCACCTGTCCATTGTGTTCTTAAGCAAGAGTCACAGGCTAGGGGAGACGTTGGGATGTCAGTGACTTTAAGGTTACCCTTAAACCCAAGTTTAGTTCTAGAACCTTATACTTGTATGATATGGAGGGACCTACTTCTCCCCTCAGGCCTTCAACCTTCTACAAACTGAAGAAAGTGAGATTAGAGTTTGAATGCCGAATGTCTCTTACAGGCTCTGTGTGAACACTGTCCACAGCCGGTGCTACTAGTCAGCTATTACTTGAATTTCACACTTAAGCAGATTCATTTTATTTTAAAATAGTATTTAGGTCTTCAATAGCTAATTTCGCAGGAGATATTTGATTACAAGTCATCATACTGGAACTTCTGGTCAACCTCCTCTGCCCAGACACTCCTTTTCACCCATTTTCTTTACATTTTCCCTATGCAAGCTATCTTCTCCCTAGCCTGACCAATAGGCATTTCTCCAAGAAACCCCTAAGTTTATCCTTAGAGGGACAGGGATGGGTGACTTCTGAACAATAGCTGGGCGCATGGGCCTGCCTGATGTAAAAGAGATTGTAAGAGCCAGAGGGGTCACGGTCATGACAGAGGAACCCACAGAGACAGCCGAGCTGATCTCGTGGGAGAGCAGAGGCTCTGGACCAACAGTTAGGGAGCCTGCATGGGACCAACAGAGGCCCTCTGCATGCGTGTGACAGTTGTGTAGCTTGGTCTGTCTGTTGAGCTCCCAGCAATGGGATCAGGAGCAGTTCCTGGCACTTAAACTAGCTATTGGGAACCTGTTCCCCATCCTGCATTGCCTCACCCAGGCTTTATGTAAGGGGAGGATCTTGATCCTGCCTCAGCTTGGTGTGCCATGCTTTGTTGTTGATACCCATGAGAGGCCGGCTTTCTGAACAGAAATGGAAAAGTGGATGGTGAGGTCAATGGGAATATGGGAGTGGAGGGGGATGGAATGGGAGGAGAGGAGGAAGGGTAAACTGTGGTCAGTATGTAAAATAAATAAAAACGTTTCAATTAATTAAAAAAAAACAACAACAAAAAATAAATCAGAGCTTCTACAGGCCTGATATTAAGTTCTTCCTTTCTCAGTGAAGATGGGAGTTACAATATGAAACACAAAATGATTCCAAAGTTGTTAGCATATGGAGTAAAATTTCTACCGGTAATACCTGCGGTTCTTGTGTTGTCAGACCCTGCAAGTAAAGGCTCTGGTGATAGTTTGCAACAAGTTCAGTATTTCTATCGCAGGAGCAGAACACGCTGCCTCTCTTACTTTAATGACTTCGGGACTGACCAGAGGTAAAATGTCACACAGATATGTACGAGATGCGTGGATTTCTGTGCCTTGGGGATATTAAGACTCTGAGTTAATGTCAAAGAATGGGAAATCAGTGGTTAGGGCAGAGATTAATGGTGGGACGTAAGTATGCTCAGTCTCTTTAACCAAATTTATCACGTGATGAACGTCTATGGCCTCTTGTTTTCTCAAGAATTTGTAATTTAAATTTGTAAAAAATAAGTTATAATTTAAAATTTGTAAAAAATCCCTGTGATTCAAGAGAATAACTTTTTTATTATAGACATTTTCAATATATATTTAATTTTTTTCTCAAATTTTCCTATGAGATATTGCCATGATTAATAAAGTATGATAGACAAGTATTCTGAAACACTACTTTTTATATATTTAATTTTTAAGATAATATTTTCATTAAGTTTTGAGAATTTCCTACAGTATATTTCAATCATATTCGCCCCTCCATCCTCTCCAAGTCCTACTCCCATCTTCTCACTCCTCCTAAATTTAAAATACTGTTATTTATTTAATTTAATCTTTTAAATAACTCCCTGTGTCAAATTCATACTGTCCATAGGTATGAAACTATCCACTGTAGGATGGTGGCACTACTCAGGAGACATATCTTTGAAGAGAATGGACTCTTCCTCTCCCAGAAGCCACTGTCAGTAGTTCCCCAGTTACAGACGTGAGCGTCTTCTCACTCCATGCTGGAGGGGTGACTAGCTTGATCTATAAGTATAAATTTACTGCTTCTTAAACATGAAAGCAATTCTGCAGGCTAATGAGATTCATTTGCTTGCTTCTTTTTACATTAATTGCATCCTTTCTTAGTATTTGATATTATAAGATATACAACATCCTCAATGTTTTTCAATTGATTATTTTGATTTTACAGTCACCATGTGAAGAATGCTACTTCACATGAATACATAGTACAAAATGGTAGTGTATGTTTATGGCCACCTGATCCCAAGTCTTCATGAAGTAAATGTCAGAAGAGAAGATATCTGTGTTCCTTCTTCATTGAGCTCACGGTAGACAATTTCCTTTGTGCTTTGCTGTTACAGGAGAATTCTTCAGCAGGAACAGAGATGGCCTTGCTGTCACTTTGGGGAGTTCTGTAAGTTTGGGCCAAGGACATGATCTCTTTGATTCTCAATATCACACACTTAGCAAGAAGTAATATACTGTACATAGCACAGCAGATCAGTACACTTGGGTTATAACCATCAGTTCTGTTCTCCAGAAATTTGCTCACACTCTTATGTTTGTGTTCCTTCTTCATTAGTGAAGAAGACAATAACCCATTTCTGAATGCTATTATTAGCCTAAGATAATTAATAAGAATTATTTAAATTATATTCTAGTAATAATACAGTATTCAAATGGTGCTACTCATTTCTGGATTTAATTACACGGGCATCAGATGATTTAAGTGATAGAATTACAATGGCTACTAACATAGAAAGATCTCAATTGAGTACAATCCTTCTAGTTTTCCTTTAGTCTGAATGCATTGTATCTTCAAATATCTCTAATCAGCTTTCCAGCTCTACATCATATCATGCTCTTCTCAATTCCTGCTCATGTTCCTTAGACTCTTTCATTTTTAAAAGTTTTAGATCTTCATTGATTAGGGAGGTGTTCTTGGATTATAAAATGGCTGTCAGTGGTATTCAACTTTATCTGTAGAGTTAGGCAAACTAACTGGTTGAATGGTTCTAATATGACAGAGTATTTTTTAAAATAAATAATATTTATACCATTGCCAACTTTAATCATAAAGCTCTGAGGCTGCATTACAATTCTTAGAGTAATCTTATTATTCTCTAACTTATCTGTTAGTTTAGACCTATTGGTTATGAGGAAGACCAAAGTTTTAAGCTAAACTGTTGGTCCCTGATCCATAGAAAATATATGTCATTTAATCATCAGATGACTGCTCAGGATATATACAACTGTGACCCTGGTTTTTATAAATGATGAGCCTAAAATCAGGAATCAGGAGATTTTTTTAAAACATAGTTGAGAGAATGAGAGTATAGTATGGTAGTGCATAAAAATGTCATATACTTTTTCTCCCTACTCTTTCTCCTGCTGATCTCATGTTCAGGTCTATCTTTCCTAAGAGTCACAGACTCCACCCAGAGCTGAACACCAGAACTGGTCATCTATCTGAGCCAGCAGGCTTGTGACCCTTCTTGATAGCTGGCGGCTAGTTTGAACTCTGCCCAGTCTGGGACCTATGATAGACACATCTTCCAGAGCAGCCCTCAAACTTCCTAAGGGGCCCCTAGGTATGCTGAGTCAAAGCTCTTGGGAGCCAGTGCCCTAGGGGCCTGTGCTCCCAAATTTGAGTCATACACCCTGCTCTCCTGTTTTCTCCTCCATCTGTAACCACGTTCCTCTGCTTCATCTAGTTCACTGAATCCTCATCAGGGCAACAAAGATCTCTGAACAGCATCTCTAATCTGACTTGAGTCTGGTACTGCCTCTGACATTTTGAACTTAGGAAAATGTCCAAACTCTTAAGAGTTTAATCTTGTCTTACAAAAATAAGAATATTTATTACTGGTATTTATTTATAGAGTAAGTTGAATCCTTAACAAAAACTAAATCATTGGACTATACAAAGCGCAACTCTCCTCACAAATTCATTCATCTTCCATCCTTTTATTTTTTAATTTTGTTTATATGATTGTTCTCATTACACCCCTATTTCTGTTTCCATATATTAAAGAGTGGTTTAGAATGAGACAACTATAGTTTTACTTAATGAATTACATGAGCCATCTCAGATGATGGTGGGTCAAGGCCAAAAGAAGGGGCTAACAGTGATACCTAAACTCACTACCTCTCAGACACTAAAAACAAGTCAGAACTTACTCACAGGTGCCAGAAGAATGCTAACCATGGCCATTCCAACTCCAAAAGCTTTGAGGGCATGGGTAAGTAGCTTCTTTATGGAGGGCAATAGAGAAGCTGAGGAATGGGGGAGGACACCGGAAGACTGGGACAATGACGAAACTAGCTTACAGAAAGGAATCATGTTTAGTATAGGCTCTGGACTCTTTAATCTTCTTGTTTTGTGAGGTCTCTTAGTTTAGGTAGTTTCAAAAGGCCCCAAATTCTTAACTGCTAGAGCCCTGAGTATAGAGAAAGAATTAAAATTTCCACTTAATTCAGAACTATTTTTACCCTATTTCTCCATTAAATTCGACATATCAACTTAATAATCTGATTTATCTCATCAAAAAATAAAGGAAAGAGCCTTATTTGATGCCTTGTTTTATATCTCTCATTGGCTAAATAATCAAGTTTAAGATTAAATGTCATGGCATGGAACTTTTTCTAGCTATAAGAATATGGGACTTTTTCAAGACCAGCCCCCTTCCAGAACTTTTCACACATGGGTAAAATTTACTATCATAGGGGTAAGGTAAAGGGAAGCTCATGGATTTCCAATGGTATCTTTTGTTTTGCCAGTTCAAACCTAGGTCACACACTCAATTGTAACATAACTCTTTTATACTGGAACAACGATACATTAAATACAGGGATACACTTTAATAACTGCTAGGCATAACAGTAACCAGAAAATCAGTCTTTCGATTCATGACCACCTATAACCAGTACACCTTCTCCACTTAAGTTAGTCCTTCTGGCTTTGAGTAAATGGCGAGGGATCCCCTGGATCTGGAGTCACAGGCTGTCATGGATTACCCAGTATGGGTGCTGAGAACAACAATGCTTCAGCACCATGGTAGAACTTTATATTAACTTGGAAAAATACAGTGTAGAATCAAAAGCATGTCTGTCAGGTCCAGTGAGGTGGTTCAGGGGATGAAGGCATTTGTCACACAGACTGATGACCTCAATCAATGCCCAGATCCTGTGAGAACTGGATGCTGTGGTGCTTGTCTATAATCTTAGCACTTCTCTGGGGAGATGGAAGGCATCATCTTCCATGAAGATGATGAAGAGAATTGCCTTCAAAACCCATGGACCAAGCAGCCTGGAGCACATAGACCAACAGGAGATCTTTCCTTGACAATGTGGAAAGAGGGAACTGACTCCAAAAACTTCACTCTGATTTCCACACATGAGAGAGCATAGTTGGCCACATAATCCCACCCATAGTCAAGGAGCTATTGGCAATCAACCGTTAGCTGCTGGGAAGTGAAGGGTGGGTTTTCTCTAACAGTGTAACCCCTGATAAGTCAACCATGCTACTGTGGAAGATCCCACATTCAAGAATATTTTGGGTAGAACAAATTGGTCTTGAGGTTGCTGGGGTTTTTTTTGTTTGTTTGTTTGTTCTTGTTTTGTTTTTTTGATGACAAATCTCAGTGAATACGAAAGGGGCTGTGGGTCTGAGAAGAGCTAGGAGGGCGAATATGATCAAAACACGCAGTACAAACTAACAAGACGCTGTAAAGCAACTCTTAGAACTCAGAAAAAGAAATGAGAAACAAACCAAATGGAAAATGAAGTGGACAAGGAGTTGATGAAGGAAGTGAATCACACAACTAACAAGAGGGGCTGAGTCTTCAGCACCTTGATGGCCTGGTGACAGTCTCACCTATGGAATAGAAATTCTGTGGAACAAAGGCTTTGAATCCCCGAAAATGACCTATTAGAAATGCATATGTGTGTGAAAGGGAGAAATGCATATGTGTGTGAAAGGGAGCTCTTTCCTTGAGGTATTTGGGAATAGAAAGGAGAGGGGAATCTTGTTTCCTTACCCATGTGAAGCACCCACACATCTAGGGGTCAGTAGGCCTGGTTGAAGAGCATTTCACTGAATTGGAAACCCTTTGGACAGGCTGTCAATAGAGGATCTCAAATTCAGTGACTTTGCTGGTGTAAAAAATGAGGTAGCTCATACATTTAATTGATGTAATATATTGAAAAAGTTTCATTTAGAACAGTTAACTACTGTCCATTATTTTCAGAAGAAGAAACTAAAGGTCAGAAAAGCTTAGAAACTTACTTAATATTATTAAATTTAACATGCGAATTCTGTGCTAAGACTCAAAGTCCCTGCTTTGCTGGCCTGTGCATTTACATGAAGTTTCTGCATCTAAAAATGTTTTTGTGAAAGAAGGATCAGATGGAATCAAACGCAGACACAAAACAAAACAAAAAAATTCAAAGTATTTTCCATCACACAGTCTGGGTTGGGTGGGAATGTAGTTATTTCTTTAAAAATAAATATACAACTTAAATATATACATAAACAAATGCTTGGTCAGAAGCTAGAAGACCAAGGCTCTGGAACCTGGCCTCCTGGTCCTGTAGATAGTGTTATCAGAGGCTTGGCAGGATCTCACTCCCATTGCTGTGGCTGGGAGGGTCTCAGGCTAGCAAAGAGGTGGGGAAATCCATCTCATTCTGACATGGCTGTTGGATACAACAGAGGACAAAGAGTTGATGATTGGTAAACTCAGGGCAAGGATACCCTCACCTAAAAGAAAAACACAGCACTGGATGGTCTATTTGCATTCTGTATCCCTCCCCTTATTTAACAGTGATGGCAAGGTCAGTATACTGAATACAGTTCCATTCCAAACCTCACATTATTCAAACACCAGCCATGGAAAATACTTCTCTCTACTCTTGTCTTTGAATAATGACCAAAGAAACAACTGCGACTTTTCTTCGTTCTTACTCTGCCTTCTGAAAGTTCAGCAGGAAAAGTGGGCTTTGTTTCATTTCTTCCCTAAACTCGACAGCAGACTTATTCCAGAACTCACATTTAATTGTCATGGCTCTGAGAAATTACGTTCCAGTGAGCAAAAGAAATCACAACACATATTAAGACAATAACAATAACAACTTTGAGCCTATACTTTCTATCAAATATCAAACAGTACTGGAGATATGAATGACTCAATGATTAAAAGCACCTGTTATTCTGACAGAGAACCTGAGTTTGGTTCAAAGGACCAATATGGTGGTTCACAACTGTCAGTCTAGTTCTAGGATATTCAATGCCCTCTTCTGACCTTCATGGCCACAGGCACACCCATGATGTACACACATACATGCAGGCAAAGCACTCACACACATAAAATAAAACTAAATAATTAAAAATTTTAAAGTATAGAAATATAAAATTAATCCAATGGTTGTAAATAACAATGAGATATTGTATATAAAGTTCTTTGGATGCCACATTGCATAAAAATTCAGGAAATACATTGAATTATGACATTCTATTTTTGTTTTTTATTTTTATCTTCCTTATTTTTTGATCATTTCAAATATCAATGCTGTTTTTACATCATTTTTTTCTCTTTCCTCTCTCCAATGATTGAAAACCTCCCACTCTTCAAATTAATTATAATTTTATATATGATGTGCAATTGTGTATATGATTTATGTATAAAACTTGTAAATGCATATCACTGAGATCATTTAGTATTGCTGATATGTATCTAAGGCTGCCCATTTTAGATTGGCCTACCATTCAGGGAGTTCATTTGATTCTCTTTCTCAGCAACCATTAACTGCCAGTAGCTCTCCTCCAAGAGGTGAATAATTTTAGTGACTAATTCCTGGAACTACCTGGGTGATTTAGAAAGTTGATTCCACGTCATTTATATGTAGCAAAACTGATTGGTAACGAATGGTATTGGATGTAGATTAAAATTTAAGTTTTATAACCTCAAAAAATAAAGAGTTACTGCTCTCTTTTTCTATCAATGACAAATCTTTGGTCATTCTAACTGTTGGGAATAGGAACCAGTAGCTAATAAAAGACTTGTAGATACTGTTTATCTGTGACAAGGTAGAAGTCCTGGAAAGAGTAAGTGTTCTCAGTGCACTGCCTAGGGGGAAACTCTACACCAGCATGACAGTGACCTTACACGTAAAATGGATCACAAAACTATCAGAAGTTAGGGAAGACGGGAGAAGTCTTGATTTCTGCCTTTGAAGGCTGATACACTTTTCTTCCTTCCTTGTTGACCAAGTTTAAAACTCTTGTTTACTCCCAAGGTCTGTTGTGTTCAGATTGAGTCATATAATTGAAAAGTTGAAATCTTAGGTGTAGGGAAAAGGGGAGATGTTTAAGCCTATGTTCCATGAGCTCTCTCATAAATGTTTTAATTCAGTCACATGTGAAGCTGATGTATCAGAAATTGTTTTCATATCTTTGGACTAATTTTAGCATCATAATATAGAATAGAGATCAAACAGTAAAAGCATTTTATATAATCAACACTAAATGAACCCAGCAGATTATACTTGTATATATAACTACTAGTTAAAAATTATAAGGCTATGAATAGAAGAGGAATGGGACATACAAGGAGCTGGAGGTAGAAAAGAGAAAGGTGAAACGATATAAATATACTACTCACATATGAAATTCTCACAAAAATACATTAAATTTTTTAAAAGAGGGGAGATAATTTTGAAGACCTACTTATTATTCATCTACCACCATCTATCATCTATCTATCATCTTCTATTATTTGTAATTTATTCTTTTATAAGCATAGATGCAAATTTACATTGTAATATAGCAAGTGTGTGCTCAACGGTGTGTAGAAGTGGGAGCTGCTGGGACTGAGGTGAACACAGCTTTGCTGCCCTCTGTGGTCCCTCTGCTATACTGCAATTATTTTAAATTATTCTGACTTAAGTTTGTTTTTTTTTTTTTTATGCATCCATACCAGTATATAATACCTTCCAATTAGTTACTCTCACCACCCATTCTCTTGTCTCACTCCTACTCTCATCAGTACCACCTCCCTCACACATGGATGACCTCCTGCTCAGTTTTGTGACCTGATGACTTTAGGCAGGACTGTCGGTGAGATCTTGGTTTGGAATCATCTGCTGGAGCCTGGTGGTTTGGGCAGTGTGGACACAGCCAGAGAAATGTCTCTCTCACCTGCTTGGCATAAGTAGTCATGATATCCTTCGGGGAGGAAGGAGGTCTGTCCTCTCTTTGTTTCAGTGTTCCACAGTAATCCCCCCAAACATAGCAGAATATTGCTCATATGGGGAGGGTAGAATATGAAAAAAAATCAGAACATGGTTTGAGTTCAGGCCTTCACAAGAAATATGGCCTTAGACAGCTTTCAGTAGTCTGGAATTCTCCAGCCCAAATTAGGACAATAGTCTACCACCCTAGTGTTGAAACTTATACCTTGTGGTATAGTGTTGGACAATTTAGCGCAGATTAAGAAATTTCAATTTTTTAATTTTATCACAATTTAAATACTACTTTGCGTCAGACTATGCACCTGATGGAAATTTTAGGTGGTCCATCTTACTTAATCCGCACGAATGCTGAAGTAAGAAATTGCAACTCAGAATATTTAAGATGTTCAAATATTGAATAGTTTATATAGTACTGGAAAATCAGTGCTATTTTATATTATAAAATGATACATAATATAGAATCATATAGCAACTGTCTTCCCAGACACATTCTTCTACTTTGTTCAAGCTAGCCTCAACTACCTGACATTAATTTTTTTTAATATCTATTTTTTTAAATTTCATTTTACATTCCAACCACAGTTCAACCCCTCCTCCCACTCACTTTGCTTCCCACCCAGCCCACCCATCCCTCATCCACTCCTCCAAACAGTAAGGGCTCCCATGGGTTGTCAACAACGTCTGGCACAATAATTTGGGGCAGGACTAACTTTCCCCACTCTCTCCCCCCGCCCCACATTTGGCTGAGCATAGCATGACAA
The DNA here is from genome assembly GCF_982192425.1 of Myodes glareolus. Classification (NCBI taxonomy): domain Eukaryota; kingdom Metazoa; phylum Chordata; class Mammalia; order Rodentia; family Cricetidae; genus Myodes; species Myodes glareolus. Next base: position 100,787,224 of record NC_142032.1, on the reverse strand, counting down.
CTTAGGGAATGGGTTCCAAAAAGCTAGCTAACTCATGCACCAGGGATAGATCCTGGTCCTACTGCCAGGGGCCCGTCAGATAGTCCAAGCTTCACCACTGTTTCCCACATATGAAGAGACATTAATTCTTATGGTATATATTTTTGAAAAATGAGAAAGTAAGGATAATTGTAGGAGGAGATACAGGGGACAAAGAGAGATTGGATGAAAGAAGGGGAGGGAAGAACAACCCAAATCCCAGGTATTAGTTTATCTATTAGATAACATCTCTTTTTGTACACTAAATTAAAAGTAACTTTTCCCTTTCTGCTTTTCTGAAATGAAGACTACCTAACATCCAAAATCATTTGAAAGCCTCTGGCATTTTGCAAAATTCAAAGAGCTACTTTGTTGACTTAGCTTAAGTAAGTGAAGAAGTACTGACATTTTCTCAGCAGACACTCTGAAGAATATAGAAGTTAGGTAGAGCATATAATGCCTCTAACCATCTCCAGTCCAGAGTCTTTTCACCATGGCCCTCACTTGATGGTCCACACACTCAGTACTGATGGTTCCATAAAAATTGCCTTCCCTTTAGTGGTCAAAACACCTCATTCTTTCTCTCTAATTTTGTCAGACATGTGTCAGTTAATAGAACCCACTAATAAAAGTAAGTTACCTTGAGTTTGGTCATTTGTTTTATTGTTGTGGTCACAATTTAACTTCTCATCCTTCACTGGTGACCACTCAGACAACTCCCTGCGAGGACCAATGGCCTGCAACATATTAAACGGGAGTAGGATTCCCCATGCTAACACGAAACGGATCCAGCACAACACAGAGCTTTACAGATATTTTCCAAATAGAAAAACAAAATCATCTACATGGTTCATACAAAGTATTTCCTTACAGTGTTTCTCAAATTTTGGTGGGAAACGTCAGCAAAAAACCATACCAATTATTAATCTAAGCACAAGCTCAGACTAAGAGGATCCTAACCAGACAGAGGCAGGAGAAACAAGAGAGATGATGACGTCAAGAAGAGTGAAGTTAGAGTTTTTTTTACATATCTTGGAGATCAGTCCTGTGCCTGTGTGGGGTTGGTGAAGATCTTTTCCCATTCAGTAGGCTGCCTTTTTGTCTCATTGACTGTTTTCTTTGCTTTACAGAAGCTTCCCATTTATTTATTGTTGCTCTCAGTGTCTGTGCTACTGGTCTTATATTTAAGAAGTGATCTCCTGTGTCCACACACTGAAGGCTACTCCCACTTTCTCTTCTATCAGGTTCAGTGTAGTTGGATTTATATTGAGGTCTTTAATACATTAGGACTTGAGTTTTGTGCATGGGGATAGATATGAATCTATTTTCATTCTTCTACATGTTGACATACAGTTATACCAGCACCATTTGTTGAAGATTCATTCTTTTAGTGAGGTAATCCAGACCCAGAAAGACAAACATGGTATGTACTCACTCATAAGTAGATACTAGCTGTAAAGCAAAGGATATTGAGCCTATATAGTTCATGATCCTAGAGAAGTTAAGTAACAAGGTAAACCCTAAGAAAAACACACATGGATCCATCTGGAAAGAAGAAATAGACAAGATCGCCTGACAAAATTGGGAGCATGGGGGTGGAGGGGGGAGAAGGGAGGGCAGAAGGGGAAGAGGAGGGTAGAAGGGAAGGGAAGAGGAGAACTTGAGGGAGTGGGATAGTAGAGATGGAGGAAGGACAGAAATGGAGAGCAAGGAAAGAGATATTTTGATTGAGGGAGCCATTATGGGGCTAGCAAGAAACCTGGCACTAGAGAAATTTCCAGGAATCTACATGGATGACCCCAGCTAAGACACTAAGCAATAGAGGAGAGGGGGCCCAAACTGGCCTTGCCCTGTAGTCAAATTGATGAATATCTTAAATGTCACCATAGAACCTTCATTCAGCAACTGATGGAAACAAAAGCAGAAACCTGCAGTGGAGCACTGGGCTGAGCTCCCAAAGTCCAGTTGAAGGGTGGGAGGAGTGAGAATATGAATAAAAAAGTCAAGACCATGATGGGGAAACCCACTGAAACAGTTTATTTGAGCTAATGGGAACTCACCAACTCCAGCTGGACAAGGTCTGAATATGGGTGACAGTTGCATGGCTGGGGCAGTCTCTGGGGCCACTGGAAATGGCACCAGGACTTATCCCTGCTGCTTGTACTGAATTTTAGGAAACTTATTCTCTTTGGATGGATTCCTTGATTAGCCTAGATGTAGTAGGGAGGGCCTTGGACCTTCCACAAAGCAAAGTGCCTTTCCCTCTTTGAGGAATGGATGGGGGTGAAAGATAGGTGGAAGGAATGGGAGAAGGGGAGGGAACGGAAACTGGGATTGGTATATAAAATAAAAGATAGTTTGTTTTCTTTTTAAAATTAAGATAAAATAAATTTAAAAAAAGAAGAGAGAAGCTATTTGATCAATTGCATGACAAAAAGAACCTTCAGGGTACAGTAACAAATGCCTGCCATGCAGCAGAGGATTCTAAGGAAGGAAGCGCAAGTGCACAGAAGCTCAGATGCTGCGAACTGTGAGGAACCATGAGTCCATGAGTCCCATCTATGGGAAGTGTGGCAAAGGGAAATTGTGGCACCACTAAACTGATGGGGACACAGACAGTAAAGATATGCATAAGCTTGAGTGACACTTCTCCTGCAGTTAAAATGAGTTCTCCTGTCACAGTCTGAGACTGAAGATCTCTTGGAGAGGAGAAGGCAGGAAAATTCTGATACTCATTCTTTGCTTTAGTCATCTGGAGCATGGAAGGAGGAGGGAGAGATTGGGAAGGGGACGTAGGAAGGTACTGAGCCTTGGCCAGGGCCACATTACCTTTGGTATCTACTTAGTCAAATCTAGACAAATGAACTGATGACTGTAGAGGAGTATAAATACTTTAATGATGGGTCTTGTTCCCTTAATCATAGTCACAGAGACCCCAAACTCTAAAATAAAATCAGAAATATTTTATGCCATTCATAAGCCCAGTGAATCATATCTTTATAATTCTTAAGCAGTAAAAGTCATAATAGAAACGATAAAAATATTAAATTTTACCATATTTTCCAGAATTTAGACTCCTTTACCCTAAATAGCATTTAGTTCAGAATAAATACCTTAGGTTCAGAGAAACATCTTGTCGGAAACAAAATGCAGAGTTGTGTAACCCAGTAACGATGGATACATCTACAAAACAATTCCGACACCTAAAGCTCGGGAACAGTGGAATCAGGGGTGGGAAGATTGAAGAGCCTAAGGACTGTGGGGTTTTGTGTAAGAATCTCTCTTCTAGTCATGTCAGAAGTCACATCCATGAAGTCTCACCTACATGACTGCCTAAACATTAACTGAACAAGGTAAAACCAATACAGACTACAAAGGAGACTGGAAAAAGCTCATGAGGCCCCCCACTCTACACATAGAACTACAGGCAACTGAGGAAAACTCTAGGCCCTCCTCCTTCTTCCTTGGAGGTTCCCTGACCCATTCAACTTCTATCCGTTTGTCATGTAGAGGTCAGCAGGAACACAAAGCCCCGTCTGAAGTATAATGAAAAAACTGGATATTCTGCTCTTTCCCCTGACCAGTGATAGTATGTGGCTTGGACTACATACTAATTCCTATGGATAAATCCTCCTTATTTATCCATATTTTTTAGTAGAATACTTAGTCTGCTTAAATTACCTGTATATGTTCCAATCTCTTCATAATATACAAAGAAACTTGAAGGTTCTCATGGGAACCAAAAACTGTGAAAGTTTTAGTATAAAGTTTAGAAAGAATAATTCAGGAAAATAATACAATCACCTTTATCCTACCATTGTATTCTAAATTCATAGGAGGTTGTAAGCTCTGTTTTGTTTTACTATACTTTGCTGTCATTGTTGAGATAAAGGTTAATGCATCATGTTAGTAGCCTACTCTAATTCATTTTTCATAATTTATTTCTTGTTCCTCATCTTTCAGCAATGCATCTAAATGCAGCTGTTTAGCAAAGATAACATTTCGGTGCTGATGCAGAGAGGCCTGATTGGACTATCGTAGGAGCTAATGAATCCAGCAGGAGAATCTGTCAGAAGTCTGATAACAGAGTGCTTTGGGAGGGTGTCTCACAAGTGATCGACTGAAGAAAGAGGATGAAAAACGTAATGCTGCCAAGACTTAAGTGATTCCAATAAAGCAAATCAGTAAGAGAAGCAAAAAGAAAGATACAGATTTAAAATGAGAATATTGAGATGTTCTAGCCAAGAAAATGTTTCAGGAACGGCTATGGGAAAGGGTGGGCATTGACACTGATTGAAAATAAGTGGAAAATGGGAAACAGCTGCTACTCTTATACGTAGAATACCTAATTAAAAAGCAATTAGTTACTGCCAAAGCTAGGAACTCTCCTGAATTGCAAAAGCACTATGCTGGGTGGAAGAAAATAATCTCAAAGAATTACAACCTAACAAGTACTGTGGTGTCACAAAGTTGAAAACATCAGGAATAGTAGTGACTTCTGGTATAGGGCTCATCTCTGGGTGTGTCACTGAACAGCAGCAAACGGGGCTAACTTGCAGTCATGGCCGTTTACAGTCCATGTTCTAGTGTGCTACTCAAGGAAGACACAGACAGAGATAAAAGACTGAGGAGAAAGCAGGTAAACACCAAAGGGCTTGTTTCATGGCACGGAAACAGATGTCTGGAAAATGTCACAGGTCTACTATGTCCACTCTCACTATCTGCACACCAGTGAGTGAGTGGTGTATTGCACATGACAGAGACATGTGTATTGACACATGTGTATTGACACATGACAGAGACCATAAAGGAGAGAGGAAGAGCGAGACTCAGAGTAGGGAGCTCTTTGGATGTTTAGTACATTGTTCAGATATGTTGGTGTAAAAGAAAAATTTCAGATTTCAAGAGGCTTGAAAGGAATCCCAGTCTTTGTAACCATGTTTAATTTGTTAAGTGTCTCAGTGCCTCAGCATCATGAAACAATTGTGAAATTGTAGGGTTTCTGGTAGCTGTGTCTTTTCAAGATTCTTTTGGCCTTTATGTTGTCACAAACATGAACTAAATAAGTTCATGCAAAGCCTTTGGAATAACTGATACATGATAATTTCTCCATCTATAAAAAATAAAAGTCAATCCTGAGTTCAACACAGCAGCCTTAGCCCATCATACAAATAATTTTTATTTCAAAAATACAGTGTTATTTAGGAGTTATCCCTAAGAAGACTTTAAGCAGATGGGAAAACAATTCATGACATAAGAGAATTAGGCATTCTGCCTTCCCGGACAGCTGGAATGCAACTCTGGTCGTAACTAACTAAAGAAGCCCTGTTCGAGGAACTTGCATCTGGGTGATGAGTGTCAGCATGAGGATGAAGACTGAGACACTTGTCTGAAAGACATTCCTGTTGGGAAGGAAGGACACTGTTTTCCTCTTAACTGTGCAATAAATAACTTTACATGTGATGGTACCTATGAGTGGACATTGGATTTATAGTTCAAAAGGGTTCCAAAGTAATACATTCCATTTTAAAGGATGGACTATGAGTTTCACTTGAAAGTATAATGTGTAAAGGCAGATTTACAGAAATCAATTTTCAATAGTTGACCTGTTTTGTCATTGATTTGACAACTATTCTGTAAGAGTCAAAGCAGAATTTGCTATTAGATAGAATCTCCTAGGAATCTCAGAAGCTCCACCCTTGAAGGCTCACCAATATGATTCCCTAAACATGAGCTGAGTAAGGAAAGCAGTTATTGACATATAATCATTGATAGGGGAAATCTCACAAGGCCTCAACCACACACAAAGAACCCAGACTACAAAGGAATAATGACCGCAGGAAAATTAACCTTCCCCAAGGAAGAACACATTAATTGAATAGTCAACATCAATTAGTTATCCCTGAAACATACATACAGGTAATATCATATAGGCTTATCAGATTGTATTTAGGACCATATATATGTATGTGCATATAATATATATACATGTAACAACAATTAATGTAAAAAGAGGTCACAGATTTGAAAGAGAGAAAGGGGGTATATAGGAGGGTTGAAGGGCAGAAAGGGAAGATGGAAATGATATAACTATAATATAACCTCCAAATAATAGAAATAATTTTTCAAAACTGGAATGACTGGTGAACTCTGAGAATTGGAGAATTACTGACCTCAATTTAAAAGCACTGTGAATCTACCATGCTCTGGTAGAGAGTTTCACAGTCATGCAGACAGCACTGGTTAAGCCTGTTATATCTTAAACAAAACAAAAACATAAATACGAGAAGAGGGCTTGTTGGAAAGGGAGAAGATTTATATGAGAGGAACACAAAAGAGACTAGAGTAATCGGAGTGTCTTGGACACATGTATAAAAATGTCAGGCATAAATTTAACAACTAGCAAAAGAAAAAAGAAAAATCTATACAGTATAATATAAAATCAATAAACTGCAAAACTATATCATCTCCCTCATTGTCACATGAATAAATGTATCCCTCAACAAAGCTATTTCTTTCCATTCAATTTTCCATTTCTAAATGAGTGAAATTTTCAAAATAGTAAATAAAAATATTTTTTCAAAGAAGACAACAGTTTGAAGACAGAAAGTACAGGATTAAGGATCGCATTATTTTCCTCACTAAATCATGTGAACATTGATAGACACTGACATAATCACACGTGTATACCCGTGTATATATATTAGGGTATATCTTAGATCTTAAAGATAACTGTTTATTTCCTTTTAACTATTTGAATGAGTGGTTATTTCCACATATCAAAAAAAGGAATGAAGTATGGGAGTTTTGCATTCCCTAAGCTCCTATAAACAGTGCATCCAGATACTAAATGCGTCTCTGAGCTGTCCATTAATTTCCCACTCATTTTTCTAAGCTGTGTTTCCTTTTGCTCAGTCTCCTCTGGTCACCGCTACCATGACTACCTTCCTCAAATCCATTTTATTGTCAACACTCAAAAGATTTGAAAACACAAGTGAATCTATATTGTTTCTCTCAATAGCTTTCTGTGATGATTCTGTAATCCAGCCAACCCAAAGTTTGCGTAGAATGCTTCACTCTTAGAATATGTTTGACTTTGATTGCATCAGTCAGATCTTAAGGCAGCTTTATGTCTCTGCTGAAGGAACACATGCATAGCAAACTTTACTCTCCCCTCAAGCCAGAGTGTGCCCTCTTCTGATACTCACAGTCTTTTTTATTACAAACAGTGAATGTCAGTGAAACTTCCATGAAAATAAGCATATGAAGACTGACTTGAATTGCTTATGCTTCTCCAAATACAAACTTATTTTAATGTAAGATGTGCAAAACTATATGCAATAGTGTAAGAAAGGTATAACACCCCTTAATGCAAAGCTCCAGGATCTCACTAAAGTGACTACTAATATGCATATACATACATATATTTGATGCTAATAAAATAGGATGAAATATTTATGATATAGTTAAAGACTGAGAGACATTACATAAATGAGCTTATACAAATCAGTTTTAAAGGGGAAAAATAATAAGAGCTGTGCTCAGCAAAATGTTTAAAGTAAGATTTACTTATTATTAAAACAAACTTGATTGTTGAAGGGTAAAGAAGAAAGAAATTAGAGATAGGGAACAGATGACAGGAGAAATATATTCTAGAGATACAGAATATATCCTATGCCACAGTGCAGTACAACTGTAATAAGCAGTTCATTTTATGTTATCAAGTAATTAGGAACAACATTTGGAATGGGCACAACACAAGAAAATGATCAGCATGAATATGATAATTACTCTGACTTCATCAAAGCATGGATCAAAATACCACACAGTATCCCATGAATCTGTACAGCTATCATCTACAAGTTAAAAATAAATAAAAGTCAAATCGACTCAAAAACTAAAATATCAGGTTATATTTCACTTATCATATATACCAAAATTTTTGCTCAAATATTTAGAAAGAAACATAGATTTAAAATGATAAAGAACAGCAGTTAGTTTGAAAAAGTATATTGGCATAAATGTTAATTTTGTTTTTTATATCTTTTTTGTTTAGTTTTATTTTGTTTGTGTTTTTTTCAGAACAGGTCTTCTCTGTAGATCTGGGGCTTGTCCTGGCACTAGCTCTTGTAGACTAGGCTGACCTCAAACTCAGAGATCCACCTGCCTCTGTCTCCTTAGTGCTGGGATTAAAGGCATGTGCCACCACTGATCAACTCACTTTTTTTTTTAATAAAAAATATTCTTTAAAATTTGTGAACGTTTCTTAATTTTCTAAAAGATAACTTTGCAAAGCAAAACTATTAATACTATATTTAGGGCATAACCTATGTAAAGGTATGGTCTTTGTCATCTCAAAGGTGGAGAAAAAGACAAAGAAATATTTCACTGTAAGGTTTGTATTATACCATCTATGGACTTAAATAGTGTTATTTATAAAACAGACTAATAAATTCTAGGGAAGAAATAGAAATATTTTAAATAGGCACAAGTTGGAAGTCACTGGAAGAATTTAAATGGAAAAATTGAAACATCCCAAAAGCATAGACATAGAGAAGTCATGGCACTGTGTAAGGAATCTGGCAGAGATGTTGACTATATAGAACCTGTGTGAAGAGCATGGAGTGTTCTGAGAAACAGTGGCCCAGAGGGGCTTTGCTGTGGAGAACTTCCTAGATTAAATAAGAAAGTCTTTTCTTAAATTCATTCTTTGTGTTTAAAAATAATACACAGAGAATAGATTTTATTCAAGCATATTCACAGAATATGATATAAAATGATCAAATAAAATGAAACATTAATGAATGAATTTGGGAACAATACATGGTAAAGGTTTACCAATGGCTATTGAGTCATTTCAAAAGAAAATAATACCTTGCGATAGAGCAGTTAGAGATAAAGTAGAATCCATTGGATTTCAATCCTCATGGTCAAACTGATATTTATACAGCCACCAAATATATTAAGAGTTTTCAATTTCTGTGACTGACCCAGAATGAATATTTGTCTTCTTCTGGAATCTCTTATAGATACATGATCTGAATGGTTCCATAGTTTCTGTTCATAGAGTATTTAGCTATGTCCTTCATCTCCCAATTTAGTGATGTTTATTTCCCTACTTTCCATTCTTCTATTCTTCTCTCAAGATAGATGGAGAAATGGATAGGCAGATAGATAGATAGATAGATAGATAGATAGATAGATAGATAGATGGATGGATGGATGGATGGATGGATGGATGGATGGATGGATGGATGGATGGATAGATAGATAGATAGATAGATAGATAGATAGATAGATAGATAGATAGATAGATAGATAGATATTGATTTTGGTATCTATATAATACATACTTTTTAAATATAGCTATATATATTCATTGCTTAGGCTAACTTGTACCTTTATGTAATAATTTACTCCTTAATGCTGATAAAGAAGCAAGGTGAATAAAAAAAAATCAAGATTTCTTTCAATACATAGAAAGTTGTGAATCTCCCAAATTCTCTCAGTTTTGATTGATTTAATGATTCACATCATCTTACACAGACAGTAGACGGAGGATGCTCCTCTGAATCTGCTTGGTCTTGATGCTGTAAATGATGGGGTTCATAAATGGAGGAAAGAGAAAGTAGACATAGCTCATGGTTATATGCACCACATGTGGGGCATGCTTTCCAAACCTGTGGATGAAGGTCAGACCAATCACAGTGATGTAAAAGACCAGGACACAGCTAATGTGGGAGATACAGGTGTTGAGAGCCTTTGCTCTGTCCTCTCCAGATGCGATGCCCATAACAGTCTTCAGTATGAGGACATAAGAAAAGAAAATGATCAGTGCATCGAGAAAGAAAGTCAAGGCAACCAAAACAACTGGGTACACGCGGTTAAAGGTAATGTCAGCACATGCAAGCTTCATGACATCTTGGTGGAGGCAGAAGGCATGAGAAAGAACATGGGAACGGCAGTATGGGAACCAAAATAGAGGAAGGATTGGGGGCACAAGAGATAAAAAGCCCCTCAACATTACCCCAAGTCCTATCTTTATAACCCTGGAATTAGTAAGGATAGAGTTGTAATGCAGAGGTGTGCAGATGGCAACAAAGCGGTCATAAGACATGGCAAGCAAGATCCCTGACTCCACAATGGAAAGGGAGTGGATGATGTAGGCCTGTAAGAAGCAGGCCCCATGTCTTATCTCTCTCTGATTCACCCATAAGACTGCCATTACAGTCGGCATTGTAGTCAGCGTAACTGTGAGGTCTGTGCCTGCCAGCATGGCAAGAAAATAGTACATGGGTTCATGGAGGTTGAGATCATCCTTGATGAGGTAGAGGAGTGTACCATTGCCCAGAATTACAGAGATATAGATGGCAAAGAAGGGGATGGAGATCCAGGGATGAGCTGCTTCCAGTCCTGGGAAGCCAGTCAGCAGAAACGGGGCAGCACTGATATTGGGCCACATAGTGTGCACACCACACAACTCAAAGCACAGCTTCTTTTCTCTGGTGATTGTCTTTCTTTCCCTCTGCATGCGAATGCTTCATGGCAGCCTCAATCACAGTATTCACGACCAGCAATAAATGCATGATGTGTATTTAAACCACGTCTTTTACAGTATCATGCACTGTCAGGTGTATATATAAAATGTTTCAGTGGTTACAAAGCAAAGATGACCAATATATCCTTATGGATACTAATTTTCCCTAGGTAGAATGATGTTTGCTTTGTTTGCAAAAGCATTTTTTACTACATTTAAATTTGAATTTTATTTTATATTTCATAATTACATAAAGGACATGGTTTGGTAGAAGACATTTCTTACTTTAGTTTTGTAATTAAAATGTAATATTTTCTCAAATTCTCCCCAAAGCCATGAGCCCTTTATGGAAATAAAGAGACATGACGGATAATACTAAATGTATTCTAAAAACATTTTGCATTTTTCTAAAGTCCACCCATGATCCCCTCATGAGAAGTTCCACATTTATCATGACATTCTTGATGAAATTAAAAATCTGGCACCCCAAGAGAACTGTGCCCTACTATGGATGGGAATTTGCCTATTCTTCTGACTGCATCTCACAGGTGTAGGAGAGGAGTTGTCTCTTGTTTTTACCCCTGGCACTCACCAACCCCGTATTCTTGTTGTTGGGTAGGTACCTGCTCCTCCCCAGTCCAGACAGGATCTTTTGAGAGACTGTTGCAGAACAGGGCTAGAAAGACATGCATGATGAAATCACCTCCCCAGAGTATTTCCTCTTCTCTGGGCCACTTCATTAATGTCCTTCGGTGTTTCAGACATATCCCTCAGGGTATATGAAGAAACCAGAAACACAGAAACCTACTGACATAAATGATGCACCCAAGTACCTCAGGATCAGGATCTCATAAATATAAACATGTCCTTTCTACCACCTTTTTCAATGACCAAAAGGATACTAGTTGCTCTTAGGACATGGCCTTTTGTTGATCCTGTTGCTTATAACCCCAATTGCATTTTGTCTTCCCTGCTCTCTTGGGGAAAATCAATTCTGATCCACAAGAAACTCACTGGATATTACAACTCCAAGTGAACTGTGAAAGTTGTGCAGCTCACATTTTTCTTAATATCAATTTGTTTATATTTACATATTTGTCCATTTGGGGTCAGATTCAGAGCAATGGATTTGCTCTTTTTATTAGCAAGACTTACACCTTCATAATGTAGTAGAAAAGTTTACTATAAATTTACATAGAAGTATCATTGCTACATTTATGTAATATGCTAGAAAGAATATATGGAAAACATCTCTGGAATCAAAAAAATACTCTGAAAAAAAGAGAATAATTTGAATGATGAAAAATTAGAAATATGGACAATATTGTCTCAATTCATAAAGAGAGATCCACCTGATATAGAACAAGATAAAATGTGATAAATTTAAACAAATAAATCCATACTGGCTATCTTAAGGAATTGTATTATTAGAGAAGAATGAGATAAAGCAAATTCTGACCACACATCTTATAAATCACATATGGAGTCTTGACATTACAGAGACTGTAAAATAAGAATTAGCATATAAATTTATAATCATATGATTATATTATAAAGTCATCTTGAATGTAGTAAAAGGGGAGGATAAGAATACCAAGACACATTAAAACATGGGATAAATTGTTTTGGCCAGATTATGACTAAGTGTTATCAGTGTGACATGGATGACCAAGCATGAGTTCCATGACTTAGAAATATTAGAAGTGGGTGGTGAAAGATGGAAGGTGAATGGAAAATCACAGTAAAGAAAACATCTTCGCAGGCTATAACTGTGTACTTCACTAAATATTCAGGGGTTGAACCCATCTGTGAACAGAACCCCATCCTGAAGTGGAATATGACATGGTGCAGCCTTTCTATCACCTCCTAGGCCTCTGCTGACCTCTGATGGCCATGCTCAGACCAGCACCTGGCTACAGAGCAGAAGAATGGGTGAGTTTCACCCATCTTTCTATTAATCATCAATGGAATAACACAAAAGTTTGCTAGTTTTAGTCTTTGCAACATGGTTTAGCCTTGTGTTTTTAAGGTTCATTGATGCTGTAGTACAGATGACAGACATGGAGTTTCTAGCGAGGGGAGCCTGGATACCTCAAAGTATCTGTTTTTCTGTTGGTAGATACTTGAGAAGTTTATGGCTTGGCATCATTACTGATATGCTGATGTTAGCATCCAGTGTATGTTTTTGATAAGCACATAATCGATATTCTTTTTGCTAAAAGGGGCTGCATGATGTGCGCAGAATTTATTAGAATGGCTTCTAGACAATGGTCTGACTAGTACAGCAATGGCTGTATACCAATGGAAAGTCCAATAATGCAGTGACTGTTTAGTCCATGGGGTTGGATGTGTCAGCTGGTCTTCAGTATCTGTTAGAACCCTGAAGAAGTAGGCTTCTAATGCCAGTGAAGGAATGATGAGTTCACCAGCCAGAACAAAAGTGAACAGGTAAATAGAGCAAGCTTTCTTGTCCTTAATATAGGCTACCAGCCAAAGATGTGGCTCAGATTAAAGGTGAGTCTTCCCACGTCAGAAGATCTGGATAAAGGGTGGACCTTCCCATTTCAAATGGTTTAAGAAAAAGTATTCCTCACAGACATACCCAGATGCTTAGAATTTAGCTAATTCCAGATATAGTCAAGTTGACAACCAAGAACAGCCATCATAAATCTACCCCTCGTCAACTTGACAAACACTCATGTCTTCTTATGTTATGATTAATATTCAAATGAAAATAATAACCAGGTCATAACTATGCCCATTGTGATATATCTATCCTTTGAACAGCTGTAAATGCATTATAATTTTTAGAGTAGGTGACACTGTACCCTGGCAGGCATTCTTTTATTATCCCATACTTAAATGTGATAGTCATTGATATTCTCTTAATTGAGACTATACTATAATAAAGAAATCTAGTTAAAGAAAACACAAGCATATTTGTAAGCACATTCTTAACAAAAATATGAGAGAAACACTCATGTCAATTAAAATCCTTGTTTCTGCAACTGGTCACGTGGCCTTTGTTGGAATGCATAACTACCCCCAGCTACTACCCATTTTGTACTAAGTGGATCCTCACCAAGCGCTTCCGCAGGTCTTGGCACTTTTCCTGGAGGAGTGACCTATGCCCTCGTTCCTGATGCCACTTATCATCCTGTGTGGATTAGACTGTTAGAGTTTCCCATTCATTTTAATCACAAGACATGGTAGCAATAAAAATTATCCTGAGGCTATCCTACACTCAAGATGTAGTCCTTCTCATCTTCCTTGTGGAGAACCAGTCCAGTTTCCCCTTAGTAATCTGGAGCAATCACCCTCCTAGCACTGTTGTACCTTTCTTTGCCTGTCGGCCTGAGGACATCAAGAACCTGAAGTGGTCAGGGGGAAGTCTGAGATTCAAATTCAATAGCATGTTTGTTGTCTACCTTGGCAGGAGTGTTTCCCATTCTGGAACCAAAACTCCTAGACCATCATAACTTAAGATTGCTAGAATAGGAAGCAAAATTTTTCTTAGTAGTTCAGTGAGATGATAGTGAATGGAACTATTCCCTTGGTTTTTTTCCTTGATTCTTGGACCGTGAATCCTGATTATAGGAGAAACTATAGCATATATTGGATACTGATTCAAAGCGTATACTGCCTCCTGGAGAACTTTGCCCTAGCCCTCCAGTATGCTGCCACTAATTGGAACTGTAACTGTGTCTTCAAAAAGCTATTCTATCCTTCTGTCAAGCCAGCAGCTTCAGGATGATGGGGAATTGGTAAGGCCAGTGACTTCTATGATTGGGCTCACTGCCACACTTCCTGTGAACTCCTGTGAAGTGAGTTCCTGGTCAGAAGCAATACTGTGTGGGAAACCATGATGGTGGGCAAGGCACTCTTTAAGTCCATGTATGATGGTTTTGTCAGAAGCACTGTGTGCAGGAAAGGCAAATTCATAACGAGAGTAAGCATCTACTCCAGAAAGGAGAAAGCATTGTCCTCTTCGTGGAGGAAGCAGTGCAATGCTGTCAGCATGCTACTAGGTCAATGACTGATCACCCAGAAATGGTGCTGTACCTGGGCTCTCTGTTGGTCTCTGCTGTTGGCAGATATGGCACTCAGTAGCAACTGTAGCCAGGTCAGCTTTGCTGGGTGGAAGTTTATGTTATTGAAACCATGCATAATCCCCATCTCTGCCACCGTGGCAATCTTGTTCACGAGCCATTTGGGCAATGATAGGATGACTGGGGAAAGAGACTGACTGTCCACAGAACAAGTAGACAGAACAAGAACTTGCTTGGGACCAATCTTGGATATAACACTTCCATTTGATAATGGATTTATGCTCTGCACTTTCTGTTTTATGATTTGGTGGGTTAGATGACATACAGCTCATGATGGACAGGTCAGATAGCATGGTAACTTGGTGGCGCAGTGCCAAAATTCAGTTTCCACTAAGGCCTAAAGCAGGCCAATAGCTATCTCTCAAAGGTAAAATAGTTATCTACAGTGATTGTGTTTCCTTGCTCCAAAATCCCAAAGGTCTCTTTTGTGATTCAGCTATGGATGCCTGCCAAAGACTCTGAAGAGCATCCCTATCTGCCACTGCTACCTCAAGTGCCATCGAGTCTACTGGATATGTGGTCCGAGCAGTATAACTACCTGCATAGGAGCATGGGCCTGTTAAAAAGACTTCTGTTTCAGGCCCAAATCAAAGCTAGCAACTTTTTGAGTCACTTGGTCTATGGGCCAGAGTAACACACCCAAGCAAGGAATGTGCTGTTGCCAGAATCCTAATAGGCTCACTGAATGTTGCACTTCTTTCTTGGTGATAGGAAGGGCAAGAGGTAACCTTGATCTTAGAAGGAATATCTCTGCATGCCCCAATCCTCTGGTCTAAAAATTTCATTGAGATAGAATTCCCTTGGATAGGCGAGCAATGCAGGTTGGAGGCAGATAGGGAGTGTGTTATAATAATCAGAATTCATATTATAACTGTATGAAATTGCTAAGAACAAGCTCAATAAAAGTGAAATTAAGAACAACATTAAGTTTTGATCATTTGTTTAATACCAGATTTATGGTACAGCTCTATATGTGTATGTTCCTGTGATTCCCATTTGGAGGAAACCTATGATCTTTGCATGTATCATAGAATAATAAAGTCAGTTGTCAGTTGATCTGTGAAAGGCAGGAGCTAAACTTAGATGGGGGTGTGTGAAAAATCTTTGAATAGGGCTTTTCAATTCCATTTCTGTTGTTATTTTTATTATTTATTTATTATGTATACAATATTCTGTCTGTGTGTCTGCCTGCAGGCCAGAAGAGGGCATCATATCTCATTTCAGATGGTTGTGAGCCACCATGTGGTTGCTGGGAATTGAACTCAGGACCTTTGGAAGAGCAACCAGTGCTCTTAACCACTGAGCCATCTCTCCAGCCCTTCTGTTGTTATTTTTGAGACAGAATCTCTCTATGTAGTCCATTCTAGGTTGGCCAATAATTTGTTGTCTATCCCAAACTGGTCCTAAAGTCATGATCCTACTTAACGAAGCCAATAAGTGCTGGAATTCTGTGATGTTCCAGGATGCTCAGCTACACAGGATATGAACATACAGCCACTGCTAGTATCAGAATGTTCTGGCTAGATTTTTCTTTAATCAAAGGCATTCTTTCCATCCTTAGAGTATGGTAATATTTAGCTTCCAATTCTTCTCTCACATTGGATCGCCTAAGCTGTAGGGATACTGTGCTCAGTATTATGATCTCCTGGGGCTAGGAACTCACATCTGCTAACTGGGTGAGGAGAAATTTTAAAGGTCTGGCCATTTTAACTCAGAGTGTTGTAATACATCTGATTGGGTAATACTTATACGTACCTTCAAGGCTTTGGCAGCCTTTATCTCAGTTACATTTCTTCTTCTAATCCACTACTTTTGCACTTTAATACACATATTTCTTTAATAAACACAATTTGGCTCACACTGTCTCATTTACATATACTTCAAAGAAATCAGCCTGTAACAGGAATATAATGTGTCAGACGGCTTGGTCATCTGTGAATGTGTAAGTTTTGTATAACAATAGTAAAAAATATCTCCATAGGGTATTACAGCAAGGTGACTCTTATTTCAGCAAAATTGATCCCTTGTTCTCCCTTAATATGAATGTATTTCCCATTTCAGAGGGAAGGATTTGGATTTCTTAAAGACAAAAGGAAATAGACTTTCCAAAAGCTCTACCACAGTCTAGATTCCTATCTGTTCTGTTTGTATTTCTGCATCACAATAGAAACATCATCCACCTATCAATAGGAAGCAAGTCAACGCTAGAACACAAAGGGAAATGTGAGAAAGTGCTAATAAGTTATCATACCTCCAAGGTCCAGCATATACACAAGGGAGGAAGAGACAGGAGGAAGGGGCTGGATGGGAAAGGTGGGAGGGCAGTGAAGGAGAGGCAGTGAGCGGTCAAATTACAAATAGTCCCTGAGGAGGTGTTTCTAAAATAAATATTCCTACTAGACAGGCTTCTGTGTGGTCTCTGAAATAAACAGAAACTCACAAGTTGTGACCAAATGTTTCTCAAAACAAAATATCTGAAGTTCTGACAATGTCACCAAAGAATGGACAAGGTCAAAATCTCAGGTCAGTGAGGGTACGTAAGAAACTTTCTCTCTGAGGTCTTACTGCAAACACCAGGGCATGGGGGAAATTGCTTCTCTGTTCGAGAAAAACAATAGTAGTACCTGCCAAGGATCTATGAGAAATAATAGCATTCTAAAAATATTCCAATACCTTTACACTGGGATTGACAAGGTTTCTAGAAAGAATGCACCAGTCAGTCTCTGTGATTTACTGATCTGATCAAACGCTTAAAGCCAGAGATGTAAGATGATGTTGGAAACAGTTTGCATGTGTAGGGAAGCTATCAAGGATTCTTAAGCAGGATACAAACTGTATTCTGGGTACTAGGTTATTTATAAAATATTTAGAGTGTTCTGGAAAGCAGAAACAAGTTTAAACTTAAAAAAAAAAAAAAAAGAACAGGGGAAAAGGACAGAAGCTCGGAGATTTCCTATGGCAGAAAGGATGAAGGGCTTGTGACAGAGGGAAGCTCCAGGACCAACGGGAGGCAAGCAGACTAAAGGAAGGCTGAAGAGCCTGCAAAATGTCTGTCCATGCCTGAGAGGTCTCTAGGGCTCTGTGGGAACTCCTCGTTTACATGGAAGAGTTTGAAGCTTCTCATCAATGAAACAATCCCACTCTGAAGCAGAGACCTTGGAAAAGGGTGAGTGACTGGGGCATGAGGAAAAATCCTGGACTTTTCACAACTCCTCCAGCCCACTCAGATTTCACAGATAATCCCATGTACCACAGAGACAGCTCTGAGGGAAGTGAGCGGAAGAGCTCAGTGCTTGAGTCGACTGAGAAAGGCAGAAAGATGGCTCGTACCGTGAAAGAGCCCACCTATGTCTCAAGCCTGCATGATCCACGTGGATAAAAAGGACTCTGATATTCGATTAGTAAGTTTTCTCACTTCATTACTAATATGAACCTGTTATGTGATAGACACAGACCTGTTTATGTCTCCTACAAAATGAAGTGAGTGTATGTGGTATTGCAGTTGGTTGAGAGAGGTGAAAACTAGAATTCTTTATTCCCTGCATTTATGTCTTTGCCTTATCTTCCCTTCTCCATCCTGTCTCTTATTTCTTTTCTATTTTCCCTTGGTTGTTCTTCTATTGGATGCTTGTGTAGTAAAAAGTTCTATTGTATTATACCCAATTGTATTATGATAAACTTGATGTTTGCAAAATAATTTAAATATTTCAATGCAAAAACCCTATAACTGTGTAGATAATAGATCCAATAACTAATACCTTCTGTACAAATGTCCCAAGGTGCACTTATATCCAATCACAATATTCTGAAATCAAGTACATAGAAGTTTTCCTCACCAGTCTTGCATCTTTAGCCCTCCATAAGCCATGTACTTCTGAGTCTTTCCTTCACAGGAAGTGGATACTTCTGTCTCTATGTATAGAAGGCCCTGTCTCCCCTGACTTCTCACAGTCTGAACCTTCAGCAATGTCAGAATTTCCCACCTGCCTTTTTCCAATTCACCGTGCCAGCTGGGCACATTATTTTCTGCTCAAATGAAGGAAAGTGTAAGCATTTTTTTTCTTAAATTCAAACCTTCCAGAGTTGTCTTATTTTCCCCATCACTTCATAAGAAAATAGGATCACTTGACAAAACTTAGTATAAATGCAACAGATGTGTTTTCTGTAATTTTTGTAATAACAAAAATTTAAAGTATTCTCTTTATCAATTCTGTCTTTTTTGTGCATAGTGTCAAAAGCATGATGAAGACAAAAATTATTAGCACCCTTTATAAATGACAACCTGAAGTCTCGAGTGGTTCCCAAAGTTCACTACTATTAAGAAACATCAGTAGTAGATCAACAACAAAGCTGTGAAGAGCACAGATCAGTGATCTTGGCATTACGGATGTGAGTTACGTGAATGATGTCTAAAAGCAGACTAAGATATAGTTTGTGCAGCAAGTGAGATGCACAGTCCACACACGATGCAAGAGAAGGTGGCCACATTCTCTCTGGCTAGTGCCAGATGACTGCCGGCTTCCAATGATACCTCAGAGCTCTGAATCATGACTTCTCAATTATTTGAATCCCATCAGACTCTTTAGTTATTAAAGCATAATCGATGTGACCAACTCTAAATATCAATTTCTAATTATTTTCTCGGAATATCTGACAATTAATTTCTAATATGCTTTTCCAAATATCTGACATATAAAAGTCATTTTTCTAGAGTTTTTACTAAATAGTGCCCTCAAGTGACTATAATAGACTTACTTTTATTGTTTATTTTTATATGTATATTTTAAATCTCTGAAATTTTTTTAAATAAATCATGAAAACTAAAGTATTATACCAGTCAATAACAAGTAAGCTCATTTATTTTGGAGAGACACGTATACAAGTCAGTCTTATGTCATTTTTCAACCTCCCAAAAATCTCTAGACATTTATCATGTGTCAATTACTTAAAAACAAATCCCAAAAATTAAGCATTCTATTTTGCTTATTTAGCATTTTTTATATTATTGTGCAATCAGATATCTACGCCTGGTCTTCAAACAACACTTAGATGCTTTCTGACATTCTACTCTACATTTACTCTGGGAAATCTTTGGATCTATTCTAAATACCCGCATTCAGGATGAGGAGTATCATGGCAAAAGCCCTGTAAGTATCAATACTTTTAAAGTATTACTCAACTAACTCAACTGTAGTGATTTCTTTCTTTGTTTTGTGTGGAATATAGGATTTACCAAGATTTCATCTGAGTCTACTCTTCACACGTAGCTTATCTCTAATGCATACTCAAAAATCTTACCTCTGGTGAGCTCTGAATAAAGTAGGGCTGCTCTTGATATATCCTGTTTTCCTATACCTAGAAAGCTCCCAGGAATGAATGAATTACCATTGCTGTTGGAAAGAAGGACCCTTCAACATCCACACAGCATATAGCATCCTCAAGGGGCAAGGCCTAAAGAACTGGATTTGGATGCCTTACCCGACGGAGATCTTTTCCTCTACAATGCCCACCATGTGGCTCAACACCTCCTCCTCCCCTTTCCTACTCACTGGCTTCCCAGGTCTGGAGAAGACCCATCACCTGATCTCTCTCCCACTGCTGATGGCCTATATCTCTATACTGCTTGGCAATGGCACCCTTCTTTTTCTCATTAAGGATGACCACAACCTCCATGAGCCCATGTACTATTTCTTAGGTATGTTGGCTGCTACAGATCTTGGAGTAACATTGACCACCATGCCCACAGTGCTGGGTGTACTATGGTTAAATCACAGGGAGATTGGCCATGCAGCCTGCTTCTCTCAGGCCTACTTTATCCACACTCTCTCTATTGTGGAGTCAGGGGTCTTGCTCGCCATGGCCTATGATCGTTTCATTGCCATTCGCAACCCATTAAGATACACCACCATCCTTACTGACACTAGGGTAATACAGATTGGAGTGGGTGTATTTATTAGGGCTAGCCTATCAATCATGCCAATAATCATTCGCCTGCATTGGTTTCCCTACTGTCGATCCCATGTACTCTCTCATGCTTTCTGTCTACACCAAGATGTCATCAAGCTAGCCTGTGCTGACATCACATTTAATCGTCTCTATCCAGTTGTGGTTGTATTTGCAATGGTCCTGCTAGATTTCCTGATCATCTTTTTCTCCTACGTTTTAATTCTCAAGACTGTCATGGGCATTGCCTCTACAGATGAGCGGGCCAAGGCCCTCAACACATGTGTCTCCCATATCTGTTGCATCCTGGTCTTCTATGTCACTGTGGTTGGTCTGACCTTTATTCACAGGTTTGGAAAGCATGTGCCTCATGTGGTTCACATCACAATGAGCTACATCTACTTCCTTTTCCCCCCTTTTATGAACCCTGTCATCTATAGCATTAAGACCAGACAGATTCAGAGTGGTTTACTTCGCTTATTCTCCCTGCCTTGTTCTAGAACACGACTCTGACTAACAGATCTTGGAATGTGGAAATAGTGACGGCACTGCAGGCATAAGTACCCACACGAAATATTTTAGGAGAAATCTACTAAGGCCTCTGCTATTTGATTGTTATTTATTGCTGATTTGATATGATGCATTCACAATACTAAATGCTATGTCACGTGATCACTCTGATGTTAACTGTTTTCCTAAAGTGGTTTTTACCATTTGTTGAGCTTTTGATACAAGATATGCACATACATTTATGACCTTTGAAACTAAAGTGTAGGTCATCCTTGTTTGATTCAAAACCCAGAATTCTCAATTTGATCCCCATGCATTGGCCTTCCTACAACTAGGGCTAAAGTGTTCAGTAATTATGCTCACATGGACCTGGTTAATGGTTATGGAAAACTATCTTGAGTAAAATGAGCCAAACAAAGACCTCAGTTCAGGATTATTGACTTAGAAATAGAGTACCCATAAAAAGTCTGCTCAGTTTTAATTTTCATTTATATTTATCAAATAATAATAATATCAATAATAATAATTTTAAGACAGAAATATAATCTTAGTCCAAATAACATTATCTTGTAAAGTGGGTCCTAGGTACTGCTGAAGACATAGGTATTAAAATGATATAAAAATGTTATCTGGGGATCAGCATGGTTAACACTAGATACACAGTCCTGATACACAGAATTCCAGAGCACAGCATGGCTGATCATTTGTCTGGGATGGGAAAGCTAGGAAAAGACGGAGTCAGTGGATATTACTGGAAGAGAAATGTGTCTTTTCTTTCCCCAAATATTCTTTAGAATTTATTCTGATCACTTGTAGGCTTGAGGGAAAGGTGCTTGAGATTTATTCCCTCTTAAAGAACCAATATCTATGATTCAAAGGGTTACTTTAAATTTTCCACAAAAAATCTCCTGAGAAGACTACAGACATAAAATACTAGGATAGCATATAACCATCCCACGACACATCTCCCATCTCAATCTCTGGGCCCCGTCACACTAGTCTTCTGATTGCATCAACTCTCTCACACACAAAAGGTATAATTTTTTAGAACTTCTGGGATTTCTCAATGCCTTAGAGAAAAGAAAAACAATAACATCTTTACAGAAGTTTCCAAGCCACACAATTTGTATCTGATTCACCAATAAACTGTTCTTGCTTTACATTGTATTTCCACAGTGTGGCTCTATGATTGGATTTTGTGTAAAAGTTAGGTTTCTCCTTTCCTATCTCTAAGAGTTTGTTCTTTAGACAGGACAGAATAATACAAGTCCTACCACTGTACTACACAATTTACCAAATAGATTATTTTTAATAAATATGTAATTTTTATTAAGTTAATGAAAAAAAGTTTAAGTGACTGGCTTTCTGTGTCTGTTTTTCAGTCTGTTACATCCTACCTATGTCTCTTATTTTGTTTTAAAATGTTTTCCAGTATATGAACAACCTGGATGGTATCATCATCAAAATATCAGGTTGTGATACAGCTCAGTTTGTGGAGTCTTCCCAGGCATATATAAAGCCCTTTCTTCAACTCTGAAAAGCACGTGAAACTGCTCCATGTGGAGACACATACCTCAGGCTCAGCACTAAGGAGGTAGAGGCCAGATGATCAAAAGTCTGAAATCATCCTTACCTGCATTGAAAGTTTCAGACCAGCCCACAGTGCATGAAATCATATCTCAAAAAATAGTTTGAATTTTTCCTCTCTCAGAATGAATTCAGGGTGACTCACTTCCACATGAAAACAATCATTTCTCCATTCTCCTTATAGTTATTATGATCCTGGGCTCTGCTTCATCCAACTATTAGGAGTATTATTATAACAGTATTTTAAATATATTTTTTGTTTTTTTTTCAATTTTTGAGATTTACCTACCTTATATATGGTGCTGTCTGCATGTACACTTGCACACAAGAAGAGGGCATCAGGCACCAGGCCGCTAATGGGAACTGAACTTGGGACCTCTGGAAGCGCAGTCAATGCCCTTTACCACAGAGCCACCTCTTCAGCCCTGATAACAGTATTTTTATGACCTTTATAAAC
This sequence comes from Myodes glareolus, assembly GCF_982192425.1. Taxonomy (NCBI): domain Eukaryota; kingdom Metazoa; phylum Chordata; class Mammalia; order Rodentia; family Cricetidae; genus Myodes; species Myodes glareolus. The sequence goes on along the minus strand of NC_142032.1, from coordinate 100,764,063 downwards.
TGATATAAGTGATGGACACCATCTTGAATGTGATTTCATCATTTATATCTTCCATATATCCCTCTTTTTGCCTTTTCATGGTTTCTAAATCTTTTGAGGAATTCCCACATTTCATCCCAAAAAAGAGAATGTGATAGGCAGCAGGATGAAGACATGCCAGACTATAAATAATTTTCTGTCAAACTTTTGGGAGACTACTGAGACATGAAAGAGCCCAATAATGATATTCAATGGCCATATAAAATAACGGGAGATCTGTAGCTAGGGTGAGAAGCAGACCTTGAGACAACCCATCAAAACCTAAGAGCAACAAGCAAATTGTCACTGCTCTAAATGCAACTGGAGGCCACCTGTGGAATCTCTGTGCCTTTGTCTTCTTTGCTATGTGTAGTATAAGTCAGTAACAAAAGGTCTCCTAATCCTTGCTGTTCTGGAATTGTAGAGAGATTTTTAACTCCAGAAAACAGACACGGTCTGGCTAACCCTCTAATGCTAGGGGCTCTCACAAAGCAGTTCATCTGTTATTATCATTCGAAGAGCATTTATTTCCTGGTTTTTACCATTTCGCCATTCTAGTCAATTTATCTATACATGTGTGATGAAATAACAATATTTCTGCATACTTTCTGTCTACACAAGAGTAGAAAATTTGTCATTTATTTACGGCTGTACCCTAGAAGGCTAGCAAGATGTGTAATGTGCTTTAAAACATTTGGAGACATAAACACACTGGTGCCTCTCTGAAAGCTTTTGTCCGCGTCTCCTGATATCTGTATATATCTTTGAGACTTCTAGCTTTCAATAAAGACAGAGGTCCATTCTCCAACTTTAACAAGGTGATTTCTTCTGTTAAAATGTCAGGCACACTCCCAAACAGGAGAATTGGGGCCAGATGTCTGTAGTGACAGATGTTACCGTGTGATAAGCTCCTGGGATCAGAGTCAACAGGAAGCTTCTGGCAGAGGCCAGCTGAAAACCCAGAAGTTTTATTATCCTGAGAAAAGTTAAGGACTCAACAGTAAATAATCTGTTATTTTGAGATTAGTCCACAAGGTAAGCCTTGAGAGTAGAATAATGGTAGAAAGTCTCTTTAAATAGCAGTGCAACTTCCTGTCCAAAACCACAGTAGCAACTTAGTTTACAGTCATCCGTTGATAAGCCTAGGCCCTGCCTCCAATGCTCAGATGTAATAAAACATTCCACTCCTATTTTGCATAAAAACCAGCATAATGTAGACAGGTAAATTCATTCTTCATACTACACTGCTGTATTTGAGAAAAACGAGCAAGGCATTACAACTCTGCCACGTTTGAGGCTTCCTAAGAAAGTCTATGTGGCACTGCCAGCAGCCAGACAACAGGAGCTCAGCTCCACACTGCTGCTCTCAGTAGACCGACATGTTCCTCAATGCTTTTAGAGACTTGGTTGCAGACCAATTGGGAGTTGGTAGCTTCAAAATTCTGCAGAGTTTTCAGTACAGTGAGTCAGAGATAGGGATATTTTTAAGGATATTTTAAATATATGTTTGAAAAAGAGAGGCACTGAGAAGAAAGTGAGACACACCCAAGTTAGAGTTCTTGTTTCCCAAAAGAAAATGGAGACGGAATGCACTCATGAGTAGGTGCTGGCTTCTCCAGAAGAGTAAGCCACTGCCTTAGCATTAGCCACATGGACCATTTTGATAACTCTCAAGGTACACCACCAAAGGTTGCTTTGAAAAAGAAACCTTTTGGATATGTGAGCTGTGGAAGGTCTTTCTAAGGATGCTCGGTGAAAGCAGAAACACTGAAGCTGCAGAAAGGGCCTCAACACATCTTTCTTCTGTAAATGGGTCTCTGCTGAGATGTCTAGGAAACCGGGGTTTCTGCCCAGAAAGGAGAATTCCGCTTTGAGCAGCTGTTAGTCGTGCCGAAAGCCTTGCTTTGCTGCTGGCAAGGGCTTTAACTAGATTCTAGAACAAGGACCTTCCTTCCTCCCTCTCATGTCCTCTGCCTTTCTATCTAGCCTCAGGATGGTTTCTGTTGCTTCCAGATATAAGAGGCTGCTTTAGTTTTTTCCAAGAGCTTTCACCCCCTGATTAGTTATTCAGTGCAGAGTTGCCATTCCTAGACGTATAGCATTCAAGCAACACAGAACATACTCAGCAGGTTGTGTTTGAGTATTTATTCATCTATATGTGTGCATCACAACAATAAATAATAGAATTTGAGAGGGAGATAGGGTGGAGACATGAGAGATGTAGGAAGGAGAAGAGGGAGAGGTAATGTAATTCATTTAAAATTTAAAATTAAAAAATGATCCTGCCTATACCACATTTGTTTTCCTCAAGAGCTGTCTGAATCGTGTATTAATATGAACATATTTCATTGGGTGAATGAAGCTTGGGATGGTTAATATGCTTACTGGATAAGAACACAATAAGGCTGGAATTCAGACCAGGGATCTGAATTTATGGCAGAAAACTCCTTATGTCTCCTGTTTCTTCCTAAGATTGCCCTAAGGAAAAAATTTATCACTGAGAAACACCTGGAAAATTCTCTCTCTCTCTCTCTCTCTCTCTCTCTCTCTCTCTCTCTCTCTCTCTCATCTCTCCCTCTCTCTCTCTCCCATTCTTTTGTAGATAATTCCCTTGGATTACTCATCTGGGATTTTTCTGTCTTACATCTGGTATAGTTTCTTATTTCTATAGGAGCATGCATTCCTTCTGTTGCATACAAAAGAATGCTGTTATACACACAGCTATCTTTCTCAGAAGCATATGAGATTCCAAGACCATTTCTTTGTTTTTGTTTTTACAACCAGATCTCACTGCATATGCTAGGTTGATGTGAAATGTCTAATAAACCTCAGGTTGACCTGGAACTTGCAATCTTCCTCTACCAGCCTCCCAAGTGCTAGGCTTACCTGTGTGTGTCACCATCTTTGGCTTTAAAACCACTTCTTTTTTAATCTTTTATTCATTTTACTTACCAACCACCATTCCCCGTCCCTCTGTTCTTCCTGATCCCTCTCTCCTTTCATCCCCATCTACTTCTTAGAGTGGGTAAGGCCTCCCATGGCATGTCTAGTTGAAGCAGAACCAAGTCCTTCTCCTCTGCATCAAGGCTGAGCCGTGTATCCCACCATAAGAAATGGGCTCCAAAACATTAGTTCATGCAGCAGGGATAATCCTGGCCTCAATGTCAGAAGTCCCACACACAGGCCAAGACACTCAACTGCAACCCACATTCAGAGGGCCCAATTTGGTCCTCTAAAACCATTTCTTAATGATTGTGTCTCTCTTGCTTTATAATTATCATTATTGGGTCAGACAAAACAGAATAGCAGAAAGTGAGGAGCAAACACACAGTGGTGTTTTTGATATCAGAGACCTGTGATTGACAGTCTTGCTCTGGCAGGACTTGAAAGCTAGGGTTTTTTAAATTCTGCCTCTAGGTGCATGTTTTGCTGATCCCATCCTGGTCCTGATGCTGAGTTTGTGGGAAGAAAGGAACACTATCCTTTCTTAGGGAAGTTCTTTCACCAATAAATTTCAACTTCATTTGTAGGACCTGATAAGTTAATGCCATCTCATTAATTATAATTCAATGTAAAGATTTAGAAAAAGGTGGGATGACAAAGAATGTCAGCAAAGACCCCAGAAGTCAGTGGCTTTTGTTGACCTCAAAACAAATTACTGCAAAGGACTTACAGAGGTCAGAGGTTGCGTAGAGCAGAATTCTGAAACTTTACAGAGCCATCCTTGAAAATAAGACCTGACTGCCAACGACGTTAAAGATGTGCTTACTCAGTCTCAGAACAATACATTCTGCCACATCTAGAAAACTGTTTAGTTGCCTGATCAAGATCTTGACAATTGGCAGGTTCTATAGACTCTCTGTCAATCTACAGCTCACAACGCTGTCATCTTTCCTCCAAATGTTCATTGAAATTCTCAGGTATTTCTGTTACAGCATTCTAAAACCAATGACTATTTTCATCATTCCTTTTAAGTCTTGTTTAAAAGTTTTGTTAAACAGACAAAAATCACTACCAAAACCCACAATCAACCAAAATGCAGAGTTGTAGACCTCAGCCCAAAGGATACATCTACAAAATGACTCCTGCACCCAAGGACCACTGTGTAAGAGGAACCAGAGAGATTGTAAAAACCAGAGGGTTAGGAAATGTTTTGTAAGACTGTGTCCCCTGGGAATGTCAGAAGCCACACCCATAAAGCCTCACCAATATGGCTGCCTAACCATGAGCTGAACAAGGACAACAGCAATACACATGCCAAAGTGGATAGGGAAAACCCAGGAGGGCTCAAGTCTACACAAAGAACTACAGACGACTAAAGAAAGCTGCAAGGGGAAGAAATAGTCTTCCCAAGGGAGAAGTACACCAATCAGTTATCCAATACCAAAAGATCAGTTCTAAAAATATATGCAAGGTTAACACTATACAGACCGAGCAGGTTATATTTAGGAATAAGTATGTATATACATGTAATGCATGTAACAACAATTAATGAATAAAGAAGCCATGGATTAGAAAGAGAGCAAGAGAACCATTCAGGTGAAAGAAAGACAATCGGGTGACAAACCAACCAGGCTGTAGAGTAGCTACCTTCTCTCTAACATGACTTCTCTATGATATGATGGACTGACCCAGGAAGTAGTGTTTAGAAAATATCAGATCTGCTTTAATAAGACAGGTGTTAGAGATCTCTGAGCTTAATAGTCCACTATCTTAGTTAGGGTTTCTATTACTGTGATGAAACCCCATAACCAAAAAGCAAATTGGCGATAAAAGGGTTTATTCAGCTTATACTTTTGTGTGGCTAGGCTTCATCGAAGGAAGTCAGGACAGGAAATCAAATCAGGGCAAGAATATAGAGGCAGGAGTTGATGCAGAGGCCTTGGAAGAGTGTGCTTACTGGCTTCCTCCTCATGGCTTGCTCAGATTACTTTCTTATAGAGCCTAGAGCCACCAGTCTCAAGAATGGAACCACCCACAATGGGCTGAACCATCCCCCATCAATCACTAATTAAGAAAATCCCTTATAGCTGGATTTTATGAAAACATTTTCTCTATTGAGTTTCCCTTCTTTCAAAAGAGTCTAGTTTGTGTGTCAAGTTGATATAAGACTAGCCAATACATCCACAATTAAACAGACATAAGGGAGAAAATTTGTTCCTCTTCAGAATGAATGGGTGTAGGGTTTAAGGAAAGGGAGACTCTCTGAAAAAAACTTCTGTTGGGCAATGTGGCAACTATTACTCTATGAATATTGTAGAGTCCACATTCTAACACATATGTAGATGGACAGGGAGGTGGGAGTGCATTAAAGTAAATTCCAGGATCAATATTTCAACCTTAATGACCCATATTAATCCTCTATCACACACTGGAGTTCAGCAGACATGAACCTTGGAGAGGGAGTTTGATGTTTCTCATAGCAGAGAGCCCTCCCTCAAGAGCAAACAGACTGGGAATATTGAGGACCTTGAGTGAGGATCTCTTTTAGGTCTGTGTGTGTCAAGTCAGAATGAGAGCTAAGGTTTGGACAGTATTGCTAAGATGAAAGTCACTCGGAGATATTCATATCTGAGACATTATTTTTTTTAAAGTTTGAATAGACTAGACAATAATTTTGTCTCCTTTAAAGTCGGGGTTTTTGTTCAGGGTTTGTTGGATATGGGATGTGGGTATAAATGAGAGAGAAATAGATCATTCTTGAAGGACAAATGGGTCAGGAGTTCGCAGAGCTGTGTGGCAAGTATAAATGGCATGGCAGCATAGCACTAGAAGAAAAAAACGACTCTGGGAGATGAAATGAAACCTGATGCTGGCTTGAATTTTAACTTAACCTTGGACTGAACCCTCCACCCAGTGGTTACGCTGGGCAACTGCAGCATGTGCACTGGCCTGCTTCAGTTTGGGAGGAGCCTCAAGTTCCAGCCAAGCCTGGCTCATCCAAAGGGGGCTAGAAAGAGGCCAGCTTAAGTATAGAAAGAGTTACCGGTTCTGGGAGAAGCATGGTAGTTGAACTCTCTGTTTCATTAATTAATTCACTCTCTCTCTTTCCCTCCCTCCCTCCCTCCCTCCCTCTCTCCCTCCCTCCCTCCCTTTTTCCCTCCCTCTCTCCAAATATTACATGTTCTAAAAACCACTAGCATGTTTACAAACAGAAAACTTTTAAAACATTTGATTTTTGTACTAACTGGATCTTGTACATATCTTTATAGTAATTGATTTATATACTTTAGTAACAGAATCCACCACACTCCAGGTTATAGCCTTAAGTGATGAATTCTAAGAGTGCTATTCTGTGACTCCATATGGTAGTCATTTGTTTCGCTTCATGTCTTCTGGACCCCAGCATTACTCAGAGAAATAGAATAGAGCTAAGGGCGCTGCTTTGTGATCTGCAACACTCTCATCGGGTCCTCGGCATCTGTAAACAGTCTCTGCCTGCCTTCCTACTGCATGCGGACTCAGTTTTACGAATTCTGATAGGGCAACCATCTGCTTTGTAAAAGGAAGCCAGATCAGGTTTGTCTGTGTAGCTATGGAACCCAGCTCAGGGTTCCTCACAGCAAGTATTAAATTCATGCATTTGGATGAAAATATGCAAGAGTGAGCAATTTTTAGATAACATGCACAATAGGTTATTTATAATATGATAAACTCAACAGCAATTGGGAAAACAAAAAAAAAGTAGAAATGCTGAGTGGTTTGTTGTTTGTTGCTGTTTGTTTCAGTATGACTGTCAAATGCTTTTGTTTGGATACTAAGCCTTTAATTATATAATTTATGTAAGAAAAGCATGAATATTTGGGTCTTATAAATACAGTTAAGCCAGTATTACAGGACTCTACACATAAAATTCTGGTCCACTTTCCCTGCTGAAGGATATGACATATTTTTCATGCCAGTCTCTAAAAGCCCAGCCCTGTGTTTGTTTCGTCCTCTTTGGGTTTCTTGTTTTTAATTGACTTTATTGTGCTATAGATTTCTCTGTGTGTTTCAAATGGAAAGAAAAACAAGATCACTGACTAATCATATTATGAAGAAGTAAAGTTGACTTTTTTTTTGCCAGAAGATGAGATATTCACATCAAAGGAGTAAAGAAGGCAAGACCAATTAGGAAATCTGATTACTTTTGACCATGTGGGAAATATCTTTTGTATTCAACGTTGAGTAGAGAGCCTTAAGAAAGCCTGAAGTGTGCGCCTGGACAAGCATTTGAGGTCCACTGTACAGGGTGATGAAAGCAATGTGACCTTTGGACTCAAAAACAGAGTGACTGGTAGAGAAAAACGAATGATTTAGCAATAGGAAAAGCAGAAATAAACAATGAGTAAAGGAACAAGTTAGGAAGGTAAGATATGTGAGGAAGTAGTTATGTTTGGACTTCAAAATAGATGAGCAATTAAGAAGACAACGTGGCATCATATATATAACCCCCTTCATATGTACACCCAGCCTTTGCTGTAAATTATGGGTCCTTTGCTGTGCACGAAGGGAGGGGAATGATGCCACAGCTAATAAGGTTGGTTCTTCATAAAGCAGGGGGGAAATACAATGAGATAGGATGGCTCTTGTTGCTGCACCCAACCTTACACTCCAGCTTCAGGCAACCCTGGAGAAGGAGGGATGAGTGGGGGTAATGAAAGACTCCTGCGTATGTGGAGCCACCCCTGGGACTCCTTGTTTGTCCTCAAGTTCTCCCAGCTGAAGTGAAGTGCTTTGCAAGCACAGAGGAAGAAGGATAAATACTTCCCTGATGGAGAGCAGCCTGTGCCTCTCCCTGCCCCTGCAGTCATTCCTGCATGCAGCACAAACTGCCGTGACTTCGTTGCTTTGAAAGTAACAGCGGTTGGTGAGTGTCCACTCCTATCTTCTGTTGGAGCCATGTAATAGGGAGAATATAACTGGGGTAGAGGATATGTAGAAACTGGAGGAATGGAGGAATCTTGTTCCGAAAGAGCAGTGAGCACAGAAGGAGGTGCTCTCAGCTCTAATTTGGACTTCTCCCATACAAGTTTGAGTGAGCTTCTGTAAATGTATTACCCATATTTTCCTCACTGTAACTCAGACATTTCTCTCTTGAAAAGTTAAATCTGAGACTCTGAGCTCTCTGTGGAATCTTCTCGACTTCTGGAATTCTCAGTGAAAGCTAGGGACAGCGTCAGAGAGAGGGGGGCCTTCTCTCCCTGGAGATCAGAGATCATCTACAATGTTATCTTCTGGTTGGGGAACAATGGTGCACTGTCTTCATGATGGTGGCTCCTGTGCCAGCCTGGCTCTTTCTGGATCATACCTAGAGATTAGCCTCCCACTGACACAAAATGATCGTCTTTCTGATCTTTATGTACCCACTTGCCCAGCTGTCAACTCCATTCGCTGTGCCCTTCTCATGACCTAACATATTTGTTATGTGCATTTTGTGTCTCGGCCAGTGAGCACAGTAAAGCTAATTAGCTCTTGATCTGCGTGTATCAATGCTGAAAACCTTTACTGACAATCGAATTATCCAAGTATGAACTCCTTTTCCACAGTCCTCCTCTACCCTACTCAAAAGAGGCATGCTCTGCCCTCATAGAGATGTTCTCTAGAGTGTAAGATGAGGAATATGGTCGAAATATTTATTCTCAATTCATAAGAAATAGTGCTTCTACCAATAGTTCATTTTACAAATAGAAAATGCTAAATTTGAAAAAAAATAGGTATGGCAAAGACAGCTAAGTACTCGTGGTGTGTTAGAAATCCTCATTTCAAGAACTTTCTTTCTCAGATCTCACTGATATTTGTTCTGTTGTGAGTGTTGCCACTGCACAGTCATTAAATGTAACCATTTGCTGATGGACAGACTCTCCTGCTTCTCTGTGGAAATGGGGATATGGAGTGGCTCTCCCTTCACAGACAGTTGTCTCATTGCTGACAAAAATTCCCTTTAACTTCCTTTCTAAAATGAGTAAGTCCTGCCCCATCATTGTCTCTGTGGATTTCTTGATTTCACCAGATCCCTCTCCTTGTCTGTTGGGCCATATGACGCTGAAGTCAGTGATAACAGCTGAGCCCAGGACTCCAGTCACAGCCAGGTGGGACAAGAGGTGAGTAGCATGTCCCCTCATCATTTGGTTCTTCATGTAAGCACAGCATGGTAGAGGTCACTGCATGGTAGAGTTCACCACATGGTAAACACTGCCCTGGAATCCAGGGGTCATAGTCTACTTGGTTGAAAAAAGAGAAGTTAAAGAATCACTAGTCTTAAATACATGTATATGAAGGACAAATGTAAACATAGACATGTGTTATAAGTAGTATATAAACAATTCATGTAACATAAAGCTTTTTAAACATGCATTGTTCTTAGCCTTCTGGCCAAGGATCAGTTGTGAAGTAAAAAAATATATATATGGATACATAATCATAATTTTAAGATATTTGTGTTTACATGTGTATTTTATTCTTTTATAGCATTATATTTTATATATAGTATATAAAGACCACTAATTACTAATAAGTAATGTGCACTTTATAAATTAAGGAAGTTTATCAAACATACATTATTTGTACATGTTTGTACTTATGCTATTATAATATACCCTATCTAACTATAAAAAACAAATACTGGAGAGATACATATATTCATTCCATTTCAGTAGCATTACATAAAAAAATGTACTGTCACTGCTGAGAACTCACCTAACTCTACACAGAGAAGTCAGAGATGTCAGTAAAAGGGAATATTTGTACTGAGGCTTAAACATCAGCAAGTGTTTGCTAGTTGAAAAAATCAGGGCTGTTGTTTGCCAAGAAAGCAAGAAATATGAAAAGCAAACACTGCATGGGGCATCAAGAAATAGTAACACAGGTGTGCTTAGTGGGGTAAATAAAGGAGGGGTTTGGAAAGGTCAACGCAGAAAGGGCCTGGCCAGGAGTCGAGCGCTACAGACTCTCGTACGACATTAGGACAGTATACTTTGTCACGAGACATGGCTTCAGTCCCATCTGTGAGACAGGGATAAAAGGATTCACAGTTATGAGAAACACAAATGTGTAAGTTTTATACTCTTTCTAAATTGCACCTGACATCAAGTAACTGGACCTATTACCACAGCTCACTAGTACCCTGAAAGGGAACCAGGGAAGGACTGACTTCGTAGCCTAGAGTTAACATTTCTGAATGATGCTGTGACAGCAGGGGGAATGCTCTGGGGACAGAGGACCAGACGTTGCAAAGTATGTATCAGCGGGATCAGTGAAGATGGTTTGGGGAAAACTGAGAAGGAAAATGTTGACTACAAAGATAAATACAGAGAAATAAGTGAAGGGATATTCAAAAATAAGAAAGACTGAACTCAGTTAAAAAGTAGATAAGAAAGTTAAAAAATTTGCAGTGCATATTTGGAAACAGTAGGTGATAGCTTAAAAATCACAAATAACAGAGAATTAAATATGGGATAATGGTCTTGAACTCAGTGGTAAATGTATTAAGTATAATTGATACACATTAACAAGCAGCTTAAAAAGACACAGTGGCTTAGGCTGACTACATAACAGAGCTATTTGGATTAGAGACAAATATTTACAGGCATCTTTATAATAATAACAAATAATAAATGAGAAGATAGAATGTCCAAGGTCAGGAAATTGAGTAACATGAACATTTTGAATAATGGAAGAAAGAGTTCGATGGGAACTCTTAAAAGAATCAGGAAGGAACCAGCCAATATGATATCAAAACGTCTGAGAGAGGAATTTTAAAAGGTAAGGCATGGTCAGAAGTACATAACTAATGCAACTAAACCAGACGTTCTAAAGACATACTAAACAGGCCCCTATGAATGTATCTAAAGAGCATTTCTCTGACTAAGTGGATTATAAAAATTAATAGGTTGTGGATTATTTACTTGACTGGAGAACTACTAAAGAAATGGAAGGACAAATGAGCAAAATATTTTTACTCCCTGGCTAAAATGATGTGGCTCATCTTGGTCTTTTTTGTCATTTGTCTACTTGTAAATATAATTTTTTCTTTGGTTTTTGAGACAGGATTTTTGCTGTGTAGTCTTGACTGTCCTGGACTTGCTCTGTAGACCAGACTGGCCTTGAACTCAGAGGTCCACCTGTCTCTGCCTCCTGAGTGCTGGGGACTAGGCGTTCTCCACCACAGCCCACCTTCCTTTGGTTTTTGTTCGTGTTTTATTCTCTCTCTCTCCTCCCATAACCTCTCCTGCACTCCCTTACACTTTGTTCCCATTTCTTTCTTATTTCATTCTCCAGCCGCCATACCAGGCACATCCCTGAAGACTTCAGAACATGCTCACTGTTCTTATTCTCACAATCCTCTAGACATAATGCTTAGTAATCTAACTGTTGCATCTATGTTCTCAATAGCTCATCAGGAATTGTATAATGTACCTAAAATCAATGATCAATCCTAACTCATAGTCTAGAAAGTATGTTCCCCTTTAATTATCTCTCTTCCTCTTACGTTTTAACTGGATTTTGAACCTATATTTCCCACAACACATCATCATAATAACAGTGTGAATTTGAGTGGGAGGGAGTCAGAAAGAGTCTTGGCAGAGGTGAGGGAGGGGAAACCATAATCATAATATACTGCCAGTATTACAAATATAAAAACAATAATTTGATTTATGTCCATAAGATAAATAAAATAAAAATGTTGTTGGAAAAGAAAAAGTTTTACCTTGCTTTTGAGCTGTGAAACATCAAGTTATAAATGTTCTGCAGGGTACTACATAAAAATATGGAAATCAAAAGAGAACCGTAGAGTCACAAACCTAAATCTTATCAGAATAAAGATGGAAAATGAAATTATGAGAGTAGATTTTATTGCCTGAGGAGCAATATTAGAGAATTACAAAGTATACATAAGAATGGAAACAAACATATTTAAGGAATAGAGATGATTAAAAACAAACAAACCTAATAGAAAAGACCAGAAAGTAATGTCTACACTCTGGAGGCAGAGGCAGTCAGATCTCTGAATCTGAGGTCAACCCGGTCTACAGAGCGAATTACAGGACAGCCAGGACTACACAGAGAAACCCTGTCTCAAAAACAAAATGAATAGAGAGGGATGGAGAGAGGCAATGTAAGTACAGGGGAGAAGCCTAGTGACAGTTATTTTATCAAAGAAGTTTCGAATAGTGTGATGTGAATGGCTAAAGCATAGAACTGATGAGCAGAGTTGAGGATGAAAAGTGAGAGATAACTGTGAAGTTCCCCACAGAGTGTTTGTGAGACTGAAGAACTAATGAATGATCAGAGATATCAATTTATTTTCAGCTCCATCCTTGAGGAATACCACTCAATATCTTCTTAATTCATGGTCCTGTCCAACGTTACTCACTTCAGCCCCATGTTCTACCTTAGTAGCTTTCCTGGTTTGGAAGCCTTTAAACATTGGATTTTCATCCCCTTTTTCTTGATGTACCTGGTGGCCATCTCAGGCAATTGTCTCATTCTGATGATTATCAAGAGAAGCCCTCGTCTGCACACACCCATGTACCATCTGCTCTCCTTGCTGGCGTTCACTGACCTGGGGCTGTCAGTGTCTACCTTGCCCACCACTGTGGGTATATTTTGGTTCAATTACCATAACATTTATTTTGGAGCCTGCCAAATTCAGATGTTCTGCATCCACTCTTTTTCCTTCATGGAATCTGCAGTGCTCCTTACCATGTCCTTTGATCGTTTCGTGGCCATCTGCCATCCGCTGAGGTACTCGGTCATCATCACTGGTAAAAGAGTGATCAGGGCAGGCCTATGCGTTATTCTCAGGGGCCCTGTAGCCCTTATCCCAATTGTTCTCCTCCTGAAGGCTTTTCCCTATTGTGAACCTCTTGTCCTCTCCCACTCATTTTGTCTACACCAGGAAGTGATACACCTGGCATGCGTAGACACCACCTTCAACAACCTGTACGGACTGTCACTGGTAGTGTTTACCGTGATGACGGACCTGGTGCTCATTGCACTGTCCTATGGCTTCATCCTGTACACCGTGGCAGGACTGGCGTCCCAAGAGGAGCAGATCCGAGCCTTCCAAACATGTACTTCACACCTCTGTGCTGTGCTCGTGTTCTTTGTGCCCATGGCAGGGCTGTCGCTGGTGCACCGCTTTGGGAAACATGCTCCACCTGCTGTGCACCTTCTCATGGCCAACATCTACCTCTTTGTGCCACCCATGCTCAACCCAGTCATATACAGTATTAAGACCAGGGAGATCCGAAGGGCAATCACCAAGCTTGTAGGATTTAGGAAGGATAATTCTGAGCCCTGGGCATAAATGTGTCACTGAATACCCTTACTCTAAAAACCAAAACCCATCACATTAAGTACTGTTTGTTGGAACACCCAATATCATGATGGCATCAACCTCTCAATCATAAATAAAGTTTAGTGTATTTCTTTTTTTTCAAATTTTGCCTTAAGAACACAGATCTTCTTTTCTTAAATTATGATGACTCTCACATTTGAGATTGACAGTTTGAATAGTATCAGAAATTACACAGCAAAGCAAACACTGAAATGAAAACTCTGCTAATATGAAAGTAAGAGGAAACAACAAATGCAGCATCCACAGCAGATCCCGGCAATGAACAATAAATGCAGCATCCACAGTAGATCCCGGCAATGAACAAATTTGATTTGTTGTAAACACCGAGGAAATATACCTTTTCCATGCCCCTTGGGACTGTTTCCATCTTTTCTACAAGGCCAAAGTCCTCTTCTTCTCTATTCTTGTCAAACGCTACTATAGAATACTGAAGTTGTGTCAGTTCATCAAAATCTGACACACTTTCCCTAAAACAGTTTCGGTGAAATCCCTCAACTCATCATTAAGTGTACAATCTATCATGTAGTAGCAGACTGTGACACTTCTCCTGATTCTGCTCATCTCTGATTTCATCTTGCCTGCATTTTTAATCCTTGAATCCTGCAACTCAATTCAATATTAAACTGAAGTCACTCTGCACGTCTGTATGCTGTGGTTCTGAGGTGCCGCACAGTGATGTGCAGGGGAGCAGTTTCAGGCACGGAAACTGCCACAAAACAATTCCATTGCTCACAGGATGCCAGCTCAAAATCAACAGAGCTTCTGTCCCTACCACAGCCGATCACAATCCATGTTCAGCTTAGACTTTAAGATTACTTCCTAAGACAGGCTTGTTTTCTAAACATGGAGCAGACAACACAGTTGACTTCCACCCCATGCTTACCGTGTTAACATTCATCATTAAGTAGCATGTGGTTTGTATGTTTGTGGGTACATCCATTAGGATATAAGACTAATTTAAACTTTTTTCAGATATTATATATGCCTCTATTATTAATAAATCTATGTACTGTTAATTCAATGACTGATGTATAATATATTTTCAATAACAAGTATCAATGAAAGCGAAAGAGACACAGTCGCCAAAGAAAATAGATTGTTGGTTCAGAAACTTCTCAATTAGATTCTGGGTGTTATTGTTGTGTATTTGCGTGTGTGTTTGCATGTAGATGTGTTGTGTTTTCTGTTCATATGTGTGTGTATGGGTGTATGTATACATATGTGTATATACCTATGCAGATGCATATTTGCATAATAATCCTAATTGTTTAGACTCCATGAAGTCTGAGTTTCTACAGCTTTCAAGGGAGATACTCCTTACACATAACTTTATTCTGAACTTAGTCCAAGACTGTTCACAAACCTAGCTCTGGAACTTAGACTGGTCTTTAACAGATATACTGAACAACTTGTAAGTGACTACAAAAGATTAGTTATGTGTTGGGGAGCAGCCTCGACACAAAAATCACTTGCCGGGGTGGAAGCGTGGGATTAGAAATATAGTAAAGAGTACAAAGACACAAAAAAAATAATAAATCAGAAAACATAAACAGTACCAGAAGGGAGTTCCAGTGAATACTGAAATTGCCCATATTTAATTTCCAATTGCTTAAAATACCCCAAATAATCAAAAGGTAGAAGTAAGATTTAAAAAAAAAAACTGCATTAACATGATACAAGGAAATGGACTGACTAGTTGAAGGTCGCGGGCTACACCCATAGTTATAAACATTACTTGCTAGAACAGAACAAGTCATGCTCACACCCTTGACCAAAACATTCTGCAGGCAAACCACTCCCTCAGTGGAATTCAATGCTATCTTCTTAAGGAAACCTTAGTTGGATCCTTAGACTTTTGTTTGAGGTGGAAACATATATACTTCTCTTTTCCTGAAATACAAGATCTGGCTAATAGCCACACCTGTTGACAATAATCTTGACAGAGCAGAACTCTCTGATCGAAATCTAGGTGAGACGTTTGTTTGATGTAGAAACACAATAACCTTCCAGGAATAGAGGTGAGTTCCAACTCTTGGGCTTCCACAGTTATGTTGTTCATAACTACAAAAACTACATAAATATCCAAGTCAAACATTGAAAACAACATGAGATAATTCATTTAATAAAATGTTGATTATTAAAATAATATTCAATACTTAGAAAACTCTTCCCCACAGAATAATGTGGAAGTCAAGCATTGGAGTAAATATTGGGAACCACAACAGTCAGGCTCATAAGTTCAAGACCCACCTTGGCCACAGATCCAGACTCTCTCTGAAGAAAAAGATGACTAAATCAGAAAAGATAAATCTATTATGAACAGAAAATTTAGATGGTACAGGTTTTCAGGATGTTTATACCCATTAGGAAAAGCACTATTGCAATTAATTTAATTTATGTGTTTCATTATATTTCACATAATCCAAATTTACCACAATCACAACTTAGCTGCTTTGCCTAAAATAGATAGTTCGCAGACTCTAGAAGGTCTGTGTTGTCTGATAGAAGGTCTATCTGTGTTGGTTATAACAATGGCAATGATGTTGTGTATCAGCACTTATTAAGCATTAACAGGGGAGTGAGTGCTAAGTGCTTTTTGTTTTCAATGTCACACAAGAATTAGGCAGACATTTTTCTCAAACTATAAATTGAAATTTAGAGTGGGGGGGCATGCTTTTCTTTTTTGCATTTATGTATTTGTTTACTGAGTTTTGAGATACGATCTCATGTAGCTTAGACTAGTCTCAAACTTGCCTGTGGAGCCCAGGATTGCCTTAACTCCTGATTCTTCTACTTCTGTGTCTCCAATGCTGGTTTGGATTCCAGACATACAACTATGCCCAGCTCCCTTAAGAAATTTTTCAAGATTTCAGAATTGGGGTGCAGTATAACTTGACTGCTTTTCTTAAGCCAATTCAAATAAAATAAATTGTTTCAACATCTGCTGTCTTAGTAAAAGAAGTTCCAACTATTAGCCCCTTAATCTTGAAGCACCTTTGACATACTATATTATGAATTTTCCAGTTTTGTATTAGAAAATGGGAGACAGAAGAACAAATAGCTAAAAAAAAAAGTCAGTTTTATAATAGTCTGAATTTAGGCCAATATTAGATCCCTAAAAAAATTGAATTGATAGTACAAATATTTCCCACATAGCATTTTTTACTTGGAGACTGATCTATGTCCCAGCCTGGCCTGGAACTCATGGTCTTCTTCTTTCATCTTTCTGAGAGTTGGCGTTCACAAGTATGCACTATTGAGGCTAGAAGCTATTTTAAACATTTACTATGATATAGGCATAATTAGAAGTTCCCAATGTATTACATATCATTTAAACGAGACAATAACCTTGTAAGATAGGAGCTATTAAACAATTATTTTTATAAAGAAATCAGCTGGAGCACAGGGCAAAGTAACTTTCCCAGTAATATACCTGCATATGACATTGCTCTACATGATTGCAGCATTTGTTCTTAAAAAGACAAGCAAACAAAATTTGTCATAAGCACATTTATTCTTGCAAATGGTTATCTGTTTGAAGTGGCTTTGACCATCCCCCATCTTAGTTAACAATATTTGGAGTCTAGAAGCTTCTGAAGGCAACACTGTACTGTTATAATAGAACTGTTCGAGCAGCTGGTAATCAAATATTTTATGTACTTCTTTGTGATGGCTGAAAGCCTCTGCACGTTTCCTTCATCATCCATCATGTCGACTCTGGACACGGAGCAATCATTTCTGAAGAGGCTCCACTAAATATTTGTATCTCCTGTTTAGCCTTCTTTTGCTAATCAGTGAGAGTAATTCTTTCTCACAGCAATCTCTTACAAAAAAAATGCCTGTTTTCTTAAAGACAGAATATCTATCTTAATGATTTTTGTGTTCAAATATCTGAGCATCCCTAAAATTTCTAGGCATTTGATAAGTGCATGAGTAATTACATGGTCACCTAGAGGACTTCAAAGGAGAAAGGCGGCGGGGTGGGGGGCAGGCTGAAGGTCAGCCAATGTATTTTCTGAACAAGATGTGCTAGAGAAGACTAAAGGAACACCTGGCTCACTGAAACATCCCTTGTGATACTTCCAGGCCACCACATTTCCACTAAAGATAACTGAGGCACCCAGGCTAAGTTTTGGGAGGATTCCGATCCTTCATGTTGTTCTGTGTTTGCAAGATCTTCATCAATCTAAAGAAAATCCTCAGGGATGCCCAAGACCCAAAGAAGAAACATGAGAACCTAATAGATGCCAATACAGTCTACAGTGCATCCTCCTGCATCAGGCAGAGGAGATTGGTATAGGAAAGGGGAAAGCTGAAGAGCCTGCAAGGAAGTTGTACAAAAAGGAAATAATGAGTTGTTGAAGATCCTTTGGATTATTGTAGAGAGAGCCAATCTGGTGTTATCTCTTAACCAGCAGAACCATTCGCAGAACTGTGAATAGGGCACAGAAGGATGGCCAATCTGTGACCTAAGTCACAGTTCTCTATTGTCTCCTTACTGTTTAAGGAAGAGAAACCTGGGCTTCTTATAAGGCTGTGCCTTATAGTGAAATGGTTAGGGGCTTTTGCAAACAAGGGATGGCAATATCCATAACTATGCCCCTAACAAATACAGCTTCCAACATTTTAGATCAAGTCTTTTCTAAATCCAATAAGCCACATCATTTTTTTGTATAGGAGGGCAGATATGGGTTAAAATCATCCATCAGAGAAAGAAGTCATGTGAATAGTTTGTCCAAAAATCATGCTCAAGAGTGCCAGACTCAAATATATGCCCACTCTCCACTGTCAGACAAAGCACTGAGTTTGTCCATCAGCATACTGTAGACATGAGTAGCCATACACAGAATATGAGAAAAATATCATGAAATAATTTTAAAGAGAATTTAGAACTGGAAACTGCATCCAGTAATCTTTATCTATTGAGGATATGACTCTAGCTCATACAGCTTAAAGCCGCATGTGAATGACTTACTAATCTACAAATATTATGCAGCTGTTTCAACTTTTCAACTAAGGAGATTGAAATTAAGTGGTGCTATTACTTAATAGATAGGTTAATAGATAAAGTAGTTGTGGTTAGAATTCAGGTATAATTCTGAAGTCAGTCCCCTTGACCATCACACCACACATCCTGCAAGGACACTCTCCTCCTTAAAACTGCTCTTCTTCACTGTTGTGTTCATTCAGGATGAGGAGACTGATTCTTCTCTCTCTCTTGGCGCTAATGCCTTGGGCTCCTCATAGCACCATCCCTCTATTGCTTGTCTTCTTCTCCACTCTTTCCTGCTGTTTTTCAACAGTTTTCTCCTTTCACATCTGGACTCCCTCTCTGGCCCTCTCCCTGCTTCTCCTCTGCCTTCCCCATCTGTTCTTGGTCTCTGGTCTCTCCTAATTCTTCGAAAACCTCCCTTTCTCTCAAGTTCTCTCTCTACATCTCTGTGTCATCAATTCCCTACTCTCAGTCTTACAATATGCATTTCTCCTATATGTTGAGTCTCCGTCTTTCAGGTTCTTTATCCTCCCTCTCTTCACGGCATCTCTAGCATCCTCTGCTCTTCAGAGTCTCCAGCTAAGTTTCCCAACTTCCCTTCCCTCTATCACTCAATCTTCTGTTTCCAGTACCTTCCCCTGCATATTTCGGTGCTGGTCCACTTTCATTCTTTTGCTTTTTTGGCCACCTAGAGTCCCCTGTTTCATTGTTGTTGTTGTTATTATTATTATTATTATTATTGATTTTAAGAGTTTCCTGTTTCTTTGACCATGACACCATCATAATATCTAAACTTTACGTGTTTTTAAAAAGACCACCAATATGTTCCCTTATCTTTTCCTTATCTTACTTTGAGACTACTTTCACCCTTTCCTTGGTCTTATTTGACAGCTCATCCCTCAACCTAGTTTCTCTTGGCTTATACTATAAACTTTCCCTTAATATCTTCCTTTTTATTCTTTTTCAATTGTCTTATAATTCCCAAGTCTTCAAGGAGGTTGCCAGCCCTTCTTGGGCACTGTCTGCTGATATCTAACACATTGCATGAAATAGAGAAGGAATTTCCTTCTGTAGATTGAGAAGGGTAAAGCCTAGACATCAGTTCTGGATTAGGAATAATGATAACAAATTCTTTTATATTCCTTTTTCTCCTCCAGACCTTCTCCTAAATTCTCCAAATGCAGAATATCAATTAAACCTCATATCTACTCTTAATAGAAAACATCATTGAATTGTTTTACTGATGAAAGTATGGAAGCAAATGCTATATCAGACACTGAGACCAAGAAGAGCAAGGCTTGCTGCGTAAGCATCTTCCCAAGAGCCCTGACTTTGGAATTCTGAGAATTACTTAAACAAGGACAAGACCTGACTATTGTTGTTTCTACATCAGCTTACTGAAATTCTACAATTGAAACATCTATTTTAGAAACATTGTTCTCATTATTTCTAATAAAGTGGTGTAAGATCCATCAAAACTCTAGCAAAATTTCTGAGGAGGCAGAGCTTTGGAGAGATAAAAGATGTAAAAAGAATATGATCAAAATATACTGTATGAAAAACATTAATCAGAAAAAGCAAAAAGGTAGACGATAACTAGTGTACCTGTACATGCTGAAATTCACCTTAAGGTAAATTAGAGACTCACTTCTAGTTGGCAGTAAGAAAGGGTCCTTTACCCTCTAGAATCACTTATGTAGTCTGTTACCTTTTGGAATTAGAAATATCAGTAAATGTTGACTATGTGGCTTTAAAGACCCGGTAAGAGTAGAAGTAGCATCTATGAGTCTCTTGGGACGACTCGATGCCCAGGGACATTGATATGTCAGCCTGAATTCTTGGTAGGGAGAGCCTGGGTTTCCTTGGGAAGATCCAGGTTTCGAATGAAGAGTACCACCATGTAGACATGCAGAAAGTGTCTAATAACAACAAGAAAATAGAAGTGGGAAGATAAAAGGGAGAATTCTTTGTAACAGTATATGATTTGCTCAGAAAAGTTAAAACTTACTTACTTTACAGAAAAGGGAGGAAAATGAGAAGAACATACAAAGACCATTAGAGAAAGGAATTTAGACATTCAGCTAAACCTGGTTTTGTTGAGATTTTATTGTTATTGTTGTGATTTTTGTTGCTTTGTTCTTAGAAAAATTTGTCAAGAGTAAAGAAAAGGTTCATTCGTGCTTAATGTCACTAAGTGAAACTGTTTGTTAGTTAGCAACAACAAAAAATGATGGGTAAATAGGAAAAGGGCTTATCCCACTTTTAGGGAAGAGTTAATTAAGATGCCTGTGAGTCTAATGAAAACCAGTCAGAACACTGAGCTGGAGATTTTCTCATGTATATTATCCTAAGTTTTGACCAGATGCCTTCTTCCCCAGAGTTTGACCTTTTGAAAATGAAGGTATCTGTTCCATCAATATAGATATTCCCACTGGTCAGCTTCCGAGACCCAGAGTAGACTTGTTATTGGATTTCACTGCCCATATTTATGGGGCACTTTGTATCTCTTGCAGGAATGCCACTATCTTGCACCTGGTTCAAACTGAGCCTTCCCTCCACCAGTCCATGTATTGCTTCTTGGCCATATTGGCTGTGACAGACTCGGGTCAGTATATGGCTTGATGCCCAGAGAGGGGGTCTGGTGCTGTCTGTGCTCCTCCTCCCCTTGTCCTTCATGGAGTCTCAGTGCTGGTTGCCATGAGCCACCTGGTGATGATCTGATTCTTTCTGCTATGCATATGTGCTTACTGGACCCCAAGTGGCATTGGTGGGTATGGTGCTGGGCATACAGAGGACAGTCATTACTGCTGCACCCTCATTACATCTATTGACATGTGGCTCTGTCACCATGGTGCTTTTCCCATACCTATTGTCTTCATCAGGACACGGTCCATCTGGTCTTCTCTGACCCATGCTTTAGTAGATGCTATGAGCTGTACATCATCATGCTGGCCATGGACTCAGATGCCCTTTTCATCCTGCTCTCCTAGGCTGTCATCCTCCGCACTGTGCTGGCCATTGCCTCTGCAGGAAAGAGGCTCAAGAAATACACATATATTTTCCACATCTCGCTGTACTCTGCTTTATGTTCCTGTTCTGGGCCTGTCCATTGTGCACAGAATTGGACAACACACCTCACCCCTGGTGCACATCCTTATGGGCAAAGTGTCTGTGCTTTTCCACTCATGATGAACCCTCTTTAACTTCAGCATCAAGATGCAATATATCCGCAGGGCCATGGTCAAGGTGATTTCACTGGGGAAGATGCAGCAGTGCTTTGGGGATGGACAATAGCAACTAAAGTTGAGAGATGAACTAAAGCATCTTTCCAGAGGCTGCAGAAGAGGTGTCTGTTTTTATGGCACTGTAGCAGTCATGAACTGATCCAGATATTAAAGATGATTAGAAGTACTACTGCATGTACTTACAAATATATGCTCATTACTTTATAGAATGCAAAAAGACAGTTTTTACATAATGTTTACAGTTTGATGTGACTGGGTTATTCAGTCAAAAATTTATTTTAATTCTACTTCTGCAATAGTGTTATTATTAGCAAATTACTATAATGGTATGAATGTTAACTTAGCAGTATTTTGATCAATGAATAATTTTACCAGCAATCAATCCTCCCAATATTTTCTTTGGATGCAGTATTAAAATGCTCCTATGACTTACTGCTATATCCATATGTCGTCAGCCCATCTCTCATCCTTCATAAGAGAACCTTCTTCTTGCTGTAGATAGTGATAACACAGAGGCCTCAGCTGGTTGATGTATGGAGAATAAGAGACTGGAGTGTCCAACTCTAAATGAGATCCTGTAACAATGGAGCTGTGGGCAGGCCTGCTTTTCGCCTCACCCAGCTCCCGCACGGCTAGCTTAGTCCCAGAAATAACAACACATAAGTTGTATTCATTTAAATACTGCCTGGCCCATTATCTTAGAGAATTAGTTACTGGCTAACTCTCACATCTTGATTAACCCATTTCTAATAATCTGTATCACACCACGAGGTGTGGCTTACCGGGAAAGATTCAGCATGTCTGACCTGGTGGCTGGTTCCATGGCGTCTGCCTCATAGCCCTCTTCTCAGCATTCTGTTCTGTTTACTCTGCCTACCTAATTTTCTGTCCTATCAATGGGCCAAGGCAGTCTCTTTACTGACCAATGAAAATAACACAATAGACAGATAACCCTCCTCCATCAAGATCCATATATCAACCCGTTTCCCCCAAGGCTCAGGGATCTTCATGGAAGAGGGAGCAGAATGATTATAAGAGCAAGAGGTTACGGACTGAACCATGGATACAGTGTCCCTCTAAGTGAACATCTTTTCCTGATCATTGTTTCCTAGCTCTCTAGAATTAACTGTTTTTCATAAAGATGCACAATTCTTGAATTTTTAATGACTGACAACATATTTATACAAGGAATTTTAATCTTTTCCTTGCCTATTCCCCACTCTCATCCTCGCCTCTCATGGTAAAACCCTTCTTTCCAACGGGTATCATTCTACTTTCATGCTTTCATTTCGTGTGTGACCCAAATTTAATTAGAGTTTCTTGGCTGATCACAGGTGAAAGTTATTTACAGGAGCAAAGATGTCAACTTAGGAGCTACACCACTAAAGAAAATGGCAACCTCTCTCAACAACTGTTAGCCAGCAATCGAGGAGGAAAGGGGCACAGCTCGTAAGTGTAAGCTAAGTAATTGTCACCAAGTAAACACATAGATGTATCTAACGTATAAATCAAAGAGTACGATATTTATAGTATCATGTCTTCTGGATAAGTTGTTCTGTGTTTTCCCAAAGATAAACAACATCTTGAGCTTTAAGACTGAAGCTTAGATTCACCAGTATTCTTAAAAAATGTTTATTTTATTTTAACTTTATGTATAAATGTGTGTGCTTGAGTGTATGTATTTGCTTGCACCATGTGTGTGCTGCAGTCCACAGAGATCAGAAGATGAAGCTGATTCCCTGACTAATGTTGTAGAGAGCTGTGAGCTAGCACTGAGTGTGAAGAAATCAAACCAAGGTCCCTTGCAGAGTAATAAGCATTCCCAACTGATGAACCATCTCTTTAGCCCGGGATTCACTTTTTTTTATACATACTTTGGTCTAGCTTTCGAAGTCACTGCACCATAAATTAAGGCTCTCAGCACCTGTGTGTCTCCCACACGCAGACTGTGCTCTGCTTCTGTGTGCATGTGTTGCTCTGTTCAGTCTACAGTTTAGGACATCACACCTTGCTCCTGGTACATCATCACGGGCATTGTGTCCTTATCATCTCCTCTGAGAAACTTCTTTATCTAGGGTATCAGGACCTTGAATACTATGACAATTCCATCAATGCCTTTGTTCTCCAGGCTGACAATGCATTTTTTAACATTGCTTCTGTTGGGGCAGAAATATTGCCTGTTTAGAGCAGCAGGTAAATACCAGATTTCCTCCCTGACAAATAACCATGTGGCTTCCCATAGAACTCCATGGTTTTTCAGAGATCTTCATAATGACACTGGATTGGATTGTAGCCAGAAGTATGCCTATAAAATATCTATTTTCTTTTGGCCATTGGGAAGTCCATAAAGTGAACAGTTCTACACGTACTGAGTTAGTGACTCATTGCTGCTAAGTCACTGCTTATAACTGACTCAGGCGTCCTGATGATCACTGCTTCAGTCTCTCCTAGAAATGGCCACATAAACAAGACCAGAACAATGGCGATATCAGTAGGCATGTCAACATGGAAGAGCGAAATATCATGAAGATCCACCCCTAACAAAGAATTATAGAAAACTAACTGTTGGGAGGAGAATTAGCTTTTCCCAAGATGATCTCCCTTATTGTTTGTCCAATGCAGACTGTTCAGCTATGGAATCTTTTACACATAAACAACAATAGACTCAGCAGGATGCATTTGTATATATTTATACATACATGTACATGCATGCATATGTATGTAACAATAATAATAAAAGGAACAAAGGCAATCAACTAGAGGGGAGAATGGGAGGTGATTGAGGAAGCATAATGGGGGAATGGAGGGAGGATAAGTAAGGAAGTGATGGAATTCTATTTCAATAAAAAATAACAAAAAAGTAAAAATGAATGAATTTTCTGTTTCTGTATTCTGAGAGATGGTACTTCTACCTGGTGAGCAGTAATGCTTTGCTCCTTTCTCCACAGTAAAGGTTGAATTGTTCGCTCATGGCAGTTCCTGTTCTCTTCTGACCCGCAGTCAGGCTGCCCTTCATTTTCAAATGCTCAGTCTACCAGATCTCATCTCTGATGATCTGGCTCATTTTTTGCTTGAGAAATGAATGTCCATAGCAACTACTATGAATTAAAATAATGTAGATATGAGAAAAGTGGCTAGAAAGTTGTCTGAATTTTGCACTGAAAGAGTTAAATGTCACATTAAAGCACAAATTGATTTTATGCACTAATTTTATATTTATTCAAAAGCATAATAAATTTACAAGAGCGTAGCTGTCTAGAACAATTAGTCCCATTTTTGGCACAACTCTTTCCAGGTTCACTTGCTTTACAGTATATTAGTTTTGTGTCTTTTGACAGCTGAGCCACTCTGCACCTTTCCCATTTGAGCCACAGGCAGTGGAAGAAATAAAAATCAGAACAGCCAAAAGCTAAAAAGCATCTTAGTAAGTCCCAAGGCTCAATATGGATTACATACAAGGAACAATGTTTTAAGGCAGTTGCCATGTTCGATATTCCAGGTCAGCCTTTCGGTTTTAAGTAAAAGATCTGATACTCGTGTAGTCTGTGTCCCATACATGCCAGAAGTAAAAGTGGAGCAAGCATCCTATCAACCCCAGAGCTAGCAGCGTAGCTCAGAGGACAGGTCGGTTCTGACAGGCAGCCCTCTGCTGCCCTCCCCTGACAGCACCGGTGACTACAGTCTTCAAAGAATGTGCTCTGACCTCTTCCTGTCCACTGTGGGCAAATTGCTTAGTTTCCCTTTATTGCTGCTGTCTCTCTGCTGGGGGAAGGGCAGAGGTGGGATGGCTGAGTCTAATTGGTTTCAGCACTCGGTGAATCGCTAAATATGACGGTTACAAATGATTCTCTTTTCTGACTCCTTCCTCCTTCAGATACTGCTCAAGGGTGCCTTTAGTTTGTTTGGTTTGACTTTTCTGCCCATTCTGTAGATTTGCCTGTTATCTGACTTAGCCTTAAGCCCTTGGCTTCTCTTCATCTCTTTAATTGATAATCCAAATATGAAGCAAAAGTAGCACTTGTTTGTCTAGTTAATTATCTGCTCTCCAAATGAATCCACACTTTTAAATCTGCTCCCTACACACTAATGGTCCAGAGCTGCCGATTATTTTAGAGAGTGTTCAATAGACTTTCCCACACTCAGCGGTACTGCTAGTCTTCAAATTGTTATCTCAATCTTATGCAATCATTTAATTTTGCAAAGATTTCAAATATTCATCAATGTTTTAAATATTTTGCAACTGGTGTTTGGTTGAAGAAGACTTGAAATCATTAATGATATACAGTCAACAAGGATCCCACTCCCCTGGGAGCTTGTACAAAAGGGGAAAATAGCAAGGGAAACTGTGAAAACCAAGGTTAAAGCAATAGAGAGAAAACTAATCATAAATATGTCAGGCCTAAGCCAGTAGCTTTTGTATGACCTTAGCATGTTCTTAAGTCCTAATCTAGGTAAAGAAGTCCCAGGTCTGTGTGCAAGCTGCAAGTCCAAATGGCTCTCAGATCATACTTACCCTGGCTTTAGCACAAAGCAAATTATGCTTGTGCCCACAAGACACATGAATTATTCTGTTGAGTAGGTTTAAGACATTATAACAAAATGGAAATGTAATGAGCAGAGTATTTAAAATCTGCAAATATATTTAAATGTTATTATTTATAATATTCACACATTATATGAATATCTACATATATGAAGAAATATAATGCATGCAAACATGAACATACATATATTTAACTGGTACACTTGTAGATATGGTAAAAATGTGGTATACATGTTCATAAGTTTATGTAAACTTCCAGCTAAAGTTTTGCATGGACAGTTCCATTATGTACACACAAATGTACATATCTATACAGATTTTGATTTATGTTTACATACTTGTGTGTGCATGTAAAACCATGAACATGAATACACATCTTGTTTATATTCTCTCATGCTTTAAACCCCAGACAGTACCCCTGAGACCCTCTCCTCTTGACCTGTAGGTGCAGAGGTAAGGCAATCTTCATAGGCTGGTTGCCCTGTATCACTAGGAAGACTGACAAACAAGATGCGGGTGGAAAGAGAGGCATGATTCTTGGATCATGAAAAAAAAGGGTCAGAGGACCTCCATCTAGTGTTCTAGACACAAGAATGAGGACAACCACACTGAAGGGTGAGTGGTCTCACACGCAAGAGGGCTGGAATTACCCTGGAAGTTCCAACTGTTGGAACAGGAGAATGGGGTATATACAGGTGAGCCTGATCTTGTGATTTTTGTTCTGAGTTGCCCCTCATACCTAGTACACATTACATTTGTCTGTACCCGTATCATGAAAGACATTTTATCCCTTCATGACACATGCTGATATGTGGCAGATAGTCTCAAAATGACAGAGGGACACCTGGGTGTCTCCAGCTATCTCTCAGGTCTTGAATCTGACAAACCAGAAATCTAGAGGTTACATATTGCACGGAGACATATGGAGTGCCAGGTTATGCTTATCACAGAGGGGCTAGGTTCAGCAATTGCAAGGGATCTACTGCAGCAGTCTATCTTGGCCTGGGAGCTTTCTCCAAAGCTCCACAGCAGGAGGACTCCCTCCCCCACAGAGAGACTTCCTGCTTTCTACCTGCCCTTATCTAGAGAATGTCTGTGGGCCTGGAGGACTGACTTCATCTGAAAGCTGTCTCCAAGCCTGGATGCCTAATTTATCTCTAGGGTGACCCTTGGCACAGTTTCCTGCTAGAAGCCTTTCCCATGCTGAAAATATGGTAGCTAGGAGATTTGCCACAGGCACACACAAAGCCTCATGACAGGAGCATACACTTAAAGCAAGTTGAGGTTTGTCCCCAGGCTTCCCAGTCCTATACACTCTTTTTTAAAATTTTTATTTTATTTTTTTAATTTTTATTGAGTTCTACATTTTTCTTTGCTCCCCTCCCTGCCTCTCCCCTCCCCTTCAACCCTTTCCCAAGGTCTCCATGCTCCCAATTTACTCAGGAGATCTTGTCTTTTTCTACTTGCCAAGTAGATTAGATCCATGTATGTCTCTCTTAGAGTCCTCATTGTTGTCTAGGTTCTCTGGGATTGTGATTTGTAGCCTGGTTTTCTTTGCTTTATGTTTAAAAACCACCTATGAGTGAGTACATGTGATAATTGTCTTTCTGTGTCTGGGTTACCTCACTCTAAATAATGTTTTCTAGCTCTATCCATTTGCCTGCAAAATTCAAAATGTCATTATCAGCCTGCAAAGGTTCCATCCCCTCTTCTTGAGGGGCATTTTTCTCTTGAATGAGATGGTCAGATACATATTGGCTTCCCAGGGAGTGTTTCGGGGGGTGTCACAAACTTGACTAATAGTTCTGCCCTCATTTCTGCCGTTTCAGAAATGTATTCTAAAAAAAAAAAAGAAGAAGTATATCCTTACTATATCCTTACCTATTATCCCACTCACACAGTGAACCTCACAGCCTAGTGTGTAGACAGCCAGTGGGGGAGGAATTTTCTGTAAGAACTCAGAACTCGTCTGCACACACACAATAAAAATCCTAGTTAGTAAAATACTCCTTCTCACCAATCTCTGAAGTGCAGACTTGTTCTCTTCTTCCCACCCTGTGTGTAACGTCCAGAAGAATGCTCAGGAGACACTGATGATGAAGTGAATCCATCTTCGAAATAAATACCTTTTGAAGGGAAAGCCAGGTAATTCTGTATTCCCAAAGTTGCTTTGACTGTTGTTTGAGTGGTAGAGATGAGATCTGGGGTCTGTACCTCTTGCCCAGTACTATGTACAATTAAAGTCACTTTTCTTTTCATTCCTATCCCCATCCACCACTACAAATTAAATATAATTTACCTTAGTAGTAATTTACAGAATGCCAAGCCAGATAGGTTAACTAAATATTTTAGACTTTCTAATAGATGCCATCTCTCTCTAGAGAAAAGGAAACAATATAATCTTAAAAGTGAAACACAGGATATCTTGTCTCTTTCCCCTTCCCAGGGAGACATACTTGGAAGGGGAAATAGACAAGATCTCCTGACAAAATTGTGAGCATGAGGAAGAAAGGAGGGCTGAAGGGAAGAGGGAGGGGAGGATGGGAGAGAGGAGAACAGCAAGGAACAGGATGGTTGAGATAGGAGAAGAGGAGAGATAGGGAGCAAGGAAAGAGATATCTTCAAGGAAAGAGATATCTTGATTGTGGGAGTCATTATGGGGTTTGTGTGAAACCTGAAACCAGGGAAATTCCTGGGAATCCACAAGGATGACTCCAGCTAAGACCCTAAACAATAGAGGAGAAGGAGCCTGAACTGGCCTTTCCCTGTAATCAGATTGATGACTATCTTAATTCTCTTCAGAGAACCTTTATTCCGCAAATGCAGAGATGCATAGATAAGCACTGGGTCTGCTTCACCTACAATAAGCTGCCTTTTAATTCAGACTGTATCCTTAGCTTTGAACAAACCAAAGTCCCAAGTATCAGGTACAGAGAAATGTTAACAGCAACCAATTCACCACAAAGTATTTTCTGCCAACTGGTCTCCCTAGTCTGGAGGCATTGCACCTTTGGCTGGTCTTCCCATTCTGTTTTACATAAAGTTTAGTCAGAATAAGTGTATTGCCCACAATGACTAAACTTTCTAGGCCCTCTATACCAAGGCAAAATCCCAGATCCCTCCCCCACCTGCCTCAGCTTCTCTAGCCAACCATCAGGCAAGCTTCCTGCAGGGAGGCTGCTCCAATACCCCCACTACATCCATCAGACCCTGCAAGCTGCAAGTCCTACTCTGTCCCCAAACTCTCTTGTCCTCTACCCCCCACAACCTCAGAGGAACTCTGAGACATAGTCTGCAGAGAGGACCAAGAAAGGAACTCTAAAGCACAGGGTGTAGCTGCACAGAATAGACCGAGTGAGAAAACCAAGTGAACAGACCAAGAGAGAGCACCAAGAGAAACCTTCCTGAGACACAGACAGCGACAGTACAGAGCAGATCAAGAACAGTTTCCAAAGACACAGACAGTCACTGCAAGAAGTGGATCAAGAGGCAAGGAACACTGGCAGCACCAATTGGAAGAAGAGATGGGTAGGCACCAAAACAAGAACTCATGCAACAACCTAAAGAGCAACATGGTAAAACCAGAACCCAGTGGGCATACAACAGGAAGACATGATCATTCAAACCCAGAAAAAGCAGAAGAAAATGATTTAAAATGTAACTTTATGAGGGTGAAGGAAACCTTTAAAGAGGAAATGAAAATTCCCTTAAAGAAGTGAAGAAAAAGACAAACAAAAAAATTGGAAGAAATGAATAAATCTCTCAAAGAAACCCAAGAAAACAGGTAAAACAAACCGTTAAAGAGTTCAAGACTTGAAGACTAAAATAGACGCAATAAGGAAAACAAAAAACAAAGGAATTCTGGATGTGGAGAATCAGAGTAAGTGAACAGGAACTCCAAAGACAAGCATAACCAACAGAGTACAAGAGATGGAAGAGAGAATCAGAGGTATTGAAGATACTATAGAGGAAACAGATTCATCGGTCAAAGAACACATTGAATCCAACAAATTCTTAACACAAAACATCCAGGAAATCTGGGACACCATAAAAAGACTAAACCTAAGAATAATAGGGATAGAATTAAAAAAAAAGTCCAACTTAAAGGAACAGAAAATATATTCAGCAAAATCATAGAATAAAACTTTCCCAACCTAAAGAAGGATATCACCATGAAGGCACAAGAAACTTACAGAACACCAAATAGACTGTAAATTCCTCTTGCTATATAATAATCAAAATGCAAAACATACAGAATAAAAAAAAGAATATTAGGAGATGCAAAGGAAAAATGTCAAGTAACATGTAAAGGCTTATCTATCAGAATTACACCCAACTTCTCAATGGGAAACCGTGAAAGCCAGAAAGTCCTGGACAGAAGTGCTGCAGACACTAAGAGATCATGGATGTAAGCCTAGACTACTATAGCCAGCAAAGCTTACAATCACCATCAATGGAGAACACAAGATATTCCATGACAAAACCAGATGTAAACAATATGTATCTATAAACCCAGGCCTACAGAAAGTACTAGAAGAAAAACTCTAACCCAAGGAAGCTAACTGCACCCACAAAAACACAGGCAACAGATAACTTTATACCAGCAAACCCCCAAAGAAGATAAACACATAAGCACTACTATTGAAAAATAACAGAAATTAACAATCACTGATCATTAATATCTTTTAAATGGACACAATCACAATTCACCTATAAAAAGACATAGTCTAAGAGAATGGATATGAAAACTGTATACAAGAAACATACCTTAACCTCAAAGACAGACATTACCTCAGAGTAAAGGGTTGGGAAAAGATTTTTCAATCAAATGGATCTAAGGGACAAATGGGTATAGCTATCCTAATATTTAACAAAATAGACTTCAAACTAAAATCAATCAGAAGAGATGGATACAGATACTTTATACTCATAACAGTAAACATCCTTCAAGATAAAGTGTCAATCCTGAACATCTATGCCCCGATATAAGAGCAGCAACACACATATGTGTGTGTGTGTGTGTGTGTATGTGTGTGTGTGTATACATTACTAAAGCTTAAGTCACACATCAAGCCCCACACACTAATAGTAGAAGACTTCAACATCCCACTCTCCCCAATGAACAGGTCAACAAGATAAAAACTTAACAGAGACATAAGAAAACTAACAGATGTCATGACTCAAATGGACTTAACAGACTTCTATAGAATGTTGCACCCAAACATAAAAGAATATACCTTCTGAGGTTGGAGAGATGGCTCAGAGGTTAAAAGCATTGCCTGCTCTTCCAAAGGTCCTGAGTTCAATTCCCAGCAACCACATGGTGGCTCACAACCATCAGTAATGGGGTCTGGTGCCCTCTTCTGGCCTGCAGACATATACACAGACAGAATATTGCATACATAATAAATAAATAAATATATAAAAAGGAATATACCTTCTTCTCAGCATCTCTTGGAACCTTCTCTGAAATTGATCACATACTTGGGAACGAAGCAAATGTCAGCAGACACAAAACAAATTGGAATAACCCCCTGTATCTTATCAGATCACCATGGTTAAAAGTTAGAATTTAACAATAACACTAATTGCAGAAAGCTTACAAACTCACGGAAGTTGAACAGTGCTCAATTGAACCCCCCACCCCTGGGTCAAGGAAAAAAAATAAGAAATTAAAGATGTCCTAGAATTTAATGAAAATGAAGGCACAATGTACTGGAACCTATGGGACACTATGAAAGCAGTGCTAAGAGGAATGTTCTTAGCACTAAGTGCCTACATAAAGAAAGTGCAGAGAACTCACACTAGTGACTTAACGGCACACTTGAAAGCTCTAGAACAAAAAGAAGCAGACTCACCCAGGAGGAGTAGAAGACAGGTAATAATGAAACTGTGGGCTGAAATCAATAAAATAGAAACAAAGAAAACAATACAAAGGATCAGTGAAACAAAAGAGCTGATTCTTTGAAAAAATCAACAAGATAGACAAACCCTTATTCAAACTAATCAAAAGGCAGAGAGAGAATATCCGAATTAACAAAACCAGAAATGAAAAGGGGGACATAACAACAGACACTGAGAAAATCCAGAGAATCATTTTGTCATACTACAAAACCATGTATTCCACAGAGCTTGAGGGAATGGGATGGTTGGGATGGAGGAAGGGTGAATATGGGAGCAGGGAAGTAGATATTTTAATTAAGGGAGCCATTTTAGGGTTGGCAAGAGACTTGACTCTAGAGGGGTTCCCAGGTCCAAGGAGATGTCCAAAGTTTGTTTCTTGGGCAGCAGAGGAGAGGGTGCCTGAACTGGCCTTGTCCCATAGCCACACTAATGAATATCTTGCATATCACCATAGAACCTTCATCTGGTGATGGATGGAGATAGAGACAGAGACCCACATTGGAGCACTGGACTGAGCTCCCAAGGTCCAAATGAGGAGCTGAGGGAGGGAGAACATGAGGAAGTCAGGACTGCGATGGGTGCGTCCACCCACTGAGATGGTGGGACTGATCTAATGAGAGCTTACCAAGGCCAGCTGGAGTGGGACTGATAGAGCATGTGATCAAACCAGTCTCTCTGAATGTGGCTGTCAATGAGGGATGACTGAGAAGCCAAGGACAATGGCACTGGGTTTTGTTGCTACTGCATGGACTGGCTTTGTGGGAGCCTGGTTAGTTTGGATGCTCACCTTCCTAGACCTGGATGGAGCGGGGAGGACCTTGGACTTTCCATGGGGCAGGAGACCCTGATTGCTCTTAGGACTGGAGAGGGAGGGGAAGTGGAGGGAATGGGAGGGAAATGGGAGGTGGAGAGGAAGTATAAAATTTTAATAACCAAACAAATAAATAAATAAATAAGAAAATGTAAAAGTAATGGACAATTTTCTGGATAGGTATCATACACCAAAACTAAATCAAGACCAGGTGAACGATTTAAATAACCTGCAAGGAAATAGAAGCTGTCATCAAAAGTCTTGTAACCAAAGAAATACCAGAGCCTGATGATTTCAGTGCAGAATTCTACCAGAACTTTCAAGAAGAGCTAATACCTATACTCCTCAAAGTGTTCCACATAATAGAAACAGAAGAAACATAGCCAAAATCTTTTTATGAGGCTTCAGTTACCCTGATACCAAAACAACACAAAGACTCAACAAAGAAAGAGATTTACAGACCAATCTTACTCATGAACATAGATTCAAAAATACTCAGTAAAACTGGCAAACCAAATCCAGGAACACATAAAAAAATTATCCACCATAATCAAGTCAGTTTCATCCCAAAGATCTATTAATACAATCTACCATGCAAATAAACTGAAAAAAAATATTATCATCTCACTAGATGGTGAAAAAAAAAAGCACTCAACAGAATCAAACAACCCTTCTTGGAGAAATCAGGGATACAGGGAGCATATCTAAATATCATAAAAGCAATATACAGCAAGCTGAAAGCCAATATCAAATTAAATGGAGAGAACCTCCAAGTGGTTCCACTAAAATCAGGAACAGGACAAGGCTGTCCACTCTCTCCATAGCTATTCATCATAGTTCTTGAAGTTCTGGCTAGAACAATAAGACAACAGGAGATTAAAGAAATTCAATCTGGAAAGGAAAAAGTCAAACTTTCACTATTTGCAGATGATATAATAGTGTACATAACTGACCCCAAAAACTCTACTAGAGAACTCCTACAGCTAATAAATACCTTCAGTAATGTAATAGGATGCAAGATTAACTAAAAAAAAAATCAGTAGCCCTCCTATACACAAATAATAATGAAGCTGAGGAAAAAAATCAGAGAAACATCACCTTTCACAATAGCCACAAATAACCTAAAATATCTGTGGAAACACTAACCAAAGAAGTAAAAGACCTGTTCAACAGGAACTTTACGTCTTTGAAGAAAGAAATTGAAGAAGATACCAGAAAATGGAAAGATCTCCCAAGCTCTTGAATAGGTAGGATCAACATAATAAAAATGACAATCCTACCAAAAACAATCTGTAGATTCAATGCAATACCCATCAAAATCCCATGCAATTCTTCACAGACCTTGAAAGAAAAATAATCAACTTCATATGGAAAAACAAAAACACCAGGACAGCCAAAACAATCCTTTACAATAAAGGAATTTCCAGAGATATCACCATCCCTGAGATCAAACTCTACAAAAATGAAAACAGCTTGGTATTGGCATAAAAACAAACAGGTTGACAATTGAAATTGAATCAAAGACCCAGATATTAATCCACACATCTATGAACATCTGATTTTTGACAAAGAAGCTACAATTATACAATAAAAAAAGAAATAATTTTCAACAAATGGTGCTGGCATTGAATGTCAACATGTAGAAGAATGACAACAGATCCACATCTATCCCCATGTACAAAACTCTAGTCCAAATAGATTAAAAACCTCAATATAAATCCAACCATACTAAACCTAATAGAAGAGAAAGTGGGAAGCAGCCTTCAGTGCTTGGGCACAGGAGACCACTTCCTAAATATAACCCCAGTAGACACTGAGAGCAACAGTAAATAAATGGGACCTCCTGAAACTGTAAAGTTTCTGTAAAGCAAAGGAAACAGTCAATAAGGCAAAAAGGCAGCCTACTGAATGGGAAAAGATCTTCACCAACCCCACATCAGACAAAGAACTGATCTCCAAAATATAAAAAGAACTCAAGAAATTAGACATCAAAATTCTAAATAACCCAATTAAAAAATGGGGCATAGAACTAAACAGAAAATTCTCAACAGAAGAATCTCAAATGGCTGAAAGACTCTTAAGGAATTGTTCAACATCCTTAGCCATCAGTGAAATTCTAATCAAAACAACTCTAAGATACTACCTTACACCAGTCAGAATTGCTAATATAAAAAAACACCAATAATAGCTTATACTGGACAACATGTGGAGTAAGAGGAACACTCATCCATTGCTGGTAGGAATGCAAACTTGTACATCCACTCTGGAAATCAGGATGATGGTTTCTCAGAAAATTGGAAATTAACCTACCTCAGGACGCAGCAATACCCTCTTGGGCATATACCCAAAGGATGCTCAATCATATTACAAGGACTTTTGTTCAACTATGTTCATAGCAGCATAGAACCTGGAAAGAACCTAGATGTCCTTCAACCAAAGAACAGATAAAGAAAATGTGATAAATTTGCACAATGGAGTACTACTCAGCAGTAAAAAACAATGACATCTTGAAATTTGCATCCATTGGATGGAACTAGAAAAAAATCATCCTGAGTGAGGCAGCACAGACCCAGAAAGATGAACAAGGTATGTACTCAGTCATAAGTGGATACTAGCTGTAAAACAATGAATAACCAGCCTATAGTCCTAGAGAATCTAAGCAATAAGGTGAACCCTAAAATATATATATGGATCCACCTGGAAAAGGGAAATAGCCAAGATTGCCTGACAAAATTGGGAGCATGGAGGTGGAGGGGGGAGAAGGGAGGGCAGAAGAGGAAGAGGAGGGGAGAAGGGAAGGTGGAGGAGAACTTGAGATAGTGAGATAGTTGAGATGGAGGAAGGAGAGAGATAGGATCAAGGAAAAAGATATTTTGATAGTGGGAGCCATTATGGAGTTATGAAGAAACCTGGTCCCAGAGGAATTCCCAGGAATCCACAAGGATGACCCCAGCTAAGACTGTAAGCAATAGAGGAGAGGGTAGCCAAACTGGCTTTGCCCTGTAGTCAGTTTGATGAATGTCTTAAATTCCACTACAGAACCTTTATCCAGAAATTGATGGAAACTGAGGCAGAGACCTACAGCAGAGCACTGGGCTGAGCTCCCAAAGTCAGTTGAAGAGTGGGAAAAGTGAATATATGAGCAAAAAGGTCAAGACTACGATGGGGCCACCGACTGAAACAGTTTACCTGAGCTAATGGGAGCTCACCAACTCCAGCCGGACAGGGAATGTCCAAACTAAACCCTCTGAATGTGGGTGACAGTTGTATGGTTGGAGCAAACTGAGGGGTGGTGTGGGTGAGGGGTGGTTGGAGCTTTTTAACTTACAGAGAGGGCACCTCATGTAACATGAGGGGGCCGGGCCTGCTTATTGGGGGTTTTCTGTCCTGCCTGGCCCCCCAGCTGTTTAGTCCCAGAGAAAATCAACCACACAGGAGATCTCTATAAGTTATAGATGCTGATTGGTCCATTAGGTCAGGCTACTTATTAGCTAACTCTCACATCTTGATTAACCCATTTTTCTTATCTATTTTAGCCATGTGGCTCAGTACCTTTTTCAGTGGGGCAGCTCACATCCTGCTGCTTCAGTGATCTGGGCAGGAGTGGGAGGAATCAACTTCCTCCTCCCCAGAATTCCTCCTGCTCTCCTTGCATCATTTCCACTTTCTGTCTGGTTTTCCCGCCTACACCTCCTGCCTGGCCAATCAGCATTTTATTTAAAACATGGTTGACAGAATACAGACAATTCTCCCACAGAGGGGCACTGCCAGTGGCACCAGGATTTATCCCTACTGCTTGTACTAGCTTTTGGGGAACCCATTCTCTTTAGATGGATATCTTGCCCAGCCTAAATATAGTAGGGAGGCCCTTGGACCTTCCTCAAAGCAATGTGCCTAACCTTTCTGATGAGCAGATGCCCCATGTGGAGGGAATGGGAGAAGGGGAGGGAGTGGGAACTGGGATTGGTATACAAAATGGAAAAAAAAAAGTTAGCTCTCTTTCCTTTTAAAAAATAAAATAAAATGAGAGAAAGAGTGAGAGAGAGTATTTATTTTGTTACTATGTATATATTTCCTCATGAGCTGCGTAATGTCTCCATCCATCCATCCATCCATATAAAGACATGAAACCTACGGAAACCTCGGGGCAATCAGAAGCACAAAGCTTTGTACCTGAGAATGTTCATGACAGAGTGCAGCATTTTGAACATCTGTAGGTTTCCAAATACCAGAAAATAACTGTTATTTGCCCTGCTAAGACTTATGCATATGGGGGTACCCAACTTCTTCCTGGCCAGATTTGAAGCCTTTCCACAGGAACAAATTCATATAAACCTGATCAAATCACAAAAACCTCTGTGATTTGAGAGGCCTTGGTCCCTGGGAAGAGAGCCAACTACTGTTTTGCTAACAATGTTATGATGACAGTCTGTCTTCCAAATATCCATCTTTATACTCACAGACTAGTGCTGCTCTCAACCTTGTTTGGAAAAACTTTATTTTGCATGAGGCAGTGGTTCATACAGAGGTTCAATTGATTAGAGTTCTGAGGGTAAGCTGCTATGGATTCTCAGAAGTAGATATATATCAAATCCACCACGAGGCTCAGGGAACACCAAGAATGGGGACAGGAAAGAGCACTGTGAAATGCTGTCTTCTGGACATGACACGGCTTCCACACTCATGAACTCACAGCACCTATGCTTACCCACACAAAATTAATTCCAGCAGAATGGGGGAGAGCCTCAGAGGCCACATCCCTAGTTGAAGAGCTGTTGGCAGTCAATGGTTGCTGGAGATAAAAGAGTCACTTTTCTTTGAAGGTGGAGCCACTAGCAGGTTGCATGTAACCCACTGAGTGCCCCTACTTACATGCAAATGTGGGCCTCACAAATGAATTCTATGGGTTATTGTTTTTTTTTTTTTAAGGATATAAAATTGAGAGAGAAATGTATTGGGGAGACCTGAAGGGAGCTAGGGAAAGGGTTGGGGATAGACATGATCAAGATGTCTTGCATAAATGAGTAAAATTTTCAAGAAATTAAATTAAATTACTATTTTAAGGGACACTGAAAAAATTGATTGCAGATACACACTGAGAGGACAAAGCAAAGCAAATGGCATGTGTTTCCAATGTCCTCCTTGGTCAGCTTGGGAGTTCAAAATGGGAAGCATGTGTATTCACATGTCCTCCTCGGTCAGCTTGGGAGTTCGAAATGGGAAGCTTCAGAAAGGCTTGCACTAAGTTGACGCCACTGTAACATAGCCGATCAGATGTCAATGGACTTTCTTTTCAACATCTTGACCAGACTTGCAAATATTCTATCCATTCACAGTCACTTCTAGTAGTCACCAGGACTGTTTCCCCCTCCGTGCTGCTAACAGTGTGCTTTTCTCTTTGCTCTCTCATTTTATACATCATAGCTCTTATTATTAAGTCTCCATCTGTAAACTGCTATTGGTTTTATTGTCTGTTAACTCAAGACTGTTTCAAGCCCAGCAAGACATGAACTTCATCTTCTCTCCTCTCTCTCTCTCTCTCTCTCTCTCTCTCTCTCTCTCTCTCTCTCTCTCTCCACATATCTCTTGTCTCTGCAGTGCCCAGAATATAGCAGATACTTAATAAATGCCTGGTGACCTTCCTTTGTGTGTTGTCTTCTATTCCAGTTCATGATACTTACTATATGTCTCTTACTTCTTTACCCCTGCTTTCTCTATTGACTATAATTTTCACTAATCTTATTTGTGTTTGTTTTCTTGCTTTTTTCTTACTATTCAACAACTTCATACATGTACACAATGTGTTTAAATTATTCTCTCCCTCAAATGCTCACTGAACTCCTACCCATCTCTCTCCATACCCTTCACTGCTATTTGTTACTGATAGGTTTGAGGGGAGGAGGAATCTTTGCCTTCAGTGATCTATTCACTGATGACCTTGCCAGACTCAGGTAGTAGTTCCAATGCAATGGGCTCATATGTTTGAGCCTAGTTAAACTAAATGGGTTATAAAATATTTTTCATTTTCCTCATTTACGTTCTAATGAAATACTAAAAAAGAAGAGAAAACTAGGGGCAGCCTAGTTAAAGGTAATAATAAACATTGCAACTTATCAAAAAGAACTCATGGTCTTGACGTAAGCCTGATATTAAGTGAACATTCCCAGGAACATCTGGGAGACTTTTGAAGGAAAACACGCATGCTTTAATCTTAAGCATGGATTGGAAATCTGTGGTAATATCTGAGGAGCTAGAATGGTATATTTGTAGATTTGTTTCATGTGTGAAGAGAATGTATGGAACATCTGTCAAAATTGAAAAGATCTCAAAGCTTCTTACCCAGTCTCATACTGTATGAGCTGATATTAATATTATTCAAATTCATAGGTGGATTATTTTAAAATATTTTACCATTAAATAGTTTAATAATTTATCTCAAGATTTGGGGGAAAATAATTTAAACTGGATATTTGAACATGGATTCTTTTTTATCTAATAAAGTTTTTAATTCTTATTTTAGTGATCTGTGACTTCATTATCCACAGGAAAAACCCCCTCCTGCTCAAGACTTCTCTCTTGCTAAGCCGTCATTCGGCCCAGTCATCACCCTCTGTGCTCCACCTCTGTGCTCCACCTCTGTGCATCTATTAAATTCCCTGACATGCGGCGACTGCAACGTTCTTCTCTCCTTTCCTC
Organism: Myodes glareolus; assembly: GCF_982192425.1. NCBI lineage: Eukaryota > Metazoa > Chordata > Mammalia > Rodentia > Cricetidae > Myodes > Myodes glareolus. The sequence goes on along the minus strand of NC_142032.1, from coordinate 100,724,511 downwards.
AGACACACTGAAGTCAATGCTAACATTCCAACATTCACTTTGTTCTCTTCTAATTGGGATAGGAAACTCCTGAAAGGAATAAGAATAAAAACACTCTGTGTTTTCTTACACAGCCTGTAATCCTCTCTAGAGATCTACATGCCTGCCATTTGTCTCA